>NC_087479.1:12212186-12848095 GCF_036417665.1 Passer domesticus
GAATGCTGAAGTGTTTCCCACTAGTACAGGATGCTTTTGGGAAGGTTGCTATTCCACAGGCAATGCAGCCACACACCTTAGCAATTAGGCTGGGGTATGACTGTATGGAGCAGATTTAAGACCGGAGAGAAATCAGCCTGCTCATCTGCACACTTTGTTTCTCTGGAGCTGCTCCCTCCACAGAGGCTTGGCTCAGTCCATGCCAAGCCAGGACACTTGAGCTGATGGATCCTCTCCCAAATTTCAGTAGCTGCAGTGCAGGCACAACTCAGCAAGACCAACCCGGGAATACAGCACATTACCTTCAGTAATTGCAAGGACAGCCCAAATTTAGGTGCCTGAATCAAGACTCACACATGGGAGTGAGAAGACTCACCTGGCACAGCATCTATTTCAGAACTAGCCCCTAACATATTTCCAGTTACAAACCATTTTAAATGGGATGCAAGACTGAAGGTTTCTCCCAGGAAATAGAGAGCAAGAAGCATTCCAGGCAAATGCAAGTCTCACAGGCTAAGCCCAGAAAAACCCTGTCAACTCAAGTAAAAATTACAGTTACCAGAAAATTACCTGCATTGGAGCATCTTATACTGATGCCATCCATTCTCTAGTAATATGCTCTGATTAAATCATGTCAGTGTTTGTAGTACTAAATTAAACAATATTTAGAAGACATGCTTACACTTTGCATATCTTTTCTTTGCAGGGCACTGCTAAGAGCAAAATAGCTGCACAGATGAAGGAAAGAGGAAGGCTGGTAAGCCATTTCTCATGACAGCTGCCCCACTTATAAGTTATTTAAGCTGCTGTCTGCCAGTAGCCTGTAGTATGTATAACAACAATTAAATAGTCACTAATAACATACCTATATTACAGTATGTTGCTTCTAAATTGCCTTCTGTGAAAAAAAATCAATCAATTTAACTGATGGGGAAATTTGAATTCTGCTACACTGCTATTAGAATAATTTGGTATAAAGGAAGTGCAGGCATGCATTTGATACTTCTCAGAGGGCTTGACTTTAATTAATTTATACTTTCAATTGATTGCGGTTCACTTGAAAATGCATTTTGTTCCCTGAGAATATGAACAGGCACTTCTTGGGAAACCATGATGAACTTCTCTGATGCAGAAAGCCTGAGACCCAAGAAAAAGCCTCAAAATCCTGTAAAGAGGCTAGCAGGCACAATTCAAAGTACTTCAGCTTCGCAAACTTCTAGTTGCAACACCACCCTCCTCAGTTATCAGCACCAGTCTAAGAGAGGGGTGGATCCTCCCTGGCTGTGTGTCTCTCCACTGACTGCAGGAGAAGCCTGGGTGAGACTCAGTCCTATAAATAAAGCTGGGATGAGCCCAGTCCTAAGAGACTAAGCCAAAGAGAGACTTAACCAAATTGCCCACAGATTCAGGGAGGGTTTGGAAAACCCAGTACCACTGCAGCTTGGCTCAGCACCCTGCTCACTGCTGTGACTCACGCTGGGTGTGCCAGAAAAGCCTTGCAGGGAGCACAATGGGAAATGCTCCTTGCAGTGAGTAACAGACACCTGTCAGGCTCCTGACTTTCCATAATGGGACCTCTCCTATAAATCAAACAGGCTTTCCCCTTCCCTATTCATCCCCCAGAATGAGGAGTGGAGGTTTATTCATCACTGAGTTTGGTGAGCAGCTTTCTGTCCTATTATCTGTCTCATTATTGAAAGGAGGCTGGCGAGGTAAATGGTTGTGAGACAACTGTGACACAGAGCACGTATCTTTTCTACCAGTATAGAGGCAAAGGACTTCCCAGAATGAGAGTTAAAAATAGCTGGTTTGCCTTAGAGGGTGTATTCACTTTGAAACACAGAAAACAAGTCTAAGCTGCCACCTCTAATACGACAGGCACCTTTAGCAGCCTGCTCTCTGCCAAAATACCTAAATCCCAGCTCTTTTTTCTCCTTAAATTTTTTACCATTTCAAAGTGTAGATGCTTTTCAGAATGTTATGAGAAGCTTTGGTGGACAGAGGGCAGATGCAACCTTCTAAGTTACATTAAAACCAACCTTTTTTTCAGACCAAAAATTATCTTCAAGGTTATTTCTTAAAATCTGCTGCAGTCCCGCCTTTATTCCCACATTTCTTATACCAGTGGTGTTTCAGCTCCCCAGCAGCCTCCTTTAGCCCTGCTCAGTGCCTGTCTCCCAGGTGGATTGGAGGCTGGCCACATTGCACCAAGGGCTGAGATGACTGGACAGTGTGGTTTGGGGATCAGCATCAGCAAGGCAGCTTGATGCTTTCAGAGCAAGGCGTATCCTTTCAAACACAGTATTTTTTTTTTGCCAGTGAAGGTAATGAGCCAGTTGGGCAAACACAACTGGGGAAGTTTGTACCCCTGTCACAGGAAGTTATTACATCAAGACAGTGGCTTTCTAAAGTATGCCTGCACTTGGTAAAGGATTTGTGCTCAGAATACCAAAGCCTTGAATGCAGAAGTTACAGTGGCTTTAATGATCTCTTCTGACTCTAAAATTCTAGGAATCCAACATCATTGCTTATGGCCTTCTTTACACCAAAGATCTGCTTGACTCTTCTGGGAATACATTAAAGCTTAAAAGCTTGCCAAGCTGAGAAAATAACCATAATATTTCCAGCTGTTTTTCCCAGAATGTTACATTAACACGTAACATAATCCTTCCCCTGGCCCTGAGCAAGCCTTGCCACTTTTCTTTCAAGCAGCTTGACAAAGGAGCACGATTGGACTGCTCCTCTTTATGGCTTTTTAAGGGCTCCCCTCTCCCCATAAGTTTGCTCTCAGGTATTGCCAATCCACCAAAAGATTTGGGAAGCTTTCCTTGCTGTTCCCTGATACAAGTCTGGAAGACAGCACCAAAATTCAAACTGATGACCAAGCAGAGCCTGCCAGAAGATTTAAGTGATAGCCTAAATAAGAACCACTCGGAACGTCATTCACCATAAAGCTGAAAAACTAGCAATGTCCCACACTTCTCCTGCACGCTGAAGTGACAAACACAGGCAGGGCTTGCTGTCCAGCTGCCAAGGATGGGACCTGGCTGAACACCCCCTCCCCAGCTGGGCACCCGAGAAACGTGAGCAATTCTGCGCCGTGCTGATGAAGTTCTTAAGTGTCACCCGAGCTGAACTGCAAAACACGGCTGCCTGCCCTAGTTATCAAATGACCTGAAATTCAGCACGATCATCTGCCATAACAGCTGCTTCCCTGAAAATGAGAGAAACTCCTGCCTGGCTGCTGAAGCAGAGCCAGCAGCAGGAGCCCAGGACCCAGCACATACAGCCTCCCACACCGAGATGCTGCTCCCACCCCCCTGCATGGCACGGCCTCAAAATGTCTTGTGTGCTTCGAATTCTGCACGCTGACTCCTTCCTCTGCAGATTTATTTTGCATCTGTATCATTAAAAAGAGATTTCACAGACCTGGTACTTCAAAGAGGGGGAAAATTATGAAACATCCTTCCCAAGGAATTAAAATGAAGGTAAGGTTGGATGTTGTCAGTTTTCTTTCTTTCTACTTAGGGTGCTGCATAAATAATACACAGCACCAGCAAATTACTTCTTTTTACAGTAGCAACCTATATAGGAACCAAACACGAAAATGATTGTACAAGTAAGACTTAAGTGCTCAATACAGGCAAAGTTAGGGAGCTACATAATTTTGACAGATGTTATTAAGATTTTTTTAGAAATGACTTGTGCTCAAACACTCATACTTTTTGAAGCTACTTTGATGTACACCAAAATATATTTTTCTATTCCACTGTCAAAAAAATCCTAATAATATATTAATAAAATTTTAGCTTTATTAATGTGAAAGTTAATATTAATGATATTTACTGCTCCTTAATAATGAAAATAGCAGAATTAAATGTTTATGGTATATCTTAAGATAATTGCTTTTGTACTTCTTCCCCAATTAGAAATGAAGAGTGAAAGTTGTTATTGAAGACCAGCCCCTCAGCTGGAACCCAAATGTTACTCCATTGAACCCAATGGACATAATTTCCTGTAAATTTGATATTGAAGATGAGGTTTTCTGTGTAGATCTGTCCTCTTGGCTAAATACATTTTCCTATTCCCTAGCTGAAATGGGAAATGAGGACTGCACATGTTCATAGTGCTCATGCTCAGTCCTAGAAAGTCCAACAGGTTCACACTGCTAATGTTGTGCCTAAGAAGCATCTGTCTGACTTTCACACATGTAACTGGGTGTAGCTGTTGCTAGAGCTCATATGTGCATGAGCAGGAACAAAGTTTGGACTGAACATATGCCTTATTCCCTGTGTTTACTTTAAGGTAGGCTCCAGAATCCTTTCTGTAAGTGTGAATACAACCATGAATATTTGATTAGGGACACACGGAAAGAATCTGAAATCATATGGCACCAAGGATTTAGCTGAAGTATGCAAGAACAAGCAAAGTAGCTAATGTTAAATGTATGCTTCTCTTTTTCTTGTTCTGCAGCCTTGTCTGCACATCAATGTGAATTAAACAAATTGAAACCCCACACTGAGCAGCATCAAATCTAATTGCAGTGCAAAATGTTTCCCTAATGAATTTCAGTTTTCATATTTTCTCTTATAAGTAGTGCTATTGAATAAAAGCAATTTACCAATATATATGGATATATGTGGGTATATAGGGCTAATTACTATTAAGTCAGTTATTTTGGCTAATTTATGAGAGAAGACTATAAAAATAAACATTTTTATCTGTTTCAATTTCACTTGTGGGAAACTGTCACTAATGCCTTGATTTTATTTTTTGTTGCTGTTTGCTAAGTGCTGACAAATGCATGACTGGAGTTACTCCCATCCCGGACAGATTGTAATTTAGGCAAGTAACTCTCCATCTCCTAATGATGAGAGCCCCTTAATGAGGCAGGGACACCCTTCAGCCTTACTCCACTAGCCCAGATCTCCCATCAACCTGATGGGGAGGAAGAGGAGCACTGCCAACCCCAAGCCTTGCAGTGTCCTGAGCCTTGATCTGAGAGACAAACACACAAAATACACCACGGATGGCTCAGTGAAAACAAAAACCAGGAGCCTTCCCACTGGGACTGGCTGAGTGCTTTTGCAGCCAGAGCAGAATTCCTGTCTCTATCAAAATCTTTGCTTTTATCTGATGAAAGAATGCAGTGCTTAACACACCTTTTTAATGGTCATGTGGCTGCCTGATTTGGGATGATAGGCTTCAAGTGAAGGTGGACCCAATTCTGCAAAGTGCTGAGCTCTGCACAAGAGATGCCAGCTCGCAGCCTCTCCTGGCATTACAAAGAGCCAAGAGCACATTCCTGATGTGTGTTCAAGTCAGCACCTCCTGTATCAGTTCCCCCACATGTCCTCCTTGCCATTCAGCTTAATTCTACCTGGAATTTTTCTAATACCTGGAGGATGCTCCTCAAGAGTTTTTTCTTAAGCCCCTCTTTCACTCATTAGCTGTGCCAGAGCAGGGGCAGGACAATTGATATTGGACAATTTGAAGTATCCTGAATATTTATATTATATTTGCATCTTCTTGGGCCATTTTCTAGACCCTTTCTTTCATAGATGAAGCCAAATCAGCATAATTTTGCCTTAGAAAAAATTTTAAAAGGCTTTTTTAGGCTGACAATAATAATGCCACTAAGTTTATTATAAAGCTTCCTGCAGCAAAATCTTTTTCAGCCACATGCAATCTTAAAAATGTTGCTCTGAGAACTACAGACAGACTTCTTGGGAAATGCCAGAGGAGGTGTTTGGTTTTCAGCTGTAATGCAACAGACAGCTAATTAAATGCTTTGCTAATAATAGTATCCTGTGCATGAGGAGATAAGCTCAATTACTTACTGAGTTTAAGTGGAGTTTTGCAGACATGTTGGCATATTCCTGGTAGCTAAACCAATTTTTTTAGCAATGCAATTCACTCTCCTTTCTATTTCTCTAGTTTAGATGTATCATTAATGAACACAAAATGTCACTGATGGAAAGAAATAAACAAATCTGACATTTCTTAGCTAAAGCTCCATTACTATATAAAAAATAACCATCAACTCAATACAATAATGTCAGACACTTATCACAGAAAAACCTCAAGAGAAGTAAATGGAAATCCTCTACTGACTTCAGGCAAAATTAGACAAAATCTAGGATTGTTGTCATCAAAATACATTTGCAGTCTGCATGTAATCCATGGACCAAACAATGCTGTGAAATTCAGTACTTTCAGCACATAATCATCAACACTTTTACAGTGAGCAGGAAAAATGGAATGCTCTTTGCTTCCCAGATTCTTTGGGAAATACACAGTTTTCCCAGTGTCACAACTCTTCTTAGATTAAGATACTGGACTTTTTACTCTTCACACTCCATACTCTCAGCACAGCAGTGACTTGGAGCTAGAGTACACAGCCAAAATTAAAAGCAAATTTATTGTTCGTGGAGCAATAATGCCATTTGTTTCATCTCCTTAGAGCATGCCTACCCAATGAGCAGGGCCTGTAAGAGAACTATTGACACAGTGCCATGATCAAGGGAGGGGATTCTTCCCCTCTACTCTGCCTTTCTGAGATTCCAGCTGGAATACTGTGTCCAGCCCTGGAGCACATGGAAAACATGAGTCCAGAGGAAGGCCCAAAGATGATCAGAGGGCAGGAGCATTTGTCCAAGAAAGAGTTTGGGAGAATTGGGGCTGTTCACCCTGGAGAAGAGAAGGCTCTGGGGAGACTTTTTAGCACCTTCTAAAGTGAGCCTTCGAAAAAGAGGGACTTTTTACAAGGGCATGTAGCAATGGGACAAGGGGAAGGGCTTTAAAATGAAGGAGGGTAGGTTTAGATTAGCTATTAGGAGGACATTCTTTACTGTGAGGGTGGTGAGGCACTGGCACAGGTTGCCCAGTTGATGCTCCATCCCTGGAAGTGTTCAAGTCCAGGCTGGATGGGGCTCCAAACCACCTGGTCTAGGGGAAGGTGTCCCTGCCCATGGCAGGAGGGTTGGAACTGGGTGATCTTTAAAGTCCACTTCATCCAAAATCATTTTATGATTTTATAATTTTATAATTCTGTGATCCACTGGAGGGTGAGGAAGAGAACTGAAGGCTGCAAATGGCACATGAGGAAGGGGCTGGGGGAGCTGGATCTTGTTTGGCTCAGAGCAAGGAAGGCTGAGGACCAATCTCACTGCAGCACCAACACCCAACTGGTTCATGATGGGAAAGGCACCCTGGAACAAGGGTCTGGTCACATGGGGAGGTTTCCATCCTTGGTGGATCAAGGCACAGAGCAACCTGACCAAATTTTGAATTTAGCCCTGCTTTAAATAGGTGCTTGGACTAGATGTTCTCCAGAGATCCCTAAATAACTCTGCCTGAAGACACTGGGGAAATTAAGGAAGCAGGTATCACTGTCCACAGCATATGGAGAGCAAATAAAGGAACTTCATCTGACCATGGTTTTTATTGCAAAACGACTTCTCTATTAATGGCATGGGGTCCACTAAGCAGCTTCTAGATCTTAATTAAGGTCGTTATTTCAAAGATAATGTACATTTAATACCTAAGTATACTTAATAATCTCCTAAGTGCTTGTCTGAATTTGAACTCTGCTGTAACAGATGACCTTGTATGAAACAAGGAACCAAAAAGCAGAAGAAGGGTGCTGACTTAATATTAAAATTCCCCACAGCACCAAGCCTCTAAAAGACACAACACTATTCTACACACCACAGCAAAATACTCCAAGCCAAAAGATTTAGGTTTCTTTAATAATAAATAATTTTATGAGACTGTGAGAACTCAGGAACTTTGGCCTTGAACACTGCAAACTTCAAAATTTCCAAGTAAGGTTAAGTGAGCTAAATGATGACAACTCCTCCAGTGCTACTCTACTTGTTCTGTGTCAAGGAAGAGCTGTTCTAAGTTGTGATTTCTCTTGTAATTAAAAGTGGGGGGGTTGGTACAGATATGGGCTTGTGTTTCAAAAAAACACTTGTATTTGGAAAGCAAAAGAAAAATGCAGAGCTAAAATTGATGGTGGTAAGAGAAAGAAAAGAGAGACTGAAAAACCAAAACAGCCATTGGCTTAATGAAACTTGACTTTGAGCTGCATAAATAAACACAGCTAGAACTTCTTGCAGAATTTAGGAAAATGCCCTGAGCACATGAAATGTGGCGGTTACCGTAGAAATTTACATACAGTCACACATCAGACAAATCCTGAAACTCTTTTCCAGTTTAAACTCCCAGCTGAAAGCACAGGATCAGGTACAAAGAACAAACGTCTCATCCACTCTGGTTGAGACATTATTCATGTCACTCCACAGGGGTCAGCTCATGCCCTGTGATGAGTGACCACCCTCCACAGCACAGGGCTTTGCACTCTGGGAGCAGCTGGCTGCTCCACACCTCTGTTTTGCCTGCTAAAAATGTCTGTGCATGGGGAGTAGCACAGAGCAACCCTCCTTCCTCTAAGGGATGTGACTGAATACAACACAGAGCTGCTCCTTCTACCCCTGCCACCAGGTGCATGGCATCCTGTGATGCACGGCAGCTCCTGTGAACCTAAGTGCTGCACTGCTATCTCCAGGAGCCAGCACTGCTCACTGCATCAGCCACATGGCATGGCAAGACCAACTGCTGGTGCTTTGTGCCCACCTGGATGCCCAGAGTGCCCTGCCTTGTCTGGGGGCCAGGTGTGACCAGCCACGAGCATCCCTGCCCAAAGAGGTGTGTACCAGGTCTGACTGGCATGGGGCTGATTTTCTTCACAGCATCTCATAGCATGGAGTGCCACTGTCTGAAACAGTGATGCTTAACACACTAAAATGTGTTATACTCCTTTCCAATTCCCCAAAATAGGAAAGATTAGGGAAAACTAGGAATATTAGAAAAAGGGCAGAAGCTGGGGAGCAGCTACCAGGCTGAAATGGTAGAGGGACCTTCTTGCCCTGCACCACTCCCCTTGCATGTCCTCCCAGCTGGCTGTGGGTAACACTGCTGCCTGTTTGGAGGTGAACTGAGGATGAGGTAAGCACGTGCCTGCTCATGGAAGGGACACAGGCTCTGGGGCCAAGAATGGTGACAGCCAAGGCAGCAGGCATCCATCACCTCCACTAGTAGGTGATGATGCTTCCCTGATTTGAGTTGTGTGGGAGCCAGCCTGGATGTGTCGCTGGCATTGCTGGAGCCCAGGCAGCTCAGCCCTCAACCCCCCAAGCAGCCCTGCAAGAGCTCAGAGAGGGTGCATGCGAAAGACTCTGACTCAGGGACAACAAAAGAAGAAAGAGTCGATACATCTGGACATGCTCTGAAAGGATGAAAAGTCAAAAAAAAGAAAAAAGAATATGTTGTTCTCAGGTCTGTGGCCAGAGGGAAAGTAAGGAGTAAAATGTTGAATGAGTCGTGGCTCTCAGCTGCCAGAGCCATTAACAGGGAGAGAACAGGATGGGTGAGGGGTTGTGCTGGAGAGAGCGCCTGGGTGCTGCAGATGGGGACTGTGGCTGCACTCAGCTCTCTCTCAAGGGCATCCTTCCTGGAGGTTCTTCCTTCCTGGTGGATAAACACGCTGCACAGAGCTGTCATGCTGGAGCTTGACATCCATAAGAATAAACAAAGGTGCCTTTGACTGGAGATGGGAATGACAAGAAATATCGAGTGACAAGGAAAGGAAGAATCAGAAGTTCCCTTGATGATAAAGGTCTCTCCCTGTCAGAGATCACACTCTCCTCAGCAACATCCACAACTGCAGAGGCTACAATTTCACTTTCAATAAAACACTTTCATTGAAAGTGAAAGTGTGCAGGAGTGTGCTATACAGACCTGCTGAAGACAAGGCTTGTCTCCTTCCTGCCCTGGGGGTTTAGGAAATTTGGGACATAAGTCGGCACCTCAGTGAGTCCTCTCCAGCCTCCTGATGCCAACACTTTGTTCTTCTGCACTGCAGTACTGCAGTGCCACTTGGGATCCTACCTGGACAAACAGACAAGCACATGCTCAAACACAAACCTCTGAGCCATCACTTTTGACAGCTGGACTGGTCATGGCCAAGCACCATCAGCTGCAGGGAACAGACAGAACTGGTGCATTGTAACAGCAGACCTGCAGGAACGATTATATTGTGTCCCCACTGTAACACCTGAAAATAATTAATTTTCAGAATATGGATATGTGAAAGACTTTGTGCTGCTTCTGTGCCAATGCACAAGGTGTTCTGTCAGACTTTCTCCACCTGCCATCTCTTAGTGTCCTAAAAAATGATGAAATGAAAACAGGAATTTTTTTTTTCATCAGGATCTTTACAGTTCACAAGGATTTTTCTAGTATCACTTAGCAAATTAAATTATACTTCCTTCTCCCCCAAGTCCTCCTCCAAGTGTGAATTTTAAATAAATCTTGGCAGAATAATAAATCTATTTAAATGTTGTAATTTTTTCTGAAACATCTAGTGTTTCGTGCAGAGCTTTTAGGATGATTGAACTGAAAGACTGGAAACCAAAACCTATCCTTTCCTCATTGAAAAGGTTTGATTTGGACCAGCTGCATACATTTCTGCTTCCGGACTAGCTGGTGTACTTTGCTTATGTTTTCCACAAGAAATAAAAAAATAAAAATCAATTGCAACAATGAGAAATCAGGACAACCCACAGGGCAGGCACTTTGGTCTCCCTTCTGGCACTAACAGAGACAGATTTTTGGTTGTACACTCTGGACCAGCCAGGGGCAGACAGAGAGCCAGTACTCACAGGCTCCAAAAAGGGCAGACAGGTTTTGAAGGACATGGAACACTTTTCACTCCCTGAGGCAGCACAAAGTGCTGAGCTGCTCAGGCCTTCTCAAATGGCTGCACAGCCATCACTTGCTCACTCCTGGTCTGGACTTCTGTCCATCTGGAATGAGAACAAGGAAACTAAGGACAAAAAAGCACGGAAAGTGCCCCATCCTCCTGCTATCCCCTCAGCAGCTCGTCACTCCATCCCATAAAACCTGACACACACTTAACCAATACTCTATACATGACTGAGCTTGCTTTACATGGTTCCATGGACTAAAGATCCCCACTTCTCCAGAGACCACCAGGAGACAAAATGCTGCTGGAGCCCACAGCAGGTCTGCTGTCTGCTTGCTACAAAAACAAAATATCCTAATAAACCAATTATTAAATCCAACTTGCCCCATTAAACTTGCAATATGCACTTGTTCTAAGATGGCACAATAAACCACCACCAATCCTCTTTGCTGGAATATGCCATCCCTTGTGTCTGGATCTTCTCAGGAGAGAAAAAGAAATAAGCATAAATCTCACACTTTACAACTGGAAAATAAAACAAAATATAGATGTAATTGCAGATCTGCCTTCTTTTATGCTGAAATTAATTTTCTAATGGCTCTGTGAATCTCTTCACATAGCTCAATTGCCAGAGAAAGGTGGAGGTGACCAGACAGGTCAGCTGAGTTAGCAAGCAGAGAAAGCCTCTCATGCAAGAAGCTTTAACACAGGTCATTCAGAAGAAAAACTTGCATGCTATAATCATCCCACATTCTACTCTTTTCAGTGGGAATAATTGTATTTTATAAACATCTCAACAGACTGGCTTCCACCAAGTGTGTAAATCAGAGGTGACTGCACAAAGTCAGTGCATTGTGCCAAGGCCATGTAAGAGAAGCAGACCTGTGAGAGTAATAATAAACAGCAACTGAGTCACACATGAAAAAAAAAATTGTAATTTTACTTCTGGCCACAGTGCAACTACTCAGAATTAAAATTAGCTAACTTCTTCTGGATGTACAATTATTTTATCCCACTGTGGTCCCTTCCAGCCTTATCCATTCTATGGTTCTGTCCTCCTGTGATTTCCTCTTTCAATCCACCCAGTGAAAGTACTGATATATGCTTTAGCAACCACGTAGCTGTCTAATTAATAGTTATCATTACTACATTTAAAAATTAATAGTTTAAAGATATAAGCAGCAGAGGGCTACATGCAGTTATTTTTATTTTGAAAACATGGCACTGGAAAAGCCAGACCAGCTGTCCAAGGCAGGACTCAGTAGCACTGAGGGCTTTGTAAGCACCATTATTCACATGATTGTTTTACTTCCAGTGAGTACTTTGGCTGATGGCAGCCCAGATCACCCCTTCCAGAAGATGCAGCTGAGCCAGCTGGACTGGTATTTTATAAAAAGCTTCCTAAGGGGAATGTGGAGAGAGGCATTGACTTAAGCAATCAGACACAGTGTTCAAATGGGATTCTGGGGAAAAGCTGGCATGTAAACACAGAGCCACTGAATCCCAGTGTGACCAGGGACATCCCATGGCATGAAGAACACTCTGGGAAAAGAGTGGGATCTCACCTCAAATCTGTCACAAAACTTCACATCTCCTGAGGCTGATTTGCATCTCTGCTCACACAGCAACAAAGCTCCCCTGGACCACAAATCCAGGGATCAGGCAGATCACAGCCTGAGGCAGGAGATGGCTTTACCCACAGCCCATGTCACTTCTGCCTGGCACCACAGTGTGAATCACACCTGTCTGCTCTCAAAGATTTGCTAAGCAGAGCTTGAAATACCAACGTGACACATAAAACTTCTCAGTTTCAATATTAAATACTTTGCAAAATCAATATTAAATACCACTTTGCAAGGGGTGGTACCTCTTGAAAGTTAGGAAAGTGCCCATCCCACTCAGGGAATGGGCATAGGGGTATGGCAAAGAGTGGAGGGTCCCACAGGAGCAGCTACACCAAAACCAGAACACAGAGACTCTTTTGAACCTCTCACCCAGGTCAGATGTCCTTTGCAGCAATACTTACTTAGCTGGTGAGATGTGAAAGGTTTATTAACTCTTCACCTATTTCAGCAAAGCAGTTCTGAGGTCCAGGTGTGGAGATGTCTCTGAACAGTAGGATGGGCTGCTGGTGTCACTCCCTCACCACTGACACCAGCTGGGCAGGTATTTACTTTTTAACATTTAGGCCAAAGTAATACAGGTTCACATCACAAAGAGAGAGGAGATTGTAATGTGTAGTACTAAAAAATTGTAATAGAACCCTTTTAAACCTAGGGCACCAGGGGCACCAAATATTCACACCTGCTGTAGTAACATGACATATTATTAAAACACATTATCAGAGACAAGCACTACTTTGTATTTAATAACTGGTTTGCTTTTTCCACTATATTCTAATACATAAACATAAATGCACATGCTGAGCAGCTTTTGTCAAAACCTGTTTGCTTTTGGATTTTTAAAAAATTTTAAAAATGAACAATCTTTTGCAATCTTGGCATGGACAATTCTGTAGAAGTGTTTTAATATACATACATAATTCCAGATATATGCTGGGCTACACTGGAAGAGAATAATTATGATAAGGTTTCTTCTCTGTATCTCCAGGCTTACCAGCTTAATGTTACTTTTCCTCAATATCTGGTGAAGGCTGCCTTGCTACATCCCTCTCACAAATACTCATGGTAGCAGCACACCTCCTCCCAGGATCAAATATATATATATATATATATATATATATATATATATATATATATATATAGCAAGGGTAGGAGACCAGGCAAGAGCAATTCAGTGGAAGAATTGAGCCATGGAATACCTTTAAGACAGTTGTTCTATTTTTAATCAATCATCTTAGCTGAGATGAAAAAGTGTGAAAGCAATCATGAATAACACCTCAAGGAAATTCGGGAGAACAGACTCGCAATATTATGAAAAAGTGATACACTGACACTTTAAATAGAGATGTTATGAAGTAGCAGGGTCACAGCAGTCTCTTACTGTCATCAGTCACAACCAAAACAGCCCTGACCATGTTCATAAATCCTACAGTATCTAACATTTAGTGATATGGGAGTGTTTTATCTCCTTTTCTGACTAGCACGTTTTCCTGGTGAGAGCTAACTTCTCACTGAAATACCATGAAGCCCATTTCATACCATCAGTACATCCCATTACCCTCTGGCTGAACATTATTTTCACATTTTAATAATTCTTCTCGATGTGATGTCCAACAACTGAAAATCCACTTCCTTCACAGAAATTTTCTTTCCTTACCAAAGTATTGCATGAAATAGCTTTTCCCTCAAAATGCTTCCTCAGAAAATCCTGCTGCAGAAGAGGAGGCTGAACTGGGCACAGAGCAGGAGAGGGTCTCCATCCTGCAGAGCAGCACCTGTACCTGGCACTCAGTGCTCCCAGTTAATGCTGGGAGAGGTTGCCTGGAGGGGCTGTGGATGCCCCATCATGGGAAGCGTTCAGGTCAGGCTGAATGGTGCTTGAGGAAACTGAGCTAGGGAAAGGTCACAGAATCACAGAATCATTTAGGTTGGAAAAGTGGCTTCAGCTGGGATAATTTTCTTTCTCGTACCTGGCGAAGTGCTGTGGCATTCATATTCTCTGAAAAAATTCCTTTGCTTAGGATTTTTCTCTTGGGAAGCTGAGAGGCCTCAAGCAAAAAGGGAAACAATTTTTATCTCATTTGATTTTTCTTTGTTTTGTTCATGTGGAATGTGTTTGAAGATTGTTTACTCACAGGTGACTGCTTCATTGGATTCTGGAGTAAGTTGTTTTAGCTCTTTTGCCAATTGGTGCCAAACTGTGTTGGGACTCTGGAAAGAGTCACGAGTTTTTATTATTATCTTTTTAGAACTCAATAACTATCTTTCCTGTATTTTTTAGTATAGCATAGTATTTTTAAAATATAATATAATATTATAAAGTAATAAATTAGCCTTCTGAAAACATGGAGTCAGATTCCTCCTTGCCACAGAGTTCCCTGCAAATACAATAAAGTGCTGTGTTTTGGATTCAATATGACAATAATGTGGATAACACAAATGTTTTGGCTGTTGCTGAGCAGTGCTCACCCTAACTCAAGGACTTTTCAGTTTGCTCTGCTCTGCCAGTGTGGAGATGATCAAGAAGCCAGGAGGGAGCACAGCCAGGCCAGCTGATCCAAACTGGCCAAAGGGATATTCCACAGCATAATGTGTTGTGATCAGTACATAAACTGCTGGAGCTGGACTGGGAGGGGCTGATAATGGCTGGAGGATGATTTCCCAGAGTTCCTTCATACCCAAGCTGTGATTCTATGAATAAAATCAGTGTATGTGTATGTTTGTATATTGTGTTGGTGTTCTGCAGATTTTCAGGAAGGAATACACCAACATTTTCTGCACTCCTGGTGTGGGTGATCACTTTGCAGAAGGCTGGTGTGCTGGTTCCAGCTGCAATCGAGGTAATTTTCTTCACAGTAGTTAGTATGGGGCTATATTTCAGACTTGTGCTGGAAATTGTGCTGATAATACAGGAATGCTTTAGTTGCTGCAGAGCAGTGCTCACACAAAGCTCCTCACCCCATCCCACCAGTGAGCAGGCTGGGGGTGCACAAGGGGAGGGGACACAGCTGGCACAGCTGGCCCAAGGGATGCTCCACACCACCTGGTGTCATGCTCACCAACAAAACCAGGGGGAAGGCTGGCCAGGGGCTGCTGCTGGAGCACTGGCCAGGCATCACCCCACTGGTAAGCAATTGTTTTCATTTGCATCACTCTTTCTTGTGTTTTATTTCTCTCTCTGTTTCCTCTTTCCCTTCATTACCTTTTTTTTTTGTTTTTGTTTTGAGAGACAGCTCTGATCATGACTGCAGTGATGGGGTGGCATGGGAAGCTGGACCCACACAACCCTGAGACAGGGGACATGAAGCACCGTTCCCTGAGGGGACCAGTAACATTAAAGGATGGGCAGCTCTGCTTTGTCTTACCAATTGTAAATTTTATTCCCTATGCAGTCAGAAATGACCTTTAATTTCTTTGAAATAAAAATCTGTGCAAATATGGTGAGTAATTTGCATACACAATGTGATATCTATTTTTATATCAATTCCAAATATGAAAGGATATTAATGTATTGGAGTGGGCACTTCCATCTGATAATATAAAACTTCACTGCAATTCAGCATAGAAATCCATCAGAAAATCTCATAACTCTCAAAACTGCTATCTGTGTTTAATTCACACAGGGCATGGCATAAAGCCTTAATCTGACATGCAAATGAACATAAATCCCTGCATAATACTCTCTCTGCACAATCACCATTGTAAATGTGCCCTCATCTTTAGTACCCCACAATGAAGATCTATTCTGACAAGACAAAGCCCTGCTGATAACTTCTGGAAGTCAGTTAATGAAAGACTTTAATGAAAGTCAGGGTCATGACAAAGGGCTTCTTTCCCTCTGCAAGGCATTTCAAGCCCACAAGGTGCAGCTGTTAGCTCTCTTCTGGAGACAGTTTCATGCCAAGGATTCCTGGCTATTAGACTGGCCACAGCCCTCTGATTTTGGGGATTTAATTCTTATCCCATGACCTGCGTGTCCTGTACATGGAGCTCTATAAAAACACAGCAACTGATTGGTTCCCAAAGCATCTCCTTTCAGAACTGTATCTCCTGTGAGAACACACCATCCCAAAACAGCTGGTTTGAGGGAGAGGAGTTGGTTGTTGTTCATATTGGTTTGGTTTACTTTTTGTTTGGTTGGTTTGTTTGGGTTTTTTGTTTTATTTTGGGTTTTTTTTAAAATTTTTTTTGTGCTGTGCACAAAGAAGCCAGCAGACATTATGCTTCACCCTTATCAGCAGGTCAGATTTGGGGTTTGCTCTTTTTTGAATTTTAGGTCATTGATAACATGACCAGAACACTTAAGTAAAACCTCTGGAAGACCATCCACTACTGACAGGGACAAAAAAAGGTTCATTTAAATTTGCTCCAGCCAACCATCCCTGTTGATAAACCCACTGCAGAGGACAAAGCCTGAACAACTTGGGCCATGGAGGAAGGAACCCCAGAGACTACTAGAGCTCATCCTTGAGTGCTCTCATATTAACAGGAACTTGCAGGAGGGGAAAACATGCTTCAGCTGAAAAAATGTACGGAACTAAGATTCAGCTGTAGGCACTGAGCTCAGTGAGAAGGCTGAAACGTGGTGATGAAAGCCCAGTGAAAAACATTTCAAAATCTCCAAGCAATATTAAACTGAAGAAATAAAACCACCTAATTTTAAGGCACATAGGTATGGAAGACATCATCACTTTCTCAGTGTTGCAGAACAATTAAAATGAAACCCAAAAATCAGCTGATTAGCACAAAAGATACTTTCAGAATCATGTGATATGATAAAAACCCCAAATATCCGACTGTATCTATTTCTCACGTAATATGAGAAAATACCAGTTTAATTTATGTAGTGTGAAAGCTGACAATATGTTCTGCAGTTTTGTTTAAATAGCTAATGTTCTCACATTAGCTGTAAATGAATTTTGACACTAAAAATAAATGTAATAAAAATAATGTGAAATCAAATAATTCAAGATGCTGCTGACCAGGACTCATAGCTGCCTTACTGTTCCTAGTGCACCCATGAAAAATTAAGTTTGGTAGAATTTTGGGGTTTAATTAAAAAAATTAGTTTAAAAACAATGTCTGAATTTGCACAGAAATGTATGGAGGTATGATTCTAATAAAAAAGTATTCCTTTTCTTTAAAAATAACATGGTTCCTCTCATCTTCAAAAATAAAACGTCTTTTTACAGTTTTTTAATTTGCCATGAATTTGAGCTTCAAAAATGAAATACAAAAGAATGTTTAGCTTGAATTTCTCTATATTTTGAATCAGAAAGCTGGGGCTTTGTCATTGCCTTCATGATAACCAAATATGGTAATTTACATGATGTGCATTTGAAAACAAAAAGTGAAACAAAATGTAATTTCAGAACGAAAGATACATACTTCATCTTCTCGGGAAGGTAGAAAGTTCAATTTTGATTTTAGTAAAATAAAAACTACAACCGAATGTAACACACTTCTGGAGGAAACAAAAAAATTGGTTTCCACTAAAAGAACCTTGAAAACCCTTGGTGTGGACCTCCCAGTGAGCTCCCCAGGCTCAAGGCACTTCAGGAGCGCTCCAGAAGAAAAGCCCAGTGTGTGTGTCTGGTGTGTGAGTGAACTTCAGAAGCTGCAGAGGCACTACAGTGCGTGTGGCAGTGTGAGCAGTGCTGCCTGCAAAGCAGAGCAGCTGCAGCTCCTGCACCTCAGCCCCCACTGGGGCACCTTTGCAGCACCACAAGGACACAGCTGTCCTCGCTGAGGTTTCTGCAATGGTTTCTCACTGTGAAATAGTTTCCCTGCCTGCTGACTAAAGCTCCTGCCCCCAGCTCAACAGCTCTGTCTGCCTCTACAATGTTCTGCACCATTTGCAGTGTCAGGGAAAACATTATTTAAAAATACTGTAGTGCTGAAAGGTCTGGCTGCAATATAATGTGATGCAAGACACGAAGTATATACAGCATGACCCTTGTTGGGCAATTTCTGGACACACCAGTAAACTCTTGATAAGCAAAAAGAGGTGATTTGGGGGTGCACTCACAGGCTGATGAGGTAATGTAAAGCCACCCAGGGGCAATCTCCCCGTAAGAAAATCATTGCAATAGCAGTAAAAACCCCACAGTTACTCTGTGCTCTCACAGGAATGTCACAGCACAGACCAAAAAAAAAAAAAAAATCAAATGCCAGCTCATCTGAAGAGCCAAATATCTATTTTCAAGCTTTAGCTCTGAAGCTGAAATATCATATTTAGAATAATCAGAAAGGTCAGAGAGATGAGAAATAAAACAATCAGCAGGAAGCATAAGGCACATTTCTCCTTGGATCCTCACCTCTGTTACACTTTTCAAAATCCCTCTTCCTTCCACAAACTAGGGATAAATTACTCATTTATCTGAGTCAGGAGTTCTCCTGCTGACTCTGCCAGAACCAAGCTTTCACTTGGTGCCTTCTGCCTCCACTGCAGATCCAGAAACTTATCCACACTCCTGGGCCATGCATCTCCAGAGCCTCTGGCTCCCTGCATCCCTGCACCTTTCCATCCCTGATCGAGGGTGCCCCTCCTGCTGCACTCTGCATGGTAACTCTTGCCAGCTTTTGCATTAGATGTGCCACCCCTGTTAGCCATCACCAGCCCTTAGTGCTTTGGCAGGCTCCAGAGGACACTGAAAGGCTCTTTCTTTTTGCCCAAGTTCAGTGAGCCCTGCTGTTTTGCTGATTCAAAGTGTTTTCTTTTGCATTTAGTAAGGATCCTGTAAGATCTGCTGGCAAAGCATCTTGAGAAGTGAAACTGCAATGTAAGTATTTGTAAATGATGCAGGGGAACCTGGGGACCCAGATTCAAATGTGCAGAGTCATTTCCATTGTGGATACCAATGGTAAGCCAAAAAAAGAAAAAGCAAATACTCCATCATCTAAAATGCCTTAGAAGGGATATCCATTAAATTTCAGGACAATCCATATTCAAATGGATTTCTGACAATGGATTTCTGATCCAACCTTTTGAACGTCCTCCTGCTCCTGTGTGCAGAGCACCAGAGCAGCACACAGGTACCTGCAGCCATGCTCCTCAGCCTGCCACGCTGCAGGAAATGCACCATTTCTTGACAAGAACGAGCAATGCATACTTAGCAAGTTCAAGAAGTCAAAAGAGGTGATAACCTCAGTGACTTTGACCCCTGGTTTATTTTTAAAGGTGTGAAAAAGGCCAAAATACTCTCCAGTTCACCTCTCCCAGTGTGTTGGATGGCACAGCTGATGTTCAGGCAGCTTCCCAGGCACTGCTCTAACCACCAGAGGGAGTCCCTGGAAATCAGCACTGGAGGAAGCAGAGTTAAAATTCATGTTTTCTACAGAGATCTCCGGAATACTAATCAAGACCAACAGATAAAGCAATCCATGCAAATCTGATTGACGGTGATTGCTTGGCAGGGTTTGGCTTTTTTGTCAGCAGAGGTGGAGCAGAATTTCAAAGGCACCATCAGGACCTGAATCATGCTGTGTCCTCCTCAGCTGTGCAGCTGAGCACGTACAAGGGCAAAGGCTGGACGCTTGGAGGGCTGAAATCACCTCTTAGGAGATTGCTTCCTTCCTGAACTGCAGTATGGCCCCACGCTGCTCCATTCTATCACTCAGTTTGCTCCCTGCTGCGTGGCAGGGACTGTGCAGCTCGTTGGGCCAGCAGCCAGCAGCACAGGACTACAGCCATCCACCTCCAGGTGAGCCCTCCTCGCCCCAAAATGCACAATTATTGTCAACTAGCTGCCTAGCATTTAAATGGCTGAAGTTCAGTTAAATGAATCCCATTTTCAGCTGTGTTGCTTCATTAGAATTAACTGGAGGAATCACGAGTCATTGCCACAAGGCTCTGGGATTCTGCTTCCACCACAACCTAGAGCTTTCGAGTCCCTGACTTGGTGAAAAATAAGATGCTGGATGGCCACAGAGAGTCACCTAAGAAGGCCATTAGCAGACTTTGTGTGAGCTGCCCAGGGATTACCAGGCAGCAGGAGAAGCTGCTCTACATGCTTTGCTGGGAGCAGCATATGGCGATTCACTGGGAATTAAGCAGACTTTCCCCTCAGCTGAGCTGCTGCCCCAGAGGGTTCCAGAGTCTGCCCCACCTCCCCAGCTGCACCACTGGCTGTCCCTGCACAGTCCTCTGGTCCTAAGCACTGCTTTGACCACAAACACCTTTTTAGTGAGTGCTGTTTGCACACTGAACTATGGCACATAATGACAGCATCGTTGCAAAAAAGAAATTCAAAACGCTAACAATTTTATCAGTGAAAAATCCTCTTAGCCCAGCAATTTATTTCTGACTTCAATCTATATGTGTGAATATCTTTCTGAATTCATTTATGGTGAATTTATCTAAATTCACTTATGGTGAACACTCACTGATATAAAATAAAAAAAAAAAATTGCATGCAAAAAGCCCATCTGTTTGCAGAGCTCAGGCAGTCAGAAAAGTGAAAATCTGATGTGCACTGCTCATGTGAACACACATATGGACATGAACACTACACATGTCTTCCTGGGAGTTCTCATTAACTGTCCCAAGGAAATCCACTAAAAATACACCTTATGCACATTAGTTTTCAGGTCCCTAATTTATTATTGTTAAACCAGAGGTTTAAGTATCCTTATAGTTACTAATTAATTACACTATAATTAGAAATCATTATTACATTAATTAGAAAGTTCGGAAGAAGATGATAGTAAAATTGTCAGGGACCAAAGAACAGTTCTTAGCATCAATCATTTACAGTCAGTGATGAAAAAGAAAGGGAGAACGGGATGAATTTTGCCTTTAGGGACACCTAGTACATAACTGACTGTACCAAGAGCCTCTGTTACTGTTTCTTGAGTGCACAGACATCCCAGCTCAGGTACAAAACCCAGTGCCATAGATGCTTACAGTTCTACTCCCATTGACAGGAAAATCATGGTCACACAATTACTAACTGCTAGGAGTGGGATCACAGCTAGGGGAGTAGATGAGTTACTGTGCAGAGACAAACTATTATAGAGTCTGGCTCTTAGCTGAGAATACAGAAAGTCTATTAAATAAAAAGAAGCAAATAAGGCCTTTGAGCAAATTGATCTAGAGGAAATTGTCCCTGTCTATGGCAGGGGGCTGGAACTAGGTGATCTTTAAGGTCCCTTCCAATCCAAAAAATTCTATAAATGGTCTCCAAATGAACACTTGCCAAAATCTGGCCTATACTGCTTGCACAGAAATTACTGGACTTGTTAAATTATGATAATGAATTTTTTGCCTAAGCTAATATATTCTTCTGCCACTGACTATACTCTAGTGAAAAAGCCAAAGTGAATCTTCTGTCACTGAGCTCTGGGAACTTTTCCAGTTTGCACTACACTCAGAAAAATGGGGGTTTGAATGCTATGGTGCAAGGGAATCTTGCTAGCACAAGTCGAAGTGTGCAAGTCTCTATTAAATCTCTCAACAATTTTTTTTCCCACACAGTTTCCTTCCTGAAGTGGCTTTGATTTAGTGCTGAAGAGTTCAGCACAGCAAAAAGCATCAGCAAAGAGGCTCAAGAGCCTTTAGGTTTATAATGCTCTTCAGAGAACAGAGGCACCTTTTGTTGCTGCAGACGTTGGACAGCGGCTCCGGCTCTGAGCGCGGTACAATGGAGTCCTGCAGGAAAGTGGCTGAGAGGCACACAGGCAACGTGTCATGGGTCTTTATTTGCATAACACTGTGAGAGCACTTCAGTGCCCTGGAAAACTTTCTGCCGTGGATCCCTACCATCTGGGGGACTGAAAAACTGAGTTGAAAAAATGCCTATTTCTATAGAGCAGAATAATTCAATAATGGTTTGATACTTCCTGACAGAGGAATAATGGCAATGATATTTACAGTTCTAGCACTGAAAGGAGTCTGTAATCCCAGTTTATCTATTCACCAGCAAATCAATTCACCTCCTGTACTCCATACAGCTGGAGCCAAGCTAATACAAAAGATTAAGCAGTTTTACTCACTGCTTCTCCTGCCTGGGCCAACTTCTTCTAGTTCTGGTTTGAAACATGTTTCTCTTAATGTGAAGTGTACCCAGGTTCCTAGAAGTTGGTTAGAATCTAATAATGCAAGAGTTGTGGGCTCCATCCCTGTATGGGCCATTCCCTTCAGAGTTGGACTCGATGATCCTTGTGAGCCCTTTCCAACTCTGATCCTGTGAAATGTCATATATTCAATTAGGAAGTCCAGGTTAACCTGAGGAGAGGGCACCTGAGCAGTTGGCAGGCAGTGGAAGACTGCAGGCAAGTGCCTGTTATTCCAGGAGAAGTTTGGTTATTATGGAAAGATGGGCAGAGGCCTTGTATGAGGACTGTCATCCCCCTCAGCAGAGGAAGAAGTTGTTTTGGGAATTAAACACAATGAGTGATCCTGTGACTGAGCTGATATTTTACAGCTGGGGTCACAAGGGACTCCTGCCCTCACAGACTTTCACTGCCTGCTGCAGGAAAATAAATTCCCACCAAGTTTGCTGGGTAACAGCTCATCCCTGTCCAACTGGCAAAGGAAGGATTTTATTCCTATAGTAAGCAATATAAGAAAAGAGTCTGTATGTCACGTGGACTTTTCTGGAACAGTTTCAGTGATAAAGCAATGCAGCAGATTAAAGGAAAAAGCTCATCATCTTATTTGAATTTTCCCTCCCTCTTCATTGACTTACAAAGCACAGCAATTTAGATCAGAAACCCCCCTATCTGCACAACATTTCTGAGTGACTAAAGTTGATACTGAAACTGGTGTAGGCATGAGTCTGGAAACATTGTGAAATTTCTTTCTCTAAACCTTTTTCTGGTGTTTTTGAAAGATGTCAGTCAGAAAACAGTTATTCTCCTGGGAAAACTTTTGGGGGTTTTTGTGGTTTACTTTTTTTTTATTTTTGTATTTGTATTTGTATTTTGTATTTTATTGTTTGGGTTTTTTTTTTTATTTTTCACATGCACCAAATTAACCATTGCCTGCAGGCTGCTAGGCTAGTTTGGCTAGCCCTAGGTGTCTGACCACATGGATCATATTTACACTAGTGAGTCCAAAAGTTTGTTGTTTACAAGTTCTCTATGCCTAGATTATCAATAGGAACAATGTCTGCAATGACTTGATTCAAAGACCTGCCGCAGAATCCATGCTCATGGTTCTGCAAATGTCTCTGCCATCTGAAGTTACACACATCTTTAAATGTTATTAGCACTCTGAAAAGTAAAATTTGCACAGAGTACACCATCTTAGGGCTTTATAGTCTGCACCAACACACCTGACAGTGTGGGAAATGAGTCCACAGAACAGCATGCAAAGCACCTTGCATGGAGCATGGATCTCTTTACCCCAGCACAGTTTTGGAACCAGCTGGCTGCAAGTGGCCATTGTGTTCTGTGGTGGGTCCCTTCATTATTGATGAGTTATTTTATGTATTATGCAGTGCTGTAATGAAGATGAAGTCTTTTGTCTTCCCACGCTGTGTCCTCTGTGGTGCTGGGAAGTCTTGGAGCAATATTATAAAGTAAAATAGACACTGCTTTGTAGAAGATGAATTTAGATGACTGAATTTCCCAGAAGTTAGACTTTACTGCCACTGAAAAACGGAGGGATGCAGGATTAGCTGTCAAAATGTTAATGAAAAAATTAACTGAATATAACATTAGAAAAAATATAAAAAACCCTGTGTACACTTTTGTCTGAAATCCAGTGCAACATAATCTTCACACATTCTTCACTGACAGAAACCTTGCAAATACTTAGGGCATCTAACTAGGAGAGAGAATGTATGGTACATTCTGCCACTTTATCTGCTATTTGATGAATCAAAGCTTTATTCTTTTATTTCTCCAAAGTGTTTTTCAAGGAACTTCCTCCCAGCAATAGAGACATGTCATCACTTCTGAAGGGATAAAAGCAGAATGACTGAAGGAATGGAAAAAAATCTCAAACTCCCAAGAACTTAATAAAATCAAGGAGAAATAATCCATAGATTATTAAGATCCTCTAACCAGAGGAAAAGGAGTGAGGAGCAATCCTTCTGACTACCAAAACATCCTCCCTGCAGAGGCAAGGCTGGCTCTGTGAAGCTGCAGGCACAGGGCTGAACTCTGCACCCTCCATGACCTATATCTGTATTGTGTGGTCTCTAAGACACTTAGAACAAGAAAATGGTTTTCTTACAAGGAATAAATAAAGAAATAAATCACTATTCATCTTCTTCAAACCTCTCTCCTATTTCAAGCTTTCCTCCAAATTCTCTGTTCTTAGTCAGATAAGGCAGCTGACCTCTAACTATGATTAACTCTGCAATGAGCTTTCTGCATAAGGCATTTCAGCATGTGCTGTTTACATTTAGAAATGGAATTTTCATACATTCTAAGTGAACAATAACTAAGTCCCCAGGGCACAGACATCAAAAGAAAAGCAGAAGTTCACAATACATTATATTCACTATGTCACAGGCAGCATTTACCAGCAGCACAGATCAGAGTCTTAATTCTTTTCCAAGAGAAGAAGTCTTTAAGCTATGGAAGCCCAAGATGCCCTCAGAGCTGGTCATGCCAAGCCACAAAGCTGAACCACTGTCCCCTGATGCAACATGGGAACAGGTGCTGCCAGCAACCAGCTGGGACTCAATGTCTGAAGCAAGGAAACAAAGAAAGAAAAAGATGAAGAATCACTTTGCCCGTCCCCAGAAAATGGGGGAACAAGGAAGGAGAGAAAATAGTCTCATTCCCTCTCCCCAGAAGTGTAAGCACCCACTGGGAGAAGCACTGAGAGTACAGCTCCATTAAGCCCTGCAGAAAGTTACCTTCATTACAGGCACCACTGGCTTTCCTACAAAATTATGGCAGGGAAGAACTTGCCCATTTTAGCTTACTGGTGTTCTCACGTTATGTCCTGCTCCAATAACCATGCTGCCCTGCCACCAGTGATTGCATTTGGCAAATCTAAGAGGATGTAAGCCCTGAAAAACATGAAACTTCAAACAGCCTGTGGGCAGAATCTGTGTAAAATTCTTCCACAGTCTCCTGAGGCAGGAAGGGGTGATGCTCTGCCCCCAGTGAAACCTGGCTGCAGATGACAAAGCAAGCTGGTGACACATTCCATTGTACCAGGTAACTTATGCCAGCGAAAGGTCTGACTTCTCCAAGTGGACAGCCACGAAAGAAAAACAATTAATGGCAAGTTGTTTGTCATATTAATGGTCTTACTAAATGACACCATTAAAGCACTGTAAGCAAGAGATTGGTAATGAGCAAGTCAGCGTTATCGTTTGCTCTCATTTTGCAGGCTGGCTCAGGACCAACATTTCTCCTTTTGTTTGTAGGGGAGAACAGATTAAAGAGATGTATAAGGAAATCAAAGTAATTAGGCACATAAATAAGCTGGCAGGTAAACAACTGTGATTCAGTGAGGCAGCTGTCAACCTCTAAAGGAAGGATGTGCATATTTGTAATATTTTGGTTTTAGTCCCATTTTATCTGATTTTGGATTACCCTAACCCAACCATCAGCATCCTTACAAAGCACAAGAGTGAGCCAGGTCTGTGTTCACCTCCTTCAAGGCTTGCTTTTCCCACCCTGGGGACGTGCACTGGGAGAGTGTCCCACCACAGCACTGAGAAGATGAACACCTGTAAGGTGGCCAGCCATGCCATGGGTAAGAGTATGGGTACATCCACTGCAGAAACACAACCACACAGACAGTTTAGGCTGTGGCTTTCCTCCCAGCTTTTGCAAACTCTGGGGTGTCACACTCCTGGGAAGACACCTGCCCCAACACTGATCTTGGCAGGTAACCTGGGTAAATACAGTCTGGCTGTAGGATCTGATTCAGCCCATTTAGCCTTTGGCATTTAACAAAGAACTTGGTTTAGTTTTCACTCATGTCCCACACGCAGTCAGAACAGAGAGATCAGTGCTTGTGGTTGTTCTTGGGCATTGCAGTTTCTCTCGTGAAGAAGAGGGACAGTACAGCAATTCCCATCACTAGCTCATAACTGTGTGTTCATTTGAAGTGACTCAGTCATTTGAAATCATCACTACCTAAAAATTATTTCCAACTTCCCTAAAAATAGACTGCTACCATTTTTTCAAACTAATTCAGCTTGATGCACCATTCAAAACCCCACACCAGTAATTTGTGCCAAGACCAGCTATTTTCCCACATGTAAGAGTACCCTGACTCCACAACTGCTGAAGACATGATGCAGTCTCACATCTACTGCTGTAGTCTACCATGATTAATTTTAGTTCATGGAAGTGGGTGGTAGAAAGAAGGGAGAAGCAGCCATGGAAGCCAGAATCTATTCAATTTCGGGAGGATCAGCAGTACTCGAATGTAATAATGTCTCAGTGGGGAATACGGGAAAAAACTAAACTTTAGAAACAGCACGTGCCAAGCAGTGCACACAGCATATTCCAACTTCAGAACAGCAGATAGGGTTTGCTGCCCTGTGAATGGGGCAGAGGGAGCCTCTGTTTCACCCTGTGGTTTTGGTTGAGCTTTTTATGAGTGTATGAGCTGTTCTGGGCATACAAATGCACCCCTTAAGCTGCCATCCATCTGCATAAGCACATGGGCAACTTTAATACATGGATGCATAGATATAATAAATATGTTTTTTCCCTAATGATTTTTCCATATGAAAAAAGCAGACACTAATGCAGTATGCAGGCAGCAGAAGGGATGGAGTATGCAGGAAGTGGCAGTGCCTGAAAATATATATGGATATATGTGTTTGTGTGAATTCCTATTCACATTAATTCATGCCCACAAAAGCTTAACGGCTATAGAAGCCAGGAAGAGCAGATATGAAAAAACATTTTATACTTTATATCCATTATGTACTTTTGCTGTCAATCTGCATGCTGAGATCACTGCAGCAACAGGAAAACTTATGATGATATAAAAAGCTTCATTCTAATCCATTATCAATATGTAGCTAATATTAAAGAGAAATACCTCTGCAAATAAATTTCATAATTTAAAAACAATGAAAAACTAGTGTTTCTGGAATTTGTTTCATAGACTCAGAGGTTTTTTTTAAAAAAAAGCTGAAAATCCCTTTAATCAAAATTTCAGTTTTTCACAAGTTCAGCTGTAAAGAATGGAACAACTGGCAATCTTTGAAACTTCTAACACTTTATGTATGAGACAAAAAGGGTTGCTGAAGACTGAATGTTTATCAGACCATTCTTTTTTGTCCAGAAAATAAAATTTCTTATCTGTAACCGAATTAATGTCTTTGAATATGACAACTACAAATTTTAAATATAAGCTCTTCAGTATGGACTGGATTTTAAACCTGCAAAGAACACTTTTGGTGTGCTAAGGAAATTAATTTAAAAATACCCCCAAAAAAATCAAAAGGCAAATTTTTGCTGGCTATATATGCATAAACTTCTCAGAAACTTAATAGACTTTTCAAGTGCTCAAAAATACTTTCTTAAACATACCTGTTGATCATTGCTAGGTGTAGCTAACATAATTTAAGGCAGTTTCTTGTATTTTAGCCTATGAGCAATAAATTCTTACTCTGAGACTTGTGTTTCCACAAGGAACCTCCCTGAAGCAAACTCAAAATCCTGCAAAAACCTCACTCCCCTTGACGGGAAGAGACAGATGGAAAAAAAAACCCAACCCAAATTTAAGGGCTTTTGGAAGAAAGGCAGACTCATCACAACCAATCACTATACCCAAATCATAGCCAAAGTACCCAAACTTGGAGGTCTAAAAGGGCTGGTCACATCCGAGCACACAAAGAGCTCTGTACTCTTCAGACTTTCATGAGTTTAGGACTGGTGAATCTTGGCCAGATTTCCTCATGAAATCTCTTGCTGTGGCACAGCTACAGCTGAAAATGTTCAAGATGAAGAAAGCAGAATTAAGTCCTCAGTACTTCTAAATATAGCCAAGAGTTAGAAATATGTCTTGATTTTTGATGAGTTATGCATTTGCCAGAACACAAATAATAGACCAGAAACAGCAAAATAAAAAATCTGAACTCTTATATTACAAGTACACCTTTTAGTAAGATATGTTTGTGTATTGAAGGTTGTCAGGAGACAATCTCCCTCTGAAGAGCTGCTGTCCATCACCAGTGATCACTGCAGTGAAACCTGGATGGCAACACGTGCTGCAAACCTTGACTCATTGTGTTTGCAAAAGGAAAATAGGGCTGTGGTGTGTGTTTTTGCAGGAACAAAAATAAAAGACACCACACAAGGAGTGCTCTGTTCCCAGCCCAGGAGCTGCAGAGAGGTCATAAGCCTGTAACTGGGGGCAGTGCTTCATCCAGATACCACAAACCAGAAACTGGTTTCCACAGAGAAACCAGGACTTTATTTTGGCCCTGGTTCAAGCTAATGCAATGACAAATTCACAGAACAGCAAACTCCACCACAAAGTTCTTTTACAGTCAACACAGTATTCAATAACCAAGGTGCCCCACACTCCTCTTTTGGAAAGCTGATCCACAAGAGCCAATGCCTGAAGCTGGCCCAACGCACTGGAAATACCAGCTCTGAGTCCTATCCTATCAGATTTTGCTAATTTTACTCTAGCTTCTGTTTACTTAAAGTTTTATTCTGCCATCTCCTATGTAAAACAACATATATACAGATCCACATGAACCAGTGGGGCTACCTGCCTGCTGAGGCATTCCCAAATAACTGTTGATCTCCTGTGGTGACTTAAGGCACCATGAGAAATGAGCAGAAAGGGAAATAAAATCTGAAAATGTGCAATTCATACCACAGCAAATGCTGATCTAAAGGCTAAGGTTTTTTATTATCACATGTGTTATAATGACATAATATCCAATACAACTGCACCAGGTGATTGGTAACCAGCATGTTAAATGGTCACAGATTAAGAGAGATTAATTTACCTCCATCTTGTGAGTTCATGATATTCAGAGCAAACAGCATTGCATTGGAGAACGTGGTAGCCTCTTCTTTGCTTGCAAAATTCAAGCCATAGACTTGCCGTGCGTCGCGCCATTGATGAAAGGTAGGTGTTGCTTGATTGTACTTCAGTCCTTTCACAATTGAGTAATTAATCACTACCTGTGGTTTGAAACAGGGGTAAGGATTAACAACAGCTCTGTTTTCAGTAGGAAAACCCCCCAACCCTTGTGTGGAGGTTACCTAAATGGGTGGAGGCAGCTCCTACATGGCTGTGTGCTAAGGCAATGCTTGTTTCAGTGACAGAAGACCCACATCTGGGAGTGACATTTACAACAGTTCAGTTCAGCCTCGGGGACTTGCAAGCCAGTTTTGCAAAATCTATTACCTGCTCGTGTTTTCTACAGCACCTCCACAGGATGCAGCTGTGCAGATGCTGCAAACAGCTGTCAGGAGCCAGGGCCAGCAGCTGTTTCCATCTTTTGGAGGATGATCATGCACAATTGTTAGAAAAAGAGCCAGACAGAGCTCTTGGCACTAACCTTGCCCTATAGCACATACATGTTTGACTCATTGCACCAGTTTTGATTTCCTTCTCCCACGTGTCTGATCACCACCAACTTCTTGTGCTTAGTTTTTTCCTTTAGAATCAGGCAATGACAAACCCAGACAATCATTCCTCTCCCACCTTCTCCCTGGATGTACGTGTGGTGTTTTCCAGGTAAGGGATGACTGCAGCAGAAGGCTGGTTTTTTGAAATTAATTTGCTAAATACAATGCTCTGTTTATCCTTGGGCAGGGCACTGGGACACCCAGCTAGACAGAACAGTTGGGATCCAGACAGAAACCTCCACTGCTAAAAGTGTAAGTGGCTCTGGCTAAGGGTGGAGAGGCAGGAGTGCCACTGCACCACTGTACCACTTTGTGCACAGAATTTATGTTAAAGGTGGACCCCACATACCAGAAAACCTACCTTTTTTTTTTTTTTTTTTTACAGTCTGACCAGTCTCTTGGAAAGTTTTCTGTTAACACTATGATTGCAACTAAAAAGCTTCAGTGTATTTAATTAGTCCAACAATATTTTTGATAGATGACTGACAATTCTTAATTCTTATATGGACAGACTTTAACAACTAATTTCAAAGATTAACGACTTCTAGCTCTGAGTTTTGAATTTTCAGTGAATTGCCAGTTTAAACTGAGAAACATTAGATGAGCACCTAATAAGGAACAAATTGTTTTGCCCACATTAGTATTTCTGAATGATAACAGTGCCTCATTGATACAGTTAACAGATGTCTTGTAACTTTACTATATTAATGTACAAAACACTATGGAGACCAGCAAAGAAGCCACTAGACCCCAAGATGATTACAGACATACTCTTGTTTCTAGGATGCATTTACTTACAGAGCCAGCATTAGAGAATGATGTAGAAGATAGTTTTTGAATCCTTGGTCTAGCTTTAGGCACAAATATGATGGTCCAGCTGTTGCACTCAAACCAGTATCATTACTAAGGCTCCATGAAAATGCATTGAGAAGCAATCAGACTACACTGCTTTTTTGGACACATTTCATTGAGAAAGTCCTGACCTGTGAGCCAAATGAAGATGCAGCCCTCCACTGGGTATGCAGGCTCCCAAGAATTAGTCCCCTGGAAATGGGAACTGCATCACCAACATGCTGCATGGGGACACCCACACCAACCAGAATGAAGTGGAAACTGGTCACAGCAGAGGCATTGAACTTCCTCTTGTATCTGACAGCTTGGATAGCCTTTTATCCTTGAAAAATGAGAATGTCACCTCATTCTATTGAGCAATGGGAGAGCCTGTACCAATGTTGCTCACACTCAAAGAGTGTCTTGAGCATCAAGTAGATTCATGACTGGGTTTCTAAACCAACACTTTTAACATGGACCAATTTTTAAGTCTTCCAACCATTTTTGAGTAGACCAAGCAAGGGAAGGCTTAAGCAGTATCGTTGAGGAAAAGTTTAGAAAGATTGTGAGCTTCTGCCAGGCCTTCAAAGTGAGTCTCTCACCTACTCACAGAAACCTCTGTTTCAAAGGACACCACTATCAAAGCCCAGAGAGCACCAGAGGGTGCAGTGCAGCTGTATAATGAAAGTGAGAAATTGTAAAAACCTATGCCAAAAATTGTTTAATGGAAGTCAGGTAAACTGTTCAAAACCTGCTTCCAATGAACTCCAAGGATCTGCATTGCTCTGAGGGTTAGATCCTTTTAATCAAATAGAGACAGAATGTGAGTATTGACCTTCAGTAATCATCAGGATGCCCACACATGTAATGCCTTGTCTTCAAACTCAAATCAGAGTTTACTGAGAAATTAATCACTGGGAAATGAAACTTAAAATAGCCAGACTTTCATTTTTATCTCCTTTGGCTTGTGTTTAAAGAAAATGGAAAAAAGAGGAGGGGATCTCCTGCTGTTGTTAAGAATGAGTGCACAAAGGTGTCTCGTACAGATGGTGTGGAGACTCTACAAGGCACATGATCATAATGAAGTGCTTCAGAGCAGTAATTACAATAAAGAGGGTCTGCCTGTTTGAAGCAAAGATGTTTTTTACAGGTGCTTCTAGGGGATCTTTACTGTAAAGCTTCATATGTCACTAAGAGAGCACATCTGCCAGGCTGGGCAGACCAAGAGTTCATCTTTTAATCTTCAGTTCCAGTCTACAATAGGTGAACTGGAGAAGCTCTCATTGAAATCTTGAAGAAATAAATCATGGATTTGTCCATGGCAAACAGTTCTTCCTGTAACTCTTCCCTTAGAACGTGACTTAAAAGCTGAAACTTGATATTTTATATGCCACCTTTTTTCCTTTTCAACCCTTTTTTAGTATTTTATATCCTGCAACAATACTTACTCATATATCTTACTGACATAAATGTCTGTGTTATTTTGAAGCCTGTTAAATTCTGTATTTCAATGATCTTATGTGGCAAGGAGTTTCACAGACTAGTCATACATAGTATTATGTTGATATGTTTCAATGTTCCCATCACTAAAATGTTTAAAACAAAATGATTTGCTTAACTTCTACCCTGGACTCTCCTTCACCCTTTCACCTCAGTTTCAGGTGTAGGCTCCCTGGCAGTGACAGGGAATTTTAGAATCTGTACAAAAGCTCAAAACCAAGAAGCCCTTTCTTTTGACTGTGGAGCTTTAGCTGTCAGCAGTGACGATGGTGGTGGCTGATGGGACTCACAGGAATGGGGCTAGAGGGGACAGAGTGGGCTTCAGGGAAGCACCTGAAGTGCAAACACAGCCAGGATCATGGGAAGAGTTCCCACACAGGCTTCACCACCAATACTCTTGCTTATGGAACCAGGACAAGACAATTGCTTGTTTCTGCAGTGCATGAAATGGTTCATCAGCTTGGGCCCTGCCATGCTGCCAGCACTCAGGCTCATCTCTCAGGGAGAAGCCATGACTGCTAAAACAGCAAGGATATAAAAACTGCTACAGCTGAGGCCAGATTCCTTACTTCTGTAGGCAGGCCCAAACCTGATGAACTTCTAATAAGTTACAACAGTGATTAATTGGTTCTTTCTTTTCAAATACTGTGGTTAGCTTGTATCACAAGAATCCCGTCCCTGTTTCAGTTTTGGCTTGGCTTCACATGTAAAATGTCTCACCTTCCCCAAGGCCTTGTTTCTGCATTCACTTCTCAGCCACATGAACACACCAGCCCCTCAGGAGATGTGATTCACTTTGGAGTTGCACCCTCCTCCCTGCCTGTTTGTTCAGCTCGTGCCTTTGGGTGATGAGATCATGCTGAACTGACATCACTTGATGTAAAGTCCTAATTTTAAACCTTCACTTGATCAGGACTCCGGAATGGGGAGCTACTGCTTTTTATCTTTGTGAACTTCTTGCATGGTGACTGAAGTTCACACATGTCACCTTTACAACAGGCCAGGTAACAACAACAGCTGGCAAGTCACAACATGGGTGTGAAAGACGTGATTGTGACTGCTGTCTTCAAGAATCACAGAATCATAGAATTATTCAGGTTGGAAAAGACCTCAATGAACATCAAGTCCACAATGAAGGCCTGAAGGAAACATCAAAGCTCACGACGTTAAGCGATTATAACTCTGATCTGGCCCTACTTTCAAACCAGCTCTGGCCCCTGTGGCGGCTTCAAAGCTTCAAGCTTGCGCCTGGGGTTTTCTGAAGGCTCCTGCTCGGGCCAGCATGAGGCTGTGCAAGGCTGCACCTTGTGCAGAGCAGAAAGGGGAGCTCAGGTCCGTAACCCAGCGCCGCCGCCACACGCAGCGAGCACCTCCCAGGCACACACAGGGAACCTGAGCTGGCAGCCACTTCCTGGGGGGAGAACGATGCTCCAGTTCTGCTGCTCTACAAACCATATTTGTCTGTGGTGAGCTCTTCAGACACTGTCAGTTAGAGAAGGAGATAAGGTGATAAGGAGATAAGGTAAGCTGAACACGAATACAGCGTCGTAAGCTACAGCACACACCCCAGAAAAGGGATAGAAAACAGAAAGACAGCTAGAGAGAGACAAGACAAGGAACCTACAGAAGAAGATATGTGGAAAATATGTGGATATAAGAGATATGTGGAAAAAGAGGATGAAAATTATAGAGACATACTATTAAAGGTGTAATATAAACCAACAAAATTAAAAGGGAAATAAAGTTAGGCAGGGATGAAGCCACAGAGATTACTCTAGTCTTTGCCTTGTCAAAGAATTTGTAAGAAAAGTTTAAATTGTTCCTTCATGGTATTGCTGTATTACATATTTTAAACTAGCTTCTCAACTCTTCAAAAATCTGTGTAGCTTTATCATATGCTAAATCACATTTTAGCTGAAGATTGGTCCTTGTCAGATAAATATGTCTTTTCTGGCAAATCAACAGCTTCACTAAAGCCTCAATTTCAGTGAGATTTAACAGAACATGAGAGCAAGCATGAAATGGCTTGAACAGAGAATTACTTTAACTGAAATTCATTCCTATTCTCTTTAAATGCAAATACTTAGCAAGCCTAGCAAGCTTATGACTCCATGTGAGACTCATGTAAAATATATTAGATTCTGAATCTTGAGACTTTCAGAGTGTTCCTTTAAATACTACTATGCTACACTGTCTTGACTTTATTCATAATACTGGATTTTTGCAATCATATTTAAGGGCAATGCTTTGTTTCAGGCACTTTTAGGCGACTAAGGTAAGTGACTATACTTCCTGTTTATTTGAAAGAGGATTTTTAGTGTTTAAACTACAGAGAAATATATTCTTCTACCTGTTTCCTTCTGAACTGAGATGATTTTTAGATAGCATACAGTGTCTTCATAAGTTGGAACATTTGCAAGCAAATAAAATATTGCAGCTAATGCAAAGCATGTTTGAAGTGCAGCTTAAGATTTGACTTTTTAGTATGTCTTACTCTTTAAACTGCATAGTCTGACTAAGACAGACCTCTGGTACTTAGTCTCCCTTACATATATACATATTGACTTTATGACTTCTGCTTCTTTTACACCAGCTATTCAGTTCCATCTTAGATTGCAGTCACACGAAAGTCATTTACATTCACCTGCTGGCTATGTAAAATAAAGAATTTTCTATTTCTGAAAGGAACTGCTTTCATACATTGCCTTTGCTCTACAGAAAAGAATAAAAGCAGTCACAAAACTTTTGGCAGAAGTTTCAAAAGTGCACTGCAAGGAGCTGAAAACTGTGCTTAAAACCCACCTATTTTTGTTCTGCTTTTCCTTTTTCAGAATGATGACTGTGTATAGGTGTGGTGTAGCAAAGACATTATCACATCCAGTCAGCAACCTGAGCAACTTTTCCAGCTGGCCCAAGCACCTTTACAGCTGTCAGCTGAGGATCATCAGCATTTCCACAAGAAGATGAATCCATACAAAATTTGTGGCAGCTGAGAGGTGGTGGTGCCCTGGCTCCTGCTCTCTGGGTTGGCCTGACCTGGCTCAGCTTGGCTGGATTTGCCCTACCCCTGCCAATGTCACACCAGGAGCAGTGCTTGCCTCACCTTCCCAGGGGGCAACTTCCCACTTCCCACTTTTTCCTGATCCTTGTGCCACACAGAGGACCAAGATGAGCACAAGAGGTGGGCAGGCTGGGCTGCCACTGCCAACCAGCCTCGTGCCAGCACACGGGGGGAGGTCTCAGCTCTGAAATTCCTGCTCTAAAATGCAGGTACTGCACCACTACTCCACTCAAGTAAACTTTTGTTTGGGGTCCAATTGTGACACTTGGTGTGGGAGCTCGGGGGGCACGTGCTGCCCAGCACACCTCGAACCAGGCTGCTGGAGCCACTGGGCTGAGCATCAGGCTTTGGGGGCCAACGGGGGTCTGATCCCAGTTCTGATAATCTAAATCCCATATTATTCCTTTAATACACAAGGAGGTCCTGCAAAATTAGTCCGCTGTAAATCAGATCACAGTGTGCACCTAGGATTTTAAAGTGCATTACAAGGAACTAATTGCTTATCACAGCAATGTAACAACCACTCTTCGTGGGACAGCAGTGCAGAACAATTGATTTTTACTTCTATTTTTAATATAGTACTAAGAACAAGTAAAAAGTAATCTGGGGGGAGCTGAGAGCAAAACCTGCAGAGTGAATGAGACTCATTTCACAAGAAAAAATTGGGGGGAGGGGGGAAGAAATAACATTTAAATCTCTTTGGCATCTACCAGGCATTATTTTTTCAAATAAGCAGAAATAATTTATGATATATTGTGTGTGCAAAAAATTATACAAAATCCGAATCGCTGGAGCATAAACAGACTAGTAGACACCTTGCAGGGAGCAGGAAATGTTGCATTAGGTATAGAATTGAGCTTACCAAATGAGATCAAAGGTTAATTTACAGGAAACTTGATGTAGTTACTCACTTGTTGATCCTGCAGTTTAACTCCAACTACCCTGAAGGTGTTTGTGGCCGTGTTGTGGTATATGTTGATTCTGCTGAATCCCTGCTGTCCAGGTTTGATTGGCACCCATTTCTTACTGGTATCGTCATAGACCATAACTGAAGCTCGGGCTTGGCAAATACTCTGTTCACTGGGGAGAAAAACAAAAAATCAGGAAAGAAAACAGTGATTTTGCTGCTTATTGCTTATTACTTACAACTTCTAAAGCCAAAAAAAACCAAAAAAAACCAACAGAAACTATCAGTACTACATTCAACATATGCTTTATAAGAGATCTGCTGGTCCTTTGAATGCGATCTGTTAAATTAAAGCTGACATGTTATGTGTTCACAGACTTTAAAACCTCCTGTACGCTGCTGTTTTGAACCAATAATCTATTTTATATAAAACATTAAGCCCTGAGAAATAACCTGCATCACATAAACATTATGAAAACTGTCCAACAGCATGAATGCTCTATTTATTTTATGTATCTATTGGCAAGCAAAGCTTTTTACATTTGCATGAAAACCTACCAATATTTTACAGCTTGCTGACAAAACAAACGTGACACCCACAGCTGAGTTATACATTTAAAACTGGAAGCAAGCAGACCTTGGAGCAAAAGCCATGTTAGGTAAACTGAAGAAATCAATTAAGTTAATCCAGCTGACGCCTAATACCCAGACCCGCTGACGCACTTGGAAGTCCCAGAATTCACGGAGCAAAACACACAGGAACACTTTCCTCCTTCATCCTAGTAGCAAAGAAAGTGGGGAAGGGGAATCCACAAACCTGGATGCATGCCAGCATTAAAGCATATAACCACTGTTTTGTATCGTATAAATAACTATTTTTCTCCTTTATAGTCACAGAAATTCCTTAATACATTACCTCTTGTTTATTAGTCATATCCTGACTAATATACATATAGAGAATCATAATAAAACACACCCTTCAAGGGCAATAAATGCCACTGGCAAATGCTGTAACATGTCAATACAGGTCAGAATTTCAGTTCCACTCTCCTGACCTCCCAGCCACTTTTCTTATACCAGAGGAAATACAAGTTGGAGGAAAAAAATGAATAATGCAAATTTTGGAGATTTGATGTCTTTAAATGTAACAGGGATTTTTAACAAGCAAACAGTGCACCTTATGATGCATTTATAATTCAGTTAGTGCATCTAAATGAAACTGTGGAAATCTATGTCTCTGCAAAAACTTTAAGTTCATGACTGTCCTGTTAACTTATATATAGGTATATATATCTCCATTCCTCAGCCCTAGCCATATTAAATAATTTTCGACAATGCAATAGCAAGTGGTTAATCCGCTTTGCACACAAATCCTTTTCCTCCCTCTTTGTTTGGGTTTGCCTCCCTAGCATGGACACACACACACACACACACACACACACAGAGAGGAGAAGATCCTGGGTGATGCCAAACCATGTTGCTGCACTGCACTGCCACTGTGCCAAATTACACCACTTGTAAATTTTACCAGCTGCTGCACACCCAAACCTGCCTGACCCCATCACTGTCATCATTTTAATGAAAGGGAGCACATTACTTCAAGTATTAAGAGGATCTGGGTTGATTACAGCAGCAATTTTCAATCTTTTCTGACCTGTGGGTCTCAAAAAGATTTCCAAGGCAGATGTATCCCCCATGGTACACTAAAGCCTACTGACTCTGGCTTGTTTTGTCAATCACTTTGCACAGCCTCCAGGTAGCCCACAGACCTCCTCCAGGCTGTGAGTAAGAGCCTGGAAAGTCCTCACAGCATTTACAGAGGGAGCAATGATGCCAGCAGACATCTCTATAAAGAACAAGGTAGGAAAATTCAAAATAAACTGTATTTTTATTAGATATTATAGAAACAGCTAAATTCTGTTACCAGAGCAATATATTCAGATTAGAAGGACAAAATATTATTTTATTTATATTGTTCAGAATTCATAAAATACAGCCCATCCACCAGTTGCTATTGCTTTGTGAGGTACCCGGAGAACAGCTGTGCCTTTGCTGATGTACTTACCCAGAAAACACCTCTCCCTCTTGTTTTTTAAGGTAAGCTAATGTCTTGTGGCAGCTCCTCCATATCTGACACGAGCAGCTGAGGGATTTGAGCTCCTTCCAGCCTGCCTAATCCTCCAACTGCTGCAGGAGCTGCATCCTGGCAGCAGTGGCAGCATTGCCTGCATCCTTCAGACCTGCTGGGGGACACTCAGTCTGCCTTGGATTCACAGATGGGGAGAATGGGAGAGAAATAGACCAGCAAACAGCAGCTACATGGATTGCCCTTGTCATATGGAAGTGGAAAGGCAAAAAATAATCCCCAGTGCAGTCTGGTAGGTGGATGGTGGCCACCTGCCTTTGCTAGCAGGTGTCTTGTGCCACCTCCAGCTCCAGAGGTGGGGGGAGCATCAGCTGCCAGAGCACAGCAATGCTCTGCCCAGGATCCAGGGGCTCCAGGAAAAGGTTATTCCTGGGAGGGTCACACTCAGCCAGTGTGACATCCTCAAGCCTTGCCAAGCACTACAAGTCCTGCTGTACACTAAAGTAAGCTTCATCAGAGCAAGCCTAAAACCCAATACTGTATCCATTTCAGATGAATTTTGAAATCCACAATTACCATGAGCTGCTAAATTAGTCAAAATTAATTAAATTATCCTCATTTACAATAACCATCCAGACATGGGGGCCTTAATACAGCATTGCTCACAATGCCATGCCCAGATCCCAGGAGATACAGCAACTTTGCCTTCAGGCTTTGCTGCCACCAAAACCAGCAGCAATGTGGCTGAAACACAGATGCAGACCTCAGGAGCAGGGTTTGATCCATGACAACCAATTGTTACTGTGACATAAAGCAACAACACATCGAGCTCGATCCCTGCTCTCCTGCAGTCAATGGAAGTTTTTCATCATTCATTTAAATGGAAGCAGGATTGAGCCTGTTATCTGGCCTCCAGTGAAATAACAGAAAGGAACATAAAACAGCACACCAGGGGAATCCCTTCCTGCAAAGCACTTCATCAATCTTTCAACATCTAAAATGCCTCCAGGGACCCATTGCTAGCTTGCTGTCTCGCCCTAAATAGAGTGCGACAACTCCAGGAGTTTAGTAACTCTTTATCCTGAAGACTTTCTACTCTTCCTATGCATAAAAAGCACAACTGTCCCACTGCTGCTTTAAGAGGCTACAGCCCAGAAAATGTTCACTTTCTAAAGCTCATTGAGAATCTCTGTATTATTCTCTGTACATTATTTTAAACACAAATCAAGCACCAGTCATTTCACGAAGGTCCAGCAAAATTTTTGGTTATTTTTAGGACCATACATCACTGATACTTATGTCAACTACATGTGACAGGTAATAAATGTGCTTAGTAACACAATTCTAAGTAGCCACATTCCTTCTCCATGATAAGAGTTTGTTATATATTAGTATTCACATGCAAAATTATGCTTGCCCTCTTCTAGAACTTGCTTTATTTTCCTAATACACAGAAGTTACTGAAAATTTGGTATTGATGGAGGTCCATCAAAGTTCACACACGTCAAATATAAGGAATTCTCCTACTGATATTTTATTTTACATTAAAATGCAGTCAGACTTATCCACCTGAGTTCCCATCATAGGTAATTATGTATAAAAATATATAAAAATTGAATCATAGAGAGGTCTTAATTACAAAATTGGTTACGTTTGTGCACAACATCTACTCCAATTTGCTACATTTTACTATGGGGCAGATTAAAGATATCTTATGTAAATGTGGAGGGGAGGGAGTTCTTCCTAGGAACCCCAAATCTTAATATTCACCCCTGTTTATTCTGAAAGCATTACATCTGTGGGATGGCAAACCTCTGCACTAGTACCATTTGTTTGACTAAAGTTAAGAAAGTCTGCTTAGTTTTGTTCACAGGTGCTATCTAAAGTTGAGTGCTCATAGTTGAGATTTATATAATATTGTTTCAATACTACAAAACTATAAATTAAGTAAAAAAGTTTGCGGATAATACTGTTTGTTTCATTCTTTGTGACACATTTTGACCCACTGCCATCCATCTCTCTCTGTAAGATTAATCTTCAAAAACCAGCAGATTGGTTAAATTGGATTAAACCCTTCTTGAAAGGGTCAGCATTGACCTTTCTTGCTCAGCCCTGGTGAGAGTGGGCAGCCACTTTGAGACAGTGCTGCAGGGAAGGTGCCTTTGTCCTGCAATAACACTGTCTCCTCTTTCACCCATTCAGAACCTGAAAATGCAGTCCTTTCTTGCTGGCTTCTAGTAAGCATATGATTACCAAGATCTATAGCCAAAAAAGAGCCACAAATGGAATAGATAACACCAGGAATCTTGGGAAAATACCTGCATTTTTTGTGAATTATCACATGACAAGGCGGTGGTTTGGCATTAGCCCAGTGAGTTATCCAAATTATACAAGCAAATAGCTCAAGCTGGAACTACAAAAGACCTGTCACAGAGAATAAACAGGAAAAAGAGAGCAAACCATAATGTTTGGAGAAGAGTCTGGCTCTGGAGGGAATCTAAAGCTTTTCCCTCTCGTTCCAGACTGAGGAAAAGTCGAGCAGCCAAGCTGCACTGTGCTCCCTCACTGACCTGTTTTCTCTACTTACACGGTTATCCTCTTATGAATAAAACTTTTTCAGAGCTTGGTACTGAGTGACTGAGCCACCTCTGACCAGCAGCCCCGTGCAGAGCCTGCCATGGCACAGGGTTATCCCAGTCCTACCCTGGACCCCCTATCCAGCACCAAACCACCCAGAGGTCACACCCCTGGGGCAATGGGAGAGGTTTAAACTCTTTCTGCTAGAGCCAGGACAAGGTCATACAGCTTTTGGAGGGTCACCAAATCACGCTCACAAAAGGTGTAACAAATATCCACGACCAGCTAACTTTGGGACCAAACACCTAATTCTCTGGGCTTCGCTCCAGCATGCCAGGTGGACCTGGACACTTCCACTGTCCTTCTTATTTACAGACACAACTGTGTCCTTGGGACAGACACTCCCTTAGCATAAGCTTTTTCCCTCTGAAAGCTCCCTGATAGAAATCAAGATCTCATGCTCTGAACTGATTACAGATCTACCTTGTATCAAGCTGCTCATGATTCTTTGACCTTCAAAGATGCTCTTTTCTTGTATTCATAGAAAAGGTAAATAGATATTTATACAAGCATTTACCTTATTTTTCATCTCCAGCTCCCATATGTCTCCCCTCAATATTTTTATTATTAATAATTAAAGTTATTTTAAACTGATCTAATCACTCCTCTTGGTGTGAGAAATTGTTGACATTACTTAGCCCTAGGCTTGCCTTACTTGAGAACGAAACCTCAGCCCAGAGAATATGGAAGAAAATGCACAAGTCATTTAGCACATCTTATTCTACTTGTTCACTGAGTCTGCCACAGGAAGTCACATTTGTGTGGTTAAACGTGACATGCAAGAAATTGCTGATGCTGATTTAAGAAGCTGACAGAATACTCTCAATGTCAGCTTAAACAGCTAATGTACACCCAAGATCCTGTATACAGAGATGTTCAATCTGTGCAGTACAGATCTGTGTTAACCTCCGAATCAGAAAGCTACAAGTCATGCTCCTGCAGCATTTTAAAGTGTACTTCAAACACTAATATATTAATTTGCTAAACATTTTAATAGCTTTCACTTTAATAAATATAATAACGACTGGGATGCACTGAAAATGTTTCAGTAGTGACCTGAAACAATGGACATTTCTCTCTGACCACTGGATTCAGAGAACAAAAAACCTGAGAGCCCCTCTGAACACAAGACAGTCAGGTCATTTAGGCTTAGATAGAGACCTCAGCTGAGATCTGAACTTGTTACAGATAAAGGCTCTCCAGCCTTCCCACCAGACATTCACCACCAGCCCTACTCATGGCCCCACTTCTCCTTGGGAGCCTCATTTCCCCAGCACAATGTCAGTCATACTTGTGACTCCTGGGACCCCCTGTTTCAAAGTCTACTTCCCTCTGCAACCAAAGTTGCAGCACAGCCGGTGTCACCATCGTTTACCTTTGTCCCAGAGCCCTGGAGAACTTCCTCAAGCAATGCAGCAAGACCTCATAGTCAAAATACAGCATTAAGCTCTTGATCACACCAAAGGGCAGCCCCATGGGGACTTTATAGCCAGAAAGGTGCTTTTAGTCCTCAGTGACATGCAAATGCTTGACTCTTTTATAGCAGATATTTAAATACTAGAAGTCACACTCTCATATATAATATGGAGGTGCCACAATGACTACCTCCAGTTGTTTTCTGACCTCCATTTCCTGGCATTCCCTGAAAAAACAAACCATGGACCCAGTGGTCAGAAGTTCTCAATTTTCACTCACTCCTGGTTGCATGCCTCTGCAGAGAGACCTATCCAACAGTGTTGCCCTTACTCCAGTCAGCCTGAAGTAAAGCCCAGTTCCCAGAGAAGCTGCTCTTCTTTGGTGTCCTGCTTATGCTTGCACAATCACCTTGCAGATCTTTTGGTGCTGGAGTTTGTCTGCACTGACAGCTGGAGACGAGCCTTTTGCACTGAGCATCTGCTGAAGGTGCCTGGCCATCACCTTTCTCCACTCTTAAACTCTAGCATCTAAACAGTTTAATACTAAATAATTACAAGAAAATAGTAAAAATATGAAGCCTCCTTCATAAGGAGCTCTCAAAAAGACTGACGCTGTTAAATAAAGTCATGACACACCTGCAAGACAAATACATATTTTACAGAACAGGAAATGGAAATACTGGTACCTACAGGGCTATTAAGAATAAGATGAACACCAGTTCACCTCCATAAGGAAGAATATTCAAAGGTTACTTTCTGTTAGGAATAAGACATTAATTTTGAATTGTCCCTTACTACATTGGCATACCCAGTGGGAACTGCCTTGTGCAGTATCTGCTGCAGATACCCACAGCAGACCTATCAGCTGGAAACCAGACAAGAGACAGTTTATGAGGCACCCAGGTTGCACACTAAGCCAGGACTTTAGCAGACGAGTTGCTAAATTTGGGAACACACACAATATCCTGGCATGACCAGAGAAACTTGCATAACCTTCTGTCACCCGCCAATGCTCTTGAGCATGGGAAAAGTGAGAAAAAATACAAAATTTATACAGTATGCAAAACATGACTGCAGCGGAACAGATGCTTCACCTGGGTCTGACTGTCAGCCCAGAAGAGCTCAGTCCTCAGCACTGCCAGCCAAGGTCTGTGAGAACCCTGACCTTGGTGTCCTCCATGGCACTTAAATACAGCACATCTGCCAATCAGTGCAGATTTGGGGCCAGCAGAGATGCCACAGATTGATGGCCTTGTAAGCCAGCACATCTGCTTAGTTTGTGTTGCTGAGATTTTTAAACCATGCAGTGTTAATTTTAACCCATCCCTCTTCTGGTAGGTTTTGCGAACTGAAGCGTAAGAATTCAAATGACTCTAAGGGGAACTCCAGCTATCAGCATCTCAGCTCAGCATGTTAAGAAATGCTTAAAGAGATCTGCTTTGCAAAAGGCACTTCACTGAGGAAGTGGTGTGATTAAGCAAAGTGCCATTGCTGCCAGGCTATGCTCCAGGAAACTTTTCCTTCCAAGTTCCAACAACTGACTGCTAATGGAGTCTCCTAATGGAGGAACTTCACTGCTCCATTAATGCTTTGAATCATGTAAAATTTCTTTCTGTGAAGTGGGGCTCACTTCCAGGTTTTACACACCACCTTGAAGATACACTTTGGGAGTTGCTAAAAGTACATATCAAGTAAATGCTTAGAAGTTCCTAAAAATGAGTCAAGTAAATGGCCTGGAGAAACACCAGGAACTCAATTAGACAAAAACTGTAAAAAAGCAACTCGACTGGATCAGGTTGCTATTAATATAAACTACTTCCCTTCCCCCTTAAATTACAGAAATAAAAGCAAGAAGTATCTAATCTTGTAAAATATGAATTATGCAAAACCTGAAACTGAACTGTCAAGTGAAAATACATGACTGAGGGCACTCACTCATGGGCCAACCATATCTGTATTTCAGGAGAACGATACCTTAAAAAAAGGCTTTGAAAGATTATAATCATAACGACCAGGAAAGGCAGACTCGAAAGTGAATAGAGGAAATCAACATAAAGATCTTTCATTAAAGCTGGCATCACTTTGCCTTGGTTTCCCTTCAATCCCAGAAGAAATGTAAATAAACCTGTGACAATTCCCCTCGAGCTGATGGAGGCAGATCAGGAATGAAGAAACAACCACTTCATCAAGTCAGCTTCTCCCTCACTACCAGGGGATGCATATTCATGTAGCATTGCCATAAAAGCTTCATTACCATTTTATACAATTATAAATTATCCTACCAGGCTATAACCAAAACACAAACCTTCTGTGTTTATCACAATATGTGCTCTCCTTCACATCCAGTCACATTAATTCTGGCCAACACAGTCCCTGCCAACAGGCACAGCCCCCAGATACTTACGTGCCTGCCATGGAGGAGGACCTGGTCAGGCAATCCCACAGAGGTATATGCTCAAAGCTGGCACGTGTGCTCAAATCCAAACAGTCTCTTTCACCTGAGCAGAAGACAAATTTGGCAGGGAGACAAGCCAAGAGTCTCTATGAAGGCTTCTAACCAAAAACAGGAAAGGGAAGCGCTATTGAGAGAGCAGGAGGGCAGGAAGTAACACTTATACAGCAGGGGCGGGGAAGGGACTTTAAAGAAGAAATGTATTATTTCTTATAGCTGATTTGCTGAGCAAAAGTACAAACAATATAGATTAAGATTAGATGTGCCGTTGTTGCCTCATTGGAGGCATGGATATTACAAACTTTTCGCACATTTTCTCAAGGCACAGGTTCACTGTCCAAGAAAAAGCAAAAGCAAATAAAGCTCAGACCCAGAAAAAAAAAATGCTGTTATTCATTTATGGCACGGGCGTTTACACAATGCAGAACCAAACCCAGGGGCCCTGGTGGCACCAAGGGCCCTGCACCACCTGGCAGCCAACCTGACATCCTGCTGAGGTTCAGCTCCAGCCCAGAACTTTAACCAGCACAGCACAGTGCAAATTTTCTCTCTCTCACCTACTTAGACACCTTTTGCACATCTGCTCAAGTTGAGCTGGAGCAGAGGACACAGGGTGCAGACACCAGGTAACTTCCCAAAGCACCCCACAAACTGCAGAGCTTCTCAGCTCTTGAAGAACTGCTGGAAACACAGTCAGAAGCCATGGTTTTACCATGGAGGCACACAGACTTCCCTGGGAGTCAGCATCAGAGGCTCTGAACTCTCTGCTAATGAGAGGAAAACCTGTAGAGCCCTGAGGAGACCAGCCCTCAGGAGATCACACGATTCCTGACATCCTTGCCGTGCTTTCAGAGTGCAATGTACATTTGTAAAACCTTAGATCCCTGCTTAATATAGCAAAAAGAGAGATGTGTAAGAAATAAGCTGAATTTGGCAAGGCACACCAGGTACACAAACCCTTCAGTTCAGTTTCTGCTGGGCAGCAAAGGCTGCAAACACTGCTCCACCTAAGCAGGGGAGCAGAGCACTTTTCACCTTCACTGTTTTTTCTGTTACAAGAGATTACTCTCATGGTCCAACTGAAAGACCTACAGAAAGTACTGCTGAAATGGCACCTAGTGAAAACATGGGTGTCAAGATCTGGCTGCTCTCACAGCTGGTAGTACATCGCCTGCTCAGTTGCTGCTTCCAGTTCCTCTGCAGAAAATCTCTGTATGACTGAAGAGTTTCAGGTTTCTGATAAGGGAGTTTAAAAGCCAACAACAATTAAAATTCTTACTGACATTTAAGCACAGATTTTTCTGTAGTGCTTTTGTTTGTCTCTCTTTTTATTTCTTTCTGTTTAATGAAGCATTTTATTATCACTTGGGATTTCAATTTGGCTGCATTCTCCTGATACTACATCCTTTGCTTTGAGATCTGTGTGGATGGTGGGCACTATCTTGTTTCACTCAAAAAATTGTGCTTTTCATGAATTTAAAGTTTTTCAAGTGACAGTTCCTCTGTATAGCTCACATGTTGCTTAGACAATAATTGTAGAGTTAGTGCAAATAGTACTTTACTGCATGTATTAGAAAAGGACATAACCTGAAAAATGCATCTCCAAGTAAGTACAGACAGAAATCACTAATGGCCCTGATCAGCCATGCTGGCTCCACTGTTCTAGGCAGAAGGATGCAGGAAGATGAACTAAGCAAAGATCTGAGGAGCCTTTTTATTTCTCTGATGTGTCTGAGTTAGATATGGTCACTGATCTGGGGGAAAGGAGACAGCATTTATGAGGGAGAATAGTTTCCCTGTGAAACCAAGCAGATATTACCCTCTTTACACACAAATATCAGCTGCAATATTATCAGCTAGAAAACGCTGGTTTTAAAGATTTGGTTCTCCTGAACAAACACCTTTGAGCACACCTGGAAACTCCCAACCTCCCCCCTCCTGCTAGCACTGTGCATGCTGAAGGCACAACAGAGCAGGTCACTACTGACACATCCAGTGTCACCCTAGGAAATAGTGACAGTAAGCAGGACAAAGCCCAGGGCTGCCTTTCTATGCCCCTGTCATAAGCCAAATTAATTTCACTAAGCACCACAGCATACATTCCAGCAGAAGTGCCTCTAATCACCTCTTTGCATTGCTAAAATGCCTCCATGGCCCTGGACTAGAAAGGGAGCACTTAGAAGGACACAGCACTCTGTGACAAATGACACATAAGACCGAGTAGCTGACTTCTATCCAGTCCTCACAAAGAACCATATGCTGGATAAACAGATTATTTCAGTCATGTGTTGAGATCTGTGTGAGCAGATCAGGATTCCTAAACACAGAAGTGAGGCTTTAGTTGCAATTAAGTGAATATTCCCATAGGTTTGCAAGCAGCACGTCTGCTGGCCATGTACTCAGCTTTCATGTTCCAAACACTCCCAAGTCTTGGATTTGCTTTCTTTTGGAGAGTTTCATGACCAGATGAATCATGATTTGTATAAGACAATAATGTTATGTATTTTTAATCCTTAGAGCTATAGGCTGAGCCCGAAAGGTGAGTGCCTGAGCCTCAAAATGACTCATCTCCAAGCACAAAACCCAGGCTATTTTTAAGAATGAAGTGAAGCACTGTAGAATGTGTTACTTATACTATTTAAAAAATAAGAGTCACAATCATAATATAAAACTGTACCCACTTAAGAGTTATTTGAAGGTAGACATGATTAAAATATTTTTTCTTAATAAGCACGTTTCAGACTTTCCAAATAACTATTTACACTTATATATCTGTTGCGTTTAGTTCTGTGTTATCCTCAAAAGGCAACATGTTATATTGCACAAATTTCAAAATTTGCATATGGCAAGTCTTTCATGTAACGATTTCATGATTAAGAAATCTGGAAGTTCCCAGTGAAATAGTACACTCAAATTTCATAAACTACAAGACAGTTTCATGAATATATGCACAAATGATATGTAACAGCATATAAAATATGCAGTTATATATTCAGATTTCTAAATCTAATTTCACAGCTGTTAATAGTCTTTGAATGTAAGACATTTCCTCATACACTGAGATTTGCAACTATTAAACATGCTGATGAGGCAAAAAAAAATTCCTTATCCTCAGAAAGTTTAACCCTGTATGTTAATATTTGCTCTTGCTCTCTCAAATCACTTTTTTTTCCATGCTTCCCACTCATTTGAAAGGAGCACGAGAGAAACCAGACTTTATTAGAAGAGTTAAAAATGTGCAGTGAGGTGAGATACCAGCTGCCACTTCAACAGCAAAACAACTGATCCTGAACCAAGCATATTTTACAAATGAGTATTTTTGGGAATATTAATTTAGGATGCAATCCCATCACTGCTGAGGTGCAAGGAAGTCTTTCCATGCACTTAAGAGGGACTAGATTTAGCTCTTTGTATAGATCCACTCAAGTACTGATAAATAAACATATGGCAGGGAAAAAAAATCTTTTAAAGGCCACGAGTTATGCAGGACTTGGGAAGCCCTATTTTTTCCTTCTGGGAAGCCCCTGGCTTCATGCATTGCCCTTTGCTAAGATGATTTCATCTCACCCTCACTCCACAGAGGGAACAGCCAGGACTCACCTGCTTCCAGGGGGATGTTTGGGCTGATGCAAACAGCTTAGGTATTGCCTCAAGGAAATAACTGTGTTGCAAAGAATTAGCTCCGTGGCTGCCTTCAATTTTCCTCTCTATAAACTGTGATGAGCAGTGGGCAGTAAGCCCAGACCCCACGGTAAGCAGCATGGAACAAGTTACAGACCATATGGAGAGAAGTAAACTGCCACTTCATACACAGGGTATCTATAATGCTTTTTTGCTTGAGTCAGCTAATTGCACATCCGCAAATCAGCACATTTATAACAAATGGAGCATTATGATATCATGGGAAATCTATTTAATATGATCAAAGTCTGCCAGGAAAAGTTCCCCTGAAATTATGAAAGTACTTAAGAGTCCTGAGTGCCGGGGACATTTTACAGTCCTTATTAAACAAACATTTTCCCATTGTTTCATGGCAGCTGGTGGTACCAAGGGCTGTATTTTCCAAGGCTCCATGTCAGCAGTCTCACTGCAGCATGGCATCTCCCTGCTGCAGGCAGAAGGCACCTCTGTATCTATAGCTAGAACCAGCCTCACCACCCAGACCTGCTCCAGAGCAGCCAAAGAACAGCTACTGCTCCCAGCAGTACCTCAGCTCAGGCATACCATCTCCTTTCTTTTCCAGAAGATGAGATTTACAGTGTTGCAAACCCCCTTCTGTACTGCAGATTTTAAGGGGTGTGCTTAGCTTTTCCACATAACTTTTTTCTTATGTTAAAGTTTAGCAATGCCCTTGATCTAAAGAGCCATTAGAGATAGTCTGAGTGTAAATATAAACTTACTTGGGGTATCAGCTGAAAAACATTCTCATATTTATGCCACCAAGCACATGCTATCCCCCAGTATTGCTCCACAGCTGATGTATTTTCACCTTCAGCTTGCATTTTTTCTTAAACTTTAGTAAACATGATGAGTGGCTTCAGCAGCTGTTGGCAGTGGTCCTTTCAACTGCCTACATTACTTTTTTGTAGCTCTTGATTTATGGGGTGGTCATGTAATTTTCTGAGGTTTGTATTTGAAACAAGAAATGCCAACTTCACAACAGTCCCAAAGGAAGACCAGGAGCTTTTCACTCAAAACTAGCTCTGTCTCAATTCTGGTACTTCCCTCAGCTATTTAATGCTATCCACCAGTAAGAAATGCAATTGAAGCATGGTGCTTTACTGAACAGATGAGATACTTGTATCAGGAGACATCCCTATCACACGTGGTTGGCACCATAAGCCCTGGAAGGGTTTCTATCACAAGCCTTTCAGAGGCACATGGGTGGGTGAGGTACAGCCTAGCAGGTGTGAACATAAGGAGAGGTTTTCTAATGTAAGGGATGCTGGAGTAAAGAAAAAAGCATGTTAACACAGCTCATGAGATTGGAGGGGGAGCAGCTGCCCAAAAAAATTATCAGAAATCACACAAAAGTGTATTTTTATCACTTGCAGTTCTCTAAAGGCACATGCCTGTTGATGTTCAGGTCATATAATTTGATATTCATTGGGAAAGCACTTTTCAAGACAGCAACCCCATCCCTAAAAAGTTAGAGCTCAAAGTGAAGGCTGTGCAGGCTCTAGAAGGCTAGGTTCACACCAAGATGAAGAATGGTCTTGTTTCTAGCCTTGTTTCTGATATTTGTGTTTCCTGGAATAGGACAGGTTGGAAATAATAGCTGACTTACAGGCACAGGGAAACTTCAGCTTGCAGAAGGATCCCTGAAGGTGGAATGGGTACAGTCAGCAGTTTTTCATGTCAACTCACCACACCTTTCACTGCCATGTGAGTGCCACATGCAGGGAAGCTCTCTCCTTTAAAAGCATCCATATATTCCTTCCACATTTTTTCATGTCTTAGAATAACCCCTTATAGCATTTAACAGGATACTGAGGTAGTTTTGCATGAATCAATACTTGCTTTATCCTTGCTGAAGTTGGTGGCAAAATTCCTATTAGCAATTAGCCATTCCAGCTGCAGCAACAATTTATCTTTTATATCATCTGTGTCATCAGTTAGGCAGTAGAACAAGGTAAATTATACTGGTCTGTTGAAGCCCCATCTTAAATCCAGTGTTTGCAGTGATGGACAATGAATGTGGCCCTGATATTTGCAGATATACTTTGGTTGGGAAAAATAACAAATCATTGCTGGGCCCAAACAATAAGCTGCACAACTGAGTCACAGTGTCAATTTAGATTAAGTATCTTTAGTCTGTTAAAAAGTGAACATTGCAGATCTGACTGTTTGCAGTGTTCCATCATGGAAAAGGTGAAACCCTCTTCAAGGTGGGCATAAAACAGCACCAAATGTCAATCAACTCTACGCAAAAATCCATATTAATTGTGGCAATCAGGAAGGTGGGAGGATGTCTCCTAAATTTCACAAGAAGAATAATTTTCAGATTATTTTAGTAAAAATAAACACAAGGACAGCTAGCAAATGGAGATGTGTAGTACACAAATCCTTCTTCCAAAACTACTGACAACACTTATTAAAACAAAAATTATCTTGGCAGCCCCTTCTTTTCCCCCTTTCTCTCCTTCGATTATTTATTGGCAAAGATTTTTCCCATTGCCTGGCAGATAAAAAGGTTTTCTGAGTGCCAGAACTGAAACAGGATCCCTGAGCACATTTGTGCACCAGACTTGTTTGTGCACGATGTTTGTCAAATAATAGCAGAAGTATTCTTGCTTTACCATGATTTTTATCCTTTTTCTCCCAGCAACCTTCCCCTCTTATCTCGTCCAAAATTATTTTTTTGACTGTGTTATGTCGTCTGTGACTTTCCCATCACCATGCAGGGACACCACAAAGTGCCACTTCTCAGGAGTTGGGCATCTACTAACCAGGTGCAAGTCGGCAGTGAATTGCTGCTCAACCTGACTGTGCTCTGCCTTCACCTCACCCAGGACACCAGACTGAATGCCTCTCCTCTCCATCCACTTGGTGAATGTCAGAAACCAGCGACTTTCACTCCCCTGTCAAACTAGGCTGACTCTTCTGAATCTGCTGGTCAGCTACTGGGAAGGTGATAGAGAGAAGGAAGAGGATGGGCAGACAGAGGGGTAAAGAAACTGCATAAAACTTATTTTCTTAGAAGAGCAAACCAAAGACAGGTTGGTAGGAGGGTCTCCCAAAGAATTGCTGCTCACCTCCACTGGTACCCTCACCAGTTTGTCCATCTGATGACCATCAAACCCTCCACAATGGCATGCACAGTTCTCTTCAAAATCAGCATCAGAATTATAGACTTTTTTCCAAAAGTACAACTTTCTAGTCACCTGGCATTTTTTCCACTTCTAAAACATGTAGGGTTTTGTCAGCACTTCAGACTTGTCAAAAGATAACCCTTCCATCCAAAGCTTAACAAAAACCTTTAGCCCTTGAGCCATTACACAGAGTGGGAGTGTTCAACAGTCTCTCTCTGTGTCAAGATGTGCTTTTCATAATAATACACTGGGTTTATTATGACACGACTGAAATCTTCAAAACTGTCTTTTTGCATTACTGATACAATGTTTTGGGGAAAAAAATTAAAAAAAGAAATTAAAATCACTCACAAGTCAACAAATTACAGAAAGGTCAGGTAAGAGAAAGGATAGAGAGAATGGGGAAAGTTTCAGTAGTAACTCAGCTTGCTGTTCCTTCTAATGGCTTTTTGAACCTTCTACAGCTCCATCATCTCCCAAGATCACAAATTCAGACTGAGGTAAGGTCATGGAGGATTTCTAGGGAGTCAGATAACACCTGCAGTGCATCTTCCATTGGGCCAGTGTTAAGGCAGCCCAGCCTCTGCAGGAATGCTAACAACCACAGCCAAGTGGGATCAAAAGGCAAAGTGCATCAACCATTATTTCTCAGCCCCAACTAGAATATGGAAAGCAGCCTTCAAAGCCATATTATGATTAAATTATTAATTTTAAAAACCCAAAACAACACAAGAGTTTTGAAAGGTTTAATAAATTGCCATAGTCTTGGATATCTTGCCCTACATCACGGCCTGGCTTCTCTCTAAGCCCCAAAGGGCTCATCAAAATCAAGAGCAATACAGAACCCTTCAGTCAGTTCACAGCAGTATCCCTCACAGTGAACTTTATAACTGGTGTGTTATCAGCTGAGCAATGTTGCAGTATTATTTGGTCTGCTGAAACCAACTCCCCAAAGTGCAAACAGAATAGAAACCAGGCAAAGCTCTCAGTTGTCTCTTGGGCTGCACACTCAGTTTAGGTAGCTGCAGCTTAGTGGATAAAGCACTGACCTCCAAGAGCCCCAGTCAAATCCAGCTCATGTTCCCATGAAGGGCCCTGGAACTGGGTTAGGGAGCATAAGCTTCAAAGAACCATTTTCCTTAGAACTGATTGCATTTTTTGCCATGAATATTTCTTCAATATTTCCGCCTTTGTTGCCTGTCTCATCTCTTTCTGCTTGGGCTTACTGGCTTCTAACACCAAGACTATGGTCCTTATTCACTTGATAATACAGCTGGAAATCAGACCATGGGTTTGGGGAATACTCCCCTGAAATACATGATAAAAGAAAACAGAACTTCCCTGCCTCACTCTGATGGTATGGTGGCCCACACAGGGAACGGTTTCCACGTCCCAGCTTGGTGTTACATAGCTAGTGGACTCTTTATCATTTGCCTGGTTTTCCATCCCTTCCCATATATTTTCTGGATAGAGTTGTTTTGCTCTTCAATACTCATCCCACCTACCCCAGAATAAGAGAAAAGAGAAAATAGAACACAGCAAGAGCTATGAAATGGTGTGCCAGCACAGCCAGATACCTCGTTCTTCTTGGTTTTCACTTCCACTGACACTTAGAGTTAGGTTCACACCATTTAAAAATGAGAATAAGAATAAAACATGGTGATAAAGAGGTTTTCTATATTTTGCTTTCTATGCAGGCTCTCTTGGTCTGTGCCATGCCTGAGGCACTGTGCACACTGTTGCCATGCTCAGTGCCCAGCTCTGATTTTGGAGTCTCAAGGCACTGCAGTTTTTAATAGAACCCCTGCAGAAAACAGGCAGAATACTTCTCACTCTGCAGCATGCACATCCACACTCAAACTGGCTCTGGGACCCAACACTCCCTGCTACATCAGTATCACACTTGCTGTGTTAGCTGGTGCTGAGTCAACTAAATAGCCTCTGGAGGAGCACAAGGCTCAGAAAAGATAGGGGCTTATTGCAAGTTCCATTTTACTGGTGTGTTTCATTCTATTCTATTCAATTTGTGCCCATCCACGACAGTTTGGGGATCAGTCTTGTCAAACTTAGCATCACCACCATCTCAGTCAGATGCTGAAAAGGAGACTCATACTTTAAATGTGTCTGTGTTTGTCTTAGGCCTCAAACATTATGCAAGATGGAGTTCAGTGGATGGAGCCCCCTTGTCCTGGGCAGCAGAAAACATGGGCAGAGCTCTGCCCATGGCTGGAACCAGCATGGTACCTTCCTTGCAGTGTGGTACCTTCCTTGTAGTCTGGTACCCTCCTTGCAGTCTGGTACCTTCCTTGCCACAGCAGCACTTGCAGGTCCAAAGAGGGGAGGCAGATCATGGTTTTATCAGAAGCAATTAATAGTGGCCTCTTGATTTAACTGGTTGCATAAACGTACAAAGGAAAAGGGAGTGTGATGCAGATCCTTGGAGGGCTCTTGGGAGCCTCCTCTGCTGGAATAGAAACTTTGTGAAACCAGAGGATGAGGGCAGGGTAGAGCCTGTCATCCCTCTGTAGAGCCATGACACCGAAGAGCCAGGAAGCAGAGGGCTGCCTGAATGACTGGAGAGGGGGTTGATTCTGGAATGAATGAGAGGGGGGTTGTAGACTTAGATTAGATTTTCCTCCACTTTTTCATCTGTACATTTTATAAACACTTGCAATTCTATCATCCACTTCAGTTGCTACAAATAAGTACCTTCGCTTACATTTTGACATAACCCAGCTTGAGACAAGGTTAGTTTCCAGGTGCCACGCTAATATCACAGTGCTCCTCAAGCTAAATTACAGCTCTGTTTATAACTGTGAAGCTTTAATGAGCACCCAGCTCATTATAATAAAGCATAACACAGCGTGCAATGAAGTGTGCCTTCAGAGACACTCATGGAGTTGTGTGAGAGCCAGCACTGCAGGCTGAGGAGAGAGGAATGCTTCCTGCTGAGCAGGGTTACCAGCAAATACCAGGGTACAGCCAGTGTGGCTAACAGACCATCTTCAGTGTGAAACCTGTGGAGATTCAGGTTTCCAAACCAGCAGAGCTCCCCAGCTCATTCCTAAAGCTACTGGCCAACTTGGTAGCCATCTGTGACCCTCTCTGTGCCTCCTTTGTTCAGAGGAACAGAGAGCATCAATTTGACCAAGAGTCAGGGTAGCCCTCAGGAAATACTTGTACCAACTCAATAGCAGCCAAATTATTATGCAAACTTAGAAACTTATATTTATGTATGATCTTAAATATTAAACTGTTTTATGCACACACAACAGTCGAAATTATTTCATGCTTTTCATCTGCAATGTTATGGTGCACATTTAAGGACATTCTTATGCTGGAGAAGAAAAGAGGAATTAGTATGCCTTAGTCTTTCAGTTTATATTCAATATGAAGTGGAAAAACAAATTGAAAGTCATTAATTCATAGGTCTGTGATGCAGTAATGAAAACAAATTAAGCCCAAGTCCGTTATTTCAGTTTCATTTGGTTTTCAGCAGTAAGACTGGGATTTCTAAATATATGTTAGGTAACACTAAAATCCAACAGAAACTTGGCACCTGGTATCTTGTATCTGAGCTTCATTATAGGAGCAGTGTTTATGTTGGATGTGTGTTGGATGGTTTAATTCCAGCCTACTGAAGAGCAGCCTCCAGGTCATAGATCTGCTGCAGCTAATTTGGCAGAAGCAGCACTGTCTCTTCAGAGAAGGACAACATAAATCTGCAAACACAGCTTCTGTCTGGGGTAATGAACAGCTTTAATTTCCTGCAGAATGACAGTCAATGAGCAAATGTGAAAAAAACCCAAACCAACCAAACAAACAATAACAAAAAAAACCCCACAACCAACCCAAAGAGCCATGGTAGTAAAGCACAGATCCTCCAACACAAAATCTCCAGAGCTTCAACTCCCCTGAGATGTCAGCGCTGAGGGCACAGCAGAAAGAGAGAAGAGACTTTTTTCTCTGCAACACTGAAAGCATTTTCAGCCATTTCAGGTTTCCACCTACCAACTCAATGTGATGAACCTTCTCCCCTCTAGTTAAAAGCATGTTTCAGCACCTTGCAGGGGTGTTCAGGAGGTGGTTTCCTTTCCCAGATAACCCTGGGAGAGGCAAAGCATTTGAGCAGTGCTTTTGGCAGGCAGCAGTGAGAAGGCAGCAGGCAGAGCCCTCCACATCATTCTGTTGTGGAGGAAGCAGAATATCCCAGCCCATACCCCAGGGACCAATTACAGGCAATTCCTTGGACAGGACAGCCCCAGACTAACAAGAGATGCCCACCAGTGCCAGAAGGCTTTGGGCATGCTGTGTGCTCAGGGTGGGTTCAAGGAGGGATAATGGAACACTGTCCTTTATGCTCTCCATGTGCTTCAGGTTTGCTGGAGGGCAGAGGCAAATGAATATTTCATCTGTAAGGAGTCACTCACACCACCCTGGTCTTTGTGTTGGCACATGGCATAGTAGGGAAATGGGCAGGAGAAAGGAAGCACAAGTGGCTATGACAAATGCTAATGAGAACAAAAGACAGAGAAACAATACCCAAAGCTTTTCCTGTCCATCTTTGCTTGGCACTGTTCTTCAACATGCTCCTCTCTGAGGAGGAAAGATTGCTGTGATCTCTCTACTGCTGGCACTCTCCTTCCAGAGAAACAACAAGCTGAATTAAAGCATATACAGTAGCTCATGCCAGTGTTAGCTTATTTGACTATTAATTACTCTAAGGAAAAATCCTGCTGTTCTGAAATCTGAGAATTTCCACTGGAGACTCACCAACTACTTATCCACTAAAACTCAAGATCACAGAGACAAAAAATGTTATATAAAAAAATCAGTTAATTAAAAATATATTTAAATAAAATTTAAAATATTTTTTAAAATTAAAATAAAAATGTTAAGCCCATAGTCTATTTTAAAATATTTTTCTATGTATTTCCATAAGGTAATTTCAGTTTTGTGAGATGCATATTGCATTGGACGAGATGCAATCAAAGACATCAGAAAAACAAATGGGATGATCTGTAAATACCAATCATATTTTTCAGATGTTCAGGACAGACAACCCTATTTTCTTGATCTAAAATAGAAGATTCATCATTATGCTAAAATTATGCTAAATCCTTATGAAAAACAAATCAGAAGAGGCAAAACCAAACTAGTGCCTCCAGCAGAGAACCCAAACAAGGACGATGGCAATTTTATTTTGCATCAGTTTTAAGGAATAACACTGTATTTCTCTACTTTTATAACCTTCTACAACTTACAGTACTATTATAATTTAAACTCTCTGGAAGCCCACACTTGTGTGTGAATAAAACTAAAGCAATGCACTCTGGCACAGAGGCCAGACCTGCGGCCAGCTGGGATTGCTGGGGCAGGTTTGCAGAGGCTGAATCAGTGGAGAGACAATCTCTTCTGTGTATTTCCCTCTCTGCAGTCAGCAAAAATGCCCCTCTCTGAAAACAGCATTTGTAGGTTGCCACAGGATAAAACAAACCTCAGAAACATAAATCAAGCTTAACAAAGGAGCTTCTTCTTAACATGGCTAATGGCTCGGGTTCCTCCACAGACAAAGACACTGTTTGACCTACTGCTCTAATTAGAGGAGTAGTGATGTTGACATTTGTGTTGTAGAAAGCAGACATGCTAACAGCCAGAGGGAAAGCTGTCAGTGCCTCTAAAGATCACAGCATTCATGCCATGCACGATTCAGCCTTTAAATATTCAAATAATCAAATCAATTCTTTTACTGATAGTAAGAAACAGCTCCCAAATCAGAAAAAAACAAACCAAACCCCACCAAAAACCAACCCCAACTTCAATCAGTGTTATTCTTGAAAGATTAACAGGCAATACATGAATAAGTTTTATTCTGCTGAGTGTTTCCTTTCAGGTTTATATAATCCAGTTTTGTCATGAAGAAACACAAGCAATTTATACTCTCTGGGCTTTTCACTTACTATTAAAACAATACCAACCACCAGAGACTGAGGTTTGTACATTCATATGTGTCAGGTTCACCAAAGCAGAAAAACAGACACCACTGCTCATTTATAAATACATGAAATGTGTTTTAATTTAACTCTGATCTATTGCATCCCATTCCCTTGACATGAGACGCACCATTGCAACAGACAGGCAGTTCATGTCTTACAGATCAGAATCCCTGCAGTAAATCTCTCTGTGAGCACCCAACACCCCAGAATGACAGAGAGCCCGTAGTGCTGCAGCTCAGTTAGCTCCCCCGAGATTTTTTCCCCAAGATGATGCTGATGTTCCCAAGCCCACTTTTACTCAAGGTGAAGCTGAACACGAAGTATGACAGACTGACAAAAGGTTTTGTACTGCAGCCCAAAACCAAAGTTTTCCACTCTCACCACCTCTCTCCCAAGGAAAGGAGTCTACAGGCACAGAGATGGAGAGAGGTTCAGCATCATTCATCACATCCCACAACATGACACTGGCTTGACAGAACCCATCCTTGACACTTTTAGAGCCTGTTTTGTAATTAATTTCTGTAAGTGGATAATTGACTCATTAAGCTGAATTAGAGCAATATGATAATGCACAAACCAAAAATGCCACTATTATTTATCTTGCTGCTCAGTCCAGCCTTCAAAGCCACTTCAATACAATTGCTACTGCCAATGACTTCTGAAGGAAACAATTTAACATGGCAGTCATGTCCAAGCTTAAAAAAAGTTAAGAAAAAAGACATTTACAACAGTATACATTTTGTTTATACACAGACTGCACAAAATGCTTCCCATTCCTTTCTTAATGCTTTTAATTTTTTCCCCAGCTTTTTAAGACTGTTCCACTTTCCTTTGCATAACATCCCATGTGGGCAGTATTGCTCTAAGGGAAGGCACATGTGATCATCCCTCTTCCTCATACAGCTCCAAACACAGCACAAGGACATTTATATATATATGTGTGTGTGTGAAAGGTAACAAGATGAACTTAAAAAGCATTATGGTGAAGGGATCTGTGAGCTTCCAAATGTGCTTGGAGGGTAGGTTATGAGGAGACACCCCTGAACAGCAGCAATGCTTTGGGTTGCTTCAGTACAGTAAAATCTATAACTTCGCTTTTGATAATCAAGAAAAATCAAGCTTGAAATGACTCTTGTATGAAGAAGATAGGGAAACAGAGCCACAGTACACTATCCCAGCAGGGAAGGGAAAGTTAACTTCATGTCATTCACTCTCCACTGCACAACTGCTGCTGCTCCCCATCGATCTCCACAGTAATTGTAAGTAGCCACAGAAAGCCATTTCCAGTGCCAGGACAGTGCTTACCAGAAGCAGTTTTGCTGTTTACAACACTTTAGGGAAAAAGAAGAAGGCATGCAGAGGAAGGAAAGAGATTCTTCCCCCTCAAATTTGTTTTATACTGACAGAAATCCATTGATTTTGTAGGAGTTTTTTTTTCTCATTTGCAAGGACAAATTCTACTCCATTCTGTGAAATTCCCTGCTCCAAAAATCAGACTACTTAGCATAATTTTGGGGCTCTAGAGGGAGATTCAACAAACACCAGGGCATAGGGTAGACACAAGTATGACAGCAATAGGACATGGGGCCACAGCAGAGGGTTTGCATCTGGTTGGGCAAGCAAACAGAGCCAAGGTGGGCGACACAGCAGTTACATCAGAACCTCAAATGGGTGAGGTCAGAAATGCAAAACTCCTGCTGTCCATGGAGTGACTCCTCTGCTCTCAGAGGAAGGTCTCCTAAAGAACAGAGCTGAGACCATAACTTTGGAGAAGGGGACAAAAGTAACAATCACTTTCGAGCCAATAGAGAGAACATTTGGGTTGAAAGCTTGTAGATGAATACTGCAGTCGAGAATTAAAATGTGATGTTAACACCTTCCCTGAACATTTTCAGGAATCGGCCTGTGAAAGGACAGAATCAGCCCATGTAATGCTCCCATGCACTGCTCACTTAGGACTTTTAGACAACATTATGGTGGTGTCTGAGACCTACCTGCCACATGTCACCAGTCACATCTCTCAGAGGCACAGCAGGCTCAGCACCAGCAAGGAAAGAAAGCCATAGTTATCTAGAACATTTGCAGCTCCTGATGGATCTAGAACACGCTATGGTGAAAGGAAATAAACACTATTCCAGCACTGCAGTGAGCAATTGCACAGCTAAGTGTTATAGTTACAACACCTGATGGGACAGTGCTCTATACATCCCTGAAGGGACAAACCACCACGTGGAAGAATACAGGGAGGAATCAGCCCCTTTTTCAATTGGAGTTCCAACAGCTTTGGAGATTCATTGAACAAATCTCTGTACTCTCTGTTTGCTGTTTATCTGTTTAGCATGGGACTGGCAATTTCCAGGCATTACTATAAAGCAATTAATTTCTCTAGACAATAGGAGGGAGCAGTAGGTTTCTCCAGAGACAATACTGCTCCTGCTTTTAGGCTTGGCTAAATGCAACCCGTGCAGACTGTGGCAGCTGGCAGGCTCAGCCAGAAACCCTGCTGTGAATTACTGCTAGCACACACATTTGGGTTTATTAAGCCTTTCTTCCTCCTCCAAGTGTTACAGTCATGGTTCTTGAGTAATCACAAGCATTGTTTAGAAGCATTTGGGGAATGAGTATTTGAAAAGCCCTTGCAAGGTTCAGCTCAGAGCTGTTCAGCTTAGGAATCCACCAGAGATGTACCTGCAGCCTGTGGGGTCTGACGCTTCAGGAGGGATTAGCCTCAACTCCACAGTCCCCAGCTGCTTCCTCCAGGGTGTCCCCTTTCCCTGTCAGGATCCCCACCCATCCTCTCTGCCCTGGAAAAGGTCTTCCCTGACAGAATGGATGTCCAAATTCAGATTAAAGTATTGTGTGTGCCTGCAGACCAGCTCAGCTATGAAATGGGGACCACATAAATGGAGACCCTGAGCCTGCAGCCAAGTGGGAAGGGGTGGGGGAATACACAGGAAGGGTCCTAAGGGAGGAGGAGAGACCAGTGCTGCTGGATGGGGTGCAGGATAACAGCAACATGGCTGTGAGCCTACTGCCCTGCAAATGGATCTGCTCCTGAAATTTCAGGCTTTCTTCAATGGTGTTTAATTAAGGTTTGAAGCTTTCTCTTTTTTTGCCCCAAAACCAGCATTGAACAACAATGCTTCTGATTAGCCAGCAAAAGAGATGACTGTGCTATTGCACTGAAAGCCATAAGGCATCTGTAAAGGCTCAAAAGGTACCAGTCTGGGTACCAATCTGATGTAGTAAAGGAAAATATGTCATTTCAGGCTCATATATTATAGACCCAAAGCAAATTACCTGCTGATGTCTTTTTATAGCACTGATGGTGGGGGTGGAGTAATGGTTGCCAAAAGGAAACCTGCTTAGCCTTGGGAATCAACTGATGCTCCTAAAGCCAAGAATCATGTTGTTGATGCTCACAGAAAATGGAAATTGATGACTGTAATCTCCATGAGCAGGATGGTGGCTGCTCTAAGGCACCCCTGCTCCCCACCCCACATGGCATGGCCATCAATCTGATGTGTGTTGTTAGCACAATGCAAGGTTGCAGACCACTGCTGGAAAAGGAAATAAAAATTCCACAATGAGCAATTGCTGAGGGAAGCAGAGAGAGGATGGTGATTTTTGTCAGTTCACTGGATGACCCTTGAGCAGTTCTGAAGTTAACACCTGGGTGTGAGAGGGACACAAGGACGTTTCTGTCCCTACAGCCACACAGTGTGCTTCTCTCTGCCTGGCCACAGCCCCGGTGCAGCTGCTCCCACAATTGCTCAATGAAGGGGGAAGAGCCACAGCGGAGATGACCTTTAGTGTGGCACCAAAGGGTTTCCACTCAAACCCAGCCCAGCTGAGTGCAGGATGGGCTCTGCGAGAGGCTGGCACTCTGAAGGGGTGGCTGGGGCTGGGCAGGGGGTGCTCTGTGCCGTTCCCAGCTGCAGAGAACATGGAGCACACCGAGCACACCCGCGCTCGGCACTGCCCGCTCAGGGCGTTCGGGGCCGCCTCCCTTTCTCTGACTTTCTGGAAAAGACAGAATCAGGCCAGCTAACTTTTCTCCATGTGCTGTATTTGCTGCCAGCAGATTTCCTAGCATGTGCACAGGCACAGCAGCAGCCAGGTTTTGCTCATCCCCCCGTACCCCTATATTTCCATGGATAAATAACACAGCATACATCAAGATAAATTTATCTTGGGTGTAACCTCTGGAATGTCACTGTAGTAAAAACAGAATTATGTAGAACAGATGAATCCATGTCACTGGAGAAAATAATTTCAGATGCATTTCTCTCATAATTAATAGCCACTAACTTTTTCAGAGGGAAGAAGTGTTCAGAAGATTTTGCTAAATGCAAGCTTAAGAGAAAACAGCACATTGATTTCAGAGAATAATTTTCAAATGCTTGTAATGATATGATGTTCTTCTGATACGTAGTTCTCAAAACAACCCCAGGCCACAGTAGGTGGAGACTAACATATTGATTTCATTGAAACAGACAGAGTATGCATCCCTTTGAAAGCTGGCCTTACCCTTTCACTTTTTCAGTCAGTAGCAGAATGGCATAACAGGAAAGAATTTCTAAAAATATCCACTGTGGCTGATCCAGCTGAAATTATGTTCTGAAACAGCTCAGATGACATAGAGAGCGATAGAAACACTCAGAAGCCCAAAATAAGACACACAGTTAGGTTGTGTTCTTTCATGCTGGTGTTGGTAGACACTGCTGCAGTGTTAATCCTTTCCATAAGAGGATGGTTTGTCTTTCTCCCCAAGTCCAGCAGCAGTGGCACATTCTGCTTTCAGCAAATGGTCCTGAAAGGCTGCTTTGCTCTTAAAAATCAATATGAAGGGATTGGAGAAGACCAAATCAGCTTATCCTGAGCATTGTTTTGTAGTGAAAATTTACTCTCCAATTGCACTGAGATGCTGTGGTTGAACCTTTTCCAGTGTCATCCTGCACAGAGTGGTCCCACTGCCAGGGCTGACTGATCTTGCTTTCCATGTCCAGAGCCAGGTACAGCATCGAATCCAATGCATTATTCAGATACCAGATCTCACTGCAGATCTGGCAGCTTGCTAAGGCACAAAGGTTATTCAGCACACATTATTGCCTAGGGATCATTTGCCTATTCATAGCATGTAATTTACATTTTCTGGGTTTTTTTTAGCAAGGCTGTTCTGTGGATAGTAGATATTATAGTAAAACATCAAATACATATCAAAAACTCATCAGCTCTTGTTTTATTTTTGCAGATTGGAGAGTACATTTCAGGACAGCATGAAGCAGATGCGTAATTTTTTTATCCCTTGTAGTGGTCTCAGTCAAAGAGCAAGTGGCCATTCTTTAAATCTAATGGCAAAATCTATCCAGCAACAGACATCCCTCCTGCATCAGAGGCACTTCTGAGGATATTGTAAGATATCCCCATCTATGCATTTTTATACCCAGCTCTTCTCCTCAGAGATCCTTTTACCCATCTCATAAATTCATTTTGCATCCACCTCACACATCCACACCAAGTTCAGTGTCTGAACTTGCATCTCAATCACTCTGCAGTCAATAGAAAGGCTCTCCCCCTCTCCCAAACTAAGGCTGATTGATATTTTCATCAAGCTAAATTTGTTTAAGTGAAAATTTTAGACATAAAGCCACAAATAAGAAGTCTAGAAAGAAAATCACAGCAATATAGCATTATTTTGAGGTCTGCAGACTAGCCCTAAACTGCAAAAACTGTTGTACAGGTCATAAGTCTTTTTTACAAAGTAGAAAGTAAAGAGTTTGCACAACCCTAAAAAAAAAAAATCCAGTTCCTCCTGTGAAATCTTAAGTCTTTTAATGTATGCTGTCCTCTCTGTGTGGACTCCTCTGCCTCTGTGTATGAGTTTATCACTGCCTCAAATGCCACCAGAGCATCCCATGTGTCCAATGGAACAGGAACTCTACCACAAACAACTTTTGAAGGAGTGAAACCTGTCCCAGTGCCTGATGGCCTTCTGGAGTTTTTCCTTTGGAGCCAGCTAGAGTGAAAACCCACTCCTGCCACATGCAGCCTCTGTTTTCCAATTTTGTTGAAACTGATCTGGGACCAGCCCACAACACTTGGATAGTTATTTCCAGAATCAGGGAAGGGAACAGAGAAGAGAATCCTTCCCCCTCTCCTAAATGCAGGACCATCCATCAAACAGGACTCCTCACTGCTGGCACATCTCAGGGACACAGTTAGGAAATGTTTTTCATTATTTGCCTCTTGGCTGATGTGTACTGTCTTTGCTTGGGACGAGCAGGTAAAGAAGTATGTGGTTTGTGACAGTTCTTGCCACAGTGGTTTTACTGAGGGTTGGTTTGGTTTTTTGTTTTGTTTTGTTTTAATGAGTCTCTTCCATCTTGCTGTCAGTTCTGAAGCAAGTCTTCCTGCACCAAAAGCCTAATTTTCCATTGCACAGAGACATGAGACTACAGCACCCAAGCCTAAATGCTATGTGTGGTTATTTCCAGCTGGTGATGCTGGGAAACTCACCCAAAGCCACTGCAGGGGTGAGTGGTGAAGCCAGAGTCACCAGGAGCTCCAGACCAGACTACAGCACAGCCATCATCCTCCTCTGCTCCCCCTTTGCAGTCAAACCGCTTTGTCTGTGTCCCACCCCAAGCCCTAGACAGCAGAAGGAGAAGGGGAAAAGAGAAATGTAAGTTCTAACAGGTGACAGCTACAGTGTCTGAACTTTTACTGTCTGCATGCTGTCATTCCTAACAAGGCTTCTCCATAAAAAGAAAGGCCTTTTAAATGATGCTGAGGATTAAACCCCAGTTAAATCTGACAATGAAAAGCTTACTCAGAAACTCTGATTTACTTCTTGGGGATTAATGACACTTGAAAGCAGAACAAACCATTACACCACAATAAACAAGCATAAAGAGAAATCAGCACATAATGGTGATTTATTTCTCTGTACAGAAAACAGAAAAATTGAACTATTACAGATGAATCAAATGAAAACCATAGTTTTTGGCTATAAAAAACCTTTTATTTCAAATTAATGTAGCAACTAAGCATTGCATTCCAATTTGGGATACTTTAAAACCTTTCTAATAAAAGCAAAGGCCAGTTTCACAGGGGGACTGCAGAGTGTCATTTCACAACCACCGAGGAAGCTGCCTTGGCTCTGTGCTGCAGATCTCTGTCCTGGCCAGCTCTCACCTCTGCAAGTGAGAAAGTCATGCAGAGGTGCAGTGAGCTGGGCTGCTGCAGCCTGGGTACCACCTCCCTGCCCACTGCCCAGGCTCCTTCTGAGCCCACCTTCATTTCCAATCAGGCCCACAAGTTCTTGCAAAATCAGCAAGTATTAACTATGGTGTAAACCAGTAAAATTAATTAAAACAGGGTGTCCTGCACTATTGCCATTTTGGTTCCCATTTGTGCTTTTAAGTTGCTTTCCCAAAGGAAACTCTTACTGGTTGGAAGAAACTTAGTGCATTCTTAGGTGATCAGCAGAATACATGATTTACTATTAAAACTCAATAAGCAGTTACACAGGTTAACTACACTTGTATTCAGAATTTTAAATTTTCACATTAACTTAGGCAGAGAATGAATGACACATGTTTTGCATTTCATAGGGTTTTTTTTCTGGTTTTGATATTTCCCACTGTGCAGCAACGGAAATTTTAATTTTAATTCATAGCACACAGGAATAAGTTACATAACTCCCTAAGTTCCATCTAAAAATTAACTTTAAAAATACTGCAAAATAAATACAAAATATCATCTGCCATAACACTGAGCTGACAGACTTTAAGCTTGGTCTCCTCCACAGCTTTAATGCTACCAGGTTGTATTTTTATTCATAATTAGAACATGGAGGGGGAAAGAAAATAAACTCCAAAACTTTATGTTCATTCTATTCAGCCTGCAAATTTTGAATTCACGTTATTCAGCCAGGACAGGAGAACCAGCAGGAGTTAATGCAGTCCTCTCAATACTTCTGTAGGAAGAGGCTTTGGTGGTTCAACACTTAAACACAAACCACTTTCTAACTTCCACCTCTTCTGTAAGTAGACATTCTTTTTAACTTCAAGAGCCAGCATGGGGAACTTTCTAAAATATTCTTAACTGAAGGCATATTTTAACAATTCTTTTTAAAATATATAAAACCAGCAGAGAAAAACCTTCATCCATAATTCACAATTAATGAAGACACTGATTTCATCCATGATTTTCCACCTGATGCTGCTCCTAATCCAGTAGAACTTTCTCCCAGTCTCTGAAGGCTGCTCAGCCATACATTAACATGTAGCTATAGAAGTATCTCAACATCTGTAGCAAGACTTCAAGGAGACATCTCTCACATCTCCCACCTTTTCCAAGCAGTGCTCAGAATAATGATCAGGTAATCAAATCCATTGAAGGCTGAAAATAGTCTATTAATGACTTTCTTGGCCTCCAATTTTTCCAACATCTGTTTTTCCTGCTGTGTTTCATATTTCAAACCCCTTTAAAAAAAAAAGTCCTCATTTTAACCACACCTTCTGAGCATGTCATTAATAATGTCCCACTAACAGAGACACCAGGATAAATACAAATAATTTAATACACACTATTCAAGATCAATTTTTAATCTCGTTAACTCCATTACCTTTTCTGTTTCCCATTTGTCTTCTTTAACTGTCTGCTTTTATTTATCCAATCATAATAAACCCTGAAAATAAAGATTTTTCTTTTTATTTCTTAACACAGTCAATGCTAGACAGGTGATTCCCCCCCATCTAAGCAGACTCATGCAGCAATACTCCTGCTGGAGGTGCAAGACTGTTCAGTCCCCTCTAGCTATTACGACCACCTGGAATAACTCTAAGGGGTCCTTCAGCAGGACTTGAAGATGGAGTTTTACCACCAAAATACAATGCCCAGACAGTACATGCAGTCCAGTCCAGGACTTGACAATCTGCTGCACCAGGGTCCTGTGCTTTTCCAGTTCTTCCCAGTGTCACACGCTGGGGGATGCAGCACCACAGGCTCACTCCCAACACTTCCACACTGGTGCCAGCACAGCCCTGCTCTACCTGGGTGCCACAGGAGCTCACCTGCCTCTTGCAAGTTCCCCACCAGTCTTTTTGAAAACCAAAGGCAGCATTTGCTTTCTGGAACATCTAAGACATTGCAATATCTGAGACTGTGGCAAGAAGGCAAATTGTTCTGGGGTTACTCCAGACTAGCAAATGGTGTGTTTGTACTTCTGATCCTTGCGGCAGGAGGAAGAAGGGAAAAGATCAGAAAAAGAAAGTTGGGGAAAGATGAGGGGATAGATTGCTGAGAGACAGAAGAGAAGGGGACATTGCTGGTTAGAAAGAAAACAAGTGGGGTTTTTTTGGTGTTGTGTTAATCTAGTTGTCCTGGGTGAAATCCAGTGGAGGCTGGCCAGCTTCCATTAGCTAAGCAGCCAGCCCACTGCATGTTCTGCTTGGGGATTGTTGTCTCATCTCTAGAGGCCCTCAAGACACCTGCTAGGGCTCTCTGCTACCAAGGCCAAGCATTGCACACCACTGAAAATATGCTTTGTTTATTCAAATGGAACTTCAGCAGGCTGAGGAGCTGGTGGACTGCTGTCAACAGCAGTGAATCTGTTTACCCAGAAAACAGGTGCAATGGAAGCAAGGGCTCTGCCCTCCCTCAGCACATAGCAGGACACTGGCAGCAGAAGGAAAGGGAAAAACCCACAGGATAAGAGCAGTCTGAAGGATCAATAAGGCAAAGATGGAGATATTTCAATCTTCCCTCCCCAGCCCCTTTTTATCCCAGAGGATAAGATCCTACATTCACTCCTGACTGTGAGATAAGATGATGCTCTTTGGCATTAAGATCTTGCTAAAAAAGATATATTTTTAGGACATTTTCCAGTGCAGTAGTCTCCTTCTGGACCACATCCCAGCGTTTTTCCTGCTCCACAGCCCCACACTCCAGCCATGCTGGATGACTAGTCACACATCAGCTGCAACTGTGGGATCCCAAGCTGTGAGGAGCCTGTAACACGCTGTCCAGAGCATGAGTCACTTGTTCCCCATGCAGGCTGCACACAAGGGGACAGGCCAGCCCTCGTTCTTCTCTTTAACCACTGCATTCACTCACTTGGTTTGGAGCTAGCCACCTCTTCCACAGGCAGGCAGCACACCTCTCTCTGAGATAGCCCCTGCTGGCAGACATGATGTGTTTGGGAGGAAAGGGAAGGAGCAAGAAATCTCACCTTGCAAAGAAGATTTTGTGACTTAAGTTCATTCCTCCAACATAAGCAATTGGAGAGAAACACAAGTCCAGAGATTCCACGCCTGGTCCTCTTTAGACAAAAAGCCAAAGAGATCCCAGGAGCAAATTGCCATGCCATGATTGCCAAATCAGAACAAAAGTACCAGGAAGAAAGAAGAAAGGCTTCTTGTGTGTCCCCACAATTCCAATACAATTCCCACAGGACTCTAACACATGCTAGAGCAAGAGTATAAATGGATGTTTAAATAGACTGTTGTCATCTAGTACATCTAACAAATCTAATCAGAAGTAACAAATGCTGCTAAAAGGCTGTTGTAGTGGCATCAGATGTAGCATTTAGGAGTCAATTTACAAACACTATCAGTTTCTTTCTTCCTTTTTGGATGTGTTCTGTTGATATTTTGTATCAGGTTCTGCTCCTGTCCCAATCCCTGTTGACTTCAGCCTGTGACCATGAAAACACCTGTCTGTCAGATCCCCTGCTTCCTAAGGGCAAAAGGGTAAAATTCACTGCAAAGAGGTGCTCAAATACAAATCCAATGGATTCAGCATGAAATCTCAAAAATTAACAGTAAACAGAGCAATTTCCTGGCTGCTGCTGTGCCTCATGAGGGCATTTGCAGGCAGAAAACTGTAGTGGTAACAATCACTTTCAAGCACAAAGATGCACAGGAAATGTTAGGCACACATTTGAATGTGTGATAGTTAAGGATGTGACACAAAGCCTGCCGAAGCCAGTGGGTTTGAGAGCAGTCTTAGAAACAAAAATTTAGGTACTTTGTAGAAAAAAAAAGGGAAAAAAAGATTTATGATTTATGATCCATGACTGCATACAGCTAAATACAGCTAAAGAGAACAGCTTTTCCTAATTATATTTATCAGGAGAATCTTTTTGATTTAAACACTTGCATAGCTATAACAATGTTATCTAATTTTGGCAGAGTGGAATGGAGTAGACTGACTAAAATTAGGTTTGCAAACATGCACTAAGAGACACAAGGCTTCACATGACTCATCCACATCTCTACTCACTGCCTCCCTGAGAGACTAATGGAGGGATCCTCAACAAGGGATCCTCAGCAAGCATGATAATTTTCTCAATAAAGCAGCAGATTTAAAGTAACCATGTTATGAGCAATAAGAAGATACTGCATTTACCCCAAGGCAGCACATTCATTTTTAGCAATAGAAAATCTCTTATGTGGAGAAGGTACTTCTAAATATTTTCCTGAGAAGGTAGTTAAATCTGAATGAATGTGTTAAAGCCTATATATCCTCACCTCCTGCCACTGACTGGGAAGTCACATTATAAAACAGTGTGACAGGGAAATACAGACATAACTTTGTCCAGGAGGGGTCATTCAAAAGAAAACCACCTGAGTAGAAGCTGTTTCCAAAAGAAGAGTGTTGCAACTTTAGTAGGTTTATGCTCCAGGAGTCTACCTATCCCCATTTTTTAGACAGTGAATCTTTTTGCCCAAGACACCCCAGTGTTAGCACAAGCCTAGGAAGAAACCCAGTTCTTTCCAGGCCATGCTCTCTATCCATCCACCAAATCTTTCTGAAGCCCATCCTAACTCTGGGTCTCTGTAACAGTGGTGGGAATAAGAATAAACCTGACACTGCTCTGCACTGAAATGGTGAAGTTGCTGAGCTCAATACTTTCTACTTTCATCCTTCCAGCTCAGAGAAGAGCTCCTACATGCCATACATGCCTCTTGTCTTCTAAAGGCTGGGAAGACACGACACTGCTAGAACAAGGCTCTTCTTATCAGTTTCTCCAAGACCACGCAAGCAGGCAGCAGGGATCCAGCACTCTGAGACACAGGAGGTCCCTGTGATGATGAATTCTAGAAAAGGTAAGCAGTTAATCAACACAGCACAGGCTGATGCATGCTGGTATAGGAAAGACAAACTGTTTAACTGACAAGGATGGCAGAAGGACAAACACCGTGTCCTTCCTGCAAACAAGAAGTCTGACTTCCAGTTCTGTGAGTACAACTCAGCCAAAATTATCATGGCACTAATAAACTGGCATCATGCCAACTCAGACACAAAGCTCAGCTTAGCTGGGTGCTGTCTGACCAGGTGAGCTTCACAGTCTCTGCACCACCCCTGGTGCCAGGAAGCATCAGACAACAGCTTACAGATACACAGGCAACCACTGTCAGCCCCCCTGACAGCTGCAGAAGGTCTGACTAACACTTTGACTCAATGATAGATAGCTGATGGGCAGGGAAGGCAGGCAGAAATTGCAACCCTGGGGCTAAAACTGGTGAACTGGCAGTTGGAGCAGCTCAGGGAAGGACATAAAATGTACTTTTAGTCATGGGCTAAACTTCTGATACCACTTACCTATCTACTTTCTACTCCAGGCTAGACTCCTGTAGCTTTATTCCAGTAATGGCTTCAAATTGGGCAGCCAGGAGAGGGAATAAGAAAATACCTGATCCTCCCTCTCCCCTCAGGCTCTTGGGTGTCTTCTGTGATGAGCTCCCACCTTGGGAACCAGGCAATACAGAACTGCCCTGGTCTTTGCATGGCCAGGGTGGGCTATGAAGAGCTTCTGATGCTGGAGGCTGCACTAGAGAACAGGGCTGTGTAAAGCAGGGGCCTTGTGATAATGAGGAAAGTTACTATATAATTGATTTAATTGGTGTAATTGAAGGCACCATGCCTCTTTTTATTGTAGGAAAATGAAAGAGTCACATCTCATTCTCTCTCCCACTTTATATCCAGAAATATAATGGCACCAAGATTTGACTGACTGGGAATAGCTCCATTTTCTCTGCAAGCAAAAAGTCAAGGAACTTTGTATTTTTTAAAACGAAAACTGAGATTAGACCTGACATTTAGAAGCTTCCAAAACTGGCAGGCCCTAGGGCCAGGGACTTTGCAGTCCCGAGAGGGCAGCTGTGCAAATTCAAAGAAATGAAGTGCAAGGAAATTGCATAAGTTGACCTCCTCCTCTGCAGCGGGGAGAGAAAGCCCAACACTTCCATGCTTCACTGGGCAGGCATTCACAAAGATGAGTAAAATATTATGATCAAAATGTCTCCACAAGGAAACTCACGGAGGCAGCTGGTCTCCATCCCAGCTTAAAAATTCAACTCTGCTGGTCCTGTAGAGGAGCAGGACCCTGACACAAGCATCTTACCTTCGGCTTTCTTTTCTTGTGTGGCTGCACAACACTTGTGTCTGTAGATGAATGTAGCCTCTTTGCACAGCCACTGTCATTTCACTTGCAGTCTCAGGCAGCAAGCTCACAGAGCAGAGCTGAGTCCAGCAAGCCAGTGAATGCATTTTCTGTCTTAAGGAACGGCAACACAGCATTTTCTGCCAGAAAGAAGGCTCACCCGAGCTCAGCACCTTTTTAACACATGCTTCCAGATGAAAAATATCTGCCACTATAATTAAGGGTAGGGTGCTTCACTAAATATTTTTTTTGTCAGCCATTCATTTGAAAATGCGAGTTTGTTGCCACACTATGCCATTTCAATATTGGATTGCCCTCAACCAGAACATCTGTGTACTTCACCAGCTGCTTTAAACAACTGCCTTCTTTAAAACTAAGTGAAACAGATTATGTGTTTTATTACAGTCAGATTTCACTGTGAAGTTCATTGTCTCATGTGACACAGTTGGCAAGAAGAGAATTATCAATTCACTTCCAAATTAAACAAAAAACCAAAACTCAAACCTCTCTTATGAAAGGAACAGCAACTGCCACCTTATAATTGCAATAAAGATGTTATCACTGGAAGATTTAACATTATTTTCATATTCATCTGCTTAGTATTTGCTAAGACATTTAGAAGCATGCCCCAGGAATCCCACAGGTTCAGTCACTCTGCAGCTGGCAATACCAGGGAAGAAGAGATCAGGTCCTGGGACATGTAGCAATTGTAGCCTTTAACTCAACACAGGCTTGGTTGGAATAACTGTTAGCTCAGGATATTCATGTGCAGTTTCCAGTGCACAGCAGTATCTCTCAGAGGACTGAGATGCAAAAGCTTAGCCAGGTGTAAGAAGGGATATGGGATTTCTTGTCCCAGAGCTCAGCTTTTAAAACGAAAAGTCATCAGGTATCCTTGTGACAAAGGATTTAAAATTGGATACAATGGGCACATCTGCCCAAGTTTCCAGAAAGCATAAGCCATGTTTAAGGTCCATCCATATTTCTTGTTATTTCAATGATTAATGAATTATAAGCCAGATCCAGTGCAGGAATAAGGTAGTACTGCATGGAGAACATCCTCAGCTAATCTACAAAAAGCACAACAGTTTGAGACTTTGACAGGATCATGTAAACAGGAGCACAGGGATTATTTCTTGAAGGGAATTTCCTTTTCAGTGTTTGCAAACTACTGCACCAGTGAAACCAGGCTGCTCTAGGATGACATTTAAAACAAATCAATTCATAAAAAGAAGTGGTTTTAGGCAAATGTCAGCTATCCCAGCTTCATTAGCTAATTGATTCAAAGCATAAAGATAGTAAAACCCAAACAAGATGACAAAAGTTACACTCTCAATGTAAGTCACAGACCAGGAGATCAGATACACTTTGACACATCCACTTTTGTGTTTCAGGTATTTAATACACCAGGAACCTTTTGAAATCCCCCAAAAATTCTCTCCACAACTTCTCCAGCATCCCAAAGGGCAGAGAGGTAGAACATGAAGGAAGTTATTCTCAGTTTTCCTCATCTGCATGGGTTTTACTATCCAGGAACAGCAGTCTTTGGACTTTTAAATACATCTTTCCCTCGGAAAGCTTCATGACAGCACAGAATTTCAGTGGTTTGGGTGCTATTATATATACATAATCAAGCCAAAGCACAACAAAATCACAGGGCACATCATACAACTTAACACAGAGAGAGAGCTTTTATAGACAGCCTGTATGGACACACAGGAGCACATCAGTCTGAGAATACTGATTTGGGCAGCCCTGTAGAAGTGGTCTTCAGATGGCTGTGTAAGCATTATAGGCACTGCATTCCAGATATATTTCAAGGAGAATTTAAAGTAAACTGAAAGAAAAAGAACATCCCAGGGGATGTGGTAAGAATCAGGGTAACAATGAACTGAACCCCTAAAATGCTCCCTATAAGGGGGCAGTAGGTGTTCTTGTTGGAAGAGGTGCTTGTACCCAATCAGGAGTCAAGTTCTGTCTTGACTAACATCATGTTTTACAAGTTTATTGACTCCATTTCCTGCAATAAAGAGATGCATTCAAGTAATAACCAAATTCAAAGCTGTGGTCTCACCCAAGTCAATAAGGCAGTACCTGGGTCATTCCCATGTTTCTGCTCTAAAACTGTAGTTAAATCTAATGGACATTAAAACATGGGCCAGAAGCTGAAGGAAAGAAGATAAGCTGAAAAGTGACACATGCAAAACCCCAGTATAAAAAAGATAAACTCCTGTAAGCCACAGTTTGAGCCAGACAAAATATGAGGGCCTCTTACACTCAGTTCTGAGTTCTGCTTCACCTTGTCCAGTCCAGACAACCTCTAAGTGTCAGTTTTTCATTTGGACTCCCTTAAAATCAGAAGAAATAAAAGTGTTTCTGGAGCATGCTTCATCTGCTCCTAAAGTAGGTGGCTAAAACAGGTCAGAGGAATCACGTTAGCAGCAGATTTTTCTCTCCATTGATTACACAAGGAGCCCACAGGGACCAGGACGGATGTAGACAATCAGAGTTAGGAGAAATGAAGCTCATCCCAGACATCTGCACAACTGCATCCACAGCACTACTAATCCTCTCATGGCTGAAAGTGGGACTAATTTCCACTGCAGAAAAAAGACAAAAGTAGAAGACAACCAGCTTTCTGAAGAGTGATCTCAAATGTGAATTCCCAACATGGCAAGGTCTTTCCATTTCAAACATTTGAATTAAGCCCATGGGTTGAAAGAGTCTGAGCATGTTCCCTATTCCCAGCACCACATCTAATCTGGAATCTGACCTCTGGCATTTTATTTAACCTTACTTTTCCTACTAACAGCAAAGTAGGGGTAATTTTAACATCTCTGCCAGAACGCTGAGTTACTTGATGAACATCTTTAAAGTGTTCTGGGATTTCTGTGCTCCTCATCAAAACAGTGATACTATTAACTATTATATGAACACTATTATGATTACCATTACAAAGACAGCATTTTTCTGATATTTACCTTTAAAACAGCTGATATTAATTTTCATGTGCTTTTCTTTGAACAGTCCTTCTCAGTCACATTCCCATGCCTATTTCTCTGGGATTTGTATCTTCTGATCTGACACTTTGCAGGTTTATCACCAAATTCCCTTTTCCTGTTGTCTGTTAAAGTCATGCACTAATGAAAAAAATCATTCTTTGCTTTCTGCCTAAATATATCTATATAGAAATAGATCTCTCCATTTATATAAAAGCCCACACATTCTGTCATTAAGTGTAGCAGACAAATAGATTTGAATTGCAGTAGTGTAAATAAACATGCAGCCTTTTCCCAAATCTAATGGGCAGATATAAATAAGTCCTGTCTAGAAGCCACAATTGAATCACTATACACAGTAACTTGGGCTAGAAATCAAAACAAAGTGTCATTGTCTCCATCCCCTATACTCACAACCCCAGCAGGGAGATTTCAAGGAAATTGCTCACATAATACAAACTTTCATTTACAGAACAATGTAGAAACACACATACAAAACTATCTCGGTGTGTTTATGTACATATATACACATTCAGTCATGTTTCAGAGGGAAGGCATCCTTGGATGGGGGAGAGCCATAGAGCAGGGCTTGGACCTCACTCATCAGTGCCACTCCTGGGATTTAGGACACTCTGTGCCTCAATTTCTCTGCCTTTAATAACTGGTCTGGGGACAGGTCCCCATGTCCATGGGCACAGAGGTACCATGTCTGGCAGCAGCTGCACTAAACCCCAGCATTAAGGACAAATAATCAGCTCTATGGCACAACTGTCAGATTGGATCCCCCCTTGAATCTTCAGTGATTTGGGACTTTAGATTAGAGTCTGCATGCTGGACACCAACTAAGGAAACCCAGATGACTCCTCCAGCCCAAGCTCCTGGATGGATGGCTTCCCTTGATGTGCATTTCTGGGGATTGCAGGGAGAGGTGCAATTCCAGCCAACTCAGGGCACCTGCACTGCCCCACTTCCCCACCAGCTCTGTCCCCGCTTGCCTTGGCTGGCTTGAACATCGAAGTAAAATTCAAACTGACAAGCAACACCTGTCTCCACAGCTATTTTCCACACCCACCTACATCTAGTCCTTGCTTCATTGCCTTCTTTAAAGTTTAATAAAGGTTTCAGTGAGCAGTCTTAGTCAAGTTGCTGACTCTTTTTTTTAATGCTTCCATGACTGAGCTCAGACATCAGAAGGAATCTGGGTTTAAGTAATCTGCTCACAAAGAAAGCCCTGGAAATATGCTTTCTGCTCATCATCACCTTAAACCACAAGTGCAAATCTACAGTACGGCGCATTTTTCCTAGGTAGAATCATGAGGGCATGGTTTTGCTCCTCTTGCATTGGATTTTCTCAAAAGCTCCTCTCCCAGATGGACTCTATAAATCAGGATATATATCTCAAAAGGCATTCTTAAAATTCAACTTCCTATTCATGGTACCCACCAAAATGCTCAGTATCATCCTTTTGCAGTACAGAGAAACAACTAAAAGATGCAGCAGTTTGTAGATTAGTTGTTTTAATTTAAACACATGTAATTTACAAGCATGCAAACTGACTATAAAGATTTGAAAACTTCTGAGAAATTCTGAGAAAGCACCATTAACTTTACTTTGGAAGCATGGCCAGCTGAGTGCTGTACTTGGATCACAACACATACTGGGGAAGCTGATGGGCTAAAGGCCCAAGAAGTAAGATGGTATCAGGCTCTTGGAGTTTGGTGGAACCCCAAGGGTGTCAATCTCTGTGTGTGACACCAAGGCAGAGCTCAGGCTCTCACCCTCACTATCACCAAGCCAACCTCAGATACTTCAGACAGAATAAACCAAAAAAGCAAAGGAAAACACATTCCAGACCTCAAGAGCCAAATTCTGCATCTACAGGGAAAACCAGTCTGACCCTTTGCTTTCCCCCACCCACACACAGGAGCAGCCAGCTGAAATCCCCAGGATTTGGCAGTCGAGGTTATCCTGATGCAGACCCGGAGCACACAAGTGTGCCTGGAGCTCAGAAGGAACGTGGGAAGCTGCAGGGACTGAGCTCACACCCACACCCAAGGCCTGTGCACTTGCAGGACAGATGTGACCCTTTCTGGGGAGAGACAATTGCATCTGAAAGGAGCAGAACTGCAGTGGGGGCTGAGGTGATGACAAGTGTACTGTGTCCCCTCTGAACAAACCTCTCCACTTCCTAAGTCTTCATGCTAGGAAACCACATTGTCTTTCAGGATTGATTTTTCTCTTACTTCGACCTTCAAAAGTAGGATATTGTTACATCTTGGTCAGCAATGTCAGGATTTTCTGCAATAAATCAGACATCGTTTTCATGTCAAATTACCCAGATACCTTACATGGGCTGTGCCCTGTGGGTACTTCATTTTCACCTTCTTCTTTAATAACACGTTTTCTTTCTTCTCCTTTACACACTGAACTTTATAAATAGTTTAAATAAATGCCTCTCTTTGTTTAATGAGCTTGTGCTGTCTGAGTGAGCTTTGAAAATGCCATTGGTTATGTGGAGTAGTTAAAAATTACCATAGGGGAGCTACTGACATGAGTGCATTACCTCTTATTAGTACTAATAATCTTGCCTAACAAGCCAGTAGAGTCTTTGAAGTCTCATCCTCAAGCTTTGAGATTGATCCTTTTCCAAAAGTGGTGGTGGTGGGTTTTTCCCCATCCTTTATATTACTAGTACTTAGTACTCCTAAATCCTGTGCTGCTTCTCTTGCAACAAAATTGCCCCAGTACCATAACAGGACCAGTCCAGCTGCACCCTACAACAGTGTTAGAGCCAAAATGCCTGCTCCACTCATTCTGCAATACACACAGGCAGACTTAGAACCACATTTTCCACACTCTCCATCACTGAAAAACAAACAGAAACTTTCAAATCATTCAAACACTCCACATCTATGTGAGCCCTTAAAGACAAAGGCCAATTTTCTACATAAATAGCATCCAGCTGGTCCTCCTCCCTGTAATAATCAGAGCTGATACATGCTCTTGTGAAAATCTGATCCATGTAAAATGCATTTTTCTTCATTTTTGAAATATGGTTCTTAGATTTCCATTCCCCAATTAAAACAAGAATGTGACTTTGATCTCAAATAATTTGCAATGCATGTCAAAAAGAGTCTTATCTGTTACTTCCATTTTAACATCACTTCATAAGAAACAGCTCCTTGGCTAAGCTGTGATGGCTGGGCAGAACAGTGTTAACTACACGAAATGGCACCAAAAAGTGCTGTCTCATGAAGCAAAGACAATCTGCAAAGCTGGCAGGAATACTTATTTTATTATAAAAATTCTTAGAGTCTGAAGAAAGAACAAGCTTTTTGATATAAAACCATCCTCCAGTCTGAAAAAAATAAGTTTCAATCATCTCTTTCCCTAAATTTTTACCTGTCTTTTTCTCCTTTTATCTCCTTTCAGCCTGTTCTTTTCTCTGTCTCTTTCCCTCCCATGGACAAACTTAATGGGAAGTTAGTCTGAGGCTTTACACCACAAGGATTAAAATGGATCACAGGAAGAAGCCCCATATCCTGTATCTGCCTTATGAATAGCAGAAATAACAAGATAGCAATTTTATCCATTTGGCCTTGTTGCACAAGAAAAGGCAAGGAGGAATTCAGACACCCGTGATGTCCTGTAGCTGAAAATATGGACAAGGACAGAGATAATGAGAATCTCTGGGAGACACCAGGATATTGAAACCAAGCATCCACCCCTATGAAGCAGGCACTGCAGGCAGGAAGCATTGGGCAGCAGCTGTTTTCCATGAGAGTTCAGCTGAAATGCTTCAAGTCTTTATAGACTTCATACTAAGGCTTAGAAAACACAGGACTGAGAATGACTTGCTCTAATGGATGCCCATAGGTGGATTAAAAAATTATCATAAATTCTGTTATTTAAAGAAGCCATCTGTACTCGTGTTTGTTTTAATTTTAAAGACTGACATCAATTTCCATGTGCCTTGATAACTACCTTCAGTTCTGAAAAGCGTGTCTGGATCCTCATTAAACAACAGCAGACACTTCTTGTTTGTAAATATTACCACAAGGTTGGTTAAAAAAGGAGGGAGGCCAAACATGTTTTGGAGATGAGAGAGAGAGTTAAAAAAAAGGGAGAAGGGGATAAACATGTTTTGGAGATGAGAGAGACAAGATAAAAATGCAAAAACATGCTATCATGCCTAGAAGGCAAAGGGAACAGAGAGGAAATTTCTTGGGTTTGGAAATGAATTGCACTGCAGATCTCAGGTAGGTGAACCAAGCCTTTGGCACCAGTGAGACTGGTGCCCTGTAGGGTTTGCAGTTCAACAGGAGAAAAGAAGGGAACACTCTTCCAAAGACAGCTCCCTGTTTAAGGCACTAAATACACACATCACAGACAATTTACACTGATTTAACTGTGACTGGAAATTACCTCCTACATAGACAGTGGAGCTCCTCCAATCCAATGAATATCCTGGGATAAATCTCCTTTCATATTTATATTTGGGATAAGAATATATGCCCAAGCATCAGAATTTTTCTCCCTTAAAATCTGGCCAAACCTGACTCTACCACCTCTAACAAAGAGTCTCTATCTATTTCCCTCTTCAGTAGAAATACTTCAACATAGCCACTATGAGAATAGTGTGTGCTTATCTTCATTTCCAGCAACAGCATTCTCACATTACTTTCTTAGAAGCATTTCTCTCCTTCTCTTCAAATGCCTCTGTGCTAAACCACTGAAATATGTGGCAACTGCAGTGTCAGTTGTCACAGGGAAAAATATGTCAGCAAAAACATTTGATTCAATCTGCTGTTAAAGGAAGCAACATTTCCTCAGGGTGTATGCCTTATGTGGATAAATAACAACTGTCCAAAATCCAAGGATCTAAAATCAATTTCCAATATCAAAGAGCAGATTTGAGGCAATCACCTTCAGCAAAAGAAAAATGCAAAAATAACTCCTTTTCCTCCTTTTTTATTTTAGTACAAGTTGGTTTTGGAAAAAAATAAATATTAGTCTCTCAGTCACAAAATGAAGGATGAAGGATTACATAAAGGGTATTGTAGATCTCATTGGGACCATAATTTTTCACCCAGGCTTCTGCATTTTCTCTGATGAGATGCATTATATGGAATATTAACATTTCCATATTGAACAACTAGACTTGCCAATTCCTGCAGATAATAAAAAACTTCTGTCTCAACAATGTGTTTTTACCAAATTTCATGTTCAGCACAAGAAGGACATCAGCCTCTTGGGAGAGTCCAGAGGAGGTTTTAAAGATCATTCAAGAGTTGGAGCACCTCTCTTGCAATGACAGGCTGAGAGAATTGGGGCTGTTCAGCCTGGAGAAGTCTCTGGGGACACCTTACAGCACCTTCCAGAACCTAGAGGGGCTGCAAGCAACAGGGAGAGGGTCTTTCTACAAGGGCATGGAGTGATAGAACAAGGAAAGGGCTTCAGACTGAGAGGGGATGTTTAGTTTAGGTATCAGGAAGAAATTCTTTACTGTGAGGGTGGTGAGGCACTGGCACGGGCTGTCCAGAGAAGCTGTGGCTGCCCCATTCCTGGAAGTGTTCCAGGCCAGGTTGGAAGTTGTTTTCAGTAACCTGGTCTAGTGGGAGGTGTCCCTGCCCATGAATGGGGGGATTGAACTAGTTGGTCTTTAAGGTCCCTTCAGCCCAAACCATTCCATGATTCTGTGAATTTGTGAGTGTCCACGAGAGGACAGAAGGGAGAACATAAGCAGCTGGTGGTTCACTGGTGGACACTATTGCAGAGAAAGCACTGAGCAAGCACTGAGAGACTTGGCCAGCCTGCAGCTTCCAGGCTCACATATTATTTGTGGTTATTTTTTAAGCACCTACAGGATATTTTGAACATGATATACATTTGGAGAGTTCAGCTATGCAGGTCAGAAGATCCTGCAACTAATTATGGTCTGCCAAGATACCATCCTTGAATTTCCTTCTTTTTAAACCTGCTTTCTCCCTTTCATTTTAACACCTTTTGAACTCAGAAACAATTACTCCTCAAATTTTTCCCCTCTTCTCGGAAAAAGATTAACTACACCATTTGGTGTGTTTTTCACTAGCTGCTCCCTCTAACCTGGAAGATCAGAGTCACCAACTTGGAACAACAATTTGTTCCACTTCTCTGTAGTGCTGCAATCCCATTACACCTATACACAGAAGCTACACTCCTGTAGCAATTTGAAACAGTCTTTTGGCAACTCTTCTGATGCTTCTTACTCGTCAATATGATCATATTTCTTGCAGCAAGGAACAGGAATCCTTTTCTATTGTCACAGATTCATAGAATGGTTTCAGTTGGAAGGGACCTTAAAGATCATCTAGTTCCAATCTCCCTGCCATGGACACCTTCCATGTTCTTGGGATTGCCCTGAACCAGGTGCAGGACCTTGCATTTGGCCTTGCTGATCTCCATGAGGTTCACATGGACCCACTTCTCAAGTCTGGCAAGGCCCCTTCCCTCCAGTGTGCTGACTGCACACAGCTTGGTGTCACTGGCAAACCCACTGAGGGTGTGCTCAATCCCACTGTCAGTGCTGCCAGCAAACATGTGAACAGTGCCAATTCCAACACTGACCCCTGAGAGCACCACACATCACTCAGCACTGGTGTGCACTCTCACATCAAGCTGTTGACCACAGCCCTTTGAGTGTGACCATCCAGCCAATTTCTCAACCCTCGAGTTGTCCATCTGTCACCTCTCCAGTTTAGAGTCAAGGGTGCAGGACAGTGTCAAACGCTGGCACAAATCCAGGCAGATTATGACAATCACTCCTCCCTTATCCACCAACACTGTAACCTCACTGCAGAAGGCTTCCATATTTGCCAGGGACAATTCACCCTTAGTGAAGCCATGCTGGCTGTCACCTCACCTACAGCTTCCTAAAGCTGCTTGACTATTCAAATTGCAGTGTCATTTCTGAAAATTGGGATTGTTTAAAAGGCCTCATTTTTTAGGAATTTTCAGCAGGAAAAGCTACTGCAGACAGGTCTGCATCCCTTTGTAGCACCAGCCTTTTGTCCCTTTGATAAATCATCTTACTGCTCGTTGGGGAAGGAGGAAGGAAAAACCACCTGTCTTTTACTGTAATATCTGTCTTTACAAAATGCTCATGCTTGTCCTTTATACAGTTCTTTAATAAACATGCCAGGTACCCTGGAGACATCTACACAGTCAGCAGTGAAAATACAGAATCATAGAATATCTATGTTAGAAAGGAACCGTAAGTACCATTGAGTCAAATTTCCTGCTCCTTGGAGGACTTCAAAAAACTAAACCATGTGACTAAGAGCATTGTCCAGGCACTCCTTGAACTCTGACAGGTTTGGTGCTGTGACCACTTCCCTGAGGAACTGTTCCAGTGACCCACCACCCTCTCAGTGAAGAATGTTTTCCTAAAGTCCAGTGTGAACTTCCCCTGCTGCAGCTTCACTCCATTTCCTTGTGTCCTTTTGTTGGTCACTAGAGAGAGGAGAATACTGCACTCAAAGTCAGAGCAGGCAAGTGATGGGCACCTGACACCAGAATTCATTTTTGCAGAATCGTCTTAAAACCAAAATTCTTCACTAATGTAGTGTATTCAGGTTAGTTTTTTGTTGGGTTTTTTTGTTTGTTTGTTTGTTTGACAGCAGCAAATGCAGCTTAAACATCAGAATTCCTGTATGCCGATCCAATTGTGCAGCTAAACTCAGCCATGAAATGCTTGTAGGCACAATAAACTCAATGCCTTCATCTGCCCAAAGACACAGGGATCACCTGCTCCCAGGGGACACCTTCCAATGCTGCTGCTGCCTTGGGGATCAGCAGGTGAGAGGCTCTCCCTGCACCACGGCAGCCAAATGCTCTACGTTCATTCTGAGCTTTGCTTTCTATTCATCGGTGGGTTTCAGCTCCTCTGCTCAGAGCCAGCTCTCTCTTTTGAGAGACTCATCTTCCTTCCTGTAGCGTTCTCAGTTGTGCTGGTTGGATGGGGGAAGAGGAGATGTAGTTAAAAATACTGCAAGGCTGTGGTGGGCGGTGTAGCAGAAATAGACAGACACCAGCTCACTGCGAAGAATACCAAGTAATATCCCAGAAAGATAAAGGCATAGCAACAAAAGAAAAGAAAATGCATTTGTGTTCTGCCACTAGAGAGCTAAATCTGGGCGGAAGATACCAAATGAGGAGTACTGCTGGTGGCCAAGTGCACCATCTTCCTGACGGCCTCACGTGCAAAGTCATCTCACAGCAGGGTGGTCAGCAGCAGATCATAAAAGCACGGCTTATGGACAATCCTGCCTCAAATTATAGCCCAAATGTATGTGATGTTTGGGGTTTATGAAGGCAGTGCAGGAATCAGCAATAAAATGGGCCCAACCCACAGCACACAGAAACCAGAAGCCCATATGGACTGAGAAGGGGCTTAGCTCCATTAACCCTGCTTTAAAAGCAAAGTTTTTCAGGGGATATTAGGTTCTTTCCAAGAGGAAGATAAACCAAGCTTGGCTGATACAAGAAGCTGTGAGATTATTCTATGGATTTACTCCCTATTTTTCAGAGGCTTAAGCCTCTCTTCATGCAGCCAGTAACCACACAGGAAAGATTTCATCCCGAAGGGCTTTACAAATAAGTTTTTCACAAACAATACACCAGAGTCACTTACAGTCTTTAAGTGAGAGAATTCTTCAGAGAGGTCCAGCAGCTGCTTAACACTTCACAAAAATAACCTGGCACCATTTCACCAGGGAAGTGATGATGGCTTCATCAAAATGAAATCAGGGGGGAACTTGGGTGGCCTGATTGCAGGGATGCCTTTTGGCATAGGCTCAGGGTGCCACAGCCCATACCACCCTTCTGGGGAGGCCTGCAGGTCTGGAAGGGCCAGTGGAGACAGAAAAAAAAGAGCAGAGTAACACAGAGAGATGTCATGGTTGGGTGTGGATGAGCAGGCAGTGCTGGGATCACCAGGATGGCTGTGCATGAGCAGGCAGTGCTGGGATCACCAGGATGGGTGTGCTGGGATCACCAGGATGGCTGTGCATGAGAAGGCAGTGCTGGGATCACCAGGATGGCTGTGCTGGGATCACCAGGATGGCTGTGCATGAGCAGGCAGTGCTGGGATCACCAGGATGGCTGTGCATGAGCAGGCAGTGATGGGCTCTCCTCTTCTGGGGACACTTGGGTACTCAAGGCCTGTGGGTGCCCTGGAGGATGGAAACAGCCCTGCTGCTGCAACACACACATGAACATCAACTTCAGGCAAGAGTCAAGGACAGAGATGAGTGCAAGCCTGTGTTTTGGGCACATGGAAGACAGGGACCTTCAAAAGAGAGTGGGGCAACCCTGGAGCCAGGGCCCTTAGGCCAGAGTGCCCTCTGCTGCTACAGCCACTTTGCTTCCAGGAGCCCATGGCAGGGAGGCTTCCACCCCACTGCTCAACTAGCCCTCGTTTTAATCTTTATCTTGCAAGACTTGTTTTGATGCCATCAAAATCTAAAACAGCCACAGGCACGAGAATAATCATACCATTAAAAAAACCCATCAGCACGCAGATGCAACCTCAACAAAACACCATGGAAATTCCTAATAACATAAATGCCATTTAAATGCTGCCATACAGAAACGCCAGCCCTACCAGTGCAAAATTTAAAAGAAAATGTCTAGCAGTCTGCACATCAGATGTTAATACTATTTTCAAATCAAGTCTAAGACAGGATGACACATAATTTAATAAGCCTAATGGGTGTGTAATCAGCATTTGACCATTCCTGCCATAAACTAGGTGTCTTTCTGGCCCAAGATGTCTAGGAAAGCCACTGAAAGACAGCTAAGGCTTTTAAAGCAGAATTTTAAAAACATATATTTTTTTTTCCTCATTGTAGATTTATTGAGAATTTCACTCAATTAAGAATAGGACCCAATGAACTGGCAGAAATACAACTCTGTGGGCACAGTAAGTAGCACAGTAAGTTTGGGGCCCATTTGCACCTTAATTTACTGCCAACAATCAGCAATGTCAAGATTCCAAGCAGCTCCTGACAGCCCTGACAACAGCAGTTACACAGCATTATCTAGTCTTCCAGTAAAATCCTTCCCCTCAGACAGCATTCATGCTGCATTTCACAACAGGAGGAATATACACAGTCAGCCTGGATCTCCTCAGCCCCTACAGCTGGAATCAGAACATTTTGGGGAGTGGGGGTGTCCTGTACCTGCTTTTGCTGCTTTTGCCACCACTCACACACAGAACTGAGCAGCAAGTCACAAAATAATGGAAATTGCCAATATATTTGCCCAACAAAAGGCAGAAATAATGTTAAAAATATCTAATCTGAGGGTAGAAAGTTTCATTTTAAGGTATTTGATAAAGAATGCTCATTGTGTTTAGAAAAAGAATCCATTATCTCCTCTAGTTACATACTTGGTCAAACAAACCATTTTTTGACTCAAAAAGAAAGGTATTTTTAAGATACATTATAGAATAACGATATACAGACAAATGTATCATAAGATGATGCTTAGTGCTGTTTCAACATTGTCACCATTTTATCTGGACAGTTTTATAACACAAGTTATAACAACTGAACACATTAAGCAAAAATTTTTTTTTACAAAAAGTGAGACACTCCCTACCCCACAACTACTGACCAGAATTTTTTCAAGTCCAAACTGCATTAGGAAAATTATTGTCTGTTAGTGAGGGTAGAAATTCTATTTTATGTCTTCAAATGTCTGTTGAGGTTTTAATAGACCTCAATACTTGCATAAGGATGGAGTTATACTGGGGGTGGGGATGGAGGAGGAGAGGGGGCAGAGGCAATACTAAGCAGAACCAATATCAAATAAAAAGTGCTAATTTATATTCTAACAATCACAGTTGCTCAAATGTTTGCAAACTACAAACCAATCCCAGCAAACTAAACAATATTCTTATTTTTAATATAATTCATATGGAATTCTGCAGCAACAAGGTTATAAAAAAGACATGTATACTCTGCAGCAGCATAAAATATAATCCTATGTACAATCCAAGCATCAATTTTCTCTTCTCTATCACCATCAGTATTTTATCTTGAAGGAGCATCTGTCAGATTCTCCAGAACTAAAAATAGCAAAGACCCTTTTAAAGAGAACAGTTTCTGGTTTATATTTATAACTACCCTGTACTCGCTGTTTCTGGCTGCATGGCTATGAAATTTGTGCACGATATAATCAATTACCCAGCTTTGCACTTCATCATGCAGTTAAGCTACCGTCACCTGCAACGAACCCTCCAAGCACTTTTCCCCATGCACAGGGCAGAGAATCTAAAACGCAATAAATATCTGCACATTGAACAACTAACTGTAGAGCTGACTGACATTACACAGCAAAAACCCTGTGAGAACAAAAACCAAGCACACTGATGTATAAAACAGAGAGCCTACCTGAATTCTTCAAATGCATACATGGCCTAGCAACTACACAAATGCTCTGAAATGTAAAATAATCTTCTTAACGTGCAGAGGACCATTTAGTTTGTCAAACTGCAGCAAAATGCATAATGACGAGACAGTATATTTGGAATATTCTGAGGAGAAAGGGTATGCAGATACTGGCCTGCAGCCTACAGCTCAGCCAGCTGCTGACAAGCAGCAGCTAACAGGAAAAGGCGATAGAGTACCATGTGATCATTCCTGCAAGTCTGATTAATGCAGTATACTCCAAGAATACAGGCTGATATCTTTATTATTCAAGCCAAATAAGTCAAATACGGTACACGACAGGGTTCACAGCTAAATTATCATTCACATGCTACATCAAAATCAGCAAGCGCAAGCAGAGGATAATAAAAAACTAAATATATATCGTAACCAAAGAGATTAATTAGGCCCATTCAAGCTGATTTTCTTACCTTGTAGTGATATTTTAGTCTGTTTTTATTCATCTAAACCATCAGAGATGGAACAAAAGACTGCATCCACAAACCTCCCCTTCCATGAATGCCAGAACATTTAAAGTAGTTTATCTGCTAGAAATCATTTCCTCTGTAGTCTATTCCCAACCACTTTAACTCCTTCAGCCCTGAACTCATTGCCATAAACCCTGTTTGCAGTGCCATGCGGGCTTTTTTGGGTTTGCAGGGTTAACACCAAGAAATCGCAGCAGTGCAACTGAACGAGGTGGGATAGGAGCCAAAGGAGTCAGATCTGCGAGATCACAGAAGGGAGACGGGGATGAGCAAAGTTGAGCATTTCGTGGCATTGCAGTGAGCAGGCGAGGATGCTTCAGCTGCCTAGCAACAGCGCACGCAATCTCCATGGCAACAGCGCAGCCAGCGCAGGGGGCAGAGCATCCCTGCGCACCCCAGGGGCGACACGCGGGGACAACCTCGGTGGCACGGCCACCCACCCCGTGCCGGCCCCTCCCGGGGAAGCGGGAGCCGGCGGGATCAGCCCCGAGCCGCTGCGGGAAGCGCACGGGCACGCTCCTGGAGCGGCCCGGCGATGGAGGCACCTCTGCTGCTGGAAACAACACGGCAGCGAGGCGTGCAGAGCGCAAACACCGCTCACAGTGCTGGGGAACACACCCCACAGGGCAGGAGCCAGAGCTCCCATCCCCGGAGCAGCCCCTCGGAAATTCTGGACCTGCAGGAATCACACTCCCATCACCCGTGTGCTCAGGGGTTGTATGGGTGTTAGCCATGAGACTGGGGGGACACTGCCCAGGCAACCAAAGTCAGCCTCAGCACCAGCCACCACAGCGTGGGGCCACCCAGGGGTGCCAGGCTCTGCCAGTCACCTGCGGGCTAGAGAGCAGGTGAACGGTGAGGACTGCTGGAAATGAGGAGATTCAATCCTGGGAAATCAACCCCAGCCCTGGGAAGGAGACAGAATGGGGCAGTGGGAGACCATGCTGCCTGGGAAAGTCACAAAGCTCCCTCTGGGGCTGCTCCCCTCCTCGACTTGCCTCTTTCACTGCTGGGGCTGGTTTCTGGCACAAGGAAACACATGGAGGATTTTGGCTGGAGTTTGAAATATCCAAACCCAACTACAGCTCCTGAGGCTCACTACGCTCTAGGGCAATGGCTGTCCCACTGAGCTGTGGGATTTGGAGGCTGGAAAAGCATCCAAAGGGTACAGACTGCCACATCTCCTAGACACAGTGACTGGGACAGGCCATGGTAACTGTGGCATCTGATCTCATGCTGAGAAATACAGGCAAAAAGCTCTGGAATAAAAGGAAAAGGCACTCATGGCAAAAAACCCCAGCATTGGAAACAAAAAAAATTTCCACATTTATTTGAGATATGGTGTTTTTAATGTAGTAGTGACCTTGGGTGTCATTTTATTTCCTTTAAACAAATGTGATAGTGTTAAGTGACAATAAAGGCACGCTGTAGGAACACTAAAACACATGCAGTCACACCATCTGACAGAAATTAATTCTTCCACAAGCATCCAGCAAGAGCAGGACTGCAAGGTAGGTGATTCTGGCTACAGCCTAAAAAAAGATTAAAATTGGCAGAGAGGAGAACAGCGCAACCATCAAAAGAAGCCACCTGCCATATTTAGGCTGAACTTAGCACAAGTATGCTCACTGTACACAGCACCCAAGCAGCTGGGCACAGGAGAGGCACCCCCTGCAAGCAACTGTGCTCCTGACCTTGCAGGAAATAGTTTTATGCCTTCAGAGCTAGCCAAGACCCCTCATGGGGGAAGGACGGAATTCTGAACTTCTGTTTTTTCATGCTCACCACAATTTTCTTCTAACTTGAATCAAGTGGAAGAGGGCTGGTGTTTCTTTTTCATGCTGTTTATTTAAAATAAAGCATTCTACAAAATTAAGAGGAAACATACTGCTTTCCCTAAGCATTCTTCTTGAAACAAAATTGACAAAATCACTGTCTGGTCTTCCAATCTCTGCAGTTTCTCAACAGCCACAATGCAAATAAACAGTTAACTGTTCAAGTCAAGGCTTCTGTCATCAATGAGTCCACTGTGAAGGACTAGAAAAGCAAACATCCTCCACAAAGTTTTCATATACAGCAGAGGTCAGCTGTTGAAAGGTTTTATTAGGATAACATTTTAACTTTTTTTTTCTTGGCCAGCACTTTCACAACAGCTGACAGCATTACACACAGAAACAGCAGGACTTGTATCATGTGAGACAACCAATAGTCTCAGTTCTGGTTAATTAATTACTAGGATTCCCATATTCAACAGTGAGATCTGAGAGCATCATGTCCATGAATGAGGCTCAGCATGAAACTTTACCAAACAGAACCCACAGGAGCTTCAGAAAGTCACATGAACACATGCAATGGCCAAATACACAAATAAATGCAAGGCTACAATGCCTCCTTATAACTTTTTAGCAATGACTGTGACTTCCTGTGCCATGGGCCAAACTGAAGGTCTTGAGAAGCAGACAGAAATTGTGTCAGAAACCACAATCAGCAATGAAATTTTCCACAAGAGTTGTTTATTCCCTTCCTGGCAGTATAACCAGTCCAAACATTTGATGACAAATGCCCCTCACTTTACCAAAAATTGAAATTATGTCACATGAAAGAAAAATTTACTAAAGATTGGGTGGGAAAATTTATGTAATGGGAACTGTGGGACCCAGACCCCACCTTCTGATCAGAGGCCAAAAAGATGTGACATTGAGTGTCCCTCCCACTGAAGACAAGCAGCAGCTTTTGGGAAACACTTGGCAGTTTAGTGCTGGGCTCTAACAAACAAGTGAGACTGTAATAGAAGTGGTTATCCTTGATGAAAGCTTGTCAACAAAGCAAAGGATGCACAAAAAGCCTGGAAATATGACAAACCAGATCAAGGCAGAGGTTACTGGTGACATTTCTGGCTTTATCCAGTATTTCACTGCCATCCAAGGGCCTCATGCTGGTACTCTGCTAAGAGCCCGGTTTCATCACATGTAACATCTTGCATTATTGTTATTTAGTATATCAGTGTATCAGCATTTGTCCTCCTGACCTGAAATTCCACCACAGCCTTTGCCAGATGCTTGGTGACATTATCTGATCACAAACAGACTGAGATATTTTAATGAAGTTATTCCCTTATTCCCTTGCTCAAGAAAGGAAGAAAGCCACTAACACAGTGGACTTCTGTCATTAAGCCTGCATTATCATTGTGCTGAAGTGACATTCAGACCACTCTAAAAAAAACTCTGCAACTGTGCTGAAAAATTCAGCATTCGCTTCAATTCATGAGGAAGAAAACAAAAAGAAGGGAAATGAGCCAACGAGAGCATATCTAATGAGTGTTCATTCATTGCATCTTCAAAATTCCTGCACAGTGGAGAATGTGGCAATCACAGGCAGCATCCCAGAATATGCTGAAAAATCTCCTTTTGACAGGATTGTCTCCGAGTTCAAATGTCTTTTGTGGGCTTAAGAAAATAAGATTTTAAATGTTTATTGAAATAGAAAAGGAGTGGCTACCTTAGTTTGTTCAGGTAGTGGGGAAATGGTAAAAATAATTGCAGTGCCCTTAAATTTACAGAGCAAGGATGCATTCAGCATTAGAGTATTGACTCAAAGCTTCTGCTGTTAAAGGGGAGGATGGGTGGGGCAAAAACCAACTTTTTTTTTCCTCCTTTTATCAATGGCATTTCTATTATGTGTTGCCTTAAAATACAACGTGAATTTTGATGCACAAGTATAATCCAACATATTTCAGGCTTTTTTTCACTCTCAGGTTTTCAGGTTGACCATGAAAGTTTGATTTTCTGATGTTAAGCTTCAGCAAAAAATCCTACCTCATTTATATATCTTGGAATTATCACAGAATATATGCACAGAAAAAAATCAAATTTTTTCCCTTTCAACTTTGGTCCAAGCATGCTTCATGCTTTGTAAATCTCAGGGCTTGAGATTCCTGACCACAGGATGGCTGATGCCTTCCCCACAGCTTTGCTCTTATCATTCTGGGAGTATCACATACCATTTTGATGAGCAGACACCCTGTACCAGGTGCAGCACACAGCAACTCACAGGGCTGAAAGGCGATTTTTTCCACACACAGCCTCATCTGCCTTATTCCAGTGCTTCAGGGAAGATGCACTGGAGTGAACCAGAGAGAATGAGGTTCTTACTGATTTTCTATCAGCCCTTGGGGATAGCATCAAGTCACAACTAGCAATCCAACAGAACTCAGCCACACGGGCTGAAAACTAAAAGCTCCATACGGATTATTAAGTTATTGATCACTGCAACAGCGCCTGAAATATCCAGTCAAGTGTAGGACTGTGTGGCTGTGTGGTGCTGACCACCATAGAAAGCTCAAAAAGCAAAAGCAGTTTACACAAACAACAGACAAGGATATAGGAGATAAATTCAATTTAGTAAAAGAAGAAATTTGGTCAAGCCACCAAACATCTAAAAACTAGGATTCAGTCTGTATACATTGCAAATGTTAGTTGATGTGACCAGGATTTGGGTATTGCTTCCTGTTTATGAGAAATTATTTAAAATCATACAAAATGTAGTGACAGAACAAGCAACAACTGCTTCAAACTGAAAGGCCAGTTAAGAATAGATATTAGGAAGAAATTCTTTCCTGTGAGGGTGGTAAGGCACTGCAAAAGGAGAAGCTGTGGATACCCCATCCCTGGAAGTGTTCAAGGCCAGGCTGGGTGAAGCTCTGAGCAACCAGGTCTGGTGGAAGGTGTCCCTGCCCATGGCAGGGGATGGGAACTGGATCCCATCCTCGATCTAGTTTAAGGTCCTTTCCCACCCAAACCATTCTATGACCCTACTGATGAAAAACCAAAAATCCCTCCCAAGGAAATGGACAAGGCTGTACAAATTTGAAGTGCAAGGTAACAATGTATTATTTTTCCTACATAAACAATTATCAGCCTTTTTTTCAGTTCAGCACAGATCAATTTGAATCATGCTGCAGACAGAAGTCTGCTTTGTAATAATAAATTACACTGCCTCAATATTCACCTGACAGCCACAGTATCTTGCAGCAGCTACATCTTTGCTGATTAGTATCTGTACAAACACAGAGCAGATCACAGAAGACACTATTAGGGAAAATAAAAAGAAATACATGTCGTAAACTTCCTTAAAGCTAGCTGAAATTAGTCAATTTGACTTTTTCCAATATGAGGTATTAAGTGGGGGGAAAAGGGAAGTTAGATGCTACAACTTGACCACCATCACCACTATCAAGTGAAATGTCAGTGGAACTGGAAACAGTGTCTGAATACACCATGGTCATCCACTAAAGGGCACTTCCCAATAAAACATTTGGACACTTCTGTGGGGTGTACACCTCGTATCTCAACAAACACACATCTGTGTGCTTCAGACATGGATACAGATACACATACCACCACAAACACCCTGGCTTCTTGTCATCTCCAAGCAAGCCAGTGGCCCAGATCTTGTAAGGGTCTCACGTGTACAGTGGCATGCTTGCAGTCAGAAGCAGCAGCCACCACAAACCAAGCAACCTCCCCCACACAACTGGGCACATAATTGCCTGAATTTGTGACTCATTATCAGGTATACTGGCAAGACAGAAGTTATTCTGCACAGGGAAGACCAGTGTCTACTAGACATCTTAAACATTAGAAGAGTATTCCTAGTAACAACTGGGTCTTCTTATTGGGAGAGACTGAAACAGTTAATGGATTAAACATTTCTAAATCCAGAGAAGGGCTTTTGCCCACTGGAGCAAACTGCAGAGAAGCAGGTGCCCACCTGCAACCTTCCCCGAAGCCCACACCTCCCCAGAAATGCCTGACTCCAGCTGATAAGCTGGAATTTGGACTGTGAGGGAGCATGAGATAAGATAATGGGGATACTACTGTTTAATCGTCCCAGGCCTGGGGAGAGGAATGTATCCACAAGGGGCACTGGAAGCGGGGCTGGAATGCTGATGGCTCAGACACTGGGGGAAGCTGCTGATGTGCAGAGGGGGTGAGCCCAGCCCTAGGGCTCCAGCTGGTGTTGAGGGAGGGCAGGACAGAGGCAAACCCGCCAGGCAGGCCCTGTCACCCCGTCCTCACTCCAGTGAGCTCAGCTCTGCTAACCCCTGCCAGGTGCTACCGGGACAGTCACACGTGGCCTGAAGGTTTTCATCTCTGCTGATGGCCAAAATGAGCCACAATGGACTCAACTGCACTGATAGAACACCTGTGCAGCTGTGACATCTTCAAAGGTGTCAAAGACACCAGCAGCATCCCCTGATCCACACTACATCATCCAGCTTGAAATCCCTGCCCCAAGGGAGGCTCCTGGGTGTTCCCACCTGAACCTGACTGAATATAAACCCAATGATGGTGTGGTCTGGGCATTTTTCTCCACTGCCTCTTTAGGATTGCAACCACTACCACCTCTTCATCAGTCTGCAACCATCACTTTGACCAACAAACATCAAAAAAAACAACCACAACCAGGCTTCAGCATGAGGACCATGGGTGGTGACATCTTTCTACTCTTATCCTTTCTCTCTCTTACACATTTCCTTAAGTGATACTTTAATGCTTTCATATTGTCCTGTTGCTGTAGATAACAACAACCAAAATGGGTACATATCTGTTTTCCTGTGCAACCAAATTGTTCTACAATGAACCCTACATGTCTACATTTACAGGCACTGAGCATTCACTGTCATTTCCCTCTATTCTGCCCCAAGGGATCTATTAACAAAACCTGGGCTACCCTTGCCCTCTGGGGTGGGTTAGAACACTTACACCTCTCCACTCTCTAGTTAGATGGTAGGATGTAGGCAAGAGAAAAATGAAGGCTGTTTTACAGTTCTGCTCCTTAGCCAAAAGTAACCTCACTGCAGCTGATAAAAGTCCATGGCTAAACTATCTGTAGAGCAAGCTCTCTGCAGCACAAGATCACAGCACCCAGGACTTGGGAGCTGTTGGCTTATGGGGATTTTACACACACATCATGTGAAAGTTCAGAACAGATCAAGGCCTGGAATTTCACCTGGAACATAGAATTATATTTATGGTTTGGGTTGGAAGGGAAGGTTTGGGTTAAATATCATCTCATTCCAACCTGTGCAATGGGTGGGGACATCTTCCACTAGAACAGGTTGTTCCAAGTCCCATCCAACTTGGCCTGGAACACTTCCAGGGATGGGGCAGCCACAGCTTCTCTGGGCAGCCTGTGCCAGGGCCTCACCACCCTCACAGTGAAGAATTTCTTCCTGATACCTAATTTAAACATGTCCTGTTTCAATTTGAAGCCATTCCCCCATGGCCTGTCATTACAAGCCCTTATAAGAAGTTCCTCTCCAGCCCTCCTTTAGCTGCTGCGTGTGGGGGTTATTCAGTATAAGGTTCTGTTGACAGAGAATCTGCCAAACCTGAGCTTCATTGCTGTCACATCAGCATGTGTTCTTCCCCTTCTTCCTACAAAAAAACTGGAGAAAAAAAATCCCACAGATTTTTCTTCCCTTGCATCTAATGCAAAAGACATTAGAATAAACATGTGCAGGAATTATTCACACACACTGTGGAATTCTTTGTTCAGAAACAGCTTCTGACAGCAGCACCAGACCTAAGCTGTGGCAATTTCAGAACATTTCCTCACTCCCATGAGAACACACAAAGTTCTGATTCCTTCAAGGCTTCATTACACCCTAGCACTCATCAGCACTTTTACACACTATGCCAAATTGCCTTGCTGGCAGGAAAGATTTGCCAGTGTGTGGTGCCACTGGAGCTGTGCTTCTAGCCAGAGGAAGGTGACACCACTGTCACCCTGGCCAGGTTCTGGCCTCTTCTGCATGAACAAGTCTTGCCTCCAGTAAGGCTTTTGACATCACATCATTATAGACACATTCACCACTGTGTAAAAATACACAATGGGGGAGTAAAGACGACAGTCAGACTCTTCTCAGAGGTGACAGGACAAGAGGCAATAGGTACAAATTCTGAAACACAGGAAATTCAATTCAGAAATAAGAAGAAACTTCTCTACCATGAGTGCTCTAACATTGGCACAGGTTGCCTAGAAAGGCATCTTGGGATCAGCATCTTGGGAGATATTAAAAACTCCTTAGGACAAGGTTGTGAGCAAGGGTTGGACTCTCCAGACGTCCTTGCCAACCTCCACAGCTCCTTGGCTCTGTGAGCAGGACCTTCCCATCCCTTGGGCACTGAACAGTTTGCTCCTGAAGTGTGTCTGGCTGCTGCAGCAGATGTTCCACAGGCAGCACCAGGTCATTCCCACAACCTCTCCCCTTTATGGTAGCTCCTGTGGAATTTTCTTACTGACGACGCCTGCTCCCTAAGGAAAGCACACACAGGGGAGGAGCACTGCACATCATCTTTCACCAGAACCACTGACACAGTGAGACCACAGTGCTGAGACTTCACACTGCCTCATTCCTTTAAGGCTGGAGGAAAGTTAAGGGTGACCACAAGTATATTCTACAACCCAGGAGAACCTCAGGGGGCTTTTCTCTGAAATGCACATGGCTTGGCCACGCTGCAGAGAGTCAATGGATATGTGCCAGCTTTACCAATCTCCTTGCAGAGCATCACTAAGACCCAATATTTCTGAGCAAGACATAGCAAGGAGAAATGTTTTATGATATTTTATGGCAAATCAAAACCAAAGCTGGAAGCTTGTGTTGCAAAGTATTGCTATGAATATTATGTTTCTATCCCTCATTTGTTCTTCACGTAAAAAAAGACTGAAGATTGAAAAATTGTGTGGTTTCGGGTTTTGTTCAAGAAGCTGAGAAATATCACAGCTCCTGTTTTTTTCTGCTTCTGCTGGACCCATTGAAGGGGGTCCACTGGCTTTTTCAATGAAACAGTATTAGGTCTGACACTTTAATTAAAGGATGTGCCAAAATGAACACAAAAATGCCTTTTTAACATAAGCTGCATGTTGCCCTTCAGAGTCAAATGCATGAAAAGTACAAAAACCACACCACAGCAAAAGCCTTTATACAATCCATAAACCCAGGCAGCATTTAGGACCCCACATTGTCTGAACATCATCATCCTTTCAGTTTCCAGTGGTAGTAGGGATGAGAGTCAATTTCCTAACAAAAGGACAAGGAGTAAAATTCATAAAAGCAAAACACTAACAGAGACCTCATGTTAGGGAGAATTTGTTTTGCGTTTTATAACCAGAATTTTCCATGCATCTCCTGATCTTCCTGAATCTCCTCTAATAAGAACAGGATTTCTAAGGTGGTGGCTGGAATAGTAAAGCCCCACTGTTTCCTTCAGGACTGTGCAGCAAAGTTACTGATGAAGTCTGAATTGTCATTTTGGCTCTGCCAGCCCCCAGACCTCTGCTCTATGCACAGTCTGAACCAGTCTTCAACAAACCAAAGCATTACTGTGACCTGTCCCAACAGCCCTAAGCCCTGGCCAGCCAGACCCAGCCAGAAGAAACAGGACAGCTTGGGAGGAGGGGCAGAGCAGGAGGTCACACACACAAACACACTGCTTGCCCAGCTGTAATTGCATGGCTTATCATTTCTCAACTGAATGATCCCATTTTCTCACTTTGTCTTTAAAAAACTGCCTACTTAGCCTATAGACCATGATTAACTACCTATGGTGGAGCTGGTAGCATTTTTACAGCCAAGTAAGGAGCAGTAGTACAAATTGCCTTACACTACCATGAATCCAGCTTATTACAACACCAATTGCCCCCCTACCTGTGCTGAGGGGGCCCTTTTCACCACTTAGGCTAGACTAAGAGGCAAGCCACACAGAACACATCCAATCTGTCCCACAGTCAGGTCACAACCTTGGCAAAAGCAATGGGATACACGTGTGTCCATCCCAAAAGGAGGTATGCAAGACCAGGCAAGGGCAGAAGGGGAAATCAGAAGTGAGTTTTGCAATCACAGTGGTCTGGCTCTAGTTCCACTGACTCGTGTTTGTACACCAAACCCCACAGCAAACTGCAGCAGTGCTCACAGCTGAAACATTGCCTATTCCCACTGCCATCCTGCCTAGCACTGCTTGGGGTTCAAATCCAGGCTCTCAGCATGTGTACAGTGTCTGGCATCCAGCTGGGCTCTGGTCATGGCCATCAGCCCTACATCCAGCACTTGGATACTCCAGGTCATTTGAAATGGAACTGGAGACAACTGGCTCCTATCTCCAAGTATTAAGTATTTGTTCAAGAGTCAAATCCTACTTCCCTCATCTTTGGAGGGAAAGAGAGGTGAGCATGACCTGTTCTTTAACATGAGATACATTTGTCTTTTCAAGTATGAATGACTTCCTGAAGCAAATGGTTCAGGTCATCCCAGATAAGCATCCTAGTCAAATCCCAGCTTAGCTAATTTCTAATGAATGAAACTACAGAGTAACCAGGGCATTCCAATGACCTTGAAAAGGAGGACAGAAATAGCAAGGCTCTGGAAATCAATTCACAAGACTCATAAAATGAGAAATGATCACAAACCATCAAATACTATCCAAAAATTATTCCCCTTGCTCCTGAAATTCCTTCTGTTTCCAGCCACAGACAAGAATCCCCATTCCTCAACATTTTTAACTCACATTCCTCTCTCAGAGCACTGCACATCAGCCTGGCACATGCTCCTTCCAGCCTCACATTCCTAGAGGCACTCCCCATGTTGGCTGCAAACAGCTCAAGCTCCCTCAAGTTTCACAAATCTCCCCATCCACTGCCATGGGCACTGCCCCTTTTGCTACCTCAGGCTGGTATCAGATGCACAATATTAAGTGACATTAGTACTATGCTGGACCCTAGGGTTGCCTCTGCACCAGGTTCCCTGCCCTCTCCCCCTGCCCTTTCCCTAAAGACACACAGCACCAGCCAGTGTTACCCCTGCCATGGCAATATCTGCAGTGCAGGGCTGGGAGCAGAGCCCAGCCTGTGCAGCTGCCTCCCCACCTCCTCAGGAACAGAAAGGCACTGGGCAGAGCAGAGAGGAGATGAAATGTGTGCTGGGTCACTACAAGCACAGGAATAGCAAGAACAGGTCAAGGGAAACCCGGCCAGGATGCTGGAGAAGAGGATTCAACATCCTGGGCAGAAGGGTATTTTGTAGGAAGCAAAATCTGAAGGACAGGTGCCAGTCCCACAGCCAGACTGGGCTGACCTCATCCTCTTCCCCCAACTTCTCAGCTTCCCCCAAACCATAATGATTTGAGAGTAGTGTTGATGCTTGAGGGTGTCCTTTCTGGTATCCATGTTGTGACAGATCCACGTGGCACTGCCCACCATCGTGCCCCAGGTCTCCAACATCAGAGTGGCCTGAGGGCCCTTCTCCTTTCAGAATTCACTAAACTGTACAGCTTAAGTCTCTGAAGTAATTTTATATTCCACCTCTATATCATATAGACAGGGGATTCAGAAACAGACACAGTGATGTTTAGGTTATAATCACACCTTTCTTCTCTAATTCCCCTTTCTCTTTCAACTACCTCCTCTGAAACCCTTTCAAAATGCTGCTGAGATAATTCCTCTCCTCTCTCTTTCTCCCCAAACAACTCCAAGTCTAAAATGCTTCTGTCTCTGGCACTCTCCCTTCAGTTTATTATTTATCTTTATCATGTAGGCTCTTTTATCCCACCACAGTTCACAGGGTGTTAGGAACATAAAGGAAATGTTCCCAAGGAGTGTAATGATCACAAGTGTGATGTCAGACCAGATTATTCCTAAACAATCCCACACTTACATAAACAGAAGGCAACACTCAACAAATGAGTAGTGAGAAATAAAAAGGGCATAGAGAAGTAATTATGATAAAAACATGTGAGTTTGCTCAGGAATACTGAAATACCAGGAATTTTTCATTTTATCTTTGAAAACCTGCCTTTTCTCTACATAATTTGGACAAGGGAGGTCAAACGGGTTGTTTGGCCTCTTTTGACCAACATATTGGTTCCTCCTCAAGCAAATATTCCTGGGAAGGAGTAAAAAAGTCACACAACACTTGCAAGCTACCACTGCACAAACCCAGGAGATTCCTCACTGAAGAACCATATTAAAGAAAACTGTCACAGAGCCAAAATATTCTCCTGTGACAGCCAAGCTTCTTGCAAGTTCCCAAATAAGGCCATGGCTTTAAAGAGTATGTCTTTTCAAAGGCTCATTGATTTTCCTTGCCTCGTGAAGAGGCACATTGTTTACATGTCTGGGTGTGCTGATATTCCAACAGGATGAGATGGGCACAGCTTGGGGTTTCAAAGCCTGGTTTGCAGAGAGAATGAACCAAATAAGCACAGAAAGCTTCTACAGGCTGACAGCACTGCTCTAACCACTGTTTGGGAGTGATTCCTGGTGCAAACTCAAACTAGAAGGTGTGAAGATGCTAGCAGGAGCAGCCAGCATTTCCTAGCACTCTGGAGATAGATAATATTACATTCCACCTCACTTTCCAAAGTTCAGAGGCTTTTGCATCAAAGTTAGGGGTCTTGTTGAAGTTTAGGACATGTTTTGGAGAATTTGTCTGTTCTTCAAACACCAGATTACTCCTATTCAGAGAAAGAAATAAATAAAGGAAAAAAAGCTTTGGAATTAGATCTGTTGTATCTTTGCTGTATCTATATTTCATATTTACCATCCACTCCTCTCCTCAAGGCTCTCCATTATTTTCAACTTGGCAAACTGTTGAAAATGATCGGGTGCTTCAGTTCAAGTTTTACACTTGAATCACAGCACTGTTCCACACAATTCTTTGAAAACAAAGTCCACCCTTATAAAACACCCTTCACAAAGACTGGCAGGTGTCAGCCACTCCAGCTCCCCCATCTTCAGTCATGGTGTGTCCATTCCCTTAATAATAATATAGCAAAAAATATACTCACAGAACTTCAAGGCCACCAAGAGAAAAGGAAGCAAAGCAGTCAGAAAGTGTGTCAGTAGAGCTTGTGTGTATTGAGGGCATGAGCTTCTCTGCTGATGCTGCTCTGTAGTACTACTGAGGCACACAGGAGACAAAAAGCCAGAGGGAGAGAGTACAAGCCAAAGCCACCCAATACATCACAGCTGTACCTAAACACCAAGAAAATCAAAACTGGTGGTGTGTGACTTTCAAAAACTCCCACAAAGCTCATTTCTTCTGTCCATGTGCTGTGTAGCCCAACAGTGTGGGTGGAAGCAGGGAGTCTCTTGCACAAAGGTTGACCTGAAGTGAGTTCCCACCCTCTCCACCTTGATCACACATTCACACTCCTGCCTTCACCTGTGGAGCACCATGCAGCCACAAATCAGGTGAAAAGGTGACTAAGCCAACAGAAAAGTGATGAATTTCCTTTGCCTGGATTAACAAATTAACAAAACATCCCACAAAAAAATGCCCATGAACAAGAGGAGAGCAGTGGGAAAGTCCTTCTAGAGCCATGGGGGAATAAACACACAATTACACCAGTTTAGGCCTAACTAATAAACTGTCCTGTAAGGTTTATCTGCATGAGAAAACTCTAGAAGGGTAATCTGAATTAACATTTCTGTAATGAATGAAACCACATCAGATCCCTGCAGACACACTCATTATTAATTAAATCAACCCTATTTCATATTTGGTATGATTTACTGTGATGTGAATTAAGCTTAGTCAAATTAAGGTCACCTGAATGCTGAATCAGAAAATATATACAATGATTTAATTTAGTTTACCTAATTTACTTTACTTTCACATTTTTTGGTGATTTGGATTAGTTTTCCTTCAAATCCTTGTTCAGACAGTTTTAGAATGGAGAGAGACAGCAAAAACCTGAGGAGATGCTGCAAAAATTCTCCCCATAATCAGCAATTTTGAGCTCTTAATGAATTCACCCCCCAGGAGAGGGGTGCTTGAAGCTGTGCACCCCACTGAGGACACACTGCCAGGGCTGCTGCATGCTCAGTCTCCATGGAGGTTCTGTCTTCACTGAAGTTCCTGTGGTGCCTGGAGGCTGGAGAGAAAATCAGACCCTGGAAGTCTTCACTTCATCCTCCTGCACTGCAAGAGCTGAACAGATGTTGATGGGCCATGAGAAATGCATGTCCTGAAGGAAAATGCAACAATCCTCAAGGAAGCTGAGGCATTTGATGTGGTTATTTTTTAAATAGCAGGTCACGAAAATATTTGACATGTTTTTCACTGTTGGGAAAACACAGCAGTTATCAAAGTTCTTGTTTGTAATGAAATAACAAAAAAACATAAAAGCCTACTTCCTTAGGCAGACATGTTAAATTGAGTTGCCATGTTTATTCATGTTTTAAGGTCTTCTCATTTTGCTTACCCTGCTGCAACACTTAAAAAGTCACCACTGAGTCTTCTAGCAAACTCCCTTCACATTCCTCTTATGTGACTATGCTTTTTACCATTAAAAAGATTTTTCTGTCTACACAGATGTGAAGACAAATGCACTCTGTCGTATTTAGGGCACCAGTCATCTAATATTTTCTGTGATGCAGGTACCATCTGTGAAACTGAACTGCAGCTCAGGCCTATCATGCTGAGATGGGTGTTGGGAAATCAGAGATGGAAATTGATATTAGATTATAATCCTACTGCATTCAAATAGAAGTCAAGGGCTCTAGCAAGGTCAGGCTTAACCTTTAATACCCAGGCATACCTTTAAATATTTTTTCAGGGAACCTTCAGCTGTGTTGTTTGTTTTTCAGTGTCCACGCAGGATTATCATCTTTTAAGGGTCACAAAAGGTGTCCAAACCTCTGAAGCAAAAGGATGATGAGGAGGCCCTGATAGCAACAACAGATGACAGCTGGCATCAGGGTGCAAATAAGGTTGCAGTGACAGACTTTGACCAAAGTGACAAAGAGATCAGAGACTGGAGACCATATAAAGCATACCTGGGTGAGGAAAAAGGACTATTCTTTTAGCAATTCAGCATGGAAGTCCTTAGCAGACCACTGGGTTAATCAGACCATGCAGTGATCTAAATGTGAGCTCTTGCAAGGATGAAATTAGCACTGCGAGGAGGGTCAGACACGGAGCATCATTTCCACTTGGGCTGTCCTGCTGTGTTGTGGGGCATCACAGCCTTCTCTGCCACTCCCTCTGGTGCTGCATGCATTCACACAGCTCCTTGGGAACTGATTCAGGAGACTGAGCCAGCTGGAAAGTGGGAGAATTGACTAAACCAGACCTGCACCAGTACCCAGGGCAGCAGCAACATCTAAATGCACAGGCAAGGCATTCACCCTGCACACCTCTGAACACACTTCATAGCCTGAGAAATGTCCCTGTGTGCCTTTATTGCTCTTACAAACTTGTTTCCACATTCCCTTGCTTGCTGGCTCAGTGTCCCCTCTGCTATTTCTGTAACACTCTCATATTTAATACCATGAAATTTTAAAATAGTATGCTGGCTCAGGCTTTTTGAGCTCCTGCAAAGAGTTGCAGTCATGCAGTTCCAGCACTATTTTTATTTAGCAAGCCAGGACAGAAGAGACAAGCAGACCCTTGCAGCTCACCCTTGAGGAATATAAAACGAGGAGGTATTCCCTGGGGTCAACACAACAAGTCCTGAATGACACCCCAGTAAGAACACACACACTCAGCTACACTAAACACACTGACCACCTTTCTGTTCCCTTCTTATTTCCACTTTTGCTGGTGAGCCCCTGAAAAGGAAGGACCCACCCCACCTGCCTCACGAGGATGGCTCTGGCAGCCCCAGCCCTCCACACAGATTCCCAGCATACCTTCTCCTTGCACCACCTCCCACCTCCCCTGCTCCCCCACGGGCTGGGGTTGTTTCTGACTTACTGACAGATTTTCAGGTAATAATTGTTCATTTGGGGTGGGGGGAACATTTTAAACATGATGCTTATATTCCTATTTGTATATGTTAAAGGTGAGGACTTCCATACTGAGGACAGGAATAACTTTTGTCTCCCCTCCTAAAAGCTACAAATTTCCCCTGCTGAGTTCTGCCCTAAATGAAGAAGAGAGCCTTCACAGCTCCATCAGACCCAACCCCTTCAACACTTGCATGTACACTTAAATTTATCACGGTCAGTGGTCCCAGCACAACGGCCATTAGGTTCCCAAACACCGAGGATGCTGCTCCCAGTAATAAGGTCAGGAATGTGTACAAGTCCTTTCAAGATTAAGACCTTAATGCTGTAGCATCAGCCAGCTTTCTCCCTGCCTCCAGCATTAGATGTGGGCAGCTGAAATCCCCAAGGATGGAGGCTGATGGCTCCAGGCTGACCTGCAGGTACAGGCAAGTGCCTCTGGCCTGCTCCTGGGTGTGTGATGAACCAGACATCCCTGGGCATCTCCCCTCACCACAGCAGCCTTGGAGACAGCTGTGTGTGGTTCTGCATGCTGTGAACTAACATTTGACAGCTCAGCACCAAATGAAACAAATAAACACAAAGCCAAGAGGCAGCAGGTCAGGCTCTGGGAGGATCCATCATGACACTGGGCTGCCAGTGGAATCTGAGCTGGTGTTGGGAGCTGTGGATCACTTTGGTGATAGCTGACAAAGCAGCACCTCTGATGGACAATACTGCACGTGCCAAAGTGTGATGAAGAGATGTAACTCCTTGTTCCACCTACGCTAAGATGGTTCTTACTACCAGACAAACAGGGACAGATAAAGGACATTTTATTAAGCATACAGGTAAAATGAACATGCAAGTTCATGTTTTCTCTCTTCTACTTACTAAATAGTCAAATAAATTAATTGCCTGAGAAGGCTACTTTACTTGGGTGATACAACTCTTACTTCTCAACAGCTGTGGGATCAAAAACAGACTTACATTCACCTAAGTGATGTATTTAGTTAATGAAAAGAAAGATTAGCATGCAAATGTGTTGCAGCACTCAACACTAATTCATGATGAAGTCATAATATTAGAGCTACCTCATTCTGTCAAAATATACTCGTCCAGCATTTCTCTCATTTTGAATCAAAAATCCTTTTCAAAAAGAAATTCACAGATTATCTCAAATCCCACTACTGTCTGGCAGGTGGGAGCTAGAATGACAGACAAAACAGCCATGTAATAAAATAATTTTAGTGTCAAAAGTATTTTAAGTGGGTAATAAGAACAGTAAGGAGCTAACAGGAATAGGTACACACACAAACTGCATGAAATACGTGCATATGAGGATGATTTTCACCTGCCTTTTTTCTGATTTGTTAAATTTTTGTAACCATTTTTGATCTCTCTTTTGATGTCCTCTGGACTGTGAACCATGAATTGAGCAGTGCTCGTCTGTTCAGTGCTGAAGACATATTCCTACTCACATGTAACAGACGTTTCCAACTGCAGCTTTTGCACTTGAATTTACTTATTTGAGCTATCCTTTCACCCTGAGCACTCAGCAGCCCTGGGTGTGTTCAGCTGCTCCTGCTGCATGCAGGCACACACCCTTGGAACAGCGCTGCAGCCAAGCTCTGAACTGGGTACAGCTGTGGAAAGAAAAGCAGCCAGCATGCAATTAAAGGGATTATGGTGGCCGTGGCCCTGCTTCTTGTTAATGCCATTTCACTGTATTTTCTAGACCTCCTCATTACTGAGGGAGTGGCTTTTTGACAGGGGATAAAGGAAGGAAGCTACACACGTGCTGACTAAGAAGCAGCGAATGATGGGAATGGGAAAAGAAAGGGGAGGAAGGAATGAATGGATGGCAATACATAATGAACTTTGCTGTAATGCTTAGCATTTACTACAAAGATGGTTGTCATCCTCAGAAATGCTTTTTGAACAGGAGACTCCAATCTAGCAAAGCAAGGACTTCAACAGGACCAAACTTAAGCCTTAAATCCAGTGCTAGACTGAGACCCAGCTACTTAATCATCTTAATTCCCTCTCAGGTAAGAATTGTCATGCTCCAGCAGATAAAGCAATGATGCCAAAAAGGCTGAGAGATTTAGGAGCTGCAGACCAGCCCAGGAAGGACAGCATGCCTGCACCATGGAGCTCACCCCAACAGCAAGGACTGGGCCTGACCAGCCTTGCTGCAGACACACAAACTGCTGGAGCATCTCCCTGTGCCTGCACCCGTGGCACACGATGAGTCACAGCACTACACAGCTTGCTCTGGGTTTTTTTTTTTCTCCTTTACTCTCTTTTCACAGATAAAGATGTCTATCCATCCTGACACCTATGTGAAGCTGAAGAAAGACAGAAATACAACTGTGAGATCTCAAGTTGCAGGAATGACACCTACTGCCTGGGAAATGAACTGCTCACCTAAATGAGATCGAACTCAATGGTGAGGAGCTTCCACAGAACAAACCAGCACGTGGACATGAGCCAGCAATGCGTGCTCACAGCCCAGGAAGCCAATTGAATCCTGGGCTGCAGCTGGAAAGGGTTGGCCAGCAGGTAGAGAAAGGTGGATCTGCCACTCTTCTTCATTCTGATGAGACCCCACCTGCAGTGCTGTCCCCAGCAGAGGAAAGACAGGGACCTGTTGGAATGATTTTTAAAGTCCCTTTCAACCCAAACCTTTCTGTGATTCTACAAAACAGGTCCAGCCCCAGTGCTGACTGTGAGGGTGATCACATGAAAGCCCACAGAAAATTCAGTCAGGGAGGGAGGTTCAGTGATTTAAAAATGGTGTTTAATTCCTGATAAACAGTATATATAACTCAGGGCAGGTAAAAACACCTCCATCATGAACTCAGGTGAAAAGTACCTTTTTTGGACAGGGAACATGGTTAGTAGTTAGAAAATGCTCATCCATACCAACAGCTAGGCTACACAGTCTGTATCTCAAAGCACTAGGGAGCCTGCAGAGGAAGGGTCTGCAGAGCATAAGAGGAAGAACAGAAGCAGCATCTCAGTAAAAGAAATATTTGAATTTGTAGTAATAGCATTGCCTGAAGAAATTATTTCTTGAGCATTTCTGGTGTCAGGGAACACTGCCACAATCTAGCTTATATATACACCCTTTGCATATGGAAAGTGAATTTTCTTTTCTTCTGTCTTTCTATGTAAAACTTCATGACCCAGCTCATCCTACCAAACCACAAGTGGCTAAATCAGCACAGCTGAGGGGAACAAGAATGGGAACCCAGGAGAAATTTATAAACTAACAATGAACTTGAAACAAATGTAATGCTTGAATGCCTGCATCAAGAAGGAAAGTCAAAAGTTCTGGCGGCCACATGTCTCTACAATTTTAGGACTATGGATATCCAGTGAAATGTAATGCTTCACTGGTTGTTGTTGTGTTACAGAATGGCACTCTGGATAGCCAGAAATGAGAAAGTTTCCAGGCTCAAATGTTTGGTAAGGACTTGCCCACTCTCTCTCCTCTGACTAATAGATATCCTTAATGCTCCTACAGCTCTCAAATGAGGAATAGTTTTGGAAAGACTGTCAATAATATTCCAAGCACTTGCCCAATGCAAAAATGCAAAGTCTCACAGGGAGAAGCATTTTGCAGTGCTAAATACACCAGAGATGGGGGCAAAAACAATTAAACTGTTTTCAGTCCCATAGGGTCACAACCTGGACTGAAACACACTTAGAGTGTTACTGGGTGATGTGCACACACACCCATGAACCCAAAGCTGTCACGGGAAGAACGTGCCAGGTGAACCATGAGGTTCCTAGAGCACAGGGCAGGGATGTCCCCAGCAGCCCAGGTACTGGGGCACAGCCTGCCCTTACCCTGCAGAGCTGCCCGTGGGCTAACACCAGCAAGGCAGATGAACCAGGCAAGGCTGGTGCTGCCGTGACTCACAGCTTGGCACCCTGGCTGCAGGTCTGGGGTCACCCCCAGCACCAGGGCTGCACTGTGACAGGGACAAGGGCTTGAGGGGTGTGCTGATCAAGTGTGCCTTGCTGGTTTTCGGTCCTTTCCCCTCATTACGGCACATCAGATCAAAAAGCAGATGAAATGGAAGTCTTGGGTAGGTGACTGCAGACAAAACCTGCCTGAGGGCAAACAACAAGCCCAGACAAGGAACAGTGGCACAGCTCCTCCACCTCTCCTCCCTGCCCCTGAGAAACTGAGTCCAGGCCACAAAGCTGAGAAAAAGGAGGGGAAACACTGTGGGTCGCTTGAGTTCTGTCAAATGATGACTATGAAGAAAACAACAATATATGAGGGCAATACCAATATACAGCTGGGGCAGGTTTTGCTGCTTACCTATTGCAGTGAAAGTCAATACCAAAACATCAGTCAGATTTTCTTAAATGTAAATAAAGAGTGGATGAGATAATTCTATGCTTCTGATTCAGCAAAAAACCCTGAAGTATTTATAACGACCTTCTCAAAAAAAGAAAACCTGCAGCTCGTTCAACTTATTTTATTTCAACTTATTTCAATTTTGTAGTTATTAGGATTAAAAATTAGTTGTAATTAATTTCACTTTGGCAGCAGTTTTAGAAGTATTTTCTAAAGCTCCATACTGCTCCTTACACAGTGCTCAGAACTGAGTGAAGCTGCGACATAGCAATAAAAAGGAAAGAAATCACGAAACTTACAAGACACAGGAAATTATTTGAAACTGAATTGTGTTTACACTTTGCAAAGATTTTTATGATTTCTTACAAGAAATAAATATTTAAAGTAAAATACTTCCAAAGGGAAAAGCACTGTACTGCCCAAAGAAGTAGCCAGCCATGTGCAGACAGACTATGCAGACGCCTTTAATTGTGACACTTCAATGGAGCTGTTCTGCATTGGGGTATCTGTTGTTTAACATGGTCTGAGAGACCCAGGAACAGAGAGAAGGGACACAACACACAAACCCACAGCACTGAGTTTAACAGGCCTGTGCACATCTGAAAGATTATCTTCAGCCTCAGTCATACCACTACAAAACCCAAGACAAAATACCCAAAAAATGAAGAAATGCACAAAAAAGATCTCCAGGATCTATGCTTTATTTTAGAGAGGGGGAAAAAAGTTGAAAGTATACAGAATAACAGCATGAAAGAGGCACAGCTGGCCTGCCTGTTCCATGGCCTGACAGTCAGGGTACACTGATGGAAACCTGGTGTTGCCAATGGAACACCACTGCTGCCTTTACATGGGCACAGCCAGCGTGGCACAACCTTCAGTGGAGGTCCAAAATCTCCTGACAACAAGTTTGTCTGCAAAGGGCTTACCTAGCCCTCTAAAGATCAAGGATGAGCTAACAAAAGCAATTTTCTGTCAGCAGCATAGTACCCACACTTGGGATTCTGCTGACCAAACCGTGACAGGCAAAGGGCTGGGAGCTTTCATTCCAAGAGACTCTGGCAGAGCTGTGTGGCACAGACAGCTTGAGAGGCTGCAAACTTAAACACATCCAAAGGCAGGGCTGTGATGGGTGGTCTGACAGCTCCCAGCTGACCCCAGGAACACACAGCCACACACACCACGATGCCACAGCACACAGCAGGAGTCAGAAGGTGGCAGGACAGAGCCTTCGAATTAAACAAAAATTAGCTAAGTTACAGGCATATTGCTCCAGCTAAGAAATCAATTGCTAAGTGACAAGGTTAAATTATATTTTATAGCCAACTTGATTTTATTATCCATCTCATGGTGTACTCCTGCTTTTCTACTGGAAACACTGAGCTACAAAGTCCACCAGTCCAGTGAGGCTGGTAATCCCAATTTTGATGACATTATAAATAAAAAACATCATGTTCTCTCTTGCTTTTTACAGATGCAAACAGAAAGAAATGGTAAAGAAATAAAAGTTAAAAAATAACACTACATACAGGCAACTCCAGTTACCCTCCATGCAAACAGAAAGAATTGGCAAAACTCTTGAGTTACCTCATGAACTGCTTAATGAACAGAAAATGGGGAGGACACTGAAATGCTCTACACATTTTGTTTATTGGTACAAATGTAAAGACTTTGCTTGCTTATGTCTGAAAACAAAAGGATTAAGAAGTATATTGTATATACTTTCCTGTTATTAAAACAGATTTATGCTATGAATATTCAGTCCTCTTTTTCTCAACATGTTGCTCCATCCATTTAAACTAGAGATAAATACAACATCTTTTGCAGATTTCCAGTTGATAGCTACATAAAAACCTCAGAACAGAAAGGCTGACTTTAGCTAAAGTTTAAGGTGCTCAGTGACACTGTTTTTTCCCATAATTTCTGTGCTGAACTCACTACTTTGGCTTGGATTAAAGCATGTTATAGCACAAAAAAGGAAGGAGGTATAGTTTTAATCTGAATAATCCTGTTTAGAGGTTGGTTCCATCTCCAGATATTAACTGTATGCTGTGTTTAGAAAAAAAACCTAAGTGCTTAAAGTGGGAGGCTTCCCCCCCATCATTGCCTCAGGAGCACAGCACAGAGAGCAAATGTAACTCACTGCAGCCATGGCAAAAAGAGAGATGGATTTTTTCAGGGATACATGCAAAGTGCTATGTCTGGTTTTTATTTTTAAGAATAGGGACCACTGAAACACAGATGCCTTATAAACCACAGGTATGACTAAGAAATTACAGGTTACGCCTCTGTTGACAGAATGTAAAAATTTTATTTTCAACTACAGTGATATTCATAGACATTTTCCCAAACGTGAGCTAATTTTGTTACTTCTAAGAATAAATGAATATCCCGTGTCAAATAACCACTACATTTCTTGTACTAAAGCAGTATTTTTGTGTACTAAAAAATAATAACACCTCTGCACTTCAACATTTTCCACACAGGGATCCTAATTCATTTTTGAGGCAGAATATCTATTATAATCTGTTTTATTCCTAAAGTGGCTTGTACACCCACTATTCACACACCTCATACCTTTGAGGTGAAGACATAAAGAATTATCAAAAAATGGAAGCCATCACATAAATGCAATAGTGCAAAGAATAGCACTGTAATCTATTCACCACAAAAAGCGATATAAATAAAACACACATGGCTAAGCAAATGTTTCAAGGAGGTTTTTATTAAATGATTATATAGCCTGCCAGGGTATTTTGGAATTATACAGCCTGTATTTATTAAACAAGAATTGTTATTGGAAAAGGTTTTAGGTGATTTACAGACATATATTTACTGACAAGTACAACCTATTCAGTAATGTCTGTATATGCAAGGGAAAAAAAAAAGCTGTAAAGGAAGCATTTAAAAACAGAAATCCATTAAAAAAACACAACAAAATAATAATGTGCATTAAGTATGAAAGTGGTATTTATAACAAAAGACTACTTTAAGTGTGATGCACCTGCAGATGCCAAGTGTCACGTGGGGAAAGCAGGAGAGGGCAGCTGCACATGGACGCACCCAGCAGCACACACAGACCAGCTCTGGCTGCCTGGGGGGTTCAACCTAGAGAGCACCCCCTCCATCACTGCCAAAAGTGAGGATATGGGGAAGCTCTGGAGCCTCTCCTGGAGTTAAGCTGCTTTTCCCTTCCAAAACACCCCGTGGCTGACCTCCTCTGAGAGTGCCCTAGCTCTCCTGGTGGGGATTACTTTGGGTACATTATCATACTCTAATTCACAGTCTGTCTTGCTGGGTCCCTCTTCCAACAAAAAGTGCAACCGCCAACTGTGGAAGTTCATGTGGAGCAGAACATCTTCAATGGGAGAAGCCCAACATCATTGCAGCCTTCCAATCTGCCCATGGTTATGAGTCAGTAAGTCAACTTTCCTTCTTGGGGAAAGAGCTCTGGCACGGGGCAAGAGTTCTCCCAGCTGTGTTCCCAAGTCAGCAGGAGGGAGCGAGGCAGAACTTCCCTACCATCTGTTGTGTTGATGACTTCTCCCCCGAGGTCCCTGACTCGCATTCTGACCAGACCAGGTGGGACTGATGCAGACACACCTTTTGTGTGGAACCAGGGACACACGGCCACCAGACACGTGACACAGCAGGTCTGTGTGCTTTTGGCCTTCCCCAAGAATGCAACTTTAAGCAAGTGAGAAAAATTAATGGTAATGTAAACGGCTAAAAAAATTGATGGAGCTCCAAGTCTTCAACACACACGATAGTGCCAGGAGTAAATGTAACTGTGAATGCAGGCAAGGCTTTTCTGGACTCCCACTGCACTTGCTAGGAGCAATGCCAACCCTGCAATTCAGGAATCCGGCACCACAGAAAGATATCTGGCTTCAAACTGTTATTTCCATTTTTAAGGTTTCCCAAAGCAATTTTACTTTGCTAAAGATAATTATTCAGTGGAAAAATTCACTAGTATTAAAGATGAATCAGGGGCTGGGTTGCTCTGAGATACTGACAGCTCAAGCGAACTCGAATAAATGAGGAAAGAGAGAGGTTTGGACGAGCATTAACCAAACCAAATAACATTTCCCCTCCACCCTTCCACCAGGAAATTGGGTTGGTGGGGCTTTTTTACCCTTCCTTTCACAACTGACAAATTGACCTCGGGAAAACTACGAGCTGTAGCACCCGCTGCCTGAGGAGAGGGAGGCTGGCAGATCCGGCACGGCCCATGCTGGATGCTCTTGAGAAATATCCCATCTCCGCTCTCCCGGCGCACTCCTCGCTCCCCTCCTCGCACGCCGCTCTCCGCCCGGGGTCCTTCGCCCGACGAAGCTCTCGCCGTCCCCCCGGGCTGCACGGCCCGGCGGCACCGGGCGGATCCCGGCTGCGGGGCCCGGCATCACCGGGCAGATACCACGGCCCGGCATCACCGGGCAAATCCCGGCTGCACGGCCCGGCAGCAGCGGGCACATCCCTGGCTGAAGGACACGGCAGCAGCGGGCAGATCCCGGCATTAGGGCACGGCAGCAGCGGGCAGATCCCGGCATTAGGGCACGGCAGCAGCGGGCAGATCCCGGCATTAGGGCACGGCAGCAGCGGGCACATCCCGGCATTAGGGCACGGCAGCAGCGGGCACATCCCGGCATTAGGGCACGGCAGCAGCGGGCAGATCGCGGCCGCACACCGCGGCAGTTTCACAGGCGCTTTCAGCCTTTTGTAGCCGCCAGATAATCTGTCAGATGGACTTAGGCACTGACAGTCAAACATGCCAAAAACGTCACCACCCACTCCTACTATCCATCCGGTGAAGGACTAGGAAGCGCCGCATTGCTTAACCTCTCCTCCGCCTTCCACTGGCACAGGAAATCCCCACCCCCACGGCGTGACACCCCGCGGCCACCGGCGGTCCCCCCGCCCGTGCGGCTGGCGCTCCGCGGCCGCGCTCGCCCGGCGCATCCCCGCCCGCACTCACCTCATCTTCCCGGCGGGGCGCGGCGGCGGCCGGGGCCGGCAGCGGGGCCGGCAGCGGGACCGGGCGGTGGCGGCGGCGGGACGGGGGGGCTCCGGCGGCGGCGCCGCCCCAGCGGCAGCGCCGGGCCCCGGGGCGCTAGCCGGGCAGCGCGGCGCCGGGCAGCCCCTCCGCCGGCCCGGCCATGTTGCCGGCTCCCGCCCGGCTGCGCTGCTGTGTCTGTGTGTGCCTGTGTGTGGGCAGGACAAAGCAGCGCCGCCGCCCGCCCCGCTCCGCTCCGCTCCCACGCGCGGCGGGGCCGCCCCGCCCCGCCCCGCTCCGCGCCGCCCCCGCCGCGGGTGTCGGGGCAGCCCCGGCCCCGCCCGGCCCGGCCCTGCCCGGCGCAGGTGGGGCGGGAGCGGCCCCGCACCGTGCGCGGCACCGAGCGGCGGCTCCGGGCTCCGCCGAGCTCCTCGGCCCGCGCCGGTGCCGGTGCCGCGACCCCGAACCTTTCCCGGCTGGAGCGGGGCACTGCCGAGGTTGGAGACCTCCCCTCTGCACCGTGCTGTCCTGTGCAGACACAGAACCGGTGATTTTGTGGGTAGAAGCAGGATTTTGTGGCATTTCCAGCTAACATCGGAGGGCAGCTGTGGTTCCTGCGCCCTGACGCTTCCCACTTGTCTCAGCGGGTGTCCCTGCGAGCTCTCTTGCCCTGCTCTCAGCCTCGTCCTTTCTCCACACGCACCTTCCCACCACCCACCCTGGGAACCCTGGGCTGCCTCCAAGTCCTGTGTTTCTCCCACCCAACTCTCCTCCCCACTAACATCCCAGTCCCGTCCCCAACCCGCTGCCCTTCTCCTTCCAGTCACCTCCGGCCGGCTCCCTTGCACAGGGTGATGATATTGACGAGGTCCAGAGCCTGGAACTTCCCTTGCCCCTTTCCATGCGTCTTTACCTCTTGCCATGCATCACCCAGTAGGAAAAAAAAAAAAAAAAAAAAAAAAAAAAAAAAAAAAAATCATGTTGAAATAGGTATCACTTGAATACAAGGATCTGCCTTGATACAGGACAAAATTATGCAGTTGCTTCTCAGGTCTGCCATACATTGGTCACCATAACTTGTTTGCCATTTCTCAAGAGTAAAGTAAAAATCTTCACTCTGATTCTCTGTGGATCATCTCCCACTGATCTCTCCCAGTTCTGCATCACCCAATTTAGACACAAAAACCCCCAAACAGCCATGTAATCCAACAGCAGGCAGTGGGTTTCCAGGCAGCTGGCACGTGTGTGCACATGGTCTGTCTGGAACAGAAAAGGCTTCTGGCCCTCTCCTTCCCTCTGTGTGTCTGTGTCCCAACTAACACTGTCCGCATCACTCCCTGAGACCCACCTCCATCCACATGTGCCCTGAAGGGCAAGGGAGTGCAGCCCCAAGGGAGTGTAGTCTCTGGGTGCAGGGGTGGTTTTGGGAAGGTGCAGCCAGTGTGGTGGGAAGGTGGGCTCAGGCAGTGTGGCTGGAGAAGGTGGGCTCAGACAGTGTGGCTCTGGGCAGTGCCTATGGTGCAAAGTTGTGTGAGGGCTCAGGGGAATGTGCCCATGGTGCACAGCAGACGGTGGGACTGCACAGGAGGTGATCAGGTGTGGCACAGAACATGCAAGAGATGAAGAGCAAAGCAAAAGGGGCCATTCTCCACATAAATACTTTACATTTTTATTTCAATTTCTCTGGAAAGTTTATATACTCATGCCAATACAACACTTACTGTAGTGGTAATCTATGCCACCAGAAAAAATGCTGCAAAAATCAAGCCCATGGATTTGATGCCTTACAGAGCTCTTTCACCACTGGCTTATCAAGCTTTGCTGCTGTCCACTGCAGCTCCACACCAAATAAAATATACTACAATAACAACAACAAAAATATGACAGCAACAATCCCCATGGTAGTAATCACGTATATGCTTTTATTCAAGGCCATGCTTGTTTAATACATATATTATATCTGCTGTTTTCAATTATCATTAATTTGTTAAAAAAATAATTAGAGACAGAGTTACTGAAGGTCTGGGGGGAGGGAACCCCCACCACTCCTGTGCCTCACAAGCACAACTCCCAGCTCGTGCTTTCCCTGTCCCATAGCAGGTCTGCTCCACCCTCTTCCCAAGCACCACCACCAATGAATCTAAGCTGACTTCAGATAGAGAGGGTCTCCTAAAGAAGCTGCTTCCCTTATAGCTAAAGGGCCTTGTTTGTTTGAAACCAAATTTTACAGTCCTTTCTTATTAGCAATTATCCTAAATCTCCTAGGAGGTACAATATGTGTTGTTTGTATAAAGAAACAATTGTGTCAGACCACAGATCTGATATGCAGTCTCCCCCAAGTGACAGAGGCTTGGAGAAATTCATGTAATTTGTGATGAGGTTGCTGAAGGTAGTAAGCAAATGAAGAAATAATGAGCAAAAATAAAACCAATTTTCTTATTACTATCATCTGACTAATCCTTTGGAGTGTGGGTCACTGACTAGCTCATGGGACATATGGGAGACAGCATAAGGCAGGGAGGACGCTTGTTAAACTAGAGTTTCATGGTAATACTAGAATTTAAGACTTGATTAAAATAGAAAATCCATATGTAATTTCACTGATAATCTGTTTTTTAAAAATATAATTTCCTTAAGATAGGCTTATACAGGAACAAATCAAACAGGCAAATAAATTTATGTAAATCATACTATGTTTGAAATATAAAACTAGAAAGTGTAGTTTTATACAAGCAAAACAGTCTTCTGCAAAGACTTTCATCTGTGCACCTTGGCTGCACAGCACTAAGGGGCACAAAGAGCTGAAATCACAGCCACCATGTGCCCCAGTACTGACACATCCAGCCCTGGCAGCTGCCCACAAGGGACTGCAAACCACTGGGTAAGGACAAGGGTGGCTTCTGCCACTCACCACTCTGTACCTGCACTGAGCACAGGTACTCTCTGTCCCTGGGCATGCTGCAACACCTCACTGGATAGAAACCTGTGCAGCATCTACCCTTGAAGAGGGTATTTGCCTATGAGGTGGTTGAGAAGTGATGCAGAAATGCAGAGAGGTTACTAAACTAGACAATTATATTTGCTGTTTTGTTTATTCTTACGGAAAGAAGCAAGAGAGGAAAGACAGATACCAATCTTTCTGGCCACTAATGGCACAAAAATAGAACAGCATTAGAAATCTTTCTTGTATCAGAATCCATGAGGCTTCCTTATCAACATTCATTGGTTGACCAGCAGATCACTGTGTTGACAGAAAGACATGACTGGACCATGTAATAATTGCTTTGCTGGGACAAATCTGACATTATATTGCAATCACAACTGTATGTCTTCTAAGAGACTTAAAGCTGGTAATTGTATTGACAGATATATAATCTTTGACTGTACTCTTGGTAATTCACCTGCTCTTTGCCCAAGGGGAAATCCTGACCCACCAGGGTGGTCTCCATCCTGCTGGACTCATTGTGAGGGACTCCATCACTCTTCCCATTGCACCTCTCCTTAACTGCAAATTCTCCTGCAGAGCCCAGCAAAGACCTGCACAAGAGAAGTGCTGTGCCTATGACTGCACCTTTCCCAGCTGAGACCTCCTGCATGGCAAACCCTGATGGATCTGCTGCCAGGCCCCTCGGTCCTGTTGCAATAACTGCCCTGGGGCCTGCTCTGTTTGTTGTTTCAGAGATTTAGTGTTAGGAGGGGAGGAGGAGGAAGAGGATGCCCTCCTTATGCAGTCACACTGCCTGGGGCAGCATCCTCTGGAAACATCCTCCTATCAGGAGCTCAAGGTCACTCAGTGTTTTTCTCGGACACTCCATGCCATGTCCAGGCTGGTGCAGCAAGAGTCTTGTGATCATTTTTTCCCACTGAATTTGTCCAGCTCAGAGCTTTCTCTTGAAACTCTGGCACTTTCCTGTGGACTTGTCCACAAAACGACCTCTTTTCAAGGAAAGCAAATGTCCACGATAGTTTGTTTTACACACTTATTATTGGAAGGCTTTTCCAAAGCAAGGAGGATTTAGCCTTGTGAAAGTCAGAAAGTCACCCTTGAGAGGAATTCATTATATCAATTCATTTTATCACATACAGTTTTTTATATATATATATATATATATATATATATATATATATGTATATTTTATTCCTAGAAGGTTGTTCCTCAGACAGCAACATGACTCAGAACTTTTGCCAAAGATGAAGTTGTACAATTTTACAGACACTTCACTAAGAAAGAAAGAACATGATTTCCAATTCCAGGCGCAAAGCAAGATTTAAAGATCCCCAAAATTCAGGGAGTTTCAGTCCTGGATGTTGGGTTTTCACCCATCACCACATCCCTATGATCTTTGGCACTATTTGGCAAAGGCTCCACCTCAGGTTTGTTGTGGCAGCCCAAAGGAGCCATGGTGAGGTCACTCACTGTCTGCACCCGGATTCCCTTAGCAATACTTCATCCAGTTCTGGGATGAAGAAGAAAGGACTAGAAAGTGGAACAAAGAAGTAGCAGAACAGTATGTCAGGTGCTAAAGAAAATAGGAAAATGGAGACTACAGAAAAATGAAGGAATTAATAAATTGGGAATTTTTATTTTTACAAGAAAAGGAGAGAAAAGGAAAATACATTAAAAGGAAAAAAAATTAGGAAATCATGAAAAAGGGGAAGAAGTAATATAGGAAAAGGCAGAGAATAAGTAGTAAAAATAGACTGTTGATATACTTTAATTCTATTTTAATACACTTCCTCCACTGAAGATGGGAGTCCAACTTTGCTTTCAGGGAGACAGTCAGTGCCTCCTCTTGGAAAGGGAGGAGCTCACTGGCACTTTTATTTTTCCTGTTATGCCTTCTGAGAGCAGAGTTTACAGTCACTAGGGAGGCTGAAGCAGGAAGCTGCAGACTTCCAGGCAGCAGGGAGGAGCTCTGCCTTGCAGGCAGACCCGGGGGACCTGCTCAAGGCCAAAGGTGACTTTCCCTCCCACCCAAAGCCAGTCGGAAGGCAGTCGGCACAGAGGGGATGCTGTGCTCCCGAAGCCAGGGGCTCTCCAGGCTGCTAAGGCTGCGTGTGGCCACAATTTCTGCTGAGCAGGAGCTGCACATACGGGAAATGCCACAGGGCTTTTCACTTCGGCTGAGCCTCCTGTCAGCTCACTCTCCAACTGTTCGAGCTGCAGACAGAAACTCTCAGACAGAGCTCAGCTTCTGCTCTTTTTAGGTGCTGTAAAGAGGCCAAAACACTTGAACCTCTGGTGCAATAACTTTCCCTGTGGTTATACACTGATGTCATAAATTTGATGTTATAATGCCAATGAAAGCTGATGAAAAGGAGAAGCAGGGCAGGGAGGAAGGAACCCTAAAATGATGACATTTATCTCAATGATAAACTGAATCCAGAAAGAACAGCCAGGCAATTGATTTTGTAGAGAGGAGTTCTCTTCAGGCTCGTGCAGACTGTTCCCTCTTCAGCACATCTCTGCAGTGCAAGGGCAAATCAAGGCAACATCAAATTACAATAATCTAACGTGGCTGCAGAACTCACCCAGGCTTTTTAATTTTTTCTTTCTAACCATAATGACTGAACAGCCTGAAGGATATATCTTTCTTTATCCTACAACCTGGAATTTGGAGCAACTGTAGCTTGTGTAGCACTGACAGAATTCAAAAAGCAGATGAATTTGCTTCCCTCTGGCTACATGCTTATTCTAGGTAATTCCAAAGGGCAGATTTAAAAAATGTTCGTCTCTTACAAGCTCATGATAAAAACCCATTCAGTTGCATAGAGACCCAGAAAGCAGGTCACCATTCCCACGGTTCTGAGCTCAGCATCTCAGACTAGACCCAAAGAGGCAGCCTTTAAGGACAGATATGTCCACTACAAACAAACAGAAATGTCTAAATTCCTTTAGTGTAGTCAGCCAGAAGATGGTAGAATCAAACCTTTGTGAAGCTGCTGGGGAGGAGCCACTTGAGTCCAAGACATGAAGCTTCCTAACAAGACAGACAAAATGTGAAGTCCAAAGGAGTGCCTACAGCATTGGTGACACTGAGAGGCTCTGTTGAAAGGAGGCCCCGTCTTCCACATTTGGCAGGAAACGAGGGGATCCACAGTGCTGTGAACCATCCTGACTGACGCAGGTTTCCCAAGTGGTGTTTCAAGATTAGCCCATCGCTATCACTGCTGCCTCGAAAAAGGTCTGTGGGACTCAGAGCTCAGGCAGCTTTGGCTGCACTGCCACTGATAACTCCATGCAAACTATCACTTAGTCTTCTGCCATTATTTAATGAATTCAGGGGGCAAAGTAGTTCCATTAAGAAAAATGAAATTGCCGCAGAAGTTCATGACTAAGGAGAAATATAAATCTCTCCCAGCAGGAGCATGAACTGCTAATGTCCTCGCTCAGCCAGCAGCCCCCATCCACAAGCAGAGATCTGGGAGCAGTTCTGTCCTTCCCCCCAGCAGCTGGCTCCTCATGTCCCATCTTCTGGATGAGGTGCCCTGGCTTGGGGCATCTCTTGTGCAGGGCAGGCTGCTGCAGCTGGGGCTGCATGGCAGCGACCAGACTGCCCTGGCACAGCTGTGAATCCCGGCCAGCAGTGGGAGAAAAGGATTTCAGTTCAGGCTTCCCATAATTCTGTTCTCTCCACTAGTAATTAAACTGACATTTTCCTTGCCATCTGTAGGATTTTTTGAGGATGCAATTGAGTGATCTGTCAACAGCCCCGTTTCCAGTAGAAAACAGAGCAAAAAGACTGCCTGCTTCCCTAAGCAGAACCAGAAGAAATTAAAAATGCCAACCCTTGCAAAAATGGGGCTGTTTGCCCTTGCAAGCTCTTGCACATGAATAATTCTGAAGGAAAATAATATCCTCTAATATTAAATCTTCTGAAGAATAAAAATCATCCAAACATTTCACATAGGAAATATGACCTTGAATTAACTAACCCCATATTAATTACAATAGTAAAAAATCCATTTTAACAAAATTGATCTGCTCCACAAGGAATTTTTAAAAATAATTTGAAATGATAGTGTTTTTTAATTCACCAGCATTGCAAAAACTGCTTTTACATTTATGTCATTCTTTGCCTTTTTTTTTTTTTTTTTAGTTATTTTTCAATAGAGTTACTGGTTTTTGTAGGGCTTATCTGTTGTAAATTGTTAATACCTCTCAGGTTTCAACAACCTGTCAAAACCAAGCCCTATGAGAAACACTTATGTAATAATCATATTTCAGAAAAGAATTAAAATAGTACATATCAGATTAAGTTGAAAAAGGCTGTAGTTTTGATATCATACAAATAAGCATCCTTTCTCAGTAAAATAAATATACTAAGACAGGCAGAAGAGGGAAACAAAACAATCAAAAGTCTCTACTTGGAAATGGGCGAGGATCCTAAAAACCAGATTGAGTCTATGTTTATTTTGTAAGTGTGTAAAAGAGGAAGAAAGAAGTATTTTGAAAGCATTTGTATTGTTTTCTGAATAGTTTAAGACTTAAGAGAATAGATAGTATCAACTTCAGTAGCTAAACACTTTGAATACCCTAACAGAGAAGCATTACCCAAACACATGCTCATCAGTTTGGACAAGTATGACAGTCATACTGTTGGAATGAGTATAGGATCCCAAAATCCCTTTGCTAAATGCCACAGAAGAGAGAAAAAAAAATCCCTACTCTAAAAATATTTCAAAATCGAAGGACATGATGCAAATTAGAAGCTGCCCACAGACAAACAGACAATCTAGAAACAATGGGACAGTGCTGGTCCCCTCAGTGTCCCCACTCAGGGAGGTGGCAGGGCAGGGAGAAAGGACTAAAAGCAGATGCACTCATTGATATCCCAAAGCACAAGTCACAGAGGAAGTGTGAACAGTGATACAATAAGAAACCAGGAACACAGCCCAAAACTATCAGAGAGGTAGCCAGGGCCACTGGCTTTAAGAACAGGTAAGGGCACCAGTCATGGATGCAGTCCTGGAAGCTCAACAGTAATGCTAGAAATGAAGAAAAGCAAGAAATGGGAACTGAAACCAGTTGAAGGGGAATATCTGAATGCTTGGTAGACAATAGCAATACACAAAAGACATGAAAAGATGAGTCTCTTCTTCAAGAAACACTGCACCTGCTGCAGCCAAGATGAGGGGAGGGAACAGACAGAAGCAGAAGCCCAAGTGTGTCTTCAGCCATGAACTTCAGACCAGACTTATGCTCTGTGGCAGGGCAGGAAAAGAGAGCTGCTGCAGACAGAGTGTCAGGTAAAGAATTCAGGTGTTTTTGAGAGATTAAAATACACAAAGCTCTTTATTTTATTTTATTCTCTTCTCTTTTTCTTGTAAAGTGAAAAAGAAGACACTCCTGAGAAAACAAATGAATGCGATGACAAAGAACAAGGATGGAAGAGAGGAGAGCTGAAGATTAGCTATAACAATGGCAATATTGTGTAGAGTTTCCTGGATAAAGAAGGGAGAATAACAGTCATCAAACGGATATTTGGCTTAAGACATTACCCACTATTTGCCAATTCAGCTAATACGTTTATCAGGTTTTCATAGAAGAACAAAGACACATTTAATAGCAAAAGTTAGAAACAGAGGAGCAGCAGAGGCACAGATGGGATGGGATTGTTGAAAAGCCCTTTGATCAGTAACCCTAGGGATGAACTTGCAGTATTCCTCATCTATTTCTTCTGAAGGATAACAGTTTAAAATGAAGAAAGGGATCACAAATGCTTTACTATATCCCAAGAGCAGCACCATGTGAGAAGGATAAAAGGGAAGGAGCCAAGCCAATTTGCAACTCCCCTTTTCTCTGCTGCAAGTAATGACAAGTCACCTACAGTTCCAAAAGCAGAAAACCTGAAAGCACCTCATTTGCAAAACCCAATTTATAAAAAACCTTAAAATCAACAGAAGGTATTGTAGATAACCAAGCATCCAGACACAATGAAAACCTGTCACGTGTGTCATGGACTCTTATGACTGGATTAACCTTAGAAAGGGTAAGGGTATTTTGCCTTAGCCTCACACACTTCAAGAAGGCAGAGATTACCTCACTATTAAAAAAAGTTGTTCCAGTGCTCCTTTGGCCATTTATTTTTCACATTGCACAGCTAGATCAGAAGCTGAGGAAACAGGTTTTTTTGTCTGCATTAGCTGTTGTGTCCCAGCTGCGTTCTGCTTATGGCCACAATAACTCTTGTGCTGCTGCACAGGACCAGAGTAACCAGCCAGGATCAAGACCTCTGCCTTCAGTGACAGCACCAGGTAACTGGAGGTTAAAGAGACCCTGAAACCATGGCCTTCAAAGGTCTTGTCTGAGGACATGTCCCTCACACAGAAATTGTCAGGAGCTCTTGCCATGAGCATGAATCTGAGCAGTGGAACAACATTCCACCAGCTGAGTACCCAGAAAGAGGAGATGTGTACGGGGAGGCAGGACCAAGGCAGTTTGCAGGTGAGAGCATGTGGGGTATCCTTCCTGCTGCAAAGCTGGAGTTTCACTCTCCAGGTATGTCTTGTCACTTTGTTCTCAGGGTCATGGGCACATATAAAATTATGTACCCCAAAATCTAGATTTTACTGCCAAATATTTTCAAATGCATCTCTAGCTGAGAAATCACAAATGTGTGTTGTTTACTAAAAGCCTCTTTATCATGCTTAAACAAAGACACCTTACTAAACAAGAAGAATGCACTGAGAATTGACTTTAATACATGTTTATTGGTGTCCTGCACTTTCAGTGTAGGAGGTTGGAGATGTAATAAAAAAGTTTCAAAATTTATTGATTCAATTTCATTTAAATCACTCAAAACAACCAGTGCTTTAGAGTTCAGAGAATTAACATTTACTGTCCGTTACAAGCAAAAATTTAATTTACCTTTTTCAAGTCCACTTAGAACTCTTCTTTTAAAATTCTTCAGATACATTCCTCATAGTAAACAATACATTTCAATCTGTGTCACAATCAACATTGGTAAGGCCTTCTTAACCATTTTATACCACCTCCACTGTTACTTCATTGCAAAACACAATCTTATTTCATACTATAAATACCCATCCATGCACAAAACACAGGGGCCAGAAGTTACACATTAATATTTCATGTAGGCTTCCAAGTCTTCCTTTACCCTCTGCAGGTTTATGATACACTTAAAAAGATATCTTTAGACTTGGTCTACTTGGTCTTAAAATACAAATATACAGTATCCATAAGCATAAAAAAGTAAAGCTAGATGGCCTTACCATTTGTTATGAACTGCTAAAATCTTATACATGTACAATATAGCATCATGCTGATTAATATACATATTAGTTAAATATATGAGCCAATAATGGGGATGTGGCCAAGCTTTATTGGTTTGTTTTCAAAAAGAAATCTTTCATATACAAGTAAAAAGATTTTTAATTTAAACTCATATGGACTACCTGAACCACACAGATATCTGTAAGCCCTGCTGAGAAATTCATGTCAAACTGGGACAAAGCCTGCTGATTCATTGGAAAAGGAACATAACTCCTCATGGGTGACACCCACAGTGTGCTGTTACCAAGAGAATGCAAATTTACCAGCATTCACATTGTCAGGTCTAGAACACTAATTTTTGCATCTTACATTGCAGTTTGTACTTTTTGTATCTATTCATCAGCCTCCAGCAGAAACAGTTCAGTACCTTGACATTGTCATAGATTTTTCTATATAAGTAGATATATAGTACAAAGTGTAGATAGTGAAACGAATAAGCACATATATACAGTCTTTGAAAGGCATTTTTGTGACCAGTTTAGCAGTGTTTATAGAAAACATTTAAGATAGTCACATTCTGCTGATACCACTGTATTGCAAACTGTCAAGCCACATTTCTTATATTAAACTTGTACTGCATTGTATATTGTACAACAGAGAACGATCAATCTTAAGGTGTGACACAATGAAAAAAAAAATACTAGACTGAGTAAGGTAACCAGCACAGGGCTTAATTTTCCTGAGGTTTGTAAGAATTTTTTAAACAAAAATCACAGTGACCAGGCTAAACTGCAAACATACCGTTAAGTTTTAAATATACAGTTTATACATAAGTTCTGTGCATGGTCGACTCAACTGTGTATGTTCATGCTGATGTTTCCTTTAAATGACTCGCCACTGCATAATACTTGTGTCCTTTCCTCCTGTGGAGATGAGGTGGGTGTCTTCACAGAGAAAATCTACATTAGTTACATGACTACTATGTCCACCGTACACATGGCTTGGGGCCTAGAAAACATCACAGTAGTGAGAATAGCAGCTGTCATAAAAGCATCTCATTAGAACATTCAGGCAACAATGAAACCAAGGCATCACATAATTCTCCTCAAGTATTTTATTATTAAATTAACTTTTAAATTTAATTGTTGTCTCAATCAACTTTAAATAAATCCCTTAGATATATAAATACTCCCATTCTTCCTGTTCTGATGTGTTTTGGGGGATTTTTTTGTTCATAAGAAAACAACATTTAATGCATTTGTTCAAACTACAAGAGAAAATTTCTGGGAAATACCTTACCCTAAACTGTGAGCATGGATATGAGAAGAGATGTACTTTGCCAAAATCATCTCCTGTTGATAGCAGTTTTCTCCCATGGGATCGACAGACAGCGTTGATATCTGTGCCATCTGAACCTTCAGGCCATACACCTGAAACACAGAGGGATTAATTAAAGGCTTTTATAAAGGAAAAAAAAATGACACCCTAAGTTTCTGTTAAAATATTAATAAAGGATGACTTGTTTAAGGAAAAGAAAAACCTACAAAAATAACTGCATCTGAGTCAGAATGTGTACTTCCATACCAGCTAAAGTTCAGATCCTAACAGGTAATCAAGAACATAAAAAGCACTTTATTCCCTCTAGTCAGCAAAGTGCTTTGTACTCTGAGAAGATGCATTCTGCTGAATTACAGTTATGTGTCTGAGCCTGAAAGAATTTTCATATGGTTATGTGGAAAACTAACAGTTACTGCTTTTATTTTCCCTTTTCTTTGTGTATAACACACATTTTTCATATTACATGGGTATGTTTTTTAGACTACAGTATGATCCAAAAGTAATTTCTTTATATTACTGAGGTCTAAAGTCTATGAAAAAAGACATTCTGTAGTTTAAATGACTATTTATTAATTAACAGATCCCTTGAAAAGGAAGTGAACCTACTACAAGGTTTTTGAATGCTGTTGTTCTACTGTAAGTACTTCTCTTCCTTCCCCATATACTGGAATCTTTGCTATTCATGCATGAAGTAGTGTCCTAAAGTCAAACTGTAAGGTAAACAGTGCAGAGCCCAAATCTGTGCACCACATCTGAATACTTGCCTGTAAGAAATTGCAATTTTACTAAAATCCACCCAGTTATTGAAATTTCAGGATTTTGTATGCAGTACTGCAGACTTTTTTTAGTTATAATTTTCTAATTTAGATTTTATCTAATCCCTCCTCAACATAAAGGGCACCAAGCTTTCAGAGACCACTGTCATCTTCAGTTATACTGCGTGTTCTGCCATCATGACTTGGCAAAACTCCTGCTGTGTCTTGGCTCTGTGACTTTCAATGCCGTGTGCCCCTGCAGCCCTGCCCACTTGAGGGCACACTCCTCCTCTGCTGCTGCTGCAGGTCAGGGTGAGAGGTTCCTGCTCCTCTAGAACTCCCAAGGCACACTCCAGTTCTTCCTTCTTTGGGATACTTCTAACCCCACAGCAGGCATTTGCCATGCACTGTGGGAACAGCTATCCCTCAGTCACTGGGGTTCTTCCTAAATCCAGCCTTTGTATCACTGCACAGCAATTCACTACGAGGAGGTTATTCCATGTCTTCATAAGGAATTACAAATTGCTGTAAATAAAATGCAAAGTCTGATTTGTAGACTGCTCTTAACTTTCCTGATGTGTATGGAAACACCACATTGCTAGATCAGGGATAGTAAAAGAGGCCCAAAGAAATGGAAGCTGCAAAGAAACACAACAACTGCTACTCCTGGAATTATGAAGATATAGAACAAAGACACAGAAAAGCTTTTTAAAATATCTGTTTTGACAAGAAGGAGGCTATATGAATATCAAATACTAGCTGAAAAGAGGCAGGAGTCTTCCCAAGTGGTCACTATGAGAAGATGAATATATAACCCCTGAAGGATAAATACCCCTGAATGAAATGGTTAAAGAAACAATTTGAAATGGGGAAAGGATAATAGCAGGATTTTTCTTTGAATCTCTTGGTTCTTTCAAAATTTATCCCAGTACTTCACTCAGTTTTTGTGGATATGCAAATTGAATCCCCCTTGCTGAAAAAGTAGTCCTTATTTTTTCCCACCCTCTGCAGACCTGTAAAAGAGACCATTTCCTTTCTCTTATTTGAAGACTGACGCCATGCTATTTTTTCTTCCGCTTCTCTAAAAGTCACTCATTACATCTCTTCTCCCAGAACAATATTTAGATGGATAATTAATTATTCTTGCCAGTCATCACATTATCTGTTGGTCCAATGTGCAAAAACCAGAAGCAGCCATTCCAGCTGTGACTGAAGCTGATACTGATAAATGGATGATTGCTTCACATTTTGCATGGCATCCTTTTCATTACACATCCCACTAATGTATCTGCCTTTCCTACAACAGCATAATGCTGTTGACTCATGTTCAGTTCGTATGCAAAAGTAATCTGATCTTTCTGTGCAGATCTGCTCTCATTGTTCTACATTTGTACAACTGGGTTCTGCCATTCTAGTGGGGAGCCTCCTCTTTGACTCTATTGAATTCCTTCCTTTTTTCACACCACTCCTCTGTTTCTCAAGACCACTTGCTAATCCTGCAGCTTTACACCATCTACAAACTTTACATGCTGATGTATCGTGCATGCTATTAATAAAGATATTGAAACGTAATATTCCATTTACAGTGTTCTAGTCAGTTTTGAACCCAACCAGTCTCAGCTCTGCTTTGCTTGCAATGTTGTCAGGCTTTGTACAGTGTCTTAGATTTCTTCTGTTCCTGTCCTTCACCTCAAACACTATTTTTTACAAAACTGGCATGTGCTATGAACTGGTACCTTACTCGTGTATCCAGCAGCACATGGCTTTTGAAAGAGGTTATAGATCAGTAAGTGTTTTAAAGTCTTTGCTCCTTCACATTTATGTGTTTGTATCACTAAAATATCCTCCATCAAGCACACTTCTTTACATGCTATTGACTTTCAGCTGAATCATCTCTAAACACTTCCAGACTGACTAATCTGTTCCCATCCTCAAAGACAGGTGTTCCAGGGACCAGAGTTGCCTTTTCCCCTTGCATTGGTTACGCTGAGCTGTGGGTTCTATGCATACTTTGGGATTTTTATGTGGTTCTACCAGAGAGAGAAAATATCCCTAGTTTCAGTCAGCCATAGCTACTGAAAAATCAATATACTAGAAGCCACACATCCTGGATGCTGTGATTGCTGCTTCTGCTAGGCCATCCTAGCAAGCATGTGAAGACTGCTCTAACTGACTGCTCTGAGGCCCTAAATACTGATTGACTTCAAATAAAAATGGACTGGTTTCCCACTCATAATCTATGTACTTCTTCAATTTATGATTCTAGCCACTCACTTTGCACTTTAGCCTCTCCCTATGGGCTCTGAAGGTATGTATATGATCCTGCAGATATTGCTTTAATTCTCCAGTTTTTCAGTACTTCGCCTGTTCTCTGTGAGGTGTTGAAAATAAATACTAATGCTCTCAAGTTGACACTAACCAGTTGTTTTTACAGATACAACAAGGTTCATCAGACTCAAATACTTCAAAAATACCTGACTTATTTCAACTTTCCAAACTACTCCTTCCCTACTGAAAGCAGGGTTTGTCATCAAATTGTAGTAAGTCTTTTACTAAAGAAATATTTTTAAAACCATTGGGTTTTGTAACACTTCAGCTGTAGCAGTGTCATGTCTCCTCCACCCTCAGTAGATTATTTTGTCCCATGGTCTGGCTCAAAAAGCTGATCTCTTGCAAGAGGGAGGGAGATTCCCTCTCAAGTGTGACATGCCTCTCTCCTCTGACTTTCTGTGCATCAAAAGCAGCCCCAGATTCTAACACTAGCACTGTATTTTGCAGGAATCTGAACTGAAAAACAAGGAACCCTCACATAAAGTATTTAGTATCTCAGAGTATCTGAACCTGTGATGCTAATTGCAAGGACTTTGTAGCATTGTAACTATGTGTAAGGTGTACTCAAACCCCAGAAATATTTTAGTAGTTCTATAAGGGTCTCTATCCCTTAAATGAAAAATACATCATGTCAACATGCAGCCAATCTTCCAGGATTTTCTGCTTTTACTAAATCTGTGTGCTGTGATATCCAAGTGCTATCCAAACACTGCTTGTCAGCTAAATGATAGAAAATTTGAACATGTTTTCTCAGCATTCTGCTACTGCCATAGCATCTTCAGGCCCTTGAAAATTGAAGCCATGCCCTTTCTGTCTGCCTTCAAATACATCACTGCAATCTATTGTACTTGAAACACGGGTGCAAATATTCCTTGTTTACCACTTTTACTAAACTAGACTCTTCTCTGAACTTCTACCATGGCTTCCTATTTCCTCTTCAGGACTCAAGAATTTGAAGCTTTTTGTACTCAGTGTTTGTAACCATCTGTCCAGTGCTGCACATATTGTAAAATGAGTACAAAGCTTCAGACTGCATTGGGGAAAGTGGATCCTTCAAAACTGGCAAAAGAGAAGTCCCACGGAAACAAACCATTTTGTTATGTTTTTCTTTTTGAATTTCTTTCACTCAATTTAATTGCTACAGACTGTATCACAATACATGATAAGTTCTTAATGAATGAGACTATCATAGATTTTGTGTTTGCACAGTAACCAGAGCAAATGAAACCAGTTCTGGTAAGGGGATTCAACCCAGTAACTGCCTAAATACATGACAATTTCACAGAACTGGTACTTTAAATTAAACATTATGAGAAGCTGCAATACTGTAACAGAAAGGGCAGTATGTGATTTTTTCCTTATCTCCCACTTATGTTGTAATATGATATTTGTACTTGAAGCTAGCAAGAATATGAAATCAGAGTCTTTCTGGATTGAAATAAGAAGACAGATTGTAATAAAAATGGCATAACAGAAGTTCTGTATTTTTCCCTGAATTATGAATAGTCATGTTTCATAAGCAAAAGTTGGCATTCCAAGTGTTTGTTAATAAGAAGAACAGTAAGAGCTTTTAAGAGGAAATATACTTACCAAAAACATGGAATCCTAAAGTACAGGTGTAAGTGGCCCATTCTATATCCCTAGTTGTTTCAACACTCACAACTTGTTTACAAGCAGAGGGGATCCCTAGAAAAGAAAAAAACTCACATAACAACATATTTAATTCTCAAATTGTATAGATTTCTGATTACACCAGATGAATTAAAACATATGGTTGATCTTGGCAGTTATATGGTCTCATTTAAATTTTAAATCTGTGTTAGACTGCCTGAACTTTGCACAAAAGGACTAAATATAATTCTTACTCACAGTATAAGATTTCATAGTCTCCTGAATTAGACACAAGATATTGTGAATTAACAGACCAATCCAGATGAGTAATGAAGCTGGAATGACCCTACAAAGAGAAAACATATTGTATTAACTCCACTAACAGTGTACCACAATGTGACAGTATTAATACAGTGCCACAAAATACACTTTGGGTGTTGATACTGAACCAGGACAAAAAAGGTTACTTACTGAACATTTGCCAATTCTAGTGTACTTCCTTCCATTTTCACTTACACCATATATATAAATACAGTTGTCATGGGAACCTATTGCCAAGAAGTTTCCATCTATAAACACACAAGGGAAACTGCAATTATTCCTGTAAGAAAGAACTTAGGCTAATTTTGAAAAGTTTGTTTGAAAAGTCACAGACAAGAAGAACTGTTCTTAAAGGCCTTGATACTGAAAAATGAATAAATGAAATTATATTTTTAATTTTCAAGTTGCATATTGATGTATCTATCAATACAACAAAACAGCAATTTTATATTACTGTTAAAAACACATGACATTTTTGGAAGCAGATATAGTCCATTTAGGACTAACCCAATTGCAACAACCAGCAGAGTTGAGTCTTTTTTTCTTCCCCTTTCTTCACAGCGAAGCCATATTAAACATGTTGGGGAGGGAGGGAAAACAAAACCAGAGCTGAAGATACCACCCATAAAGTCCTGCCAATGTTTCATGGCACACTTATTTACAACTTCAGTGTGGCAAGAGGGGTCTTATTTTAAAACAAGCCAACCCCTAATTTATTATAAAATTTCAATGCCTTTTTTTCCCAGTAAATAAATGCTCTCAAACCTGGTGAGTAACGCATTACAGACAGCTGTTCATTTCCATCTGTGTGTACAGTGACCAAGTCTTTTGTTTCTGTGTCAAACACAAACCACCTGTTGTAAACACAGAAAGAGGCCAATAAATCATTCCATAAGGAATTTAAATCTACTGTAATCTTGACCAACTTTTCTTCTGTCAAAATAGCATAAGTTTTATACCAAGAAGAGAAAAACAGCAACTGCTGCTCAATTTGGTCTATTTTTACTTTAACACAAGGATTGTTTCTTTCACATCTTTTTTAACTGTAAAAATGCATGGGCATTGACCCCAATATCAGTCTTCAGATTTTAGTATGTTTTAATATGTCATGCATAAGAATAAAATAAGCATTGCTTGTGATGTCCCTTCTCCTTTAAACACCTTCCTCTATGCTATGCTGCTGTTTAAATTGATGGCTGCATTAAATCCTAGAGCAAGGGAAGACACAAGCAAACATCAGGACCATTCTCTTCAGATAAAAGAAAGAGATGAATTAATTTATTTTAAAGTAAATTAATTCATTATTTTTTCAGTACTTTAATTTAATTGATTAATTTTAATGAACCAAAAATTAGTTTGTGAAAGCATGTAGAAAGGACAAAGATAAAATTTGCATTTCAATACTTGCATCAGATTACTAAAGACAAAGAGAATATTCCTTTCAAAGTTTCTCCTTCTGTTTTACTTTATTTAGTAAATAAAGTGCATTCAGTAACAAAAGTAAGTCCTTTATTTAGGATTGATATAAAATCTGAAATAAGCTTGCCTCATAACCTACAAGCTTCCTGTATGCTCTCAGTGAACTGGAACTGTTTTCAGTACTAACAGCCAAGCCTGCCCTCAAGTGACATTAAAGGAGAGGGAGAAGTTAGGCAAAGGCAGTCCCTCCTGTGAGAGACAACCACAGATAAACCCAGCAGCTGCCACTGATGTCACCAAGGGCTCAACCTGCTGCCTAAAATACTCTCCTGAACCTCAATTTCCTCTGCCTTGTTTATCCCTCACACTCTGCAGGCAGAACAAGTCTCTTAATGTGCATTTTTACACTATGTCTAGCACAATGGAACATTTACCAAAATTTTTTAAAGCCTCTCGGGTTGTCACTGCATTAGGGATCATGAACCACTCACTACATTTTCCAACACACAGAACTTTTATATGTGATTTCCTCCATGCAGCCCTAAAGGCCATGGAGGAAATCTCCCTCCACTGCATCAGACCTCTTCTTTTAGCCTCCTCTTTTTCCCAGTGGACACAAAGATTTAACATTTAGGTCACTGGTATGGTGACAGTACTTCCCATGCCTGGTCTAACAGCTAACCTAAACTTCCTGCCCTCTCTAAATGTCCTCCTCCCACTGATCTGACACTGTCTCTGTCCCAGGGCAGAAACCATCTCTTTGCTCATGCAACACTCAGCAATCACAGGGTGCTGGCCCAAGCCGAGGGTTTCTAGGCACTAAGGCAATACAAATAAAGGTCACTGTGACATTCAATAGAAATCAATAGGGAATGAAGATGTGTCATTGCATACATCTACATGAGCTTGGATGTGAGCTGGAAAAATCAGTGTTTTTTGGAGCCCAAGGTGTAGCTCTGCACCTCTTACCTTCCAGTTAGTGTCCCTACTGCAACAACAGATGCTGAAGGATGAAAACCTGATGACTGTGCTGGATCCTGGAATGTTTCAGAAAGAAGCATGCTTTTTTTACCAGTCCATGTTATCAAGTTATAACAAATAAACAATTCAATTATTTGCCTTTGCCTTGTTGATTTTCAGGAGTCATTTTTTCTCTTTCAATATAAACTTGGGGGGCAAAAAAGCATTTTTAACTAATTGAAATATTATCCAATTAACTTATTTTCCCTCTATACTAGGCCACTCTTTTATTTTCTTTACTCTCTAAAAATAATTTGGCAAGTGATTTCATAACAGTAACATTGGTAATGGCAGCTTCTAACAAATCACAAAGAAATAAGAGATAAAAATAACTTCTTGAAGTAGATCTGACTTTAGAATTAAGCTTCAAAGCTGCAGTTTACCTACAGTCTGAAGGACAAACAGGTCCCTTATTCAACAAAGGTATGTGGCACTTTGCAGGAGGGGTAAAGCCTAACTCCTACACACACCACCACCTTTTTCCAGCACCTGCTAAGCTGCAGCTCAGTGGGAGATTAAGGGCATAAACTGGGTTTCTTATTTGGATGTGCAAATTTAAAACATTTTACTTTGTAAAATTCCAGTGCTTTTCTTGCAATTTAAACATATTCCTAAAAACAAGGTAAGCATTTTCTTTCTAATATTTGTCCAGTTACAAAGAATGAGGTCCAGAACTTTTCAGGTTATAGCAGAAAATACCAACATAGATTTTGTTTTCCTTCATCTCATTAAAACATATTTTTAAAATGTAAGCAAAAAACCCAGCCCAGTGATCCATCTCATAGAAATGCTTGTGCTCTTAATTTTCTGTATTTTAAAACAGTATCACATTGTAGCTCTTTCAGTAAACCTGCTGACATTTTTAGCAAGTGGTAATTATTAGCCCTAGAGGCTAGGTGGAAAGGAGGTTCTCATTAAATATTAGTGACTAATTTCAAAGAATTACTAACTCTAAAGAAAATTTCAGAGAATTGTTGAGATCCAGGATTTCTATGCACAGCTTCTAAAACACTACAGCATTGCAGAAAGGAAAATTTCCTAATGATTTTAAAGTATAATTTCATACCAAATGCTAAGATATTTCATTGAATAAACCAGTGCATTTAATCTAACTTGTACTCAGAATAGCTACATTAAAAAGCTTTTACATTGATCTCTATGACAAAAATAGGTTAACATGAAATTATTTTTTTTCTCTCAAGTTAATATTTTAAGGTAGTTTTAAACAATAATCTTAAGAAAAACCAAAACGACTAGATAATTTCTGTAACAGGAGAGCTGTATTTAATAAATTTATACCTCTATAATCTTGTTCCAGATAGGATGGTGAGTAGTTGCATCCCAGAGTGTAATGTGTTTGTCATGTCCACATGTGAAGAACTGAGGCTTAGAGGAATGGACTGCAAGTCCCCAAAGCTCATCAGTGTGGCCCTATGCAAGCAGAGATGTTTTTAGACAAGGGCAGGCCATCAAAACTGAACATGTATAAACAGCATTAAAATGACCAAACTATATATTAAAACATTCAAAAATATGTTAGCTCTAGATAGATATATGTTTATAATTATTCTTATTGCTGAAAGTATTATAATAATAAATCAGATGTATATCAATGAAAATTAACTTTAAACAGGATATTTACTGCTTTTACACACTTAGAAGTGCTCTTGTAAGAAAATCCAGCTTACCTGGGTAATTGGGAAAAAATCTCCTGACAGTGTGCCCTGTAGGACGAAGTTTCTGGTGGTTCCTATTAATACAACGTCCCCTTTTCCCTCTGCTACTGTTCTTATTGGACCAAACTGCTCTGGAATCTGTGGTCATAACAGACAAAAGGACAGATAAGTCAGAAAATTTGTCAGGTATTGCCATTTTTAATGTAGTAAATGTGTTTTAATAAATATTGCTCAGAAAAGAAATGAAACTAATTAATACATGTGCCTGCCTTGCAAAACTTCATAACAACTTGCATCAGCTCAGTAACTTCTATAACACTGCAAGACAGACATTCTTATCTACGGAATACTCAGCCAAACCAAGTATTTCAAGAAACACAGAGGGTCCTTCATGCTGTGTTAATTCAATAGTATTTAATTGCAGCTGTGATATCAGTAAGCATTTCTACTCTGAGCATTTCTGGCAATGAATGTTTCTTTAATTGCAGCCTGGGTTCTGAAAGAGCCAGTGCAAATCTCTAAAATAAAGTTCAAGGGAAGATGTAAAATAACAAGGAATACCAGAATATGAACAAATAAGAGAAAAAAGAAGGACACCACAGTTAGAAACAGCACAACAAGCATGTCCCTTGTACTGTGCTAAAAACTGAATTACAAAAAGAGACAGTTGCAAATATATATGCCAGTTGCATATATATTTGCAACATTAAATATTATTATAATTATATAGTAGTATTATTTAATTATTATTTAATATTATATAATGGAGTTGAAGCCCTTCCTCAGACTTTTCTGCTGATTCTTCCCTTACATTCAGTATGTAAACAGTCAAAGTAGTTCTGTCCAAACATATTCTGCTTTAATCTTCTAAGTTCCTACACAGCAGCTAGAGTAATTTTCAAATTTTGTTTAAATTACATTTTAAAAACAACAATATCAACCAATAAATAAATGAAAAACTTTAAGTATTAAAACCCTAAAAAAGTCCTGACATCATTTTGGGAAAGAGGAATGCATAAAACCATTTCAATAATGTAATACTCTGAAGTTAAACATTACCTCACATTATTAAATGCAAAGAAAGGAAGAAATAATATAGAAAGATATGAACAAGATTTGTTTTCCAGTTACCACAGACCTTAGAAAGGAAATATTATGTTAATGAATAGGTAATCAGAGGAATGAACTGAGGACTGAAAATTTGAGTTATCCTGTGCAGGGCCAGGAGTTGGACTCGATGATCCTGATGGGTCCCTTCCAACTCATATGAAAATACTGTATTTTACCACTGATTTGCTTTCCCATAGAATACAGATCCATAAGAAAAAAATATTAAAAATATGCTCAGAGGACAATAGAATTTTATTTTAAGCAGCAGAGTAATTTCAAGATAGGCAATATCACCTCAGTTTTGTGAATTTTTTGGTAGTTTCCATTCCAAGATATCAGCTTTCGGTCTTTTCCTCCTCCTGACACCAATGTGCCATCTCGCAGCATACACAGGGCAAATATTCCACCCTCGTGTGCTCCTTGAACTGCGTGGCTTATTCTGTTGGTACCTGAATAGAAGAAAAAAAGTCATTACTACTGAAATGCTCAGTTTAAGAAGTCCTTTCCTCCCATTTTTTTTTCTCCATTCCTCTACTATCTCTCAAGGATTGCAATTAAACAATGATAACAGTGGGCATGGGATATTGGACCAAAACACACAGGCCCACACAAGAGCCTGAATTAGTACATTTTATGATATATTCTACCCACCTCAAAAATGAAAATATACATACTTAGTCTAGGTCAAGAACAAAAGAAAATAGGTTCATTTAAACCTTTCAAGGGGGTTTAGGCAAAATAATTTGACTTCACATTTGACCTGCATTAGCACTACACAACTTATCAGCAAAAACCCATAACCCAGTCACTTTTATCCTCCAGATATAAGATATTCTACAGCCTCCAGATCCTGAACCTGTACCAAAATGTGACTAAGCTAGAGGTCCTTGTATATCTACTAGCAGAATGTGCTGATCATTCTCCAGAGGAGCCTGTACTTATTTACTGATGAACTTGGCTTGTTCAAGTAGCTTCTTAGACTCAAAACTGTCAAAATCAACTACATTAGGTTAAGTATCTCTAATTTGGAGAATTACTAGTATGAAGTACAAATAAATGATTATTGGTGATTCTATTACTGAAATGTGCACCTTGCATAAAAGCTTGGCTAACTTGATGTTTAGCACAAGTGAGGGGCTGATGAAAGTTAGGAAAAACCAACTGCCTTTTCCTTCATCCATGTCTATGGATATAATGGGTCAGGCACAAATGATTTCTATTGAGAAGTTTTTGCTAAGGGTACTCTGACCTGGTGGAAACAGCCCTCTTTTGCACATAAAGCTCTGAGTCAAAAACAGTGAAGGAAGAGCAAGTACACTGTACTGAGACAAAAAAACAAGAAAAACATTTTTGTGCAACCCTAAAGAGCTGGCAGAAGTTGAGATCTTGAGCACACAGAGAATTCCCTTTTATTTCTGGGAGAAAGGGCAGAAGAGGCTGCTTGTAGTCTAGGCAGAAATTAGTCTACCAGCAAACTGGCCCCTGAGCAGCGCACTGCCCCTGACTCCCTTGTCTGCTGGCAGTCCAAAATAACAATAATGAACATGGGACAGTGCAATTTCTAAACTCAGTTTAGAAGGAAAAGTGTTGAAGTGCCTTGCTTTAAATTACCATAGGAAAAAGGAAAGGGAAATAAATGAGAAGCCAAGTTACAAACACCATATCCACCCCTGTCCCCAGCAGTGTACTGGTCAAGGAGATAATCAGCTGACATTCCTTGGTTGAAAAAGAAATCTACAAAAACAGCTCAGTAAGGCTCAACTGTATAACTGATTCACTGCATTGTTTTCAGGGTTTTTTATCCCTTTGAGTAGTATCTTGGGAGAAAGCACTGAGTAAATAGGAAAAAACTGTCATCCATATCTCTTCTTCCTTTACTAATAAGGCCTCCTTTAAGGGATTCTCCTTATCCCTATGCATGGCATCTCAGGCACTAACTGCATGTTTAGGATGTTGCTGCTGTTTGCCCTCTGGCAGGCATTGCCTTCTGCTGCCTAAAAAAAGGTCTCTTCTTTCTAGAAAATGCTTTTTAAGAAGTTCTTCCTATCCATCTGTTCTTCTGAAATAAAGCTGAGGAATTCAGTTAGATCTGAATGCATTTTAGCTTGACTTCCTAGGAAAACAAATTCTGCTATTTGTTGTTTTTTTAAAAGTGTGTGTCAATAGGCATAATTTCTGCAAAGAGTAGAGAGGGATAGGATAGGAGACTGGAGATCATCAATTACATTAACAATGTCTCTGTCGGTACAGTGATTAAAGAAAGAACTTTTCATGGCATCTCTCACATCAGTAAAAGCCCCGCATACTGGCATAGCTCTGTAGTTCAGTATTTGACCAGAGGGAACACATTTGATAGAATTTGGTGCTCTAGCAGTTAGGTACAGATATTCTTTAGCTTCTTGTACAAAAGAATGCAGGCTCAATCTGCTGGATTTGTCTTGGGAAAGAGCTCAAGATAAAACAAAATTTATTCTTCTTGAAATGAAGCTCTACACTCAAGTCTACACTCACAGTCTAATATTAAGATGGAAGTGAATAGTGAAATTTTGTCTTACCTTTCCCCCAAACCAAAATGTTTCCACTTGAGTCTCCTGTAATAGTATCACCATTTTCAGAAAAGGTCACACACAGGACAAACTTTGGCTTCTCTTGTTTCTGCGTGGTTATGAAAAATATACACTCACAGCAACACACAACCCATGGATTTTAACTTTATGCATTTGGTTAATTTAGTTTAGTCTTATACAGCTCTATTATTACTCAAATATCTACAAGAGTTAAACACATTCCTACAGTCTAAACAGAATAATCTGTGCAAGGGCATCACCTGAGGTTTGTGGCTCAATCCTGCACCCTTTAATTGCAAGCTGGGGACAGAGTGAGTGAGCCTGCCAACATGTAACACACGACCAGGACTGCTCTGAGATAAACCAAATCCCCCAGCTACTGCAGAATGCCAAGGACTTTGAGTATTTAGAAATGGCCAAAGTTTCAAACAAGCTTTATTATTATAATTCTTAACTCCAAAATTTCTAGGAGAAAAAAAATTATTACTAGAGGGTTTGGCCATAATGTAAAAATTAAGGAATCATCTCTTGAAAGAAGCCCAAGTTTCAGTAATAAAACTCCTGCATTTAAGACATTGACAGCAACAAAACAATTAAATGTGTAAGGGAACAAAAACATCACTGGTAGCTTCTAAGGACATTATATATTCTTTTTTGACAGCTTATGTGTATGATCTCTTTCTCTCCCAAAATAAGATCTGTTCTTTGCAAGGACCACCACCCCTTTCCAGCTATAACCATCATCAAGACCAACACAGACAGAAGAGGGAGAAAAATCCATTAAAATACATGAAAAATAAAATGCAACAAAATTTAAATGTATTCTCTCATCATCTCCTCCCGATTTCACACAAAGTATATTAACTGACATTGTAAATATTTGTTCTGACTATCCTTGGGAGCCACGACTCCACAAGCAGTTAACTGGCACTCACTGAAGTTATCTGCAGCCATTGTAAACATCCCTCAGTTGTGCATCAAGTGCTGTGCAGCTTAGTCTATATTCCAGAACAAAACCAAATCAAAACCTTGAAATGAAAATGATATTTACCAAATAGTGGCCAGCTCAATTTGTATTTGAATGATGTATGTGCATGTGTCTGAGCAGAGCAGAGGAAAAGGGAAGAAAATTCATACAGATGTATTTTTATGGGGTCTTTCACAACATAAAAATCTCCTCCATCACACTCTCTTTTTTTTTTTACCTGAGTTAATCATAGAGAGTTTCAAGGTAATTGTATTTTGCACAGGTTGTGGGTGGGAGGGTGGTGGTATGTAGCAAGAAGAATAGAGGAAAAAGAATACAAGGAACAATGGGTAATTGCATTTCAAAATTTCAGTGTGGAAGATCTACCCATGGAAAAGTTCTCTGTGCCATACCATGAATGCCACCTGAGCTTCTGCAACATTTTGATTTTTATAATGATCACTTCTTTGTATTTACTCAAACCTTATTAAACCTTTTTCTGTATGACTGTATCATTACTATAAACATAGAATTAGAGAAATGTTTTATTTTACCTCAAATAATCCTTGCTTTTTAATAAGGGAATTGCCTTCTAGTGTCCAAAAATAAAGGTGTGATTTTCCACAAGTAACTATTATATTTGTATCAGTAGGGTGAAAATCTGCAGCAAATACAGCCTCATTAGAGCACTTGGAAGGAAAAAGAAAAACATTGTATCAAAATCTAAAATACAAATGAAAGAAAACAATATTACATGGTTCTCTAGTTAGGTAAACTGATACTTCTGATATAAAAAAAATTCTGAGCTATTAATTTACTAACATAGACTGGAATACTTTGTAGTCAAACATTTTTACATTATCATAAGTTAGTATCAAAATGTATCATTAAAAATCATGTCACATAATGAGCATTTCTATGCAAAAGATAACTTTAGAACATTTTTATTGCATTCTCCTATCATTGCTGCCTAGAATTTTTTAATCAATTCTAGAATGACAACAGCAAAATTTTTAAAAATCCAAAACTACTAGGATAATTTTAACAGAGAGAAAATATTCCCTTTCTTCATGTTCCTTGCCTTCAGACAGTGAAAGTGTTAAAAAGGTGCAAAAAGTTAAATACAGAAAGATATTTTATTACAAGAAACCAGATCTACATACAAGCAAGTAGTACAAAATATCTTATTGCAACACCTTGACATCTGCCAGCTTTTCTTCTTTCTGCCAGTCCCACACTGAAAGCACATGGTCATTGGAGTCATCCACAGAGCACAGGCTACTTCCTCCATTCTAAGACAAAACAAGGGAAATATTAATGCATCACCCAAAAAACAAGAGGAATATATAAATACACATTCAAAATAATTAAATACTTTTGTGTAAGTGGAGATATTTACACATATTTACACTTTAACTGTTATACTTTTAGTTAGATCTCTGTAAAATATAATATTTTTTATCGAAAAAGATGGCTAAAAAGGGACCTAGAAGAGGAAGTCCTGCAAACTGCAGATAAGTGTCAGGAATGTGGTAGGTATATCTTTATAAATATTCCACTACAAAGTAGTGGAAATTCCAAAGGCAAACTACACATGGTTATCTATTTTATTAAGAAAGCTTTTCATGATAACTATGCTGGATTTCTTTCTTTGCAATTTAAACAAATGATTTCTTCTCAGAAGTCTGTTAATACAGGAAACCATTTTATTCTTCATATTGGTATAATGGACCAAAATCAGAAAACATAGTAAGGAATTAGAAAACTTATTCTTGACAGGTGTCTTTTTTATAGTTATGACATTTATCACTCTTTCTAATCTTAATTACCCTAATTCCTTCATTCTTTCTTCATCCTTAAGGCCCACCACACGTCAGACACAACTACAAAAATTGTGCCGAAGTAACCCATGAGGTGGGGCAGAGACAGGCCTAAGGAACCTGAAGAGAGGGCCATCTAAAGTGAGAGAAGTGCTGCTGCTGAATGGGAAGAGATGCTCAGAAGAGGCCAAGCTGTGACTGAAATCCCAAAGCGAACATTAAATACTGGCTGTCTTCTGGCAAATGCCAATAGTGCTCCTATGTTATTATGCATCTATTTCCCTCCAGAGGGGTATTTACAGAGCATTTGCTTACCAATCCTTTTTATTTATCCTTCAAAGTTGATGTCAAACTGTGTTAGCTTTCACCTTTGTATTCTTAACTAGTTCTCCCAATACAACCCTCTCTTTTCTACTTTCTATGAACATAATTATCAATGCATTTCAAGTGTTTGTAGAAACTTTCATTGAAGTAAATTTTGCCTAGGGAATACACCAGGTAGTCCTCTCCTATCTAAAAATGCTGTCAAGACAACCAGACACTACCACGTACTCTGCTTACAGATTCTGTTGTGCACAGGGGGCTTTGCAGCCTGCACGTGCCAGGTCACAGACTCAAGTTTTCATATGGGACTCAAATGCTGCCTATATCAGCATGTAAATATTTCTTTTATCTCTCTGACAGATTAAAGTTCAAAGGATGGTGCCAAGAGGAAAACAACAGGATTTTACTTTTTTACAATCCTTTATCCATATGCCTTTGCTACTTTTTAGCAAAAGATTTTGATTCTCCTATAGGAGCCTCCATTTTTAAAAAGTCTTTCATCAATCATTTTGACCCAGTGAGAGGGTTAAAAGGTGCAGAGAGAGTAAATTTCTTATGCAGGGAGAAACAGAATAGGACGATTCAAGAAGAGTAGGGATGCTGAAATTTCAAGTACACAAGTATTTTTGCAACTGCCAAAGAAATTAATTGCAGTTTATTTTAAGTACATGGTAAATCTCTGAGAATGCTGAGATATTGTTAACTTTAATAGCTACCTAAACTGTTGGAAACAACTGGGCTGCAAGCTTTCCTCCTCTACAGAGAAACCTGAGAGAAAAGACAGCCTGGAAGTTTGTTTTGGTCACCTAAATTTGAAAGATTTCAAAGATCTTTCCAGCAAACAGTTTTACTATGACTATTCATTTACTTTACTTACAGATTTAGAAAAAGCAATGCAAGTGACAGCTCGGTCAAAAAACCCCATTCCGATGACATGAAGTGTGTTCAGAGTTACAGAATCCCAGACACGCACATGTGGTGGCAATTGCTATGAAACAGACATAGAAAACATCAGCTCAAACAACGATGGAGAAAACCCATCAGGATCTGAAAAAATGAGAACGCATTTGAAAAAAAAAAAAAATCACAATTGAAGGTATAAAAATTATCAGAACTTCTCTAGAGTCACCCATGTAAGCACAGATACATTACAAATGGTTTGCTGATTATTGTGCCTAGGACCAGTATGACTATGCAAAGTGTACAGCATGTCAGATCTCAGTTTGTTCACTGAAGCTCATGGCCACTGAGATACTCGGCATGAACTGAAAATTGTTGATGACTTTGTGACATGGGATTTACTGGTAAGCCCAGGTAGAATTTATACTGTACCAATTGAGATAACTCTGGTAAATGCAAAAGGTTAAGGTGTGAAAAGAAGCTCAGGAATTTTTTAAGTGAAATTAATTTCAACATTATAAAAATGGCTGGGGAAAATAACTTTATGTTCAAACTCTTCTTTACAGCCGTAATCAGAACGAGATTGCTTTCTGTAAATACCATTCCAGCCGTACATGCCGGCCCCAGATGAGGTCCCTGAGAGAGCCCCGGGCTCCCCGCTCGGTCCCTGCCCCCTGTGCCTCCGGCTCCGCGAGCCCCGCGCTGCCTCCCGGGGCCAGCAGGGGGCGGCCCCGGGCAGCGCTGGGGTCCCTCGCTCGCCAGCCCCGAAACCGCCCTCTGACACTAATAAATGTATCTGAAAAAACCCAGGGGCACAACGCCTCCGTTATGTAAGCGGCTTCTGTACACCTATATACCACATTCCACTCAAGCACAGACGTCAAGCTTTTAGGTTTTATTTCATAAATATGATGGTAAGTAAAAAAAAGCTCCAACACATAATATAAATTAATAGTTTACATTACTCAGCTATCTTTATATAAAACTTATATAAAGTTTAATAGCTGTATAACTTAAATAAACTTATATAAACATAGCTTTATAACTTATATAAAGTTGCATAGCTGGTATTTCCTTTTTTTTTCTCCCACAGTCCTGGTTTTGACTGGGATAGAGTGAATTTTCTTTGGAGTAGCTGGTGCAGTACTGTGTTTTGGATGAGAATAATGTAGATAACACAGATGTTTTGGCTGTTGCTGAGCAGTGCTTACCCTAAGTCAGGGATTCTTCAGTTTCCCATGCTCTGAGAGTGAGGAGCAGATGTGAAGCCAGGAGGCAGCACGGTCCAGGCAGCTGATCTGAACTGTCCACAGGGATATTCCATACCATAGAATATCATGCCCAGTACATAAACTGGGAAGTTGGCCAGGAGAGGCCAGTTGCTGCTAGGGCACAAGCTGGCCATCAGTCAGTGAGACATTTCATTGTACATTGCTTTTCTTTCTTGGGTTTTATTTATCTCTTTTTGTTGTCATTATTGTAGTTATTATTATTATTTAATTAAAATGTAATAATAACAACGACCATTCTTATTTTAAACCACAAGGTTTGTCCTTTTTCCAATCCTTCTCCCCACCCCACAGAGGGGTGGGAGGATGAGTGGCTGTGTGGTACTTAATTGCTGGGGTTAAATCATGACACTCAAAGTATTCAGCATATTGATAATCCAGATTTTATCCCAAAATTCTTCTTTGGCATCTGCCTAAAAGTTTGCAATAGTTTGGTTGTGACAACAGCTGCATACTCTTCTGAGTCACTTTTTCCTCATGGTTTTCACTGCCTCTACTTGTTCCCATTCCTCTTCTCTTTTGTTAGCTCTTTGGAGCAATGTTCATCTTACTCTGTTGAAATAGTCCCAGCTTACAGCTAAGCTTACAATAATACAGGTGGCAATAGAGAGGAAGATATTCTTGCCTAGATGATGGCAAGAGTAAAAAATATTTTTTTTTTTGCAAACAACCCAAACCCATTCTTTGTAGTTTGGTTTTGGTGGCTGTGATAAAAAATGACATTGTATACTGTACAATTTAATGTTCTCTTTTCCTCCACATCCATCTGCCCTCTCAGGTCTCCTTTGCAGCCTTACCCCTCCATGTCACCCAGAGACCAGCTCCGAATTTAAGTCAGGGATCCAGAAAGCATTGACCAGTCTTGATAATGGAATTGGGTAATTGACAGCGTGCAATAGGAACTCTCAAATTAAGTTTTGCTTCTGTTCAGTCCAAAAATGTAAGACCAATTACCACAGGAAAAGAATACAGCATGTATCTTCTTGATAACATATTCTTATGAAATATAAAAAATTATACATCATATACATCAGTAAAGAAGCCACTTACTTTCCCATCCTTGGATGTCCCTGCAACTTGACCTGTTGCTATAGTGATCCTATCAGGATGAACAGCCAGGCTACAAAAGAAAAGAAGAGGCCAAACTTTAATCTATTGACTATCCATTTCAACAAGCTATTACTTGAGCTTGTAATAAATAGCCCTATTTTAGCCATATAAAGCACATAGCATACGTGTAAACTTTTTAAGAATATAAAACCAGAGCAAAACAATTGTCACATTCCTGTATTTTAAAATCCTCTGCATTTTTTTTTCACTGCATCTGCTTTGCATGCCATTCTAGAGACTAAGTATTCTATGAAATGAACTGTTGCAGTAATTCATTTAGCTTTACAAACCAGAAAGGCATCCTCTTTCCAGTAAACCTGATAGCTTTGAAATATCTAGAGACAGAAAATTTGAAAGAAGGAAATGAGATGGAACAGGTCCAAGTTAAAAATCTCCTTGTAAAACAACCAGATTATACACATAATTCAATTTATGAAACATGCTCACAATTCAAGCAGATTTGGTTATTAGGCCTATTTTTGGCTTTGAGGGACAATGAGTGTTTCATAATGCCTAATCTAAAGAAGGGATGTCAAACTCATTTCGCCCCTCAGATAATCCAGGTGCTCTTTTTCACCTACACTGTACAAGCAGACTGATACCATCAAGATAAACCATATGTTTATTTAGATTTCAGTTTAATGATTCTGATATTTGCTGGTATCTAGTATCCTCTGATTTTCAACACACTTAAATCACTTTGAATCCCAATCTGGCATGTGTGCATGGCAGCAAACAAACCAGGTCTAGTTTACAGGCTATCTGCTATGGAGTCGGCATGCCTGAAGACTACCAGGAAGGCCACAGGTGAAATTACTATTTTGCTGGTTAGGTTGAACCTAAAGGAACTGTACATGGCACCCAAGCCCTGGTGAAGGGCATTACTTCAACCCTACTTTAAAAAAGCAAAGAGAAGATTCTAAGAAGAAGATAATGTTCAATCATCCTAAAAGAAGAGTAAGGAAAATGAGCGGTCTGTCTCAAATATTGATTTATGAAGAAAAAAAGAGCTGTTATTAGATGCCTTACCACTTCACATCATCATTATGACCAGTGTAATGTCTCTGAAGCTGCTCCTCGACGTTGAACAACACAACTACGGACGCGATGAAGTACACGGTCTCGCCCGTCGGCAGGAGATAGAGATTGCTGCGGCAGTCCCGGCCCCTATAGCCATAGCTACAGTGTTGGTCAAGCTGTGATAACATCATCTACCGATGAAGAATGTTAAAAACAAGAAAAAAAAGGATTCCCTGTCCTTGTAGTCTGTAGTCTCTGTCCTAGAGTCTCCACCTCTTGGCCTGAGCACAGCTTTATTACTTGACAACCTTCAGAACTCTTTCCCTTACTACAGTAGAGAGCTGAAGCACTTCACAGACTTTAAAACCTACCTATTCTACAGAAAATACATAGCAAAGAATAGGGGAATCTGCAGATGTAGTATTCCTTTAGCATCCTCTAGAATTTGCTAAGTACCTGACAAAGGCAATACTAGTTTTGTCCTAGGTGTATTTACTATTTACACTGCTTGACTAATTAAAAGAAAAAAATTAGTGTGCAGGTTGATTCATTTCATTAACGTGGACATGACCAGCCAGATGGATAAAAACCATAAAAGGGTTACATCATCCATTCCAGTTTATTTTTGTAGTATTTAAAAGGCAGTGGCCCAGTTCTGATGGTATTCATATCAATAAGAATATAAAATTATTTCAATGAAATGAGTGGAATAATAATCTCATTTAGACTGAATGTTAAATCAGCCAAATTTTGTAGTCTTATTCTTCTGAAGAGTCATTAGGGACTACAACTATTTTGGTTTTCTTATTTTTTATGGGAACAGAAAGAAACAGAATCTTGGCAAAACACAAGTGCATTCTAATGCAGTCAGTATGGAGGAACTGGCTGTGAAAAATATATGGGCAGATAATGAAACCCCAATTACATGATCTAAACAAGATACTTGTGCACTATCTGGATGGCCAATGATAATCCACTCACACTAAAATAATACTAATTTTAACATTGTTGAAGCAATAAGGTCAATAGTTATCCTATATAAATACCTATTTTAGAAGAAACAGCATGTTGATTTTTTATTATAAGTGCAATAGAACTAGTGCTGCATACTTAATTATTAAAGTGTGAATTCAGAAATAGAGCTTTTATTTTCATAAACTGAAATACCTCAGCCAAAGTTTTTTGAGATATTGAAGTGCAATGACATTGAAACAATCAATATCCTCACTTATAAAGAATTTACTATCAATTTGAATCTGTCTGTGATGGTTGGTGTTACTAATCTAGATTGCTGGACAATGATTTATTTGTTGAAATTTATTTTTCTCTCTAAGGCCAGATAGCATTATGAATTGAAGCCAACAGAATATTTCCCTAGTTTCAACAACATATAATCAAATTTATAGTGAACCAGCAGCTGAAGTTAGTGTAAGGACTTGAACTTCTAAAAAAAGTGAAGAACATTACACAGACATGCAGAAGGAACAAATCTCAGTGCACAAAAATAGCCAAGATTACATTCTTTAGGGAAAATCTCCTTTCTTTACTATTCTTCCTGTGGGGAACAATGCTGCATTCAACCTTTCACATGACTGCTGTTGTCAAACACTCCATTCCTTTCTATCAGCCTTTTTTCTCAAATGCAAACTCCTGGGGTTGATCTCTCCTTCTCCTCACTGTTTCCCACACTCGGATTTGGTGTCTTCAACTTGGATTTGGTGAGCTGGCATTTCAGGGTGTGTTACCTTGACCTTTTCTTTTCAATTGCCTGCAGTTTTTGTTTCAAACCTCCTGCTTGCCAAGTAAGTTGCTCTTAAATGGATCTGGGCAGGCTGCTGCTCCCACCCTGATGTCCTGATTTCTCACTTGGATTTTGCACCTCTGCTCCAGCCCCCCTCACACTTCATCTCTCAGTGGTTTTGTTTCTTCATGTCCTAATATATACGATAATATATCAAAGGTGTGAACCTTTTTCAGCTTACCCAGACAGCTGCTAATGTGACTGTAACAACCCTTTATGGTTCTGGTATGCCCTGAAATCTGTACACATTAGATTTTCTTCCTGCTGTTTCTCATCATACTCTGCTTTTCTTTCCATTGTCCACGCCACCTCCAATATCTTGTTTCCCTATCCCCATTCTTACATTATAGAGCATTTCTGGCTCTACTCCCACGGCTGGACTCATTTATTTGTTACAAAGATGTTTTTTCCTATTCCAGTTCCGTTACCCTCCAATCAAACAGTGCAGCTTCTCCAACTCAACTGGAATGAATGCTTGCAGTATTTCTTAGTTTTCTGCTGTATTTATCTTTCTTCTTAAATAATCTTATGCTCCTGCTCAGTTTCTCTTCACCTCGTTAGTTTACAGTTGTAAAGTGGGTATTACCTTCTCCCTCTTTAAATTATTTTAAATTGTATTTCTAAACCTTACATATACCTACTCATTGCTATAAATATTAAGTATGGGGATCATGACTGGAATTAATTGCAAATAAATTAGAAACAGAAGAAGCTAGCAGAGTATTTTTGAAAAAACTACCTCCTCCTCAGTTCCATTTAGAATAACCATCTAGGGTGAGTTAGATTGTTTTATTAATTCACACCTCTTCTATTCCTAGACAACCTTAGATAGGATTCTGCTGGGTATACAGACACACACCTGGAAGGACATATGAATATTCACACTAAAAATAATATTCCATCTGGCAAATATTCAATCATTTAAATAAGTTTAAGTGAGAAACTAATGAGACTGAAATCATGACCTACTCTATTTATAATTTTTTATAATAGTCTGAAATATTGACGTCAGGTTCCACCTACATGTTGCTAATGACATTCTGCTTTGTTTCATCATTGGGTGTTCTGTTGTTTCAGCAAGCTTTCTAACACTTCCTCCTTTTCATCCTTAGGCTCCCTGAGCCAGGAGCCCCTTACAACTGCACAAGACATCATTCAGTTCTGTTGTGATAAATGGTGAGAACCTCTACAACTAGATGGCAAAATGCTGTAAGCAGCATTTATTACTGTAATCTCACCTGTTTTATTAATTTTATGGATTTTTTGTCTTTTTAACTCATCTTCATTTATTTGTGCATGCACTATCTATGCAGTTCCAGCAGAATGGGATAGAACATACAGCTGCAACAGGAATAATAAGAATGGTTACTAAATCTGTCATTAATCTCTTGTGAATACAAAGGGACTTTTGGGAACTCTCTGAACGTTCTGAAACCACATGCAGTTCTATTTATACAACTTTGGAAAAGACTATATGCAGTCTGTCTTCTTTATGAAGTCAAAGTAATTTCCTATTTTCACTGCAACCAGAAGATATTTTTCTTTCAAGAGAAAACCTTATGATGACATCATCTCTCTAAAGATAATGGATATTACAAATAAACTCAGATCTTCTTGTGTTTATATTTATCTTGAATCATCCATTATATATAGTAACATTATAGAAAAGTGAAATGTCTTTTATAAAATAAAGTATATATTCTATCATTATACTTAAACGTGAAATAGGAAAACTTTTGTATGTAGTGAAACACTGATTTCTTTCAAGTTAGATTTCTGCAATTATGTAATATTCTGCAATTATAGAAGTCAGTGGAAAAATCTGGTCGTTCAGTATTTATGGTGTTTAAGCCCCCTTAAGATACAAATCCAAATATTATTTTATATACTGTATTTTATAAATGTTATGGCTAAGCATGTATCAGTTGCGGAGCACTTCTCAATTCAGGGCTTATTCCAGTTGAACGTATATCCTCTTAAGGACAATGGTGTATATTTTATAAAACAGTTAAAAATGATAAATTACTGCTAAGAACTAGAAAAAAAACCTGAGCTTGTTTTATGCACATTGTAATTAATAATCCAAGCTCACTACATTCTTATGAGATGCCTAGTTTAATCTTTGGCTAATTAGAATGCTTCAGACTTAACCTTCAGGCAACACTTAGAAAAATCTTTCTTAAGCTGCCACCCCGTACTTTACAAGGTGAAGAACAGCAGCCTCAAGAAATTAACACCTATTTTCAATGGAATGTCACTTCTCCAATTAAATGAACCCTATGACCTTAATCCTGCTATACTTTAGCTGAGAAGTTATTTAATCCAAATCATTATGGAATGATTGATTTCCAGTAGTCCTCCAGCACAGAAAGGATACACCCATTCCAGTTTAAGCCTCTTGGCTGGTAGTTCTACTTTTGCTTCCAAATTGTAAGATTCCACTTGCTCTTTGGGCATGTACATGGTAACAGGGCGTCCACGAAGAAACATTTTTACGTATCCTTCCTCTACAAAAGGTCAGAAATGTTTAATGTTACACAAAAAACCATTGGGGAGAATTCCAGAGCTCCTCCATCCCTTCCCACATAACAGTTTGGTGCATTACAATTATAAAATTACATGCAATCTCAAACTTAGAAATTTAGCAGTTTTTTTTCCTAAATCATAATTACTAAGCAGAATTTTTAAAAAACAAATGAAGTCCCTTCTTCCTCTAAATATTCTGAGTAGCAGAATTAGAACTAAACAATGTCATGAAGAACTACAAAACAGAAAGGTCTGAAATTGAATTTTTTAAAAAATATTACAATATTATGTTTTTTAGTTATCAAAAATGGAGGAGAATACATCAAAGATTACAATTAACGCAGAAATGCCACTTGAAATTAATTTTATTTTTTAATCAATGTTTACAGTTGAGCATCAGCATCTAAATTATTTTCCAACACTCAGTTGCATTCTTTGCATCCCAGTGTAAAGATATGCTTTACACTTGATACAGTGTTAGAGATACATTCAAAATAAGGAACACAAACAATTAGTAAGAGGAATCATGCTGATGTACATGCAGAAAAGATATGTGCTTTAAGAATTACTAAACATTGAAAAAAGAATGACAACATTGACAGCACATTAAAAGAAAGGAAAATGACATACAGGAGAGAAGCTACAAAAATTCAATTGGCTGACAGAAATAAACATTTCTAGAAGAAAATACTAAAAGTAATGTGTTGAACTGATAAATATTTTTGGGGCAGAGAAGCAGAGATTAATAACAGATCTGGAAGTACTGACTTGGGGACTTCATGGGGCTTATAAAACTAGGAGATCTGGGAAATGCCATGAAGGTCTGACTAGGACTTTTGGGAAGTGGCAAGGCCAAAGTGGGTGTCCTGTGAACTTCTGATGAAGTTTGTCCAGATTCAGAACGTGCTGGCTCTTGCTGCTCCATCGGCAGATCAAGGGGTTCAGCCTTGTTCGCATGCGAATCAAGCAGTTTTGGAGTCAGTGACATCTGTAGAGTTACTAGACAGAATAATCGTGGGCACAGAGGAAATGGAAGGGCAAAAGTAACAAAAATCATGTAAATGAAAAAAAAATTATACAATTTAGGACTGTTAAATTATGCTACGAATTTTTAAGTATCATTACAAATATACCACTGTTTTTTAAATTTGAAAGCTAAGGCTTTATTTTAATTGGAAATATGCATATGTTACAAATCCTGTCTAAATTACTAAGAATTATTGATTGAACAAATAAACATCATAGCAATGCTCTAGATGTGTATTTTGCCTTTACACTAAGTCATATGGGAAAGAGATCTATCTGACCTGTCACAGTAAAGTTACAGTTAGGTATCTCTAGCTTCATTTACAGAATGCATACATAAAATGAAAGCAACACAAAACTTAATGCTAAAAAGAAGAGATAATAATGATGAAGTAATGGTGACAGAAGGTTGGAACTTCAAGATATCAGTTAAAATGATAGAATATTGGAATTGTTTTAAAAATCTACTCCAATATATCTGTATTGGAAAATAAAATAGAGGGTAGAGCATTAAATAGCAAAGCATTACAGCACTATTTGTATGCGCATGCAGCATCTATTTAATGAGCTTCAAACACGTGCCAACACTGCTGATGCTGGTGCACTGGAAGTCAACAGATTTTCAGCAATGACAACTACTGGCTGTACTTATCAAAGGCTGTGAATGAACCAAAGTTTAATTCACCAAGCTGCTTTTCTCACCTGAAGCTTATGGGACTCATAAAATTTGCATTTAGCCATCTACAGTGGGAGCATTTGACCTAGTCACACCAGACTAGGAAAGTATATACTAACCAGTAAACTATATCAAGTATATTACAACAAATAATCAGCCCTTGGAATGTGTGTATGTCTCTCTCCCAACTGTAAAGAGAAACTTAGGCTGATTAGGTCAGTCAGGCATAGAGGTCATATTGTGCACTTATTTCTAACTTCTGGTAATATTCCATCTCTACAAGTTTTTGTTCCTAACCCAAATATGTTATCTACACAATCAACCTCCACCTTTTCATACTTTTCCTAAGTTTATAAGACAGCAGAGTACTAAATGTAAAGATATAGATGTAAAGACAGACAATCATCAAACTACAAAGACAGACCAACAGTGAAACTTTTAGACAAACGTATCTTTTACATCTGTGGTTTTGTAAATTTGATATTGTTGTTGCATAAATGAACAGTTAATGAACTGAAATAAGAAGGACATCAGTGCCAGTGGGATCTACAAAGGAGACCACCACTGATTGCAGGTATAAATTTGTACAAAGAATACACAGAGGTAGATACTCTCTAATAGACTTTGCTTTGAGAACAAACATTTTTTGCTTTGTGAGATTCACATTTATTGCAAAGCTGAAAGACGCTGATTAGTGGAAAAACTGTTAGGATACAGCTATTTCTAAAAAGCAGATAAATCTGTGATAAGATCACAGACATAAACATGCATCAAAAATGAGCATATTTACACTACAACTTAACTAGAGCTTTAGACACCAACATGGTATGTTTATCAAATGTAACACTGCTTTATGACACTAAGCAAAAGCAACAAGAAATTAGTTGTAGGCCTAGGTCTGTTTATTTAAGATTCAGAAAAATCTAAAATCTACTCAATAAGAAAAAGCAAGATAAAACAAAGGCTTCTATGATCATGTTAGGCTAACAGCAAAACAGCCAACAAAGGGGCAAATTCTATACAAATTCCAGCAGAAGTGCAGAATGCCATTTCAAACACAGTGAACATCCACGTGTTGCCATATAGCTCTCTCAACATTTTTTTTCTAATTCAAATTCTTAGGACTAAGTCCATAGGAATGTGAATTATAACCCGTTATTATGATTAAAGTGCACCTGAGGGTTATAATTCAGTAGATCATATAATAAATGGTATAGCATTTTTGTTTCACTCAAAAGAAATAGAAAAGTTTTAACATTGCAAAATGCACACAAGTTAGAAAACTGCTGTATATATATTGATCTTTTATCCCACCAGAGCCATTTTGCTTCGAGAGCTATGAGGTTTTGGAAGTGAAGCCTACCTTTGCAGTGTGTCACACGGCGCTTCCCTTGTGATTACAGAGACAGAGACAGAAGGGCTAGATAAAGATGTGTTTGAATACAATAACTCTCTAAATACCTGCTCTACAGGCTGTCCAGTCTTAGTCTGCTGCAGGCTAACCTGGGCCTTGACAAACACTGAGCCACACACTGGGTAATTACCTTCTAAACCTCTTCCCTCAGTTAGGGGCCTCTGTTTGGTTCTACCATTAAAACTGGCTTAAACTCCATTTTGCAACCATATACTTAAGTAAAATACCAAGTACAACCTTCTTAGAAAAAACATTCATTTCAGTGGGAGTTTTGTCTAGGTGAGAAGGACATCAATGTAGTGTCCCATCTGTTTAATTACTGACATTTATCTATGGAAAAAGTGGCAGAAGAAAAAATATTACAAACAACTTTTTTACATGGTGTAAGGGAAGGAGAAATATTAGGCAAGGAAAGCATATTGTGTGCAAATCAGGAGTTTTCTTTTTCTAAACCACCAGTTTTCATGGAAGGAACATGAACCATGACTATATTGTCACAAGAGACTTAAGTGCTTATTTAATTTAATGTATTATTAACTTCAAAATCAGTTACATTAAACCTTGAAATGTGGCTTAAAAGCTTTGTTGGATGCTGATCAATCCATGCAGTAAACAAAAGATCGCCATCTTTTTCAGCTTAATGTATGATTACTGTCACAGAACTATGCATAAAAATAATACAATACATCTGATAAATCAATAGGGTTTTTTTCCCTTCTCTATTTTGCTAAAAGAAATCTTTATTTTAGTTGTAGTTGACTTTTCAGAACAAAAATAACTGTTATATACACTACTCCATTTCATATTTTTATTGAGACTTTTCAAAATTTTTAACTGTCTAATAAGAAGGACAAATACTGCTTTCACTTACACCTACTATTTCACTTTCAAAATCTTTGAGCAGGGATAATACCTAAGTTGGAAAAAGTTGATGTACTGTTCAAATTAAACATAGATTACCAAAACTGCAGTTACAAACCACCTTTTTATTTGTAATTTGACAAATTACATTACAAGGCTTTGGGACAGATGTAGCAATCTTCAGAGGGCACCATTTTATGATTAACACGATAGCACCATAGCTGGAACTTGGCACTGCTTTAATTACCAAAACCTTAATACTGCTTTGAAAGAGAAGACATATGCAGAGCAAGAAGACAGTCTTTTGTGTCCTTGTCTTCTTACAAACAATCTCAACTGTAAAATAAATCTATTGCATCAATAAAATCTAGAGTGAACTGATCAACTTTTAATAATATATCAGTAGCAGCCTGTAAGTATCATGTTTAGATTCCCAATACCAATTTCTAGGCATCCACAGAAGAAAGGGGGCTAGTGGGGGAACCCAATCACAGTTACTATCTGCTTAAAAATTTTAAAAGTTCCTACCTGCACTGAACATTGGTTCCTTGGGTTTGCTGTGAAAATAATGAAGAAATTACTACTTTAAAAGCATGCACATACAGTCTGCACATGTATATGTATCAATATAGCATAAAATTTAAAATATAATATAAATTTTTGTCGAGTGTATGCATAAGTAAAAATATTTTTTCAATTAAATTATTTACAAAGTAAATCCCCAGGCAAACACAGTTAAAACCAGTAAACATCCTTGATGGCACTTTTACAGTCAATTCTCATGACATTCTGAAAATTATAACTAACTAAATTTAAACTAAAATTGTAACTATCTACTAACTACGAAATTCTCTCGGTATGCGAAGTTAGTCCAGTTACAGGAGAACACAGAAACTGGCCATGAGCAGCTGTATCATTTTTTGTTTCCAGCCTGGATTTGAGGAGAAAAATCAGAGTTTGAATCCTGCTTTTTCCAAAGACTTCACATAAAACATGGAACTGCCCAGTTGTTCTCTGATGAATGACAGTACTTGGTAAAACACAGAAAGCACATAACCATGATTAAAATGTCTTCTGTTTGTCACTTCACAGCTGCCTGCAAGACAACTGGAAATGGGTTTTTCTTTTTGTGTTGAGAAAATATTTGGGAAAACTTGAGGGGAAAATACATACAGCATATTGAGAAGCTCTCTGGATAGTACTTCCCTGGCCAAAAGGAAAGAATCTTTGTTAAGAAATTTTTTTCTAGTCATTTGTTGTTTTTGTCCTTTGCCCCTGTAAATCAAGTTTGAGAGTGTTGTTTCTGATGAAGAATGGAAGGGACACAAAGTATATTATGAAGTTATTTCTCTTCCCAGTTCTCTCTTTTTAATGCAATAAAAGTTTTGAAGTATAAGATAACTGCTGTAAGTTTCTTAAGGTGATCCCAAAATGGGTGAACCCCCTATAATTCTAATGCAGAAATGCTGAAGCATGAAATATTCCTAGAGCTTGATGCCATCTCAACACTTTCTCCTAGACTGCAGTGGGCAGTAAGGAGAAATCAGAAAAAGAAACAAGACTGTGTTGGATTTTTGAACACAGGTTTTTTTAAGCATAAAAGATTCTCTTCACTACAATGAAAGATGTAGCAAATAATTCTATTGTATTTTTCCCTTTGCTTTGGTTTGACACTTATATTGAGAATAATACTTAATGATAAACCCAAACCAAACCAAATTAATTCTGATTCTACTCCTGATTTAGCAACTTCCCATAATATCAGCCTTTGTGTTAATCATGCATCAAAATATATGCTTCAAGCTGGCATACACAGCCAATGTAATTTATATAAATAGCATGATGTGCTGCCATTGTTAACACCAAGATGAACATTTTCTCTTACAAATGAAGATATTTTTAGAAAACAAAAAAAAAAATTATGGGATGAAGCACTAGTCAGAAATGCTGCCATATTAGAGACAAAACAGTCCCTAGCTCTGAACAGACCATGCCGACCTATTCAAGCTAATCAAGCAAATGTGAAAGGCTGATTCATGACAGTAATAAAGCAAATCATCTGTATTTCCTAATTATACAAACCCTAACCGCACACAGCTCAGAGCTCTGACTACCCTTTTCCCTGAACTTGAGTCACATCCTACTTAACTAACCCTCAGGAAGGCTTACTCCTGGCTGATAGCTACAGGAATAGGGACACTTCACAGCAGCATGGGAGATTATGGTCATCTCCTTAAGCTTAAAGCTTCTTGAAAGAGCTTTCTATAGCATTCTAGCTTTGCATAACAGCCTACAACCCTTTCAAAAACAGAGTCATGGAATATCTCACGCTGGAAGGGATGCAAAGGGGTCAAGGATACAAACAGACTGTGAGTAGATGGTTAGGTTAACACACCCTTCCTCACTCTTTCACACATACAGTCAGCTTTTGGGGGACAGTCTTATTCCCAGCATTCAGAATCATCAATTTCCTTCCCATAACTCAGGCTTTGTATTTTGCATGGTTGCTCAGTTTTGAGAGGAAGCATGAGGCAAATCTTTAGCCAGCCTCTTCCACAGGATAAAGACACTCATTCTTCAAGGAGGTGAAAGCTGGGGTGCTGAACAGGCTGCACAGGACAGAAATGAGGGGAAAAATCTCTAACCATACAATGACTGTTTTCACAGTGGTACCAACATCATGAGCACCAGCTGAGGCAATCTAACACATGCTCTTTATTAGCTCCTTGGAATATTGCACTTTACTTAACCATTGCATTGCAACCAGCCTTGTGTGCTGGATCTTCTTCCCAAATCCTAGAGTGAGTGATTTCAACCTTCATGACCTAACAATTGCAAAATGACATAACCATTGAGTTTCTGCTGAAATAGGGTATAAAAATTAAAAATGCATCTCAAGTACAGTGGTTGACCTTAGAGGAAAACCAAAATATTTTGCAGATAACCATTATTTTATTGCATTGTTTTTATTTCTCAGCTATTTTAGAATCAATTTTCACATGTACAGTATATCTATATAGCTTATAGAAGCCATAGCTTTCCTTAATTTAAGTGAATAAACTAATAGTCTCACTTCATGTGCTTAGTAGCTTTGACATATAACTAATTTCAGATAATTGTCACACTAAACAGGTAGCAGGATCAGAGATATATCCATAAAACTGACTTTGTAAAGCACTGTGTTGTTTTAGATTTTGACCTGTAGATCTTCCACTGCACAGCACACACTGAATTCATTTTTTGGGCACTTGATCTAATGCAATTTTTTATATAAAATACACAGAGCAAGGGCAATGTAGGATCATGCTTGTTAAAACTTTTACAAAAATTACAATAAATTACTACAGCAAATTGGAAAAGCAATGAGATTCACCACTGGCAGGTGAAATAATTGCTGATCATATTTCAGAAACAAGTCTACCCACCTAATTATAGAAGCTTGTTTTTTTAACAAAACCTAAGCATAAGATGTTTGTTTTGTTTCTAGAAGATAAAGTTATTTTAATCAATGAGATCACCACATAATGGCTATTTATATAATTTGATATGTGTGATAGAGTAGGAAGTAATACATAGATGCAAAATAAAAAGCAAAGCCTTGGAAAATCCAACCATTTCAAGAGATCAATCAATACAGAAAACAGCAGCTCCATGCTAATAACTTCACCAAGGCAAAGTAGCTGCACGGAGTTACACACCATTGCAACACTTTACAGAATTTGCAGCTTAAATTAGAGTGAGCAAGTTTTTTTAGCTGTCCCTTCACTGGCCATTATGGATTTTGCTTGGTTTTGCCTTTCAAACCTTTCAGGCTCACTTGTCCCTAATATTGTTGATGCTTGGTTTGCTGATTCAGATGTGTGCAGATATACATTCTCTACAAGGGTCTGAGAAAAGATTTTGTTCAAATCTGCACATGTTCCAAAGTAAACTAATAATAGATTGCTTTTCCTCTCAAAAGTAACACTTATTTATTGATATTATGTATTGCTACAGTTTTTTTAGTCATATTTGTCTTTTAGAAATGTTGATGTACAAAAATCTTAGAAACAAAATGAAAACCACACCTATGAGTTATTTGTTGCTTATAATTATCTTATATAAATGTTAAGGGAAAAAAAAATCAGATGCTAAGATAAAGTCAAATTTCTGTAAGTACCAGAAGGCCCGGTCCTTTGGAATTCTGTTGGCTTATCAAAACTTCATTCACATGCATAGATGCAGAATGTAAACAAGATGTTAATTTCTGTAAATATTACATCTTCCTTAGTTACAATTTTAAACCATTTTCTCTGATAGTATTTAATTTTTTTTTCATTATTCCTTTAATTTGCTAAGCCTTTCACTGAGTCACAGGTCAGGTTGGAAGGGATCACAGTTGTTCACCTGGTCCAACCTCCTTGCTCAAGCAAGGTTGTACCAGAGCACGTGGCACAGAATTGTGTCCAGACAGTTCTCAGATATCTCCATTGAGGGAAACTCCACAATCTCTCTGGACAGTCTGTTCTAGTGCTCAGTCACCCACATGGTAAAAACATTTTTCCTCCTACTCCTGTGCATCAGTTTCTGCCCACTACCTCTACTTATTGCTTGGCACTATCAAGAGGAGCCTGGCTTCATCTTCTTGACACCCTCTGCTCAGATACTTGTAGACATCAATGAGGTCCCCTCTCAGTTGTCCTTGAGGCTGAACAGGCCCAGCTACCTCAGCCTTTCCTTGTAAGAGACGCGCTCCAGCTCCTTGATCAACTTTGTAGCCCTCTGCTGGATGCACTCCATGAGCTCCATGTCCCTCTTGTACTGAGGACCCAGAACTGGACACAGAACTCCAGATGTGCCTCACCAGGGCTGAGTAGAAGGGATGAATGGGATGGCTGGACTTGATGATCTAAAAGGCCTCTTCCAACCTTGACAATTCTATGATTTTGTATAGTATCACCTCCCTCAACCTGCTGGCAATGCTCTTCCTATTGCATCTTAGGATTCCACTGGTCTTCCTGGCCACAAGGGCACACAGGGACACGACCCATCAACAGCTTGTTGTCCACCAGAACACCATCTCCTTTATCCATACATGCAGGTCTCTTGCCCACTTTTTCTGATTTCTTGCTCATCTGGATGCATGGTTCGTGAGCCTGGATGAAGTGATCTTTGAATATCAACCAACTCTCTTGGATCCGTCTTCCCTGCAGGTCCACTTCCCATGGCATTCTTCCAAGATTCCTGAGCAGGCTAAAGTTAACTCTTTTAAAGTCCATGGTCAAAACCTTACTTGCTACCCTTCTTCGTGCCCTCCTGGTACGGAACTCCAGCACATGGTCATGACAGCCAAAGCTGCTTCCAACTTTCACATCTCCAACAGGGCCTTCCCTGCTTGTTATCACAAGGTCAAGCAGCACACTATTCCTTGTGGGATCTTCCACCACTTCTGACAGGAATTTGTCATCAATGCTTTCCAGGAACCTCCTGGACTGTTTGTGCTTTGCTGGGTTGCTTCTCCAGCAGATGTCTGGGTAGTTAAAGTCTCCCACAAGAACCAGGGCCTGTGACTTTGAGGCTGCTTCAAGCTGCCTGTAAAAGACCCCTTGCACTTCCTCCTGTTCAGGCAGCTTGTAGCAAACAGCTACAAAGTGCCACCCTTACTAATCTGTCCTTTTATCCCAATCCATAACTTAGAATAAGTTCCATAGTTTGTACACTTGCTGTCTTGCTTCATAGCTGAAAACAGAGGCCTGAAACCAAGCCATTAATAATGTAATCACCCATATTTGGGGTGTAAAATAGTGCACAACCAGCTCAGTCACTCCTTACTCAAGCAAATGTGTTAAAGGGATAAAAAGGAAGGAACATTTTGTGCCACACCATTGACAATGATTTGTGTAATGGTATTGATGCCCAAATAGAGCAGGTAAATTAAGTTATTAGTTGAGCTTCATTAACAATGTGTTTTTTTGCTCACATAATCAGTGAGACAGTGAAAAAGTACTATCAACACCATTTCTAGCAAAGGAAACTGCAATAGAACAGGTCAAATGAAATAGCCAAAACTAAATTCTGACTAGGAAATACAGGAAAGAACTGCTTGACCTATACTGACAATAGTGATGAACCTCAATGAAACAGCTATTTGTTCAAGGCTATCCTAAGTCTGAAACCCTTGGACAAGATACCCTCTTTTCTCAGTGCTGTCAGCAATGCAGAGAAGCATGATCAAAGATACACAGAGATAGGCATCGCTTCATTCTGCTCCATTGAACAGCACTTGCATGTAAACCTCTCCGTTTATATTTAATCTGGCTGTCAGATCAAGGCATTCATAGTTCAGAGACTGGATGGACATCAATCTACATGTGGGATGTGGTGACCGAATGCTTCTCAGCAATTGTTTTGTTTTTTCTTCCACTTTCCTTCACTTCTTAAACTACCTTTATCTTGATTTATAAGTTTTCTCACTTTTGCTGTTCCTATTTTCTTCTCCTCATCCCACTGGAGGACAGGAAGTGAATGGCTGTGTGATACTCAGATGCCAGCTGGGGGTCAATGCACCACAACCAGAAACTCAAAGAAGTACTTGTCAGGAATATAAAAACCAAGGGAAACCACTAAGATATTAGAAAAGGCGTGTTTAATAATTATGAACTTTCCTGGGAAACTCTAAGTTCTCACATTGTTTATAGTTTGGAAATAAGGCAAATAAATTTAATCTAAATATGAAAACCTGTTTTATTTCAAATGTTTTAATATATACTTTGGTCCAAGAATTGGAGCTTTGTGAAAAAAAAAGCTTCCAATATTTTAAACAAGAAAAACTAAGTTCACTAAAGAAACTAATTTCATAATTAGAGCAGGAGGCAGAGAAAGGGGATAGATACTTAGTTGACATTACCTTTCACTGTTCTTTTTACCACTAGATGAACTGCTGGTGGAACCAGTGCGGTTGCGACTCCCTTTGGAATCTCCATAGCTTTCCCTCCGACCTCCTGGGGACACACGCTCAGCTGAACTGGTTCTCTTAATGGTGCTAATAAAACAAGGAGCAAGTTTCACAGTGGCACTTGTAAAAATATATATTCTACAATAAATACTTATGAGAAATGTATCAAGTAGAACACTGACCCTAAAAAAGTAACTACGATTTTTTTTAAAATCTTAACTTGATTTGTTAAAGAGCCTATGTAAGAGCTTTGCTGAGTGTCTGGTGCAACAGAGACAAAGATACTGCTTTTTCCTTAATCATAAAACAGAAGATGGGCTAAACCAATTTCATAGAGTAGTTGCAATCACTTTTCTGGGTCACATTTCAAATCTCTGACTACCACTCCATACTTCTGAACTTTTGGATTCTCTTATGAAGAAGTGAAAGCTTCAAAGAAAAAGCATATTGTCTGACATTTCCAGACAGACGACAGAGAATGCCAAAAGTACGTTAAAATTTGAACACAAGCAAGCTAACTTTGGGTCCTCATCCAATATCAATTACTCTGTGGTTCAAAGCTAGTTTTAACATACTCCAAAGTGCAATTAATGGCGAGCTAGCCTGCAACTTTTTATTCTTCACAAAAATGTATGCTTCCTAGTTACATGTACAAGTAGATTAGAATCCCTGCATGTCCTGACAGGAGGCTTCTCAAAGGCTTAAAGCTCACCCTACCCTCTCACTCTTCAACCATCCTTCCTGCCAAGATAGCTATCAAAGGAGCTACTGTATGGCTTTATGGCACCTCTTAGACATCCAGCTCTCCATGATGGAAAAATGGGAGCCAAAACACAAATAGTGCTACTTAGTAAATTATGAGAAGCTGATTCAGAACTTACACCTTATAGAGACAAATTATTGACCAAAGCACTTCTCCCTAAAGCAGTGCTTCCTAGCAAGAGAGGGAGCAGCTAAGGGTGAGGTCCCAAAGCAGGTAGTGCTTTACACGTTGCTGCAGGCCCTTGGCAGCACAGAGGCTTAGGCAGCAGCACCCAGACTGAGACAGGAATCACCCCCATGGCAGCAGTTGAACAATAGGACTCAGTATAAGGGTCTCATTTCCCCCCATTTCAGTCCACTACTTCCTGTACTGTTTTCTCCCCTGCAGAAAGCACTATGAAAATATCCTCTTTAAGTTATAAAATCCCCATACTAAATAACCACTTTCAACAGCTCTGTCACCCCAGAAACTAGGGACACCAATGATTGCTTTCCAGCTCGCATCTCTCCACCCAAATCCCAACCACAACTTCCATCCCACTGTGAAAATTTCAGTACTTGCTCCTTTAAGGCCAGTCTCTTCCTAGTCACACCTTTTATCATCCCCAGCCACCTCCTCCCCTTAGCCTCCATAGACCCCCAGAGATGCTCTGCGTACCAGAATACTCATCTCATTCTTGAGGACTATGCCAAACCTCCCCAGGAGTCCCTAAGAGCTATCCCTACCCTGTCATCTCGGTCAGCTCCTCTGGCCCTGTCCCACTTCATGTATGGTGTAAGTTGTTCTCCATAACTAGAGGAACCAAGATAGATTTTTCTGTCTGGTCAAAAAATGCTTAGCTTAGCAACTGTACACCACCTGCTTTAAAAAAACCCAAACTTATTTCTGTTCCCCCACACCTTTTTACCAGCAAGGAGGGGAATGTTTCAACACCTAAACTCAGACTCAGCTACAGAAACAATGGGAACACCTGAACCAGAGTCTTTCTGGAAAGAAATTGCCCTTCTGAAAAGAAGGCAGTGCCCATCCAGGGGTGGATCTGCATGTTAAGGTGCATCTCGGGCAGCTTGACAAAAAAACCTTCTGGTACATGCGATGGTAGGACAGATGTTCAGTGCTGCATTCTTGTAATAAAAACAAGCTTCAAATGATTAAGCTGAAATTAAAAAAATAGTGTTTCTGTGGAGAAAGCAATGTAAGAGAGCAAGCAGAATGCAAAATTACACAAAGACAGAACAAAATACATTTATAGCAGAAGAGAAAAGGCAGCAACAAGAATTTAGTTCTGTCTTAATTTCAGAAGTGTACTTCCTACACTAGACTAACATTATCCAAGTCATCTCAATGTCAATTGCATGAAAAACCTTCTCTAGTAAATGAAATAATTTACTGTTAATATTTAACTGTTCTCCCTATGTCTCATAACATCATCCAATTTAATATTACTCCAGTTAAAAAATAAAACTTTGATACTGAAAATGTTTATTCCAAATTAAATAGCTTCATTAGCATGTGCCTTGCACTAGTATATACATTAATTACAGAAACATCCTGTGTGATTTGTCAGGATCAAATCTTTATTTTGACATTCTTTCCAGGTTAGGAAAATTTAAGTGTAGGCTTATGTTGACGCATATTTTCTTCTTTAAGGATAAGAGGCGTCAACATCAGCCTACACCAAGATTAAATTAAGGACATTATCAGAGTATACGAATCTTTACAAAAAATTAAGTTACAGAAACAATTTGGAACTAATTTTAATGTTTCTTGGGGTTTTATTTTTATAGCTGTCAACATTCAAAAGATGAAATAGAGGATAAGAAATGAAAGGGTGTGACTAAAATTTAGAAGTTTAATTCAATCTTCTTTCTGAATAATGAAGTCTTATATCAGTATAAAAACTACTTTAATCACAGGTGTAAAATTCTTTTAAACTGTAATGATTTATGTCCATCACTGCTTAAGCTAATTAGTAATGCTATCTTCTGACAAATTTTATTTTAAACTTTCAACAACAACAAAAACTCAGTGAGAACTATTAGTTGGTGGTTGGAAACAAGGATTATAACTCCACTATATTAACTCAGTTTTGGCATTATATACATTTTGTTAGGTAGACTGTTAAACTCCAGTGATTATATCTACAGCTATAGTAGAGATACACTGTCACCTGAGCAGGAATTTAGAAAGACAGAAAATACTCATTTAACTTACAGGTTTGTAAGAGTAAAACCGGATCCCAGAATTTGACTTCGACATTAGTAATATGAAAGGAGAGCATTTGCAATTATTTAAGAAGATAACATTTAGTTGCACGATTTTTAACTTGTTTGAGACAGCAATATGGTCTAATACTCCCATAATAAAAATTATGTTAGTATGAAATAATGCAGATGCCATCACTGACATTATTATTATCTAAGTTGTGTGATGCATTTATCAATGATAAGAGAGTTTTAGACATGTACTTCTGGAAATGTTAAAAATGGCAATAATAATTACAGTTCTACCATGTTAATGCTTTTACTAAAACAGCCAGTTTCTATGTGTTGAACTGAAATGGAAAGGAAAAACAACTGAACTTCAACACTACAAAGCTATTAAGGATCCCTCACCTTAGAGCAGGCTTTTTCAGTTTGCATGCATTGAGAAGATTCACAGACCTGCTTAATCCAGATTGAGAGGTGCATAAACAAAGCAGAATAAAAAGTGAATGCAACAATAAAACATGGAAACAAGACATTTACAAGACTTACATTAAAAGACAAAATTGCATGCTTTCAAGATATGAAGTCACGTGCAAGAATAAACAACAAAGTGCTTATTGACTCAGTTAGATGTTTGATCATTTCAAACCATACATTTAAGAACACCAATGTATCTTTGAATGACAAAATCTCAGCAGTGCCCCGATAGACTGACCATTTGTAAAGAGACTCTAAAATAAAATAAAATAAAATAAAATAAAAGAGGCTATCTGAAGAAACACGACAGATGACGCAGCTAAAAGACAAAGACTATTAAAAAAGCAACAACAAAGACAAGAAAATAAATCCTCATATATACATACATATACCATTGCATAGCATGAATGTTTCAGGCAGTTGCATTACTGAATTGTGGTGAACAAATCTGGCCAAAATTAAAAAGATATATACCTTATTACTAAAATTACTTGGAAAAATATAAAAGCTTTTTAATAAAATAAATTAAAAACCAGTGCACCATGCTCTTAAGACAGAAACTGATGGCATTAATATTTTGCCTAGCACTCATTCTGACCCTCATTTAAATCAACTAGAATGAACTCAGGAATAACATATGACTTTAATTTCATTATGCCTCTGAGCAAAATGCACTAATAACTTTAATTGTTAGAGATATTGTGAAAGTGGCATAATAGTTTTGCCACCCGAAGTTCAGTGGAGAGGGATTTCTTTTTTAATTTATATTCTAAATATTTTAAACCATTTTCTTTGAGAGATGAGTGTTACACAGAGCATCTAATTGAAGGTTTGATTCAGAGTTTGTGTGTGCCAGTTACAAACCCTCGTTGCCCCCCAACATTAATTCCAGGCGACTGAACAATTTCCTAGGGGCCATGTGTTTAGAGTTTAGAAGAACAGGAATTTATCATATTAAAGTATTTTATTCTCCCTGCAAACAAAGCTCTTTATGTTTTCTTTGTTCCTGCTTCTTCCTTTTGATCTCCATTGTCAGAGTTTTGCACCATTGTAATACTCTGCAATCTGCTGGGGGAGAAAGAATGACTGATTGTCTCCTTTTGAAAGGCAAAGTATGTGCAAGCCTGCAGCCTGCACCAGCATCCCTACTGGGAAAGGTACTGTCTGCATTCTCCTCCCATACTTTTTTTCCCCCCCTTTTCCCCCTCAACTCTTGGAAACAAAGCTATCCTAAATGAGTCACAAAACCTTAGATTTTAATAGGGAACACAAAACATCACTACTACGCACTGGCCATATTCCAAAGACAGATTTAGTGTTAAGCAGCAAACTTTAACATTAAATGCTAAAGAAAGAGTGCAGGGGGAAGGGAAAGTTCTGGCCATGATACACTAAACTTATCTTATTTGGAATGAAAATTTCAAATAATTATTCTAAGCACAAAGTTTAGAAAAAAAACTATGGCAGCATTCAAAAAGTTGGTACTCAAAATAGCTCATACACTTCTAAATCACGGAATTAGGAAATATATTAAAATTCAAATCAAATCCTCTGATGAAAGCTTTCTTGTTAAGATGACACGGAAACACTTCTCAAGGCCAGGCAATTCTTGATTGTCCATCTGTATCAGGTGATTGTTCAGTCCATCTCAGAATCACTCCAGCTCTCTGCTAGCTGGCTGGCACCCAGAGCTGTGTTCACATGGTTCCCAGAGCTTGAGGGCAGCAGCTCCTCTTGGTGCTTGACCACAATTTTTGGTCCCAGTACCACCATCATCACCAGGCTGTCTTGCACTGTATTACCACCATATACTTTTATAATCCCGTTGATCCATGTTTTGGATTTGTGCTTTTGCTCTATTCAAGTTATTTCAGACCTTCCTTAACCTGGACAATTGGGTATTGACTGCAAGATCTGAATGCTGAAGCAGGGTTTGATGCCCTCAATTCTAATTGAAGTCAGAGTCAGTTGAGGTTACTTAATGCTTTGCAAGATCTGGATCTAATTATCACATTAGGTCCTATAAGAACCTCCTGATATCCAGAGATACATGTTTTATACAAGGAAAAGCAATATGCATAGAGGTTAAATGATTTGCATAAGGTCACTGAGAGAATATATGGCAGAATTCAAATAAAAGCCTGCTAGTTCCACCCTTTCAGCCTCAAGCATTTTTTATTACCTCCAATTTTATATTCCTGACAGAAGAAGTCATTTCCATTTCAAATATTAAATGGGAAATCAGAAAATGCAGTGAACTCTGAACCACATCTCCTTGGTAATCCAGCAAGGCAGATAAGCCATATACCAACCTGTGGGTTCAAATGAGTTAACCAACACATTTAATACAGCTATTGTATGAAATGAGATTGTGTCTGCAGACATACCAGTAAATACTTCTATCTCTAAGCAGGAGAATGTATGGATGTACACTTAGTCCCCATGCAGACTATTTGCATATATTTACATAAATAATGCACAACAAACTGTTTCAAGGGACAGACTGATGTCATTTCAATTGGACATCATACAGTCCTAACCTAAACAGTGCTAAGTATAGGAGAGGAATCAGAGAGCATTTGATTGTAAGCCCTCTTTTCATAAGGCAGTAAAAGATTTGGGAAGGACTCAATTCACCTGCACTTTCTCTTGGACATATGGTCACAGGTAATAAAAATATGGAAGATGCTATTTTTTACTATTTATTTACTAGCAGATATTTGTCAGCCTCAACAGCAGATCAAAAGTTTAGAAGGTGACCCAGCAAAAAATTTTTTTTCCTTTTCTACTGTTGTTTTTAACTTTCATTTTTCAAACTCCACCTTTTCAATTGTGCGCCTGTGCTGTATGGAAAAACCATTAAAAGCATTCATGTAAAAATTAAGTTCAAAAACATTTATAAAGACTTAATACCATTTACAGATGCTATGTCACATGACCATATTTTGGACTAGAGAATACCTACACTACAAATTAGCCACAGTTCTGGAAGCAGTTCATAAGAAAAGAGCATGCCTTAGCAGAAATCAGAACTAAAAAAATATCTTGAAATTTCCCACCATCTGCAAACTCCGCAACACTGAGAGAAGCTTCCAACACAAATAAACAAGTCCTACCCCTTGAAAAAGGAAGCTATTTGATTTTGCTGATGTATTTCCATTACTGTTTTATGCATAAACACATGCATTTCCTGAAGGTAAAAGGGTCCAGTATAAAAACAAAGTATGATTGAATTCAACTTAAGGATACATAATGAATTATTCTACTTGACTGTATACAAGAAAGATATTTGGAGCACTTACTGTATCATCTTCGAATACTGAATATGGGGAACACCATTTACTACAAAATCCTGAAATCTGACCAGTTATTTCAAGGTTCTCTATTAAATGATTACAGACTAATTTACCAAAAAAATGTTTTGTACAGTAATTAACCAATGAGGTTCTTACCACTCCACTTTATTCCTCTTGAAGTACATTTATAGGCAAGGCACAGAAATATGCTTTAATATGGTTCAATAAAGGAAACAATAAAGAACATTTTCACATTAAAGACATCAATACAGAATTTTAGAGCATTTGAAGGGAGCAATAATTGTAGAGCACCTGAATTTACAACTGCTTTTTTCAGGACAGGAAACAATCCACCCTCCTAAGCACTCTTAATAAGTGCTCACCTATTTCAGCAAAACTGTCCATATATTTTTTTCTTTTTCAAAACTGAATACACATTTTCATGCTGCATATTTAAAGCATCTTCAGCCTAATGTCTTCAGTAATGTGAAGGGACAAAGCATAATAAAAGGACACTAACTACTTGACCTGTGAAAGAATTTCTCACACAGGAATCGAGACAGTCTAAAAATAGTCCCTAATGATGCTCTCTAAGGACTTTCCCACTGGCATTCTGGGTATCCAGGCTGCACGTGGGTCAGGTGGAAGGGATACAGGCTGCCACTTATCTACAGGGATCCTAATCCAGGATAATGCCTACAGGCTGCAGGCAATACCAGATGAAACACAAAGGCCTCCAAGAATAGAGAGAGCATGAGTATGACCCTGAGCTGCACTTCATCCACCCTGCTCTGGGGCAGAAAGTCCTATGCTGAACCCTAGGGACAGAGCACAGAGACTCAGGAACCATACCCTCTGTACATAGGTGAAGTCTTCCAATTCTTGTATGTTTTATAACTACTAGTTGAAACTTAATTAGGAAGAATGAAATTATTATAATTATTAAGAAAAAATAATTTGTGAAGTACAAACATGGTTTAAAATTCAGCATGTACTAAATAGTACTCCTTTTTAAGCACTAATACATCTTTTCTAAAAGGAAAGTTCTTTCACCCATTTTCAAACTTCTACAAATCAAATAATGGAACAGTTTGGACAGTGTTTGATTTCCTTCTCTTCTTTTAAGGGCTGATTCAGACCAGCCTGCCAAAGCCTACAGCTGCAGCATGCTCCAGCTCATAAGAGCTCACAGGAGTTCATTTTTGTAACATAAACAAATATGCTATTTTCCAATTTTGATTGTGTACAATGTAACTTCTCTCTACTCTATAATAATAGAACCTGGAGTTTCTTGAAAGCCAGTCCTCTTCAAAACAGTAACAAAAACTGGCATATCCTTAGCCACCATCTCCTCTTTGAGGTCAAGTTCTTTTTGAGAGACCTCAGATCTTAGCAGGTTAATGCTCACATCCCTACAACTTGCTCTCCCTCAGAGCTGACAGCATCATCAGTAGAAAAAGATGAGGAGACACACAAAAGAAATGTACAAAAAAAATCCCTCAACCTAACCCCCAAACCCCACACTATTATCTTGTAAACATATACAACACAGCAGATTAGCACCACAAAAACTGCCACATGTATCTTGAACTTGCTTTGCCCAATCCATTCCATTCCTTATGACCCAGATGTATAAAACATTTAGTATATTTAAAAACAGCTACACACAAAGCAAATTGGGACAGAGCAGTAATTTTTAAAAGGGCTTAATACATGCTAATGATAAGATATCTAAAGATGGATGTTTTCATTTGCATAAATATGTGCTAGGCATAGAATTTTCCTCCTCCCTGAGATGCTGCTAACCCTGTGCATGCAGTTTATATGATAATTTTGTTAGTCAGAGAAAACCACCAAAGATAACATACTGATTTGCAATGATAACACTGTTTCTCTGCAGACTACATGTATTCTACTAGCTACTCAAAGAATTCTTGCACCACTTTTCACATCATGTTGGGCAACAGCACAGTAGAAATGCTTTATTCTCTCTATGCTAAATTCTTAAAAGCAAGAAATGTACACAAACCAGTAAGACCAAGCATTGTACATTCTTTCAATATTCATGGTAATAACCTTAACTGTAATTAGAATGAATAAATTTAAAGCCTCTTAGAATGAAATCCATCTCCTTTTCTTTCCGAACTAAATATTTAGATTGCTGCTTTGCAAGTAAGAAAAACTACATATTTAGAAGGTTAAAACAGGAGCTAGACCATGTTTTCCATTCCATGGTTATAAGGTTTCTCAGAGATGCCTACCTTTTTGCTGCTGGTGATACAGTCTCCTTTCTGGTTCCTGACGGAGAAGGTAAAGAGCCACTTGGTTTCTTTGGTAATACAGTTCCATTGTTAACTGTAGTCCTTAAAGGCAGGGTTTGTACCAGTGGTCTTGCTGTAAAACAAATATAAGATGAAATCACTGCCTTCATTTACTTTTCTGTGTTTTTTTCTTCAGCAAACAACACTAGAATATTTTAAATTTTCCAAGTAGTGTGCCATTTTTGTGTCACTATGGCCAAATTGAGCATAGATGAGGGTTTTAATATTGATGATATTAAAAAAATTATTATTATTCATAACAATAATAGTCCTATCAAGTAAAAACTCTGTCCTAGATTAAGGATCTTAGTGGTAAGCACAGAAGTAGTTGTACTCAAAACCAATCCTGCTCTGTCAAAAGAGCATCAGACTCTTGCCCACCTGGATAGCATCCAGAGGAGTGCTAGAAATGAAGGCAAGTTGTCATCCCAGAAATTCCTGCTCTTCATCCCTCAGTCTTCTTGGAGGTTTTCCACAAGCAAATTATCTATTAAGAAATTTCTACTCTCCCCCAGAAGGTCTTTTTTCAAGGAATGTGGGCTTATGTTTGACAGAAAGGATTTGTACCCTTTATTCAGAAAAAGCTATTGAAATCAGCAGAAGAGTGAAGGTAATAAGCTGGCATTATCTACCTACATCCTTCTGATCAAATGTTGGCTCAAAAAAAGGATGTGGTGTCACAGCTGTAATTAACATTAGAATAACAGAAAAGTCCAATTCAAATAGTTAGAAGTTAGTTGCAAAAACTGCAAGCAATGAGTATCAACATGAATACTACTGTGGATCATAGCCTTGAAACAGAGACACAAACATGACTAGTGCTCTCTCCACATCAGAAAAAAAAAGCTTGAATCACTTGAAATTTGACAGGACTTTGTATTACAAGCCATTATAACGATGCTAAAAGCCTCTGGGTTCAGAGAAACACCACTTGAGAGAAGGCAGGAGTAGTAATTCACTTTAGGAACATAAAATTTCATTGAACTTGGAGAGGATGGCAGGGAGGATACCTATGAAATGTTCTTCAAAAAAGACTGCCAAGGATAAAAGAAATAAAAGGCTAAACTGAAACAGTACCAATTGTATAAAATTACAGGTCATATTGTAACAACATCTTATTGTAGCACTGACAGCAAGCATTTATTGACTTGTTCACCCTAAGTTTTCACATACTGAACAAAAAGACAGATGCGAAAATCTGTGCCTTGAGAAGATTGTCAGTACATATGGCCTACTAGAGAATGCAGCTTGCAAGACAAACTTTGTCTTGAAACTTTGTTAGAATACACTTACTTGTTATGTATTTGTCATTTATTTGTTCAGAGGAGAGAAATTTAGAAAGGGAAATACTGAAGGAACGAGGCTTATTTGGCTTAGAAGAGTGAAGGATGACAGGAAAGAACATCAACAAAGGAGATAAAAAGAAAATTTTCTCTATCCCCACTGAGGGTGTCTTCCAGCTCTGCCTTCCATGATCTGTTTTAACTGACTAATGCTGTCTTTAGAGCTTACACAAAACGTCTTAAGTTTACTTGGCTTCCCAAGTAAACTCTATTTTTCTATTAATGAATTCAGATAGAATTCTATTTGCTTCTCCTTTATTAATATTTTTGTATATTAAATTATTTTCACAGTTTTGTGCTGGAAGCTCTGCTGCTTGTTTCCTAATTGCTGCCCTGCTGCAGTTAATCCATATGTATAAAAGTGATTATGTTGCAATTGTACAGAATCACAGGTAGCTGCAGTTGAGAAGTTATGGACCTGTCTTCCTGCAAGCTTTCTGTAGCTCACAAAACTTTAAAGAAATTTGAGAAGACAAATTAGAACAGCAATTGAAGTTAAAAAAATAAATTATTAAAATATTTTCCTTAATTGTAGTTATTTTAAAAGAATGCCTCCAAAAGAGTAGCTGGAGTGAACTAGCTGGAGTCTATTTACTCTTCCAACCTTACAAAATTGAAACTAGCAACAGCCAGGAATAAAGCCTACAACCTTTAACAGAAGTTTTGCTTCAGATCCACCACCAATCCACAACCCACACTTCTGGAAATAGAGATTTAAATGGTCAGCTAGTGTAGAAAGCAACACCACAAAACTCTTGCACAATATAGAGAAAAACTGTGCATTATTCAATAAATCCACTGTTTACTCAGGAGCTATTTGGTTTTACTTACAACAGCTAGTTCACACCAGTGGTAACTGGCATCACAGTCACAAAATCCCAAACATGTCATTGCTGTTAGAAGTCAGTAACACACTATTACTGCTTTGTCAGTAATGTTTATTTTGGAAGTTCTGGTGCTTCAAGGTCTTACCTGTGGTAGCAGGACTGACAAGTTTATCAGCCTCAGCAGCAGCTTTTTTAATCATACTCTGATCTATGGATTAATAGGGCTGTTAAGTTTACAAACAAACCAATAATTGCAAAAGGAAAGAACAACAAACACAAGTAAAACAAAGGCAGGAAGCCATACTGAAACTCCACCAAGTAGTAGAAATAAATAAGGAAAGGGGAAAAAAAACCCAAACAACTAAACAAAAACTAAACAACAACTAAACCATTAGGGAAGGAGCTCTACAAATGGACAAGATAAGCCGCTCCCTTTCCATGATGTATGCTGCTTTTAAGCTGCTTAGCTCAAGAACACAAAGACTGAAAACAAGCTCAAGATTTTTCCATTATAGATTTGAAAGTCTGAAACTTGAAATCTTTGAATTAATTTTAAATCTGAAGTACTCAGAAAAAAATGAAGGCATTTATCCCATGAAGATTCTTGTTCCAGACTTTATACAGTACTGCGGGGACCCTGTTTTTCAAAAGGCACAGGCCTCCCCCAACACACACACACACTTAATCCTGATCCTCATCTATAGATCAAATGATAACAGCAGCATACACTGTCCTTCAAGCCCCAGTTTGCATGGGCACAATGTCTGTGTCATTCTGTGGGATCAAATTCCACTTTTTAAAATTTCAATTGTGGAATTAGTCATTAAACAATGCAGGGAGAATAAACACAAGTTCAGTCCATGCAGCCCAAGGGGTATAAGCAGCTCCTCCCATGTTGAACAAAGCCCCTCTCCTAAGAGTATCCATCAGAAGCTTTCATAATGCTACTCCAAACTAAAATTAGTCTTATGCTAAGTAATTGCACACAATTTTTTATAAAGTAGTTGTGCCTACAAAGGAATAATAGATAATTATGTGAAATACGTCATATTTGACAAAACAGCTGAAAAAAAACCCCAAGTGATCTGATTACTTCAGATTCTATGTCATGTTTATAATTCATGTTTAATAAGGTTGATCATACACTAAATGATACAGCTGATGTACAGCAAAGTGAAAATTCTTTACATAAATAGTCACAGTACTGATCTTCTCCAGAAATTAGGTAGGTTTTGTTGGCAGGACTCATTCTGGTAATTTGCAATGGAAGAGCAACTGACATTTGTAGTCCTCTGTTTGCATTATTACAGTAAAAGCTCTAACACTGTAATTTCATACACACACTAAGAACCAGGCATGCAATACATACATTAAAAAAACCTCAAAACCACACACGCACAAATCCAACAAACAAGCAAGCAAACAAACCCCTACAAAACCAGCCATAAAAGACAGGGGGATAGGCTTACAGCAGCTTTTCTTCAATGTACATTGAACTACGGCTCTAATGGTCTGCCATGACCAAGAAAACTTCTCCTGATTTAGAGTTCAACTCTGCTCATAGAATCCAGGAAAATCTGGTTTATATTTTGCTAAGCAAAGCCAGCAGACATGAAGAACAGATTTGGTTACAACTCAGTAATAATTACTAAACTTTATTTCCTCCATGCATTAGATAATATCTATTTTACAGGCAACATGAAGCCTCTTAATCCCTTGTTAAACCAGATTTGATGGAACATTTTATCACAGTGGAGGCTATCTTTAGTAACATTTAACTTATCTGATATTTTAATTTTTTTCTCAATAAAACAAAGACAAAATAAGGAGATTACAACAGAAAGGGAAGAGAACATGAAGACAAGATTTCAGATATTTAGTGCCTATTCCATCTGACAGCTAGCATGAGACACAAATAACTCATTATTTGGCTCTGTAATTCTGTCCCTTTCAGCTTTACTCATCTCCTGACACAAAACTTTGTAATAAACATGACATCTCAGTTCAGCAAATTAAGTAGCTCCTACCAAGTCTGTTAAATCAGTGACTAGAACTAAATATTTGTTGTAGGGTTACAAATATACAACCAAAATTAAAGGAAGTCCTAACTTTAAACAGAGAATATTATAAATCCATAAATACATAACATAATTATCATGCAAAGTAAGGTTTTAATTAATATTAATACATATCAGGAACACAAAAGAAACAACTTCTTAAGTTAGACAACAGAGAGCCTGTGAAGTCAGTACTTTCTTTCCACATCTAGGTTGCCACCAGTCTTGCTCCTGAGACCACCCTAAAATACCTTGTGTGTTTCTCTGAGCTGCACACAGGCAGCCTCCAAGGCCTCTGCAGCCTCACACACTACAATAAATCACATTGCTTGGGTTCTAATAAACCTTTACTCCTGTGAAGTGCTGGATGTTCAAGTCCAGCTTTTCTGAACTGTGCACAGAAAAACTCATTCCTGCAGAGCAGGAGAGCACACTGTGGCACATGGGCACAGCACAGAATTCTGCCAAGCAGTGACATCTGTCACACCTTGTACCTCACTGGCTCTGGCTCTGCTGCTCTGGAACACGGTCAGGTAACATCCACAGCTGTACCTTTCTTTTGTAGCTGAGCAGCTGTGTTGTACCATCTCCTTAGTCATGTCAACTCTGTGCTAGCTTAGAGCTCTGTCTTATGTCTGTACAATCCACAGACACTTGAGACATTTTAAATTAAATTTTAATCACAATTTATATAAGTTTAATTCATTTTTTAAGATAAAAACCCCCCAACCTATTAGGAGTTTCACCCACAGAAGACAACGCCTTCCCTAAAGAGTTTACAAAATACCTTGATCAGAAATAAGGAAGCGGTAGCAATGGTTAAATGTAGTTTATGGATTAAGCATTAAGAAAATGCAAATGCTTTGCTGGTTCATGTAATACTGTAGAAGGCTCACAGATTTAACCATCTGGATTTCTATGTGTTCTTTTTAACAGCCTGAATTTCAAATGTATTTTATTTACAGTTGGATTTGTTGAATTTGAATATTTCAAGATCTAATGAACAACCTATTTTAATACATATGAAACACTCATTGAACTGCACTATTTTACATCTGTCTGAAATGCAAACCTTTGGTAGGTCCTTTCTTGTTCTGCATGGCCTGCTGCTCCTCTGTAATATTCAAGCGTCGGACCACATCAGCAAGGGCAGATTTGAGCAGCTGGATGTCATCTTCCTGCATCTGGACACGCTGCTCCAGAGAGGCAATGCGGTCTGTGACCTCCATACTGCTTGCAGCAGAGGCACTGTCATCTACACAAAGCAGCAGAAAAAAAAATGCAATATCAATAACGGATAGCTATCCAGAAGTACCTTATGCAATTGGCTGCAGGTAAAAACAAGGCTGTTCTCAGAGTTGATGACTTCTTGAGGAAGAAAGTTTTTGAGTGAACAAAAGGAAGAGATGGAAATTAAAATAAATAAATAAAAGATATGTACTTAAGTAAGATGTTATTATGAGGTTGGCTTCAGGGCCAGCTGCTAATTGGGTTTCACTACCAATTATCTGCACATCAGAACTGCAGTGATCAATCATCACCCTTCACTGTTCTGCTCAACACAACATTCTGACACTGCTGGGCAGTCACAAAGAGCTACATTTTCTGATATGAGTACACACCCTTCCAGAGTTTTCTGTCTCACATAGCTCATAGAGATGCATTACAAATACATAAGTAACAGATAGGCTTAGACTTTTTCAAGCTACCATACACAGGCTGAAGAACAGATACTGACCCAATCTGCTAACCCCTAGTTTATACCAGCAGCTTTGACACCATTCCCTCTAACTGAAATAAAAACCCAAATAATTTCAAAATTACTCAGTAACTATACTCTAAGCCTGCAAATTATTAAAAGCGTCATTACTTTGATACAATTCACCCATTATTTGGAAGTAACCCATAGTAGCTTCAAGACTGCAAATCCATGATGAGGACTACACGTTCTTTCCACTCAAAACTAGCAATAAGAATATATTTCCTAAATACATTTCCCATCATATAGTAACACTGTCTCTTATTACAATATTCAGTTAAGAGAAATAAGAAGAAAGCAACACCAAAGACATCAAAGTCAGTATCAAATAGGGAAATAATATGCAGTTTTTAAAGAGAATTGCAAAGTTTTATTTAACTAGGCTTCAAAACCTAAAAAAAAAATTAGGTACTAACTTACTGGATGATCTTAAGTAACCTTATCAAGGATCATAGCTTTCAACTCATGGCTTAGGAAGTCATACTGCAGCAAAAATGGATATTTATGCTACTATCTGCAAGCATAATTGATTTCTCACTCACACCCAGTGCAAGTCTGCAGCTTGTATTTCTTCTGTTAAAGCTGAGCTCTTTTTGTGAAGAAGGTGGTATTTGTTTTCATTTCTTGTGTTCTTAATTCTCTGTTCCAAACCAGAGTTTTACCCTTCTTTTGTAAAAGGGCGCAATAAAAAAGTTAAATGGTTTCTGCATAATAATAACTCCTCTTGAATTTTAAAACAAAGTTAAGTGTTTAAAAAAAGGAAAACAATTTTTTCTGAGTACATGTAAAAGCATATCCAAAAATGCTAATGCATACAAACTTTTAATCATAAGCATCTAGGAAAAAAATGTGATTATTTTATTTTTAAAAAAATCTATTCATCTCCAAACCACTCCAATGCAATGGTTTTGAAATCTCTTCATCAGATCAATTTTGGCTTCCTCATCTCTCACACCCCCAATAGCTATCTGTGGTTATCAAAAGCAGAATTAGAAACAACTCAGAAACAATGTAACAATATTGTCAGTCCATAAATAGCTACAGACTATTATAGTTTAAAATGCTAGTTAATTCTGTTACAGGATTTTCAGATCATATTAAAAATATCAACATTAGGATATTATTAGGCTGAATATAGTAGTAATGTAAGTATCTGTTTCTGAATGAAGTAAATCAGAACTCAAGTTCCTGAAAAATGTTAAAAAACTTTCCCCATGAAAAGCTTTCCAAACTTTGGCCTAATCAGACTTCTACTCAACAAAGGACTCTGTCCTGTAGCTATTACAGGTAATTAGTCCCCAAACTCAGATTAGCAGCTATGCTGGCAGCAGTAAGAGCTGCCTGCAGAACTTAACCTTTCCTCTACAAACAAAAGCCCCACGCTGCTCTAATGACTTTACACTTTAACTCAGCTGGAAATAACAGGGATTAGCATACTGGACAATAGGCAACCAAATCAAAGGCTTGATTTAACCAATACAAGCCAAATTCAAACTTTAGCAATTCTGCCAAATTCAGTACCATCAGGAATAGTTTTCCTCTGAATTCAGTCAACAAAAAATAGCTGAATCCCAAAACCAGGGCAGTAAAGGAAACCCAGGGGAAAATCAGTTGGTGTTGAAATTATATACCCTTGCTACAAAAGAAAACATCCTCATTGAAGTATCCATTTCACTAACTTTTAAGTGTGCAGAAACAGTAATTTTGCCCAGACATTAATCATCAAGTGGTAAATCAGTGGCACTGGTTTATTCACAGTCCTGTAAGAAATCACTCCCACTAATAACTATTAAGATGTACAGTTGTGTCCCTTCTTCCCCCTTCCCCCATCTGTCACTGTGACTCTTCCCCTCACACCCTCACTGGCCAACAGGCCCCAGCAAACCCTTTCTTGGACACAACATCTGTATCTTCCACTATCATCTCCTTGTAGGGTCCTGGCAACATAACCCTCACCCTTGCTGTAACCTACAGCTTGTTTCATTTTTATGGTTCTTACTTCACTAGGTGCAGTTCCCTTCCAAGGATGCAGAAAAAAAATAAAATGTTAACAGCTTTCAGTAAGATTGCAGCTGGAGACAAGACTGCTTACAGTCCAGTACCATTTCACCTTACCTCCTTTTTGCATGCATGTACAAGTAAGCTAGAAAAGAGGCACAGAATACAACAAAACTACATTTTATGAAGAATGCAAAGTTCAATTATAAAATAAGCATAACCTGTTTGTTATGCAAGTTGAGGGTGGAATGTTCTTGCCATTGACATCACTACACCCCAGTATGTTGAGCAATAAAGTTGAATTTTCAACACAGCCAAATAAGTGAAATGGCACAGTATCAGAAGAGAAAAAAAACAATTAACACCATAAACTAACAATACAACAATGAAAATGTCACTGCAGATGTCACCTACTCTGTCCACACAAGCAAGAGTGGTATTGTTAGCCTAATTTGTGACCTGCCTCTGCAGTGTACCACCCATCCTCACAGCAAAGGACATTTGCAAGGAATATTTCAGCACACATTTGTAATGCAATTTGGAAAGGCAAATGAAGGAGACTGCAAAGCCAGACAAATTGCCTTCAAGTATTAGATCTCGTTATCAGTCACTACCACCCCTTGCCCATGGATGGGCAGAACAGACATCACACCACCTACATGGGGAGCACCAATAGCACAACAGAATTAATCATTACTTTTTTCATCCATGGGAAGAATAAGGACTTTACAGTGAAATTTATGCAACATGGTTTTAGAAACCTGAAGTGAGTCACTTTCTACAAAGTTCATTTATTTTCACTGATTTTAAGGCAAGTCTAAATCATTGTCTCAAACATGTAAAGCATAGAACGGTTTTGGTGGGAAGGGATCTTAAAGATTCCTGTCCACCTGCAATGGGCAGGGAGTTAATCTACATCTCATGAGATAAATGCCACCTACAATGTCCAAAATTAGAAAAAACAAGGAGGTATCAATTCAGACACCTCATTTTTCATTGTAATAGGCATTTGTGGTAAAACTTGGAAAAAAGAGTCATTTATTATTTTTGCTTTGCTGAGATTCCGGAAGTTTCAAAGGGAAGGCAGCAAAAAAGGGGAATGTACTACATACCTCTCTAAATTGTCCAACCAGCTAATCCATGATCTCATAGATTGGAAAGATTTCTCATGGCAAACTAAAAGACAATACTGAGTCAAATGATTAATCTGCTTCCAAAGTGTATTCCAGTTTTACAGCAATTTTTTACTTGAGCTTAGCCAAATGTGAAGAAACATCTGAAGCAAAGCCAACAACAGGACATGTATGCTGTTTACAAGAGTGATTTCAATACTATTTCTTGTATGTAGGCTAAAGCTAAATTACATACTTACACCATTAGTTAGAAGGAAGCCTGTTAGATACATACTATTTTCTATAGATTTCTTCTACAGAAAAACCTAAACCTTCTAAAAAACCTAAATCTTACCTGTATATTAACATGTATGAAATAATTAAAGTAGGACTTGGCATTCTGCCCCACAGAAGAACTACTTTATTAAATATATTCCACATTTGCATTATGCAGACATTATTTTTGAGGCTATCTTGTCCAGCTCAGATCACAGCAGTAGACCATGCAATGGAAATATTACGTACTGATTCTCAAAAGACTGGCAAAAAAATTTGAGTTTATTTAATCTACATGGCATATTTGGAGCACCAATTAACAGGATAAAACATGAAGTACTTCCAAAACTGATTGCAACTGTGGTTGCTAGACACTTTTTTAATAATACATTTTAAAAGTGGCATCTCAAAGTCTTTGCAGAGTTGTCCTTGTGTTTAGACACTCTGCAGGACATCAGGAAAGAAAATGCAAGCCTTCTAAGGACAGCAAATGCCAGCAGTGGTCATTGGCAAAAACTAAAGATAACCCACATGACGGCAAACATGGCAAGGGGTGGCAGTGGAAAGGCAGCATCACCCGCACACAGAGCAGCTCTTCTTCTAGCATAAAGACACAGATTGTGCCAACAAGCCTGAATTGAGCTCAGCTAGCAGGAATACTTTCTGTCACTGAGAGATTTCATTAAGCGTATCACGTTCTGTACTTGTGCTGAAATCAGTTGGTACAAGTATCTACATTCCTTGGAAACAGCTATGAACTTCAGGGCCACTACCACAGTCTCATGAAACTGTACATGGACAGAAAGGAATTCTCCACCCTCAGCATGCAGCTAACTCTATGGCAGAACACATCAACTGCTAAGAAAGACATTGCATCAAAGGAGAGAGAAAGCTAAAACAGTAGTTATGAAAAAAGAAGCAAACAAACAAACAAACAAACAAAAAGCACAATCTTGCAGGCTGCACAAATCCAGCCTGAATTTGACCCAGTATTTTAGCAATCAATTAAGAACACTGAAGATCCTACACTTCCAGAAACGTCCTTCCACCCATAAAGGCCTATGGCTTTTGCACTCCACTAACTGCAAAGCTGTCAGATGTGGCACATGTCACTCGGCACACGTTTGGCAAGGTCCCCTTCTCCTGCCCACATCATCACTGAGATCTCATGCAAGTAACTGAGATACATCAACTACTTCCTTCAAGCATCCTGGGAGTAACACTACCACTAACTTTCAAATGACCTCTCTGCTTCACCTCTCTTGATACCATATGTTTAGCTTGAAACTCTAAGAGAGCAGAAAAGCATCCCTCTGTGGCAGGCATCTCCTACGCCTTCCAAATCCTGCCCTCCCTATTTGGTTCATTTCATGCATCTTTGAGTCTGGGTCACAGAAGTCAGGCAGACAAGCTATTTGATAGAAACAGTTTTTCTGAGTTGACAGCAACAGAGAGAAAAGAAACCCAAAAACCTGGGAAGAGAGACAATCATCCAACTTCTCTCAGAATGAACACAAGCAATTCACTGTAGCACAGAAACAGGGGAATGCAGCCACAACACTGTTGCCAGGCTTTGAAGCAAGATTGGAAAGTACCAAGCATTCTTGTATCAGTTTCTGTGGCATAATGTCAGCGGTCATTCGCAGACCAGAGCCTCTGTGCAAGGCAACAATGGGAAAATAAAACAGCAGGTTTAGTTTCCTTTGACAACACCACGCCAAGCTCCTTTGTTTAAAAGATTCATGTCAACAGTATTTCACAGACTAAATATCTTTGCTCACTTTTCTAATGCAAAACACTGAAACACTGTACCATACCTGAAACACAGCAGCAGCCCTCAGGCTTGTCTCCTGGGGACAATGACAACACATATGGGCAACAGCTTATCATAAAGTCTGGTACATACTAGACTGGTCTGCCAGATTAGAGCTTTCCACTGTGAGAAGCAAGTGGATTTAAAGCCCAAAATAATGTTATCCTATTTAATCTTGTTACTTTGTGTGGTTAGGGGAAAAAAAACCAGGCAGAATCTTTTAACTACAGGTAAAATTGCAAACATTGTTGCTTTACATGAAGTTTTGGAAATCAAAACTGGTTGCCAGCTGAATGTCTAATCCTCTAACTGTGTTTTGCTATAAAGGTATCTATAATAGGATAAAAGTTCAAGCATAACATATACTTTTTGAGATGGAAAATTTTGATTATGAGGAACAAGAAATCATATCTAATATTTAAACCCAATAGCTACAGGAACAATGCCATGCCTATCTATAAGCTCATGTATGTATACACACATACCATTTTTGAACAGGTAGGACAACTTTTCAGTTCATTCTGTATTCTAATGCATGTTCTTAAGATAAGAGTGATTAGCAATGCAAGGAGATGCCCTAGTTGGGTACAATCAGGTACATCTCACATTAAGTAATCTGAACAGCCCAGATTAGTTTTTCCATGTCTTCACACGATATGCATGTGTAGGAGGAAATGGGATGTTCTTCTCTGTCCCACACATAATGCCCTACTCTGGATGTGCTGGGAGCCACAGTAGCAGTAAAGTAAAGCATCATCTTGTGAGAACTGATCACTTCTAAACCATTTTAATTAAAAAAATACAAATATTTTTTGTCAACTAAGATGGACTACAGATGGTTATTTTTGTGAACAGTATTTTCCCTCCTTTAATACAGCTAGCTATTGCAGCCCAATACTTATTAAATCTTATTACTGTATTTCCCAACACTCACAGAGGAATAACTTGTCCTTTTACAGTTTTAGCACTAGAAACTTAAAGACAGGGAATATAATTTCCTAAAATTAGAGGCAGAATTTGAAAGGATAAATCCATAATAGCAATCATCATTCAGAGCCTCACAGCTGGGAGCACTACATTCATTAACAAAATGGGAGAGAAGAAAATGATCTAACAGAACATTTTCAGAAAGCTCCTCGTGGCTAATTAGTTAGGAATCACTGCAGCAAAATTATAAGCATGTGTCCTTGACCTGCCTGTAGCTGTCAAGCTATAGCCAGCAGCTTACTATTTTTTCCCAAGCAGATGGTAAATGAGCTTCTACTTGGAAATCAACCAGTTAAAAATTATCTTCCCCAACAGCACTTAAGAAGAAGATGGAAGAAATTTTTGACACATCAATAAATTAGAGGAATTTTACTCAGAAGAGGTCTATCAACATAAATGCTTTAACAGTTCAGAGCTACTGTGCTGGCTCTGTTGAACACAGAAGTCAATAGAAAATGTTTTAGCCAGTTATGATTCCTGCACATGATCAGCCCATACCATTGAAAAAAACCCCAAACCCCAGCATTGCAAACAGAAACCAGGAGAGTAAGGATAATATTCCACAGCATAATATTAATGCAAGGATAGTAGTTTGAAAAGGAAGTGACTCCATGGCACCTGACTGGAGTTAAGAAACTGAAGATGCAGCCTAACAAGAACTTGCTAATGAAGGAACCAGTAGGGTAATTAAGGTATCAGGGCAGAATAGCTGGGCTGTTTTACCATCTTATATTCTCAGTGATGTGCTGAGAGAGTACCTGTATCACACCCCTAAAACAAGAGAAGAAAACTAGATGTGGAACATGGGAGAACATCTCCAATGACTCTCCATCTCCATGTCACAGCTACGGCTCAATGTCCAAGTCATCCAACAACAGCTAGGAAGGAATGAATGCAAATTCATCACATGATGTAAGGCAAAAAAACTTCAGCTTTTGTTCAGCACTACTAGACAAAAAGAACCAATTCAGAAGGGATTTGCTTCTCCTAAATATACTTTAAACCACATGCAAATAGACACCACACATCAGTTCACAAAAAACGTTCTCCTTGAAACTTTGTACTGTTTAATTCAATACCTTTTCACTGCTGTAAAAAACTGGATGTTTCCATTTGATTCTTCAGCTATGCCATAGTATAAAAGCAGAAGTATTTACTTTACCTTGCAGTCAGGAGAGATTGAAAAGGCAAGAAAACTGATTTAAAACACCTTTTAAAAGTTACTGATGTTAGCCCTTGGGAACGCATTACAAGCCAATTTTTTTTTTCTTTTTTGTTGTGTATTTAAGTCATTTTACAAAAGAAAAGTTGATTCACTCTCAAGAAACCTTAAGGCATATCAGCCAGTAGCTGATCTGCAGTTAAATGCAGCCTTTATGTTACATTAGAGACAGGACCATTTAAACACTTAAGAAACTACTTAGGTCAGCATACATTTTGTCATTTTCCTAATTTCCATATTCAATATTAAAATGACAACTGATCCTCAAATTTACTTGACTACTAGCTTTTTACCTATATTTTTTAATAATCTACAGTTTAATGAAAATTATAATCTTATATATATGGTTTTTTAAAAAACAAATTGAAAACACTATTAAACTTTGAAAATATATAAGCAATTAAACACTTTTCCGTTTAAGAAATTACAAATTTACTAAACTGAGACTGCATCAATAGCAAGTAATCCATAGTTATATATTTGAAATAGTTTATGTTTTGTCTTATTTCCTAAGTGCATCCTTTGAGAAATAAGAATTGGAAAATCTCAGCCTCCAATCAATAGCATTTATTTGTAAAATAAATACCACTCCCATTCTACATTTACATTTCTTAAAGGCTAATCAGCTTTATTAATTGTTTTCTGTAGAGTCAAACTAAGGGACACAATACAAAGAGAATAAAACATTTCTCCTGCACCTGCAGAAGGGGCCATTGATGTCTAAAGCAGATTTATCACTTTCACAGACTCTGGGTACTTGCTCTCAGCTAATGGCTTTACTTTCAGCAGTGGTCTGACTTTTCTTTAGAACTCTGTACTTCGTGAATATTTTAGTTTCTGAAATTAATGCAGTGTTAGGCTTCATTACAGACTGTCACAAAGACAAATCACAATCTAAATATTTAAAGGAAAAAAAATTATTTCAAATTTAGAAAACTATTAAAAGTAATTTTTTAAAACCTGTCTCATTCAGTACTGTCTCTGACAGGAATACAGAATTTTTTTCTAGAATGGGCAGTTAATCTAGTGCACGTGAGAAGTTCTTCAATTAACTAGTGATAGTGTTGCTTGGATGGCAGAGGTAAAAAAGCATCCACAATGCCCACAACAGAATGGAATTTTACCCTCCATCTTCATCTTCAGTTAGGATTAAGTCTTCCCTTCATTTAAGTCTGACAAATATAAAACAATATAATATAATTATTAGTAATAAACTTTCTTACTGTAACTCTTCCCATTACATATTCCCACTCTCCACCAAAAAATCTTTGCTAAGACAAATGCAGAAAGAACAAACTGCCCTTGCCAAGGACTCAAGCACAGCCACATTTGATACAGTATTTGATGTCCTGGTATTAACCAGGAAGATGATGGCTTTAAGGCTGTTTAGGAGTATGAAGAAAAAAATCCCTCTATTTTCTATCCTTAAATAAAAAATGAAGTCAGGTTTATTTCAGGAAACAGAGAAACACACATAATCTGAAAAATTATTTGGTTAAAAATGTGACTCCTCTAATTGAAGACAATTTGCATTCTTTTTATTTTTAACTGGGTTCCCTAGCATGAGATCATATTCTTATTTCACCACAATAGGGTGCACAGCATTGTCACAAATTCCATCCAGCTGTGATGCCATTCCCAGCACACTGTGAAGTGTGGTCCTGGCACCCTGTGAGAATGAGTGAGTTTTATTCTAAGGCTTGCCCCATCCTCTGCAGTACTTGGCAATGCCACAGCATGCACGTTGCCTCTTTTTAAAAGAAATTCAGGCTTTCTTGGAGGAGGAGATGGAGGAGGAGACAGAGATAATCTATTTTATATCTTTCATGTTGGGTAAAAAAAGTTTAGAAATACACTTTGATCAGTGAGTGCAATATTGTCTCTCCCCAGGGCTGTAGACAGCCCTCAGCAAAAGTGACAGAGTCAGCAGATGTCTGGTCTGCCCTTGGCTGGGAACAAGGACCAGGCCAAGGTCCAAGCAGAGCCTGGCTCATGACTGTTCCTCTCCTTCAAGGACTTTGCAGGACTGATTTCCTTCTGGCGGCAGTCAGTACTTCTCCCGTATGAGTTTTCACTCCAGAGATTAGATGGATGACGACTGTGCAGAGTAAATCCTTTCCCAAAAGCCATCTCCTAATAGCACTGTGCTGAAGGACTAGTGTGAACAAACCCTGCAGAAAGCCTGGCTGATAAGGCTCTTGTAGTGCTGTGATTACTGGGAATCTGAGCTTCAGCCTTCATGATAAGGTGGAGCCTATCAGCAAAGACAAACCTTTAAGGCTAATATGAGCATTCAGCTTTAGGGCAAGAGTTCTCTTATGCTTTCTTAGCTCTGGATGCGGGTGGAACTCACATAAGTCAGACTTCTGTATGCAAGAGTACAGACACAAGTTAGGTCAAGTACAGCCACTTGAACTAAGTGAATTTAGTATTTTAAAGGCAGTGTTTAACAATACAATCTTTACTTACAATTCAAGGAGGAACATTTTTTTAAAGTGGTCCTGCACATAGATTAGTGGCCTAGAAGTACGTAAAGATTATGCAGTGATAAGATTTGCCCAAAACAGCATTCAGGTACAGTAAACTTTCTCAACATAGCACAGAGCAGTGATTGCCATGGGCAGTAAACTGAGCACCACGTTGAACTTGGAAATCACTAGATTTACAAGGGATGGAAAAAAGTTGAAACTGATTGTAAAACATTTCTCCCAGCTCCACTGAAGAGATAGTTCAGAAAACAATATCTACTCACAGTACATCAATTTTTTATGTCAGCCATGGCAAGCAAGAGATGCCTTTTTAAAATATCCTTCATTTTAGCACTAGACAGTCAAGATTAAAACCTAGCACAGTACAGCTTCTCCACAAAAATACTTAGTTACATAAAAGCAATAAACTTAAAAGATGAGCTCGTGCTAAGATACCCAGATCTCCACGGCAGAGAAGTCCAACCCCCAGAAGCAACAGCTTCCCTGAGCCAGTGACCCATCTCCTCACTCTCAAAGGTCTTATTTGTAACAGTTTCCAAATGTTGATTCTTCACCAAAAGCAAAATCATTCTGTATTTGCAAAGCCAGAAGTTGAAAAGAAAGGAAAAATGATCCAGTTGATCAAGAATCCTGTTACACTTAAGCCAACAAGCAACTGTTCTAGCGGTGAGTGCCACTAAGACAAAGGGGTCACAGAGCCAAGTAAATCTATCCACACCTCTCTTTTTCTTCCTTTTAGATGGGAACAAGACAGCTTTGTAGGCCCACTATCAAGTAAAAATAACAAAATAAAGCCCAAAGCAAAGAAACAAACAAGCTGCTCCTGAAAAAATCCACACAAGAATAAACCCAAACCCAAATAGTTAACTGAAAACTACATTTTGAGAAGTCATTCACAGAGTGCAATAGTTCCTGCTTCTCTAATCATTAAAAAAGAAAAAGATTTTTTCCTACTGTATTATAAAGTAGTTCAACACCCTACTAGCCCCCCTTGCACAAAAAAAGAGGCTTTTGAACTGGACATCAAATATACTGGTTTCACATTTACTGCATTTCAAAATCACATTAAATATGCTTATCAGATTTATCTGACTCCAGGAAAGTCTGTCCTCTGAAATGGATGAGGCCTAATTTCTACAAAAGTATAAAAAATTATTAAGTAATTAAAAAGTCTTATAACACATGAAAAAAGTTTTGTTTAAAGCTTCATTATTCAGCCTTAGTTCATGCATTTTCTTACTCCCCAGAACTTAAAAAGGAAAGTTTAATAATTTTTCCAGAGGTGCTAGAACTTTCTGTTTGCCACCTCATCCACAAAACAACCAACAGCAAGGAGAGTACATGGATTAGCATCCATGGATCTGTACCAGATGATTTATAAAAACCCATTTTGTTTCACGGACAACTGCTTAAAAAAGGCAAGTCCCAAGAATTTTCAAAGAATCTCCTCATAAACTCTGCAAGAGGCTACCCTCTCATGGTGCAGGTTCTGGAGTTTTCTTCTCTTCAACCTGCTCAGTGGCTGGTGAGGCACCAGAACAGAGTGCCCAGAGAAGCTCCAGATGCCCCATTATAAGAAATGTTCAGGGTCAGGTTGGATGGGATTTTGAGAAACCTGATCTAATGGAAGGTGTTCCCTAGCTGTATCATCAGTAAAATCTACCCAGCCCTACCCCTGCAGCCCCCAGTCAGGGCTGTTCTGGGGGGCTAAAGACCACCCAGTCAGGCATGGCAAAGGCTGGAGGACATTCAGCTGTGCTCTGAGACCTGTACATAAAGCCTGATCAGCATCATGCTGTGAGAGATTACAGCACACTCAGCAGAAACATCTGCTATTTTGGCAGCTCCCATCTGATTTCTGAAGGACTTGGAGGCTGGCAAACAGGACAGTGGGGTGGGAAAAGGGTCCCCCCAACAGTGCTGAGTCCTCCAGAACTCAGCCTGACCTTCTCTCACGGAAATCAAAATGGTACTAAACATTTGCAAAGAAAATAATATTTAAAAACTGCCAGCACAGACCAGGCCCTCACAACTGCCTCTTGACTGCCCACAGACAAGTCCCTGCAGTACAGGCAGCTGTTGCTGCTCCCACCTTCATGGAAGAGATTGCCCCATACCCCAAGTCAGTACACGCAGGGATACCTTCACATCTGAGCTGCAGCAGGAGTCGTGGTCCCAGGGCATGGGGCATGTGACTACCACCAGCAGGTACTAGAAAGAGCTGCCAGCACTGCCAGGCTGGAAGCTCAGGGGGCTTCAGCAGGTAGGAGTGGGTCTCTGTTTGCTGTGGGAAAGAGCTGGGATCCAGTGTGCAGGTGGAAAGTACAGGATCAGGCTCCCAGATGGCACAGGACATGGAACATGGGCAAAGTCCAATGCAAGCAGCCAGAAACATAGCAATAGGAGAGGGGCACTTGCCACTACCCGAACCCAATTCTGCTGTCACCACTACATTTGGCCTGCTGATGATACACTGCCAAATTACACTGAAGATCCCCTAATCCTACAGGAATACTAAATGCCATGTATTGTCTTCTGCCTTATGTTTATCTCCCCATAATTAATTTTCCTGTGGACTAGTCATAAAATTCATACACTATAGGTAGGTCAAGACCCTGCTTCATCTTCACTCCCTCTTCCCATTCTTCCTTCTCCTCTCTATGCAAAGTACACAAATCACCCTCTTCTTTAGCTGTTTTCCTGCATCCTTGACAGGTTGTAAAGACAGTAAAGGTAATATTCAGAACATACAGTGCAAGAAAAAGCTTATTATTCCTGAAAGATAATTTGAAAGTGAATAAATGAGACACTGGGTAAGCCAATGTACACAGTTCTAAGGTTATACCCATAATATGCTGCATTAAGAACTTCTTAACGTGGCAAATGAGTTATTCAGAAAAAGAGTGCCAGTAGCTTTCCTCAGCTTCCCTTGAATTATTTCAAATGGATACAATCCATTTTCACTTTAAAACCTCTGCTTTACACAACTGTTCAGAGGGCTTAATCTTCAGTGCAATATTGCTTAAAGAAAAATGGATACGAACCTGCATATCATTCATATCCAATGCCTTGCCAGCCCACACTTTCTTTTTACTATCTAATTATCATGTGCAAGCCTGTCAAAAGTGTCAAAAGCTTTTTTTTTTTTTTTTCTAAAGCTGCTACTTTTATCATCTGAAAGATGTCATCACTTTAACAACACTCATTTGTTTCCCAAGGTTTGTGCCTCCAAAAGGTCAGAAGAATCCCCTGGACCTCACTGTACTCTGCACCAGTCACCTTGGGAGAAGTCTTGAGGGACTGAGTTTATTTGACTGCTTCCCATTTCTACTCCCACAGCTGTGGAAGTGGGAATTCTGCTCATACAGATTGCACAATGTGACAACTGACATTTAGTATGCAGTACTCAACCACAGCTTGCTAAAGGACAGGTAACATGGACTTGTAAGAACAACATGTCAATTTTTCCCAATCATAACTGGAAAAGAAAAGGAGATTTCACAACTGTGCAAGTTGCTGACTTGTCAGCAGACTTAAAGAATTGCTGTTTGCAGCACAAAGTGACTAAATTTTTATGTAGGTCTAGCTATTTATGCAGCAGAAGAAAAGGTACTTCAATAAACTGCATGTAAAACCAGATAATTTACACTTAAGATAAATTAAGTTTCTACAAAAAAATCTTTCCACTACATTTGCAGTAATGATGAAGCTTCCACAGTGCACAGTCTTTGCAGCACAAAAGAACACAGACAGCTTGGTAAACCGAGCAATAGCTGCCTGACACCAATTGTTTTAAAATCACTGTATGTATTTTAGCCACTTTTAAATCTAGTAAACCTAGTTAACACAAAGCAGTGTAATGTCAGAAGTGCTCTGTGCCAGGAACAGCTGGAAACACCCAAACAGAAAGACTTTCACCATGCCATAATCAAGATGTTTGAAATAGCTTTTTTCCCTCCCTTATGTATTGTCCTACTTCTTATTCTGTACAACAAGACACTTATTTTAAGGGAGCCAGACTGGAAAAAGTTAGGAATAGCCAGGAGAAGGTGGCCTGTATCTATTTTGTTCTTGGGGGAAGTACAGGAGCAGTGCTGAGACTGAGCCTTGCTGGGAAGGTGAAGGTAAGGTGTTGCTCTTTGGGATGCAGACTGCCATGGACTTGGCAATTGTTTGCCCACTGAGCATGGGACTGGCTGACACAATGTAGAACCAGAATTACAAAGAATGAGAAACTTCTCCTGGGGATTTTGCCCCCACCCAAATATCTCTCTTTGCCTTTTCTGGTATTTGTCAGTGGTCCACTGGCAACACCTAAGATGTTGGGCTGGGCTGCAACATCTCCCTCTTGAATCTCTTGTTCCACTTCTTAAATGGATTAAACAGTTCCTAATGCCAGATATTAAAACACTGACAAAATACATGTGGATTTCCACACCACTGATTTTAGCAATTGTTCTAAATTAAAACCAAACCATAAAAGAGAGTCTTAGCAATTCTGTAATTTTAGAGTCTTTACTAAAAATCAGCTGTTTCACTTCTGTTAAAATATGTGCATGATGAAAAGAAAGAAAATGTCAAAACTTTATTATCCTTCTCCTTGCCTCCAGAGAGGCTTCAGCCACGCAACAGCCATTTCAAAGCCTCACATCACACATGCCTAGAGATTTAAACCGAGAAGCAACTGCCAAATTCAGGAGGCAGTAAAAGGCTTGGGTTTAGAGGGCTCCCTGAGGCTAAACATTTTTTAAAATTAAAAACTCAAATATAAAAACTAAAAAGGAAGAAAAGCCTTGAAGTTACCCCCTCCTGGAACAATATGCACACAAATCTCTCACAACCTTCTGAGTCACAACTACCAAGGTTAATAACCCAGCATCAATGAAATGGTTTCTGGGCTTCACAAAATCCTACAGAGCCTTGCAGGAATCACTGGAGCTGCTTTAGGCCTATTTAATCTTCTTGGAAACAACAAAGAGTAAACAAACAAAAGAGCAAACTCTCTCAAGCACAAAATTTTTAATCCAGGCCTTCCTACATGGGACTGCTGAAGATGATTACTAGCTCCTGCAAGAGTATTTGTGTTTAAATTCCTCAATGCACAGAGATCTTGTGGATCTTCCTCTTCTCCTTGCAATGAGTCTCCTGTAATCGAAAGAATGCCCGGATCTGGTTCTGAGAACAGAGCAGCAGCATCACACTGATGATGTTTGTTACTGATTAATTCTGGTTTTAGGGTATGTCTTTTCCTGAAAAGTTAGGGAATAATCTGATGAACATGCTTCTGAAACAAGTATGTTCCCAAGTAAAGTAATGTAAGAAAGAAGAGATTATTGTTCTTGTGATAAAATTTTACTTCTATCTCAAAACCATAAAGGAAAATTCTAAGAAATACAAAGCTACAAATTTCCAAAGTGCAAGAAAAAAGGTAGGTGATATTCAATTACTAATTAAAATTTCAGTTTAAAAAAATATTGAGTACACCTGTGTGCCTGGGGCAAACTATGATTCTTTTTTTAATTGAATGTGATGTCATATTCTGAAGAGCACATAAAAAGGATTACAAAAAAGATTGAGATCCATCGTTTCCAGGGAAGGAAAAAACCAACAAAACACACACAGACACACATGAAAAGCAATGACAAAAATGAAACATTCACCAAAGAAAGAGGAATTTCAATGGTAAAAAATTTATGTTAGTTCACCCTGCTTAGAATGGGTAGGTGGACTGGAAATTAAATTTATGATGCATAGGTAATTTTCTACCTCTATGAATCTTAATTCAATTTTCAATCATATTTGTAGTCAAAAAGTAGTTTCCCTCTTTATTAGTCCTCAGCAGCTGCATGTCTCTCCCTTGTACTGCCTTATGCACAGTTTTAAAAGTTTGCCGACTGCCACTATGCCTGGCACAAGACAGGAAAAAGGGGATCACTTCTACCTGCTACAATACATAACAGATGGGCAACACTTCTAACTTGGATTAATTTATTGATGCTGTGCAACACATGGTGCCACAAGCAGCTGCAATGACAAAAGCAAGGGTCCAGTTCCACAAAACACAATGGCCATTCCAGAAGCCCCCAGTTTGCCAGCAGCACCCGCTTCTCTTACAATTTATCTTTTGCTGCTTCTTGAAACTGATTTAATTCTCCAACTTGGCAGAAAACTAACACAGCAAAAGCAAAACCAAAATACCACACACAGACACTGCCTGGATTTAATTTTTTTTTTTGTTGTGTTTTGTTAGGTTAGCATGTGAAACTAACTCCTGACAATTTAGCCCATCAAGTAGGTAAAACCACAGACAGCAAGTGAGGGAAGGGGAAACGAGACCTTCCTCCCGAGCAGCTGCACAATGTGGTGTGGTTTATCAGCCCCAGGTGAAAATGGAAACGGGCAGTGGGGCAGGGACTGGTTTGCCCTCAAGACCAGAATCCATTTAACCTCCGTCTTCGGAATTTTACAGTGCTATCTTCCAGCTCCCACAGCTCTCTGGTTTATAAACCTTTACTCCTAAGGAACACTATACACCCTCTTATCACATAACATCTGAAGGACTGAGCCTGTCATCTTTAACATCCCTTTGTCTCCCCATCTGTTACTTTGCATCCTTTCATTTCATTGAAACAGTTGAAACATTATCACATAGTGTTACTCATCTTCAAAGTTAGAAAAATGATTGTGTTACATCCCTATGCATCAGAAACAAGGTACATTTTATTTTAAAAGGACAGATGAAAGGAGAAAGAGTTCTTTTGATTCATCTTGGCCCTGTGGGAGGGTGGGAAATGGTAGGTTGCCCTGCTATAGACTCTCCCTATTTAAACAAAATTTAGAAATAAGCAGATCAATCACCCAGGGGTATGTGCTCACAGAAGAAGCTAAAATACAAGCAACAGTATCTCACCAAGAATTGACAGCTACAGAACAGAATCTCTCAAATAATTTACACATGAGGCAATGGTGGAATAAACCACACTACTTTGTTCACTGCTGTAAAGTTTCACCCTAATGCCTAAAACCCTGTGCTCCATAAAAAATGAGTGAGTAGATACAAATATATTGCTCTCCAGAGACCACACCAACAAATGTGTTTTCCAACTTCCATGAATTTTAGTTATAAAGCATTCACTTAACACAACAGCAACCATTTTTCAATTCCATAGCTCAACATTTAATCCTGCAACTCAGTTATTTAACTCTTTCCTAAAACCAAAACAAAGCCTCCAGATCATAAAAGAAAGCTGAAATACCATTCAAATAAATAACGATGTAATTCAGCTATAAATTTGTTCTGAAATACCACTGGCATGATAGTCAGAACCATTTTTTTTTCAGGTTTGCACAGATGACATGCTTATCCTAAGTCTTTCAAACAACAGGTCGTCCAATACAGCAAAAACAATCTAAGCAAAACACACCACACAATAATCACTAACAATCTGGGGAGGGAGCCCCATAACCAAAGCTCTTACTATTTGTATCCTGTTTATTCAGCTTTAAAAACAGAGATGGAAACACCAAGCTATTAAATAATAAAAACAGGTAGACTGCTACATCCATATTCCTTCCCCTCTTTCTGCCTTAAAAATGACTGGGCTTAGATTTTTCAGTAAAGCAGAACTGTTGTAAATGTAAATTTTCGTTCTGTCTGATCCACTGAAACTTGCTCAAAAGAAAGAAGTCCAGAGTTTTCAATTTTTTGTTCTGAATATGATCAACACTCATAATGATCTTTCTGACAGAGAAACCATTAAAAAAATCTTCAGACCTAAAGAAGTGCTCAAGCCTAACACAGGTCCTGTGGTCCCTTGTTCACAGTATTAAAAATTACTTCTCAAGAAAACTAGGACAGAACATCAACTTCTCTGTTGGTGTACTGATCATGTTACTTCCCAAATCAGAATGAACAATGGTTAAAGACTAGAGAGTGGAAGAAAACATCTCAAAGACTATGACAATTCAACTGCCCCAGCTCCAGCTGCCACAGCTCCCTATACATATTTCACTTTGTTCCCAAAGGAGGCTTATGCAGTGTTTGTCACCCATCACCCCTCTTTGGTTCATAGAGAGGCCAAGCCTTGGGAGAGCACTCCAGCAGCACAGCGGGAGCACTCCAGTGCCAAAGTGTGTTTGATACATGGCATTAAGTTAGAGCTAGCCCACAGAAAATGCAGAGCCACTGGATACCCCAGCCCTCACCACAAACTGTTTTGCTTTAGAGATTTCTTTCTCTTGTCCCACAGTTCCTGCTAAGGTGGACATGGCAGGTGCTGAAGTGCAGCATCACAGAGCTAATGCACCTTATATATAGCTCTTTTAAGTATGCAGCCCTTCAGCTGCAAGACCCTGCAGTACACCAGTCAGGAAAAGGCTTATCTGTATGCCACCAGTAGCTGACCCCAGCCTACACCAGGACCTTGATGGACCACACACCAACCCCCAAATTTATAAATGGATCTTTTCTCATTTCTCAGTAGAGAAAGGCCTCAAGCCTTGCAAAACATATAAATGCTTAAAAATTGTATAAAATATTTATTCCCAAAGGACCCCTCATTAGTTCATTAAAAACCTCTGAACACAGAGGAAATCACTTATTTCCAAACTGAAATACAGTTACCACAAGGACTTCTCACACTATCTAGCATAAAAAGGAGAAAAAGAAAGAACCTACCCTCACACCTCCTTCCCTGCATGGCATTATACAGAGTTCACTAAATTACAACGGATACATATTTTACTACAAGAGCCAGAATTTCTATGAATCCTCATTCTTTTAGATTCAAGTGGACTTCGCCATGATCATTTCCAGAGTTTCAAAATTCAGTCCTATGGAAGTCCACAATTAAATTTCTATCACATGCACATTGTCTGGATTTTGGTTCTTATCCCAAACTGGATCAGTAATTATTTACTGTGTTACACTGAGGTGCTGTACATGTGCTTTATAACACTACCTCATATAATACATGGGCAGAAACTCCTTAAATTCAGTTTTAAAATTTAATTCAAAGTTCAATCTTTAGGTTTACAGTTAGTAACCTAAAAACGCTGGCCTGATTTTTCAGATCATTTAAGCACAGTCCTGTCTGCCACTGCCCCATAATTTTGGCCTGTATTTGGAAGCTGTAAAGCAAAAAGGCAGGAATGCAGACACTGGTTTGAATAAAGACTGGACTGACCCTCAGAATATGCTAATGCCTGTAAGGTTTTTATCAGTTTAGATAAAGACCTCGTTGCCCCCTGTGGCCCAGCCAGCCTTGCTGGACCACCCGTGTTGCCACAGAGCTTGGTCACCTCCGGGAAGCCACCCTCGGGCACTGAGCAGTGGGACAACGTAGGTAACACATTGTACCTGCTCCAGGGGCAGCACAGGGACACACCTGCCACATCCTGCAAGCTCTTCAAAGCAGCATCTCCACGTGGGAGATGGAAGGATGCTTTCTAGGCAGCAACAGGTCTGGGTAAAACAGCTGCATAGGGAAGGAGAAAAGGAAGCAACAAAATGGTAATTGGTTTTAGTAAGCATAAAATAAATATGAAACTGTCTGTCAGGATCTTTGTCAGGTTTCACAGGGATTTTTTTATCACCAAAGGGAAAAAATAAATTAAGAGCTGCTCAATGCTTCTGATTCCAGGATACAGAAACCTTTAACAACCTCAAGGAAATTCTAGACACCAGTGCCCAGTTAGCCCCACTTAAGTGTACAGGAGTTGCACTGAGAAATGTCAAAGGCTGTTTCAGTCTGCTATGTTCTTCAACACAGTTGAAAGAAAAAAGAAATAAGTAATTTTCATAAAACACAAGGTTCATTACAAAGTTTTAATCTGAAAATATTTGCCTTTACTAGCTTGAAACAAAGATTGTTTCTCTATTTACGTATCGAAATGTGTTCATCTATTCCGCATCTTAGGATCCTCACATTTCAAAGTTTAGCTTAGGCTCCTGTTCACACTCAATTCTCAGATGACTAAAAGCCAGCAGCAATGCTTCACATATTGGCCTGCAACAGACTATAGAAGTAATATGTAAAACCAGAAAACATTTCTTCATTCCTGTTTGCAGGAATCTTGACGTAAGCTTCCAATCAAATACAGGGTCATTGCTGTTAAGAAATGCAAACTGCTTTTATCACAACGAAGTGTTTATTTCAGATTTTAAATCCAAAAAGGTGATTAGTTTCTACATTCCACAATACTTAAAAACAGTCCTAGAGATCTCCAATGCTACTTTTCAAATTAATATAATATATTTATTTAATAATCAGTCATTTCAAAGCAAGATGAGAATATGACGGACCATGTCAGATTTTACCCTTTGGAAGTAATGGAGTGTGGACAATCTCACTTAATTACTTTCCAAAGAATTAATTTAGTGAAATCATGTTAACATATCATTATCCCCACCCCATCTCCCTAAAAAACCTCAGGGAGCTACTTCCACGTTTTAATTATGTAATGGACAAACATTTTAAATTGTGATTCATGGAAGACCATCATCCACAGCTCCTTTTGCACTCCCTTTAAGCTTCCACAATTCCTTATGGTTGCCCAATTAGTGTCATTTGCAAAGAGCAAGCAGCCAACAAAAAATGTACTCATTACACCTTTTCATACAACCTTCCTACTTATTCTCTCTCATCATCCCCAAGATTTTAGAGATCAAAAGACAGGTTCTTTATTACAGCTTCACAAAACTTCTCTTGACAAAAGAACTACACATCAACTTTAAAATCTTCATCTTAAATTCCTAAGGAAAGGAGAAAGAAGAGGGAAGTCAGAATAAAACCTATTAAAATGTATGTCACTGACTGGAGCACTCCCTCACTGTCTCCTCACGTATATTCACTTTTTAATAATGTACTTTTAATATAATTTTAATCTTGTTTGAATTATTTGCATGTGGCTTAAGGTTCAATAAAAGAATTTCAGATTTGCTATTTTTAATTAGAACTTAAAACATATATTTTACCAGTTCCGTAAAGTACTATTAAATTTTTTAAAAACTCCTTGAAGATCAGATAAAGCATGAGAGCCCAATGCTTTAATTTGCAATTCTGTATGTTGTTTTATTCATGATAAAATACTTGATACTTGCAGTTTCTCTCCATATTGCTAACACTGACACAGATTCTCTGTTGAGGTTTGACTATCACTAGAGGATTCTCTCATGACTGGTCTACATTTTCATTTGTTTTTGGAAGCTTAGTTAAAAAAAGGAATAAAAATTAAATTCCAGTAACTATAATTAACACCACTCATGACTAGCACAAGTGTTAATAATTCATGTTTTGGAAATAAATCGCTAATTAAAGGGCAACAAATTCAGTTTACTTATATAGTGTCTTATTAGCAATAATAGTTTGAGCTCTAATAGGCTAACAATATATATTGTGCAAGTGTCCATTGCAGCAAGTTATTTTTAATTCATAGCATACTGATTTATTCTGCATTCAATTACTGCACATACCAACAAAAAAAAAAGTGTTTCTGTATGCCACCTCTCCCTCCCCTTTACTCCAGTAGTGAAGAAAAGTATTCTAGCAATATTCATTTTATACTCTGTATAGCTCCAAATGCATAAAACTGACATTTAATGTAGAGTCCAATTCAGCATTTCATTTAAGAGTTTGACTGCAAGAGTCAGAACAAATCTCACTGAAAGAAAAATTAAGAAAATGCTGTCTAAGCAATGCTGTGTAAGGTAATAAAATCTTCTGTCCTACAAAACTGGTAGAAGCTTAAAGTGGGGCAGGGCTTCCATTCCTGAGTTCAAAACACGCTGCTGTTCTGGAGAGAAGAGGTGCAGAGATGAAGCATGGGAAAGCCTGATTTGTCTCTCTGACTTGTTGTTTTGGACTTCTGAGAAAAACAACATGAGTAATGCTATTAACAAGTTTGCAACATCTTTTTGAACATGCTTGCAACACCTTTTCCTACACAGAGCGCATGAATCTGCCCAGTGAACACTGAATTAAATCCAGTTTTGTTTTGCATTACTGCTAGGAAGTGATCACAGTAAAGCAAATTACAGTCTCTTCCAGCCCTTGACAGATTTGAACTGGTGCCCTGAAAGCTACAAGGCTCAACTTACCATTGTTCCTTCCCTAACCCATTCCATATTGTGTGACTTTGGTCCAGCTGTAGGAAGAGGGTAAGTGGCTGCTTTTAGGAAGGTTAAGGAGAGGAAGTGTGAGAGTCAAATGGGAAAGAAGAGACACAACCAGAATAATACTGTCCACACAGATTTCCTGTTTGTGGTGCTCACTTCCTCACTGACAGGCACTGCTCCACACGCAGATACAGGAGTCAGAGAGAAGAGGTACACATGTTAAATTTGTTTTCAGGAATGGAGGAGAATTACAGAAGCAGAAGATTCAAACCATAAATAGACTGACAAAAACTGAGTCACACAATTTACTTTTCGTGACTTAAGTGTGACTGACAGTTATCAAAGCTATTACCTGTCAAAAATCTTAATATGATTTCGTGATTTTGGGGGGAGGGAGCCAAAAGGAACCATTACTTTTTAAGAGTTTTCTTTTTATTATTGGTCTGTTCAGCCTGGAGAACAGGAGACTAAGAGGAGACCTCATCACTGCCTACAACTTCCTCATGAGGGGAAGAGGACAGGCAGCCACTGCAGCGACCTGTGTCAGAACCAGAGGGCATAGCCAGAAGTTGTGTCAAGGGAAGTTTACTGGATATCAGGGAAATGTTCTTCACCCAGAGGGTGGCTGGGTACTAGAACAGGCTCCCCAGGAAGTTCTCAGAGCCCTAACCCTGACAGAGTTCAAGAAGTGACTGGACAAAGCTCTTGGCATATGGTGTAACTCTTGGGGATGGTCCTGTGCAGGGCTAAGAGCCGGAAGATCAGTGATCCTTGTGGGTCCCTTCCAACTCAGCATATTCTGTGATTCTGTGATTATTGTGCTCTTTTAAAAAGATAGATTATGGCATAGTTTGTATCAATTTAATTTTTTCTCTAACTATAAATTTTTTGCTAACAATTACACTTCAAGTAATCTGTTAAACAGAACTGTAATTAATATTATGGAGTCCCTTGCCAAATATATCAATTTCATTAAGAAATAATGTTGCACACTTTTTTTTTACTGCTTTACCCAGATACTCAAAAGTTGAAGCTTCTGTCAAACAAGGCATTTGTGGTTGCAGGAATGGCCATTTGACAGCTATGATTTTCTCAGCAGCCACATGAAGGACATTTAAAAGATGCTACAAGTTCCAAAGAAATCATAGATAAATTTTCACTTCCATCTTTAAGTCTACAGAGGCATTTTGCAGGAATCCCAGATTTCACCCTTTATATTTCACATACCTAATAATCCTGCCCACAGCAATTACTGTGATGAAGGCTATGTAAATAGATAGAAAATAGATAGACAGAGATTTGTGGTCAGAGAACACACAAAAATCTGCCCACACCCTCCATGTCTTCCCAACCTGTCTGTAATCAGTACTGCTCACAGCTGCAGCTCAGTAAATCAGCTGGAGGCGAGCACTAATTCCAGTATGTATCTTGTTTGGTCGTGTCCAGCATGGTTCTCTCCATCAGTTTTTAAGCAGATGCTAAAAACCTCAACACTATCTTGCCTTATCAGTATCCTTCCACTTTTACCTTCAGCTTAAATAAGACATGACTAACAACCTGATTGACTGTAGATAAACATACTGGCTTTCTATCTAAAAGTAACTTCTATACCAAGAAAGGTATCTATAACCAGGCATAGTTAATATTATCTGAGCTTTACTTTACAACATGCAAAATAAACCAACAGAGTCCTTCATTACCTGGAAAGTGACACATAAGTTGAGAACTGTCCTTGGGCTTTAAGATGAGTTATTTTAGTGTCTTTCTTAAAAATAAACAAACAGAACAGGCAGAGCAATTAACAAAACATTCTGTGCATCTGAAGACTGTCCTTTGAAATTGAAGAGGGAGATACCAAACAAATCAATAAATATGATAAACTCCTCCAAAGCAGGCATGTACTTTCTGCTCAGTTTACTACTAAGGAAACTAAGGTATCAAGAATGAAATAACTTGCCTAAAATCATACTGGACGTTTGTATTTCTTGCTTTGATGTTACCTCAGATCGACACTTGTGTTCATTAACACAATGTTTCTCAAATGCCAACTGTAGCTTTACTATTCTGTAAAAAGGAGTTTGAAGAAAGTAGGTGTCTTTGAACTAGCTGTGCTAAATATTTGCCCTAGATTTTAGACATGCAGCTCAAAACTAACATATTTGCCTCACCCTCTTTCTTCTCTCCCTTCCTTCTCCATTTACCTTCTTTTTTACACATCACAAGATGTAAAAACACATTACTAAATAAATCATGCAAACTAAATCTGCATATGAGTGAAGACCCAAATTCTTCCCCTGAACCCAGGGCCCTTCCTAGAAAGAAAGGAGCAGGTTTAGGGCATATCTGCTCTCGTATTAACTTCTGTCTCCCTGACCAGGTCCTCCACCAGCCAAGGTCCTGCTCCCTCATCCCCATCACAGCCTCCTGCCCATTACTGCTCCCTCCCTCCCAGTCCCCTCTTGGGCTCCCACCCACTCCAAACCAGGAGAATATATCGAGAAGTGGGAGAAGCTGCAGCCATCCTTGGCCCAGGCTAGACCTTGGGTGCTACCCACAGGTGACACACAGATATTTTTTCAGGAGCACTTGAAACAATACATATGGGCCATCTCTTTATCATTTTTTCTGTTTGAGAGCACCAGAAAATTCCATCATGTCTTTTCTTGTACAACTAAAATTAAACCTATTCAGAGCAGGAACCTTTACAGCATACAACAATGATCACTTTGAGTGCTTCCCAGCCATTCTGTATTTCACTTTACCATATACTAAAATCATACTGTCTTTCTTTCTCTACCATTCGTTTGCTTTGTTTGGTTTCTTCTAAATGTCTGCCCCACTCTCAGCTTCACATCATTTTCCTACTGACCATTATACATGCAAGACCGTCCCACTTTCCTGTAAAACAATTTACTTACCACTTTCCAACCTCAAAACCCTCACTGGCATCTTCTATTTGTATTTTCTTCCTCATGGAAATACCTGATCACCTCAAGGCTGTATTCAAAGGCTTGATTATCTTTAATTCCTCATCTCATTTAATATAGTCTCACTAAAGGTTAACTTGGAAATAGAAGGGCTTCTGAACTCAACCACTTTCTTTTATAAGCACAGAATAATATAAACTTACAACAGCCCTTGAGGTCGCTATCTACAATCAGACAAAGCTAAGCAAGTGATTTGTTCTAGAAACACATTCTAGAATAAAAAAAATTAAGACTTAACTAAGATTTTAAAACCTGTGTAGAGTATAAATACATATGGCTTATTTCCCTTGAGTATAATAGGTGCTCAGAGTTACCAAATCAACATGAGGGACAGTCCACAGGATTAAGCGACTCTGCTTTTTCAAAGTATTCAGAAAGTGATGCGACTCCTTCTGCTCCCACATGCAGCTACTATCATGACCACTGTAAAAGCAAAGCCCAGCGATCTTGGTAGGAAGACAGCTTGCTTATAAGTGGATTAGAGTATAAACTTTGAAATACATTGCTGTATGTTTCCTTATTAAAACCACTTACAATGAAATATTTATTAAGTTTAGGCAAAACAGGCATCTGCTATTAGCGTACAACCCCCGTACACAGTCACAGTTTTCTCTCCTGAAGAGCTCCAAAAATACGGTGTCACTGCACAATGCACAGCCCACACACACAACTCCTGCTGCCCTGAAAAAACTGCTCCCACAGTCTCCAGGTCCACACATATCAGAGTTTTCTGCAAACCTGTCCCTTTCTTGCACCACACCGCAAAGAAAATAATGTAAAATTTGTCATCTTCACAGCTTCCAAGCTGTCTGATGCAGTTGCTGTCATGAAGCAATATTGCATGAACCTGACCCCAGCTGTTCAGACAGCAGTAGAAAGCAGAGACCACTACTAAAATATAGAGCAATAAGAGATCCACAAATATGAAATATGAGATTATGAATGCTCAGAATCTTGCTCCTAGAAAGCAGTAACTCGTACCAAAGTAGGGTATTTTGAGATTACAGTTTACCATGAAGAACCCTCTGTATATTTAGAATAGCTGATTTATTTCCCTCAAGGAAAATATCAGCTACTTGAATAATCCCAAGTACTACGCAGGCCAATCTCCAATACTGCCTGTGAGAACACTTGCAGTTCCTCATCTCCTTCCTTTTTGATGACCCATCACTGCAGCCTGGCAGCTGCCCTGCCATGCTGCCATCCAGGTGACGCCACCACCCCAATAACCCCCACCTTAAAAAAAAAAAAAAAAAAAAAAAAAAAAAAAAACATAGGAAAAAAAAAGAAAAATCCCTAACTGCAGGTCAACTCCCGTAACTCCACAGAGGCACCTCGCACCTCAGCCCGCCCTTGGCCGGTGCAGAGCGGCGCCGGTGGGCTCAGGGAGCTGAAGGACACCTGCCCCCGCCGCGGCGTCCCACTGCGCCCCCGGGGTCACGGGCAGCCCGGCCCTATGCGTGCACACAAATACATGCCTTATACATGCATATATATGTTTATTTTTATATATGCACATATATATATTTTTATATGTGTGTTGGCATACGCGGCTACGCTGGAGACCCGCAGCGGTGGGCGACCGCTTGAGCTAGCAGATCTGCCCTGGGGGAAGATGCACACACACATCTACACCGTCCACATACGCGCACGTATCGCCGCATATTCCCATGAAGGACGTGCAGAAGTTGCTCGCGGAGGCGCCCCGAGGGCTGGCAGCTTTCCCGCCGAATAACGGGGGAGGCTGAAGGGGGTGAAGTTTCCTCCCTCCTCCTCCTCCTCCGCCCGAGTTGCGCCGCGGAGCCGGGCGGCCCTGGATGGCGGAGACGCCGCCGGCAGCCCGGGCCAGGCCCGCTCCCGGCGCTGCCTTCCCCGCGCCGGCCTCCGCCTCCGCCCCGCCGGAGCGCCGGGACCCCGCTGCTCGCCGGGGCTGGCCCCCGCCCTTACCGTTGCAGAACTGGAGCAGCGAGGAGGTGTCGTAGAGGCTGCTGTAGCTGGAGAAGCCGTCCTCCATCCTGCCGCTGCGCTCCCGGCGTCCCCTCGGCTGTCCCGGCGGCCGCCCGCTGCCTGCTCGCCCACACGCTGCGGAGCGGAGGCGGCTGGGGCCGCGGCGGCCTCGCTGCCTGCCTCACTCAGTTGCCATAGCAACCCATTCACTCCGCCGCGGCTGGGGCGGCGGCCGCTCCGCTCCGCTCCGCCGCCGAGGCGCGGGGGGGACCCGCGGGGCGGGCCGGGGCGGGCCGGGGCGGGGCGGCCGCCGTCACGGCGCGGCCCGGGAGGCGGGGGGGACCCCGGGGCGGCGGGGCGAGCGAGCAGCCGCGTCCCTCGGCCCGCGCGGCCAGCTCGCCTCGGCTCCGGGCCGCGGCTGAGAGCGGGACGAGCCGCGGGGTTCCCGTGCCGCGCCCGGGGCTCTGCCGCCGCCGGACCGCCAGGCCCGGCCACACCGGGTGTCCCGATCGGGCCGGGGTGGAGCAGAGACACCGCCCGGCCCTGCGGCGGGGGTTAACCCGGAGCACCGCCGCGGCCTCGGTCAGGGCTGGATGCCGGGCAGGGTTTGCCGTGGCAGCCGGCAGCCCCGCGTGCACAGCCCCAGCATCCCTCCCTGCTGCCCCAGCCGAGGCTCCTCTCGTTTCTCCCGCTGGAGCAACAAGCCTGCCTGTCATTGCGCCTTATGCCCTCCGCTGATTTCAGTGGCGATTCTCCTGGCTACAGGATGGAGCTGTCACCATTACATTGTAATTGATACTCTCTTACGAAACCAAAAAGAATTGTACACACTGTAATTCCTTATGCCATTTTGTACAGGTTAAACTATGTAGTTCGAAGAGTGATACACTTTCCAATTCAGGATACTAAGATAGCTTTAACTGTTTAACATGTTTTTATCTAGATATATTCATAATGTCCATTCGTGGCGAGGTGAAGGTAGTGGTCCAAAACTGATGATTAGTAACATTGTAAAATTATTTGATACATTTTGGGCTTCAATTTCTGTGCTAAGGAATGTTGACGTGTAAAACGTTTTTAGTTCAAGCTCCTCAAGGGACAGAAGGGAAATAGTTCATTGCACATCTATAGCACCTTTCATCTTGAAAAATGCCGAAGCACTTAACACATCATGTCTTCAGTCCCCAGTCCTTCCAGGAGCTTTTTGCAAGGCAGGTCCACCATGTGGATCCATTTACAGGCGTGGGTTTGGTATATGTGAGTCTTTTCACCAACCACTAAACCATGGCAGTGCTAACACAAAAGTATGCTATAAAATTAGGCAGAGATATCAGTTCCATGTTAAAGCAGAGTGAAAAGTGCTCCCTCCTGAATTGCCAGTGCCAATACTGGTAGAGTTGAAGTCATCTCCACCAAAAGCACTTACCCAGCCTGATGTGCTTAAATTGTATCAGACAAAACCAACTGCATTTTATAGCTGTGGGCTATAAATAACAGAAAATTGTGGTAGTTTGGTGATATAGTTTAAAAAAATCAAAACCAGAGATTTTAAAAATAATAGAATATTTCTTCAAAAATACAAAAGCATATAGGTTTTCTTAGTGTTTTAAATGACTCATTATTTGTTCTCATCTTTAAAATTAATACAGAGCTCTTAGGTTTTCTCATGACCTTTTCATTCATAAGCCATCAAATGTTTCAAAGATGCTATATTATTCTGAAACATTGTACACACAGAGAAAGACATATGGGATTTTTGGCAGACAAGTTGCAACAATAGAAAAATGAACCTCATTTTCAGTAAAAATTCTGATTAAGCATCTTCTTCATTTTAAAACATTATTGCCATCATTTGGTTATTATTTTTGAGGTTGAGAAATGTTTTAATGCTCTTGTTTTCCACCATCTTGAGACAAGAGGTGTGCTTGCCATAAGATATCAATGTTACTTTAACCTCTACCTCCTTCTGATGTGTAAGTTTTGGAAAACAAAAATATTAAATCTATGCTACCTAAAAGTGTTATGTTTGTAGTAAAAACTATGTTGTCAGTGAGATTGCTACAAAGATAAGAGAAATAAATGCCCAGTAACTTTTATGAGATTTGCCAAAGTAGGAGAAAGGCCAGAAAGAGGCAATGCAGCTCCATTTCAGAGAATAGAAATTAAAAGTCACTTAGAAAAATCTAATCTAATCTACTCTTGGAGAGTGATGCAACGTGCAAAACCTTACAATAGATTTCTCACTGAAATTAACAGTGATGGTGTCTGTGAAGGCTTTCAGCTCAGTGTGCTGCAAATCAGCTCAGAGATGTGACAGAAAATGGTCTCAGCTCCAATCTCCAGATGCTGTTATGATTCCATTAAGAAGAGAGCAAGGGTTAGAAGAGGGAAACACTTTCATAATTTAATGATTTTGAGACCTGTAACAATCTCATTATACTAAACTGCACCACAAGGCACGAAATGAAAAAGAAATTCTGTCTGGCTGTGGGAACAATGGCACAATGGAATGGAAGGATGCACTGATCTGTCTCTGAGAATTCTGATGGTATTGTGAAACAACAAAAAAAAAAAACTTCTAGTTGTCCATTCTTCAGTATACTGTAGCCTTCATTATTTGTACATTTCAAAGCCAGTTCTGTGCTAAGTGTGAAACCATAAAGGTGGGAATGTGGCGTCCTGAGCAGTACAGTGGGGCTGGTGTATTGGGAAAGGATTTGTTGCTGTACACTTGTGCACACTGACTGCTGGCAGTCAGAAACTCTATGATGTTACATTTTTGAAAGCTGTATTTTATACCTAATGATTTAACTTTTGTTCATCTTGAGTAGTGTAATGCAAATAATTGTTAGCTAAGTGAGAATAAAAGAGCTTTCACCCATCCCTCAATGAATTTTCAGGAATTAATATACTCCAATATTAGGACAAAAAAGACTTGCTTTCACTCCCTGTTACCAGGCTGTAGTCAAATTTCACCAAATCATGGAATATTCTGAGCTGGGAGGGGTTCACTAGGATCACCAAAGTCCTGAAAATTTTGATGTTCCCTTTATCCCTTCCAGAAAACAGGATCAGGCTGCTTTTGCCATGTGGTGGTAGCTTGGACAGCCTGCCCTTCATAGCTGTCCCCTGGGTCTGTGCTGAATGCCACTGCTTCCAGCAGGCTTGTGGTAGGAGGGGTGATGGCACTGGCTAAGGGGAGGATGCTGGGATTTGGCTGTCAGTGGCAAAGCCCGCTGTGCAGAGCTGCTGATGGCATCAGGGGCAGTGAGCCTTTCTGTGCAGAGTTTACAGGAGGTGAAGGCTCAGTTCAGCACTGAGACTGGAGGGCTCTTCTTTCAGGTCAGTGCAAAGCCCGTCTGCTGAACAGATCAGGGAAGCTTGGATGGCTGCTGTGCACACGGAATGTACAGTGTAACTAGGGAAATCTTCATCAGGCAAAGCATCTAGCACCATCAGCAAATGTGCTGGTTTTGCTAAAATTTATCAGTGGATATAATTGTAGCATCTATTTTACCATGACTAACTTTTGAAGATCCCCTCAAGCTCTTTAGCAATCATTTGATAGGTCACATTTACTGCAGCGTGATCAAAGGGAGCTAAGCTCATTTCTGTAGCTCACTGTGTTTCCATTTAACATGCAAGAGTCCATTTCACCATTCACACTCTTACTTAATTCAGCAGTTGATCTCTGCTTGAGCCTGGAAGCTTTTAAATTGTATGCTTGTTCAAGGTTTGCTTTTCCTCTGTGAGTCAGAAATTTCATCAGTTAAAAAGCTGCAACACTTGGTGCCTGGGCTCAGACTGCAATCCAAAACACAAGGTACCATGTGTGTGCTTCTCCTTGAATCATCTCTTTAAAACAGAAGAAATGGGCATCTTTTCCAGCTGTTCATCCCCAGCACTGAGAGTTAGATGGACTGAAAGCTGGCATCATAGCACAGGCACAGTGCCCTGCCTCAGCATGGAGAACACAGTGTTTTGACAGAAGCTGGGGGCCAGGGTTGAGCAGCACAACACCCAGCAGCAGCAGCAGGAGCAAGCTGCACACAGCAGGAGCCCTGGGGAAGGAAGAGCCAATGCCTGGTTTAGGAACTAGCAGGATGAGATCAGCACTTAGCAGAGAGAAGCTCTGGGGTTAAGTTTTGGATTTAGCTTCTGAAATCTGATGAATTCCTGATTTATACTGATTTTTTTTAAAAAAATGTTTATTTGTTTTCCCTTTCCATTCAGAAAGCAGCAGGAATGTTTGGTTTTTTAAAGAGAATTTCATGCAGTGAATATATTGTCTTTATTCTGCAGAAGTGGCTTTCTCTCACTGCTAAGACTATCTCCAGGTACTGGCTGTGAGGATCCCATCATAGGCTCAAATAAGGATTTCCTCTCCTAGTGTGGTAGGAAAGGAAGAAGTGCCTTGCTGCCCAGTCTCCTTTGTGAGAACACTCCAACCACTGGAATAATCATTCATTCTAAATAGCAGGACTCCAGTGTTTCAGCCACAGCAGGGAGCTTCATGAATGTCACTACAAAGCAGACTTCATGCATGTGGGAAAGATGGGGTATAAGAGGAGGATCACCATTATACCAGCACAGTCTGAGTGCATTAAAAATACAATATAGCAAATGTGGGATGAAACCATCAAAGCTTTAAAGCAGGTTTAACAATCCAAATGAAAATATGTATGTATATGTATTTTGTTTTGAACTACATATATTGGAATTATGGAAGTTTCCCTATAATTAATAAGAATAGTCTTAATCATATTGCCCTGGAAAAAAATACTGTTTTGCAGATTGGTTAATTTGTAAATACAAAGAGAAGACTTTGAAGATGAAAAGAATAATGCTTTCCACATCTATGACTCTCCTATTCAAAGATGGGAGGCTGCTCAGCAAACACTGATGCTTTCAGATTTGCACCACCTTTTTGAAATAAATGTTGGCTTTATTCGCTTATTTGGAAAATGGGAAGAAAAACATGACACAGCCAAGGTCATGCTGGGAAGTCTGTGACAGAATCAAGCCAGAATAACTACCAGTTATTGCACCAACTGCAATGTGAATCTACTGAGAATATCCTGCCTGTAAACACTGAAGATACTACTTGTATGGTTTGTTATGAAATGCTTTCAAGCACACTGCCTGTGGTAGAAATACTCTTATTTTTGCAAGGCCCACTAACACATTAGATTCAATGCACATCAATATATGTAATGGCCAACTGCAGCCTTACTACATCCACAGCTGTGACATTGAGATTTGAAACTGATGAGAAGCAAAATGTACTACAGATAGACAGGAATGCAAGTCCTGTTCCATATTCCATTGCAATCTGCAGATGGGAACAGCACTTCTGAGATATTAATACTCTGCGAGATTGATGTGAAGAGGCACAGTGATGGATGGCATCACACAGAATGATCCATCCACCCTTCAAAATTACTCCTTAGAAGTTTTCAGTTGTAACTCAGTTTTGCAACCCTATTTTTGGTGGCTGCAGCCCTCAACAGAGCCTGAAAGCTTCTGCTAGCAGAGCTCTTTGAGATCTAAGTACCAGGTGCACAAATCCTACCTCCTGTGAGAGGGGCATCTCAGGTACAATAGCTTTGGCACAGGTTCACCAGTTCACCATTCAGGGCACAGGAGGATCATTCCTACAGGTCTGTGTCACTTTCCAGGGGGAATTCCCTCCCAGCAGAAGGATATTTTTTGCACTCACTGGAACCTCAGGGAGCCCACAGAATGTGGGTATGGGGATAGCAAGTACGAAAAGTGATGCTTCTGTGTGGCTTGCAGCACACTGACACCCTTCAGCACATGGCTGAGATCAGTAGTTTTGTTTTAATTTTTATGCTATGATTATAAAGATGTTACTGCAACAGTATATATTCCAGAGATCTGTTTTATGCATATATTTAAATAATATTTTGTTTAAATTTAGTGTCTGAGTTATATAAAGCCACAGCTACATAAATCTGTGCCTTCTGAATTATATTAGAGAAGAATGAGACTAGAGTAAGCTATAATATAGACATATTTCTTTAATATATTTAAATAACAGCATAGCAAGTTGATAATTTAAGGTGTACACAAAAATTGCCATTTTTTAACACAGTGATTCTACAGTACCCATTCTGTTCACTTTTTAGAAGGTGCATTTTAACTGGACTCTAACAATTCACATGAACATGTAAAACCCAGAAGAACAAACCACGATGTTTGTCCAAAGGATACATCAGCTAGACTGCAAGAAAGAAATCTCTCTCTTCTGCAAACAGGTACCCACAGTGCCTATGATAAGAAGGAAGGATCTCATCATTCTATTTTATATTCCCTGGTCAGTAGGATGGTGGTTTAAATTTGTGCTTTACCAGAACTGATATTCCAAATTTCCCACTTTCCCATGTCACTGTTTCACTGTTTTTGGGATTCAGCACAATCAGGGGCATCTCGTGGGAACTGATGTCTAGCAGGAGAATTTACTGTCAGCCAGGTAGATAACAAAGCAGACATAAAAATGTATGGGTAAGACAAAGCACCATGTTGGTTCAATATATTAATGTTAGAACAGACTAGACAATCTCATTTACGGCACTTTCTACATTTGCAGTTATGTTACTGGAAATTTGCCCAGATATGGAAAATGAATGATGGCAAATATCTTCTGAGAGATAGCTGGAAAAAATAATGTATTTCTTCTAGTGATGTCATATGTTATGCTTGCTTTTAGTGAGTGATTTATTGGAAAAACTGATTTGTACTATTAAACAAATAATAGGAAATAACTGCAGAGAGTTTACCTGTCATTTTAACTCCTGTCATCACATAAGCCCATTTACCACTTCAAGTAACTTAACTTCAAGTTTTACTTATCCATCCCCCTATATCTTTTACCAAATATAATTATCATGCCAAAAGAGGTAGGGAAGAAAGAAGACAGTATTTCATTTGTATGGTGTGGGTTATTTCTGCAGGGGACCATACCAGCTCCACTGGTTCAAACTCATTGAATTTCCATGAACTTTCCTTGAGTGGGTGGAGGAACAGGACAGTGGATTGTAGTGTGACCTACAAGGGCTAGGCAGGAATTTCAATGCACTACACTTGCAGATTCCTTTGATATCTTACAGAGCCCAAGACCACCTACATTGAGACCTTCTTCCCTCCACTGCTTTTGCTGCTGCAGCTTATTTCTGCTTTCCCAGGTCAAGATCCCAAGACACAACCTGGGGATGGAAGGAAACAGTTAAATCATCAGCTAATCTAAGCTGGGCTGGCTAGAGAAAGAAGCAATAGGAAATAATCCTTTCCTACAGTTTTCAAGATTACTTTACACTGATTTGCAACATGGGCTGTAGCTTTTATTTTTGTGGGTAACTACAGTTCTGAATTAAACTTTTTTATTTACTTTGGAACAGAATTTGCCTTGGAAGAAACTTTATTTTGTTCTGGTCTGTGCAATCACCCAAGGCCCACAGTGTGATCAAAGCAATTCTGTGTTGAATGTGTTTTTTCAAAGTAATTTCTTTCTGCCAGTTCATAGCAAGTGCATCCAGAAATTTAGATAAATTTCACTTTCGAACTCCTTTGAACATATTAAATGTAAGAAATAAACTGCAAGAAAGGAAGTGGTTGAACCAAAGAAACCTTCACTGAATTGCCCAGAAACATAAATAGGCATTAGGGTTTACATGGCAGGATGAGGTCCATACAGTAATAAAATATTTGGCTTTGGTGAAAGAATTCTGGTTGTTCTTAGAACACCTCTGCCAGCCAGTGCAAGGTGTAGGATTACTAATCCTCCTCAGGGTAAGCCATGCGTGGCATTCTTCTCTTTGGTGGTGGCATTCAAGAGAGTCCTGGAGGAGGAAAAAGTAATAGGGGCAATAATGGCAGTGTCTGAATGAAGCCCTGAGAACCAGCCGAGCCCTGCTGCCTGGCTGCCAGCCATCCAAGCATGAAGAACAATCGTACATTTGTCTCACATACCAAGTTACCTAATTTTCAAAACGTTTCCTGATGCAGCCCTTTAATTCTTAAGTATTTCACCACCTGACATTTCTCCCTTAAGCTTTCAAAGAAGTAAGAGAAAACCAGAGCTACAGATAACTGAAAGAAGAAAAACTAAAATGATTTTGTCATTAGTAGTCATAATTTAAGGAAAAAAGTGCAAGAAGACAAGTTCTTTTCAACTTTTTGATGCTGGATAACCCCTCATTGTCCCACCACTTTCTGACAGAATAAATGCTAGGATAAATAATAGAGCAAATCTCAAAAGAAAAATATGTATTGTGTGCCATAAATTATACAAGCAGATGCAGCCATGAACAAGAGAATTAGGAACATAAAACCCCTGCAGTGTACACTGGCTGGTGAAGGGCTGGCAGCTGCCAAGGGACACTGTGACCACCATGCAGTCCAAGCTAAGGTCTTACCCTAAACATCAGCCTGCACCCCTGTTATGCAGGGGTCTGCCACCTTTTCCTTTGCATTCTTCCTCTTAAATAGCTCTTTTTTTTTTTTTTCATATCAGTAGCTGTCTAATGAATGTTTTGGTCATAGCCAGCTTGTGGTGTATTTTACAGATGCCTGAGAAATCTTGCCCTGAAGAATTTTGTATCTTCTGCCCAAACTATCCCTTCAAATATTCCCGTATTAAGCTGAATGAGTTTCCCTAAACTAAGGGGTGGGTAGAATAGGTCAAGGGCCAACTCTTCATGTGTAACCTCACAGAGCACCATCAGTTTCAGCTGAATTCTTGGTTTCATTCCTTTTTATTTATTAGAAAAAGTGTTATATAGCTTTGTGGCACTCTACACAGAAATTACAAATAACCAAGCTGCTCATCAGAGACTCCATTCAACTAAACAGTCTTTTGGCAAAGTCACAACTCTGGGTCCAGACTTGTCAGATTTAAACATTCTTAATAACTTATCTTATTCTTTCGTGACGTCGTTTATTGCAAGACATGAGCAGATATTTTTTATTCAGCACTCATTTTAGCAGGGGGAAAAGAGTTTTGCAATATTGATGCAATTTATTGTTGTATGACCAATTAAGAAAATAAAGACATTTCAAAGAAATTGATGGCATTCATTTCAGATAAGTAAGATGTTTTAAAGAAAACCCACATAAGACTGTGGTAAAGGACAGTTTTCCAACTTCACAAATGACATTAAATGCCATTTTATGACCATCTGAGAGTAATGAGTAAATACTACTTTATGCTGGAAAAGAATACATGTGACTCATGATTTTCAGCTGTTGTAGATGTGAACTTGTGGAAAATGATGCAATTAGAGGCCAGAAGCAGAGCAAATTATCTATTCAGCTCTGCTGAGCAGATCAGAACTGCTGAAGGGCTGGAGAAAAAAATGTCATTTTCTCTTTTGCTCATGTTCTCTGTGGGCTACATTCTGCTTGGAGTTACTTCATATTCAAGCAGTACAGTTAAGGGAGAGTCTTGATATGATTTAGCATTTTATATGTTTTCCATTTGTCTGATGAAGAGTGCTTGCTCTGTCATTCATTCACCATTTCCTTCCATGTGAAATTAGGAAATATGGCATATGAAATCTGAAACCCAGTTTTTTTCCATCTCTGCATGTTTTCCCTTGGAACTCAGAAACTCAAGTTCTGCCAGTGTAGAGGAAGGAGAGGAAATGTAGTAATAAAGTTCCTGGCTTCATCACAAGCCCCTTTCTGACCCGACCAAGGGAAAGTGTGTGGAAAGGGATTGAACTATGCAGGATAAGTATAGATGCATGGCAGATGTATGGTCATGTGAAATCAGAAAGAAAAACCCACAAAATAAGATCTGAGCAGGGACAGTGAGGCTACAAGATGTCATGCTAGAAGTGCACAGGAGGAAGGCCAGGAGAGTGCTGTTCAGTACTCAGGGGTGCAAGGCAGCTAATGGCAGATGAAGTGAGCAATGTACAAGTGACTGAGGACTTTTTTATATCTGTCTTCAGTAAAGCTCTATTTCAACAAACATAGTAAGACAATACTATTGCTGATAAATGTAGTTACACCTTCCTTGCTTCATTCCACTCCCACTTCCTCACTGCTTTCCTTCACCCCTCAGTCACAGTGATCTGTAAGGGTGTGCAGAGATCTGGATGGGGAACTGCTTCAGCTGAAAATTAATCCAACAAATAGGTGGCAGTTACTAAGATCAATTAGTTCTGCAGTTTGATCCATCTCTTAGCTCTACCACAATCAATATTTTATTTTAAATCACCTAGATGTGTTAACTTCATCCTATGATGCTTAAAGGGCAGACTGATTAAGTTTCTGAGTGAAAGGATGTTTAATGTGTCAGAGGATCAGAAGTAGGAAATCATGGGACATGTATTTTAAATTGGGAAAAAAGAGCAGTAGATTATTGATCTGTTGATTAAATTAAATTTCTGCTCCAAAGTTTAGGATTTTTTAGACATACATGTTATGAGTGCTTATGTAATAAAAGGGAGATGGGTAGCATTCAGTTTTCATTGTAAGAACAAAGACTGTCAAACCAGCTTAGTTCTTCCCATGCCTGTATTGTGCTGTGGACAGGGGAAAGGGAGTTGGTGTCATGTAACTCAACTTCCATAAGGCTTTCTGCACACTCATGACACTCTTAGAAGCAAATGAGGAAATGCAGCCTTGCTGACCCCGCTACTCCTGTTCAAACAGGTGTAAGACTGTTGAGGTAACCATACCTAAATAGTGGCACAAAATGGAAGTAGATATGAAATATGATTCTGCACATCTTCCACCTTAGTCCCACTACAATCCACTTTTTCATTAGTGACTGAAAAAGGAAGCGGAAGACATACTCAGTAAATGTGCTGGTTGCAGCTTGGGAGCTCTGCTGTTTTTTTCACATGATGTTCACAAGTAATTGACTGGTGCACCTCAAATAATATCAATTTATTTAAAAAAAAAAGAAATCTCAGTTGCTATGAAGCTGGAATATAAATTGCTATATTTTTCCATTGGTTTTTGTGTGTCCTGAGGAGACCAATTTTTCCCCATTTCAGTCATTGGTAATATATTCTTACCACCACCAAAAGCAGGTGGTGAAGAAAACAGTTTAGTTTACATCAGACCAGAAAATAAAGTTTATATACCAAAAAACAAGTCACTTTGCTGAGTACTCGTGCAGTGCTACTATTCTGGGGAGTAGTGATGGAGAATCAGCCTTTCTTCTCTTAGTCACTGGTGTGTGTCAGGTCAGGTCAACAAGAAGCAACCGCAGTCCACTAGTGCTTGTTATAAAATGAGATAATGACCCTTTCATTCTTGTGTGGATACAAAGCGAAGTCAAAACTTGGCCAAAAAATCACTATCACAGTTGCAACAGTGAAATGCCAAAAGACTGAGCAGGTATTAGGACTGAGGTGTCCTCATTATCCGCTTCCCAATCAGTACAGGGGGTGCCTGGGATTTCATTTTTCTACTCTTTTTCCTTTTTTGGATCCACTCTAATGCTCCTGTGGACAAGCTGATGAAGTGGAAAGGCAATTCATACTGACTGAAGTATTTGTTTTCAGTTAAAAGCCACTATTTGCTGCTTAGCAGGCAAACACAAACACCTATGCAAAGAAGAGCTGTCATGGCATTTGAAGCTCCTGAGTATCTGTAATCAGCACATCTGAAAATATTTTAAAGTGAGTTTAGCCTATTTATGTCTTCATATCACAAAATACTGCTAGGGACAAAATTGGATGTTGGATGTGTTTGTATTACTCCCTTGTATGAAATGAAAAGCATTTATGCATCTCTTTTGTCTGCATTCACACACACCTACACATAAAGGCATTCTGTCCTCCCTTTCCCTTATAAAGAGTGATGATCTAATATGATTTATATCTTAGTGGCACAATCTCCTAAACAGGCACTGAAAATGATCATTAACCTTGAAGGCTAGACTGTCTAATTCCTGTGCTTGCCCTTTGCAGTAATAACAGAAGTTGTTTCTATAAGATAAATTTGGCTTTTGCATTATCTAAGACACACATTTAAAACATTTAAATATATTAATCTTTTTTGTATTTCTGAACCTAAACTACAAAGTTTAAAATTATATCTTCACACTTTAAAAAAACTCAGGTTCTGCTTGGGTATAGTAGTGTGACATTTGAGAAAGCTGTGGCATTTGGATCTGTGTCCAACAGAGGGAGGTGTTCAGAAACACGGCTTTGGTCCAAACTCTTTCTAAGACTAAGGAATTCAACAGAAGGGGAGAGGAGGACAGACTCAGATGCATGAGAGCAATACATGCCTTACTACTGCAATTCAATTCCTTTAGCTGCTCTCTGAGAACTCAGGTTGGAGTCACTGCTGTTTACAGGTTCAGACCTGCTCAGAAGATTTAAGATCAGAGGATTTTTAGATCAGACAGGTGACAATATCACCTCTGTTTTGAAAGGGACCTATGAAAATCTTAAAAAGAAAAAAACACTTATTTCATATCAACCTCTTGATGTAAGATAAACTCAAGCAGAGGTCCAGTCTGGCAGGCACTTCGGGTTCAGTAAAAACCTGAGGTTACTCGGCTGTGCTTTCCTCACAGGCTGTCTCTATGGCAATGGGAAAATATTGTGAGGTATAGGAATGAAGGGAATATGACTCAGAGAGTACAGAAAAAGGAACATTCAGAAACATAACTCCCAATAGGCACAGAGTACACTTCAAAAATACACACAAATCAAAGAGAATCTGCTGCTGCTTTGCCCCGGTGTTTTTACTGGAGAATGCAATTAATAAATAAGGAGCCGTAGTGCTGCTGGTTTTCATTCCCTCAATTATCAGAGGGAAACAGAAGCTGGTGGTGAAGGAACCAGCAGGACTCTGCTCTGCTCCTTTGAGTTGTGCACCGTTCTCCACAGGGCTGCCATGAGGCTGGAAGTGTGTTTATCAGTAAGGGGCAGGTTTGGACAGACTCTGTTAAGTCAGTGTGCTACTTCCAAGTGGAAAGGCTCCTCCTTTCACTTGTGAAACCACAGAGGCCAAAGGAAGCTCCTGTCTCACTGACCTGGGTCCCACTAAAATGGGATTTGGCCCAAATAAAAAGGCAGTGGCCCAAGGCAGGGAGACATCTCTACAGAGCATTGCATGAGCAAGAACTCCCAGGCTAACCCAGACCTGTGCTCTGACTGGCCCAGTACCAGATGGGCTACAGCTTGCCACACAACAGGCATTTATGAAATAGCTTGTCCTTGGAAGAATTTCTTCCCCAGTTTTCCCCTTTAGATACTTAGTCCTAGGAAACACACACACACACACACACACACACACATATATATATATATACACAAACATATATATATATGCATATATATGCATATATACACAAATATATATATATAGATAGATATAGATATATGGATATATAGATATACATGAGACAAACTCAAGTGGATATATTTATATACTTTTTTTTTCCCTGCTTAAAATAATCTTCTGCCTCTTGCAGCTAATGATGATTTCATGGCCTGTATTAGCAGTAGTCATTCTCTGAATAATTTATGATTTTGGCCTCAGTAGCACTCTGACATGGTTAGTCCCACAGGTCAGGTATGCATTGTGCAAAATCCTGTATTTTAATCGAATTTATATACTTAGTTTGATGACTCTTTATCCTTGAACTCCAAGAAGCATCAGATTAACTACTCTCTCTAGCATTCAGTCTTTTCCTACATCAGTCTTAAGCTTCCCTTGCAATTTAACTCAGCTCCTTCAATCATTTCTGCCTTGAAGGAGGTGAGAGCTTCCTCCCTTCTGGGACCTGTGGAATTTTGGGACTGTCCCTAAGCTTCCCCTCCTGACCTGCCAGCTGCTGCTTCTTCATGAGAAATGCAGTGAGCTGATGCAGTCCTGGGCACCCTTTGATCCTGCTCCCCTGAGTTTCACTGGGGAGGTACAGGGGGGTCCTGAGGCATCAACATGATTATACTGTAGTCCTTTACTTTAAAAGTGCTGGCCATCAGTATTGTTGCTCAGCAACAGGAAACTGTGTATCACTGCTGGCTTCATTAAACTTTAAAAATATTTTTCCTTGCCAAGTCAAATGAATAATTGACGATGATTTCACTGTATATTTAGCATGTCCATTCAAATTCCAGTATGGAGTAAAGCAGTTTCATATACCTAGAATTAAAAAGGAATTACTAATACTGGCTGTAAAATAAGATGCATGGCTGAAAAATACTTGCACTTACAAAGCAATCTGTATATTGCTCAAAGCTGTTGTATCAAATAAATGTCCAAACCCTGTAATTATTTCTTTACTGAACATGCTGTGCCTTCTTTTTTTGCAAAGATTATTAAATCTTACTTTATACTTTCTCTCTAGAAAAGACTGCAACGACTAACCTGTTATCTACTTTATTATACTATTTATTTTCTATAATATGCCTATATTTGCTACTATAGGCAATTGAACACATTAAAAAAGCATAAATAGAGAAGAACAGATTTCAACACTGATATTTTCTGGTTGAGTAATAGTGCCTGGGGTTATTCAAAGAGAATGGGTTGTAAAACTTGAGTGTACTTTCTGTCATCTGACTGATGGATTGCTTGTTACTCACCTCTAGCAGTCCAGCTAAAATAAATTGCTGCAAGCCTTATCAGTAGTTTCGTTTCTATTATATGTCAGAAGTCCCAATTTTATCTAATTGGTGACATTAGCAGGGCATTTTTCTGCAAATGCAAAACTTCCTGGTAAATGCAATTGCTACTTTAACCCATGAGAGGTGCAGTTAAATGTGTATCTGTGAACAGAATGGAGAGGACCTAAGCTAGGAGCTTTGGAGATCTCCAAGCTAAATGACTGCCAAAATAAACATGACTGGAGATAGAGGGATTAATCCTGTAATCCTCACTTAAGCAAAACTCCTGCTATCTTCAGTGAGATTCTCACTGGGGAACAGCTGTAAAAATTGGCCTAAATGAAGCAGAAATGAGAAAGGCCAAATTCTGCCTCTGGGTGTGAGCATGTGACTTCAGCAAAACCTGAAGTGTGACACCCTGGATCTGGGATAATCAGCACATAAATTCTCACCAAGCTCTATAGTACCAAGACTTTCCTTGGTATAAGCATGAGGCACATCCATAATCCCACAGGGAAATGTTTCTATCCAAGGTTCACTAAAAAGTGAGAATACAAGTGAGAATACAAGTACAAACTAACATTCAGAAAGAAAGAAAATGTTAATTTTTATTAAAAACTGTCTTACATTTTAACCAATCCTAGGAATGCTTAGAGCATTTCTCTTCACTGAACTCAGAATGATTGCCCCCATTTTCTATCTGGGGTGTAAAAAGAACATGCAAAGTTAAGTGATTTTCCACAGACCACACAGCAAGTGATTAGTATCATGGGGATGAATTAATCTTGGGTGTAAATCCATAAAGATTAATGGAGCTCTAACAGGGATTAATTTGGCCCATCATCTCTAAGGATAGCAAAACCAATTAGATGATGTCATTAATCTTCTGGTTTGCAAAGGACTGTTTCTTAAGCAATACTGAAAGAAAGGCAATAAAACAAGAATGACCAAAGGATCCACTGTAAAAGATTGTTCCTTGGCAGAGGATTCCCAGCAGGAGCCTTAAACAGTGACAGCAGCCTTGATGTGCCCTCAGGCTCCCATCCCAACTGAGATGCTCTGGGGCAATCATTTATTTGAGGATTGGAGAGTCAGCCCAGACTGCAGTCACTGATTAGGTTCATGTCTTTTCTTAGGGCACGACTTCCACACAACTGATTTGGAGTCAAATATATTTATTACAGCCCTGGGAGCCCCAAATCTTTGGAAAATACCAAGTGCTTAATGTCCTATGGAAAGTAGCACTTGAAAGATTCATAGATTTTAAAGCTTCCACTTTTGATCTGAATAAAAACTGTGAACTATTCCATTAGAAAGAAGCCAGTAAGAAGAAATCAATCCAAAATCTGTACAACTGACTTGTTCTGAGATTTGGGGAAAAAAATTCTTCTCATTCACTGGTTGTGACAATACACATTTTCTCATCTTAAATTCTGAAGATGTTTCTGATGCTTGCAAAAGAGTCAAAACTGGCCCACAGCAGAGGAGGATCTTTCTACAATTGGCTTCAGAAATTTTATTTTAAAAAGAAGAGAAGGAGAAATGTTTTTGTAAAGGGGTAATGACCAGCTATAAAAAAAGGCATGCAAAGCAGTGATGAACAGAACAACAAAAACCTCAGCTTCTAGACCATGGTTGGTGGGATTTATGGAAAAAGAACATCTGTGACATTGGCAAGCTCTAGCATGAGGACATTGAATAGGAGATAGTGAATTTATGCCTGAAAGTTGTGTGCGTTACCTAATAGGCCTGGTAAAAATGTTCCACTGGAATGCTGAAAGCAAAACTTGGCAACAGTGAGATCATTAAAACCCTACTGCATAGAAGCCTTCATTCAAAATGTAATAATACATATCAGGTTTTTCATTATTATTGTGAGTAAGAGTATTCAAGCTGTAATAGGGATCTTCCCATCAATAGTTCTGCTCAAGTAAGTGTTTAATGGCAGAGATTTCATAATCTGTGAAATTACTTAAAACTCCTTTCATGGGGATGTTCTCGGATAAAAGAAAACCTCTTTCCTCATTTTATACACTGTAGGAGTTCAAATGAGGTGATGTGCTCAGGCTGATAGTGCAGCTCCACTCCAGAGGGACAATGTTGTGACATTCCCTTGCACCACGGGAGCAGGGCTGGGAGGGACAGGGATTTCCAGCTTCCCCTGGCACCGTGGAACAGGAGCAGGGCTGGGAGGGACAGGGATTTCCAGCTCGCTCCCCACCCTGCTTGCCCCCAGCACCTTTAAGGAATTAAATTACACACTGCTGCATCTATAGATGAACAAAGAACACTGGAAAGAGACACAGCACAAGCACCTAATGAGAATACAAAAGAAACCTGAATTTTGGCAGGGAGACTTGAGTGGGGAAGATGGAGGGGGGATGATAATGTTTGATAATGTTTCTGAGTTAGTGCTGATGATATGATTACACTCAGGAATTGGTACTGCTAAGTACTGGTGCACATAGGCCTAGAAGGTGTGATGTGGAGAATTTAACCAGTCAAAAAGAGTAAATAAATGTACCAGGGAATGTTCCTACATGGTATCATCTACGTTTCAGAAGGGTAATGAAAACAACAGGAAATGTGCTTCAGAAAAAGGTGTCAACTTAGGCCATAACATATATATATATAGATAAAGAATGCCCATTTTAATATCTTCCAGACAGATGGATCTGAAGAACTATTCTGAGAAATGCTTCAACACAAGCCTGTGTTTCCAGAAGACTTTTCAGACTAATAAAATAGTAATATAAAATGAAAATATTTCTGTCTTTTTTTCCTGACAATTATATTGAGTGACTATTAGAGGAAGAAAAAATAAAAAATATTCTTTTCATAAGTAGCCATTATATTTAACATTTTAATTTCTAGGCAGAAAGAAAATTGTGTATGTAGACTGTTGTATTTTGGTAGACTAGCTAACTTAATCCTGATTGCCTTTTATTTTAGGCCAGCTTTTTCATTTGTGATTAGGGAAAATGTGTAATGATCACATCACCACTTATTCAAGCCTTCTAAAGTGCAAATTTGCCTACAGCACAAATACATCTGCAGTGCTATAAGCACAAGACCATGTAAAGCCAGACAGTAAATGTAAAGCAGTGCAAAAGCAGTGGAAAGTGCAGTAAATGTAAACCTGGTCATGCTGTCACCTCTGGTATGGCCAAGCTAGCAGCTGGATACAGATACCTTATCTCATCTTCTGCAGCTAATGTTTGTGGTAGAAGCAATACAGCAACAAACACAGCATCACAGATATTAGCTTTATGCAAATAAACTTATATTAAAACCCTGTTTACTGATCAGGGGAGCAAAATCAATACTTAATGATGCAATGAGCACCACAGTAAAAATACCTGTAAAAATGACAGCTCATCTAGTTCATATACGTTTGCTGCCCGACTTGAAACACGTTCCAGAAATAATTTATGAGGACATGTGCATAGTCATAGTATCTACTGCTTCACAAGTCCAGTTGTATGTCTTAAAGAACTTGGAGAATATCAGAAAAAATGTAGTGATGGCAACTGCTTCTAGGCACTGTGAAGCTGAGTGGAGCCCAGACTTTGTCCTGTAAACAGTGTTAGCTCTTTTCTTATCATCTGATTAGCAAAGCCACTGCTGATTTCACTGGCAAATTAACTCTGGGTGTGTTTTAAGAGCAGAGTTACAGGCACCTTGTAATTAATATATATATGGAAAAGTCGTTTATGTTGTAGTTTGAATATATTTGATACTATTCAGAGGATTACTGGGGTCTTTGTTTCAGACTGTAAGCACAACAATGGAAACACTTATTCCTTGCCTTGCATAGACATTTACTACTGTCTATATGGATTGTGGAGACAAAAATGAAAAATTTGGCTTACATCACCAGAGACATGTCACTTTCACATAACCATCTTACTTCCTTTTTACAGCAAATTAACAACTATATCCTTGCAAAGAAGCAAGGAGCTTCAGCTGCAGTAGAAGCTTGTTCCCTTCAGTGGTACCATCTCAATCACTTGCTACCATCCCACAGTGCCTTGAGAGATGTAAAAACATCATCCCTTAAAATACCCTGGAACACCAGCTGAAGCAGATAGCACAGGCCTGTCCCTGCCAGGCCTCCAGGGAAGGTACCACCTTGAGCCCCATTTTGGAGGGAGCACAGTGCTCAGAAAACAGAAAAGGGAATTTAGGTGCCCCAGCAATTCAAGACAGTCCCCTTGCTTCAGGCACACAGCTGTCGAGGGAGTAAATAGGAAGATGAGACAGACCATGTCTGAAGTACATCCCACAGAGTTAGTGTCCTTAAAGCATGAGCAGCTGGTTAATCTGATTAGAGGAGATGGAAAAACATCTTGAGGATGACATGGCCAGCAGGAGAACATCAGTATGCAATAAAAGCCAGATAAGTGCCTGGGTGCACGCATGGCTCACTGGCAACACCAGAAGATATGCAGGGGGCAACCCAGCAAGACCATTCCCTGCACAGCCTTGTGGAACCTCCAAAAGCCACTGTCCCCACCTCCCATGGGTTCCCTGCATGCTGGGGATTCCCATCCCACACATGCTGGGCAATGTGATCTCCAGCAGTACCATAAAAGTAGTGTTATTTATCCACATCTATCTATCTTATTTCTTTATTTTGAATGAAGGATGGATTCATCGCACTATCTATTATAAACTACTTTTGTTAAAAATGAAAATTATCTGATCTTCTGCAAACCTTGGCATTCAGCTCCCATCTGGATAGTTTCAGATAGCTGTAGAGATCTCAGTGCACTTCTGCCTTTCAATAGCTCCTGGATGTCTGACAGAGCACTACACTTGGCGTGTGCCAGGATAAAATGTCTTGGTGCTTCAGTGGATCTCCTCAATCCTCAGTGTGCCTATTCCACATGATGAAGCATAACATTTTTGTGAAGCTCTCTCTGAGCAAAGCAGCCAGCTCCAAAAGCATCTTTCTGCCTGGGCTGTCTCAGCTGCCCACAGTTAATGAGTCTCATGCCATGCAAGGCAGCAGTGGGGCTGTCAGAAGGACAGGTTTGAGCCTGTTCTCGCTGTGCAGGGCCCAGGTTTGCTCTGTGACACAGATAAAACCCCTCGCTGCTGGGGTGCCCATGGCCAGGCTCGGGCAGCTTTGTGCTGTGAAGGGCAGCAGCAGCACACAGCAGTCACTGACAGCACCTCCAGATCTCACCTGCAGAGCACCAAGCCACTGCATGTCCTGACAGCCACTGCACCCTGGCACAGGAGAGATGGTGTTTCTAGTCTGGGGCAGAAATGCAACACATCCTTCTGTTTTAAATCTGGTTTGGGGGTTTGCTGCCAAATGTAATCTACATAGATTAGTCTCTGCATGAACTCTAGTCTTGGATTTTCTTGTCTAGATCTCAGATGTGGATTACTTATGTTAATGGGTAAAAAGATCTATGAGTCTAGTACTTAGGAAAACTAAATATATTTTAAAATAATTATATTGATAGCTTATCTTGGGTCTTTTTTCCTTACTGACTGAAAGTAGTTATATATAATGTCAAGCTAGTAAGAAACAAATCCTTTCTTATTAAAGTAACTTAAACCATTAATGGCATTATAGCTTGCTTTAGATTGTAGTATTTTTATTTTTTTTCTACTGCCACCTGTCTACATTCCAGTCTGTACTGGAGGAAAAGGAAAGCTATTTTATGTTCTACACTCACACTAAACTAGCCACCATGAACAGGTAATACTTGTAACGAGCATATGATCAGAACAATTCTTCTTGCTGTACTACTCACTGTAGTATTTAAAATCAGACTATACAGAAATGATACAATCTTACAGTAGTGCATCCAGACCCCAGAAACCATCCTTGTACTATCCCTGTCTACTTACTACGTAACAGCAAGCCCCCACCACAATTAAAGAAAATTAATTACTTTGTAAATTAATTTAAAATCCCAGCTGTTATAAAATATAAGGCAATCATCATTTCAACAGCAATGTGGGTTTAAGTAAAGGAGGAAACAAATGACCTGCACAGAACTCTGGTGCTCCACTGTGGTCTGCCTGGGCTGGCTCCTCAGGGATGGATTTCATGTTCCTCAGCGATGCCCCTGGAGCAGCTGGTGGGTTATGTCCCGGACTCAAAGGGCTCTGCATGGGAGGCAGCTGATGCCTTCTCTTCTTTTTATTTATGTGTCTGTTACAATGGCAGCAGACAGCAATGCACAGACACTAAATTAATTAAGCTGGTTTTAAGCCACAGCATTAAGGTGATGTCATAAGAACATGCCTAGGATAGCAAGGTCACTGGAAAGGGAGAGTACATGTCCTGCAGTAAAAGACTGTAGTTTGGAGGGCTTGTGTTGGATGCCTTCTCTGAATTTGTCAAATTTTTTCTCAAACTTGGCACCACCTGGAGAAATACTTTTTCTATCCACTGAAATATGCAACAGCATCTCTGATTTAAATAGGGGAAGAGCTGCTACACCTGCTTCGACTCTGAGCAATACACACTATATGCTCAGAAATGCATAAATTAGATATATTTGGAAACACAGAGAGCTGGGAAAATATTTTGATGCAAGATAACATAGTTCATCTAATTTATGTCAGACTGCCTTTGTGTTTGCATACAAGCATGCTCAGAGAGGCATGTGTTGGGCAACCAGAAATCTGCTCATCTTCCTGCTTCCATTGTCATGGCATTGCATTGCCATTTTGCATTGGTAGTCAGATTATATTGTACAACTGAGACGGAGATTTTTTTGTCTTTGTAAAAATCAAGAACAGCAACAGTTCATTTTGTTTCATTGCAGCTTTACAAAACCCCAAAAACTTTAGGAAGACTTTAACAGAAGAAATAAAACAGATGCTGATACATTGGAAACTTAATGGTGCTGTTGCTTCACTGTGAAATATTTTAACTAGGAAATGTTGAGCATGTGAACAGTAGCCATAATCCTCTCATACAGAAGCCTTTTCTACATCTCCAGGGTAAGTGCAAGCCTGTGTCTTCAGCGTTAATGGGATCAGCTGCAATGAGTAATGCTTTGTGTATGCTAAGGCTGTGATCCTGTCCACGTGGTAAAAAGATGGCAGTGTTGCTTTTTCTAAGCAGTCAGTCCCACACGAGGTGAAGTGAGTCAGAGCATTCGAGATGGATGAGCAGCTCTCAGAAAGGAGCTTTTGTTCCTCATCTCCAGTCTCCAGCAGTCACTGTGAAATTGTCTCTACCATCTACCTATTAGCATCAGCATCACTGGGGCTCTTTGCATGAGACACTCTTGTGCATATAAGCAAAGGTCACTCAAGGAGACTCTTGAATCAAGATTTATTTTGTAGCAAGCTTAATGATGACCCATCACTGCCTCCCATAAGGAAAATCTGGAGGCAGCTAGAGACACAAATGGGGATCAATTTGTCACTGAGAGCTTTACAGTTACAACTATTTATCCTTGTCTGCAGTGCTCATACAAACAAATGAAGAGAAACATTTCTGTTCACTGTGTGAGAGTCTCTTACCCTTTCTTTAGCTGTTACTTGTAATTGCAGCAAGAATAATATCCTGAGGGCTTTGTGGTGATCTGCTGGATTTGAACATCAGCCTCTCAATTTGCAGTCTCTATATCCCCACCACCAGACAAGTACATGCTGTTTTGCTATCCAATAAAAGCTTGGGAAGCAAGCTTAGACCTGCATAGATTTTGCCACCAATTGCATACAAAGAATTGAATGCAAAATCCACTTGGTAATCATGCAAAAGGGGAAGGCAGATGAAACAGCTCTGTCCCCCCTTGATGTCACAGGGCGCATTCCGTCCTGGTTTGTGGGTGACACAGCCGTGCTGCAGGCAGGGAGCTGTGCAGGGCCTGGCAGTGTGTGCCAAAGAGGGGATGGGCTCTCCTAAGTGCTACTTCTTGTAGCATCTCAGCACTTCCGAGTGCTCCAAGGTTATGTACTAGCTGTGCTTCAATGGTGCAGAAAAGCACTTTCCATCCAAAGTGAATAGTCATCAAAGCAATAGAGAAAATTGTTAAGTGCTGTCAGTGGAAACATCTTGGCTGTTTTTATGGATGTGTTAATGGAATGCCTTGCCACAAATCAAAGGGGCTTTGCAGCCCGTTATTTCCAAGTGGTGAACATAACGACAAAACCAAATACTGTGTTACCAGCTGGTTTCCATTATTGGGCTGAATTGTTGGATTAAATCATGATCCTTACAGCTGAAGTCAAAGGATTTTGCCCAGAGCAGTGATTGGGATATCAGAAGATGCAATCTCCCTGATCCCCACAGAGGAGCTGAGGGGAAGCTTGGAAGTGGAGGCTGTCAGCACAAAGGGTGCCTGAGGACTCCCACTCTGGCCACCTGGTGATGATGTATGTTGGGACAGTGCACTACTGCTCCATGCAGACACCTCCCCTCATATCTATCTATATCTATCTATCTATCTATCTATCTATCTATCTATCTATCTATCTATCTATCTACCATCTATGGAGGTCCACAGCACAGCCAGGCCAAAGGCACTCTGAGTCCTGCCCATCTGTACAAGGAAGCCCAGGGTTGCTCTGTATGGATTTTTAGCATCTCCTATCTAGTGCTTCACAGTTTTCTCAATGTAAAAGGCAAAAGTAACACAGACATTGCTGCTAAAAATAGCCACTTATGCCCTGGATGATTCATTTGTTGGTGGAGAGTACCCATAAATGCCTCTATCTAAACATTCTGTTCCCTGTCTCAGTATCTCCCATGCCAGCTTGTATATGTCTCTCCAGTCTTCTTCAGTCTGTGTTCCTATAGGTTACATATTCTTCAGCTAAATATGTTAGTTTGTTATCCATGGCAGCAAGACCCAAGCGTGACTTCCTCCTGCTGCGGGAATTTTATAAATAAATCACTGTCTATTATTGCCCTGGGAGCATACAACATTGTAAAAAAAAAAAAAAAAAAAAAAAAAAAAGAAAAAAAAAGAAAAAAGAAAAAAGAAAACTACAAACAAAGTCAAGGAATTTCCCCTTTCTTAGGTTATATGTTAGAATAATAATAGAAACAGGAGTATGCTGCTAAACTTTCAGTAGCAAACCTCTTTGCATTGCTGTGGTATATGCAAGTAATGAATGATTGCACTGAATGACTTCTAGAAGTACAGCTAAGAAAGGCTTCATATGAGAATGAAAGCTTTATGTGACTTGAGTTCCTAGACCCCAAACATATCCACTTAGGGTGATGACCAGGCTTTAAATCTGAGTGCTGTATATTGTCATGGACTGGGAGGAAATTAAACTGGGCTCTTTGGTGACATCCTTGTAGTTCAAGTGTTGATTTATGAATATGTAACTGAGCTTATTGATAAGCATATTGAACCTGAAATGGGCTGTGTTTGGAGCTGTTGGATTTTTTGCTATCTGTTAAAATATCACTATATTCCTGGAAGTATCCTGTATTTTTTGTATGCAAACTACCCACCACTAACAACACTAGGAAGAATGATGGAACATGATGCTTCTTTAGTTGCCCAATGGTCTTCCTTATGTCTGCTCCACTGTGAAGGGCAGGTAAATCAGAGGTGTTTAGCTGAGAGGGCAGGACAATGAGTTTATTATGTTGACGTTACTGATGTGAACCCCAAGCACAGAGGAGCCAAAACCTGTTTTTCCTCCAGAGCATCCCTGCAGCTGCACATGGCTGAGTCAGGCCTTTCCCTTTCAGGCTGAAACCACCACTCAGCATGCCCATGAACCCCATCTTCAGAGGGAATGAATCTAGGATGCTGGGGTTAATGGTCCTTCCCTTCCCTTCCCTTCCCTTCCCTTCCCTTCCCTTCCCTTCCCTTCCCTTCCCTTCCCTTCCCTTCCCTTCCCTTCCCTTCCCTTCCCTTCCCTTCCCTTCCCTTCCCTTCCCTTCCCTTCCCTTCCCTTCCCTTCCCTTCCCTTCCCTTCCCTTCCCTTCCCTTCCCTTCCCTTCCCTTCCCTTCCCTTCCCTTCCCTTCCCTTCCATGTGCAGATTCACTTGTAACTAATAAAATACATCTGGTTTTAATTTGTGCTGCTAAGGACTGTTTTGTGTGGTATTTAAGTTGCAGTAGAATAACTGGGGAATAATGAATGAATCCTTTGTGCAGTTATACTTGGTTCATAGAACCATAAAATTGTTTGGGTTGGAAGGAATCTTATTTACCAACAAGTTAGTCCCTTCAGTTTAGACAAGCTACAAGATTTTTATGTTTTATGGGGGGTTTTTTGTAACAAAATAGTATTTTCTCGATACATTCACTGCTATTATTTGGCAGTCGCCTCTTTTATTTTTCCCTGTAGGCACAATCTGTCTTTGTCAGGAAACACTGTTATCCCTGGCAAAGGCAGTGATTTCTCCAGGCAATCTGCACATAATACTACATGTCCTTACTGGAGCACAGCTAGAGATACCAGCATATTCATCTTCCAATTTGTAAAAGTTTCCCCAAACATTTTCCCTTCCAACAGCACGTTTATGATTGCACATGCTTATACTATACATATTCTTTTAACAAGGTAACTTTGGAGAAATTGTGATTTATCCTGTTTTCCTTCAAGAGCTGGGCGTGCACAGTTCCACACTTAAAGAGGAAAACTGTTGGCTCCCAGCAGCCAAAAGCAAAGCAAGACTCAAGTGCTGCAGTTCCCTCTTAATGAGTAAGCAGCTGAAAATAATACCTCTTGCATTTTCTTTGGCAACAGGGCTTATAGGAAATATTTATCCTTCTTTTTAAATTTTCTGTAAACCAACTAGTGCAAGATCAGAGGAAACAACTGGAATGCAGACTCTAGTTTGTAGTGCTGTAGCTGGCTCCATCTCCAACAGAGCAGCTTTGAAATGCTGATAAATTAATCCATGAGCTATTCTGCTCTCTTCTGCATAGTAGTGGATTTTGCAGCTAGTGTTTCTCCTTTCATGTAATCAGACCCTATCTTGGTCCCACTCTTAATGCTCCTCACCATCAGCCAAGGCATTAATCTTGAGAATGTGTCCTAAATCAGTTCCTGGAAAGGCAGTGGAAGTAGGCATCAGTGATATTTTTCAGTTCAGCCAGTACATGCCATAAAGATTACATTTGTACAAGGCACAACAAGACAAAGATACACTTGTCAGCTGATGCATTTTTGGATCAAAAAACTTCCAAGAAAAATAAAATAGATGAGATCTTGAGGTTTTAGGAGCACGAGTTCAGCCCAAACAGTAGGTCCAAGCTGAGCTCCCTGAAATCAGTGAAAATATGAGGAATGAGAGAGACCAGCAGGAATATTTCTAGATGGGAATGCAAACCAGCTCCAGACATCCTGCAACTGATAATTTCTGCTTCTAGCAATGACACATAGCACAGTTCAGTGGCCTTTAGGGGTCGTGCTTATCCAGTGATGAGCACTTGGAGTGTATCTCCTGCAAGACGCTCACTGGGATTCATTCCCAAGTGGTGAAGTAGCAGGCTGTCCCACTGGAGGGCATTAGGAGGATAGGGCAGCAACAGCTGGGACAAGAAGCAGTGACCCAAGCAACTCCAATAGAAAATAACAGAATTAGAAAATATCTGTGAGTTGGGTCCTTAAGGTAATTAATAGCTGAAGAATGGCATTTTAAACCAGGGCCATCATTGTCCAAGCCCACAAAATGAACTCTCTGAACTGATCTCTGAACCTTGTGTGACAGTTTTGATGCTTGCAGTAAATGAAAAATCATTTTACTGATTGCTGTTCCACATACCTGGCACATTTACAGTAAGTTCTATTCAAATCAAAAAGATAATGATTGGATGCCTTTTTGTCTAACTGTTAATGAGTAAGTGAACTTCATGGATACTTTTCTTTTCCCCCTTTCCAGAAAAAGTAAAAAACCTCTAACAGCATCAAAAAAGTTGGTCTTTTTTCCCAGGGATGATCACTCACAGGGAGTGCAGGCCAGCACACAGGGCAGAGGAGCATTACCATCTCATGCTGCATGCCAGCCAAGTGGGGCTGACAGGGCCCAGCACTCACGGCATTGCCAGGGAAAGGGTCCAGGTCAGTGGTGGAGGGTCGAGCAGAGGCTCTGCACTGCTTCCTGAGTGCTGCTCCACTCCTTCTGTGCACAACAGCCCAGCCCAGCCAGCCAGGATGCCTCTGCCACAGCACTGAATCCTCTCAGGAGGCTGCAGGAGAAGCACCAGAACTTATCTGCTCATCAGTGTCAAGGCTCAGGCCAGAAGTGTCAGGTTCTCCTGAAAGGTCTGAACCAGCCCTTTAATCAGAGTTCTGACTCAGGTACCCAAACCTTTGCTCCTCCCTGGGATTCTGGACAGTCTGTGGGCTTACTGTGGCTTAGCAGCCTGAGATTTGCTCACAAACCATGAAAGACCTCGGAGGATAAATTCCAGCCATCCTGTGAGATCCATCCTGGTTGGAACAGGCCAGCTGGGCCACCCTTTGCTTTGCCACTGACTGGAGCAAGGTCTAAGTATCTCTTAAAATTGGCCTCTGTCCTTATTCAGGGAGACCTTCCTTTTATTTCAATATTTCATATCTGTGTAAGGGCAGAAAACCCCCAAAACAAAGCCCAAATAAGGATTGAGTTCATTAACTACTAATACTGTTCATTACTGGTATTTGTACAGTAGCATTTGCACGCATGAAACTTCAATACAAATTAAAATATATTCCTCCTTCACATGTTTTATGACCTCATTTATATGCAATGTAGCTTGTCAAGAGATGGCCAACAAAAGACCTGGGAGGATGAGGATTTACTCTGGATAAGCTCATAGCTACAAATTATTTTGAATCATACTAGAATTAAGTAACTTAGTGTCACTAATGCCACTGGCACTGCTACTAGCCTTGACACTGCTGAGACACTTAATCTAAAAGGCTCTTTTGATTTCTCAGAGGCTCCTAACAGTTAATTTTCTATTCATTTTCCTTTTTTTTTCCTCCTTCTTTAACGCTTGTCAGGCAGAAAGGCTGATATGTGAAAGGATCTGATCTAGGCTAGGCTTAGGGGTTATGGCAGGCAAGGAGAAGAGGAACAAAATAGGAGCAGGGCAGAAAAAATATCTTGCAGTTTGTCTGAGCCACTAATATTTGCTAATTGCAATAAATATAGTACTGCACAGAAGCTCCTAATAAGCTTGTATAAATCATTTTAATGGGATGCTGCCAGGTTAAACATTGAGTTTAAAAATATAAATATTCTTAATAACTCCAAATTAAACAAAATGAAGTTTGACCACCCAAATAATTTTCTCCTCTTCGTGCCAGAGTCTGAACTGCATTTCACACAACTCTGCCCCTGAAAATAGGTAGGGCTTTATTCTGTTGCTGTTGGGCTGGAGCACACCTAGATCACACAGGAGAGGACAGAGCAGGGATGTGCCAGGCAGTGCTGGAGATGCAGCTGCAGGGATTGAGGACATGTTATGTCCTGGCTCACCAGGCTGACTGGGCAGCTCTTGCTACATCTGGCCCAGCCTTGGACTTCCAAGACAGCAGCTCTGGGGTTTGCAGAATGATTTCCATCCCAGGATGGTAGCTCTGGGACTTGCAGGGGGGTTTCTACCTAGGGACAACAGCTTTGGGGGTTTGCAGGAGAGTTTCTCCACTGAGCAATGGCATGTCTGGGTTTTCCTTCCATCATGGCAGCTCTGGGGCTTGCAAGAGGTTTTTACCTGGCTGTTAATGGGGCCATTGCAGCTCCACCAGGATCAGCCCAGGGGTCCTCACACTGCACTGGATGCAGCTTCATTTTCTTCTTTTAGCACATGACTTAAATGTTTCCATGTTTAGATTATAGGCCTTTCAGGGCACAGTTTAAATCCAGAGCAGCGACTATGTTGATTTTAACTGAAATTGAAAGAAAGAGCATGTGGAAACTTCTTAACACAGAAGTTTTGTAAACAGTGTCTTGATGCTATGGTGATGGGTCCTTAGAACTGCCGACCCCATTTTTCTTTCTATTCAATCCCTTATTTTTCTTCCAAACATTCCGATTTTAGTCCTGTCTACATGGCAGTGTTGATTGTACATTTCTGTGCATCTAACAAGTGCCAAGGAAATCAAACTCAGGGAATAGCAAAGCTGGATCTACTTCTCAGCTGACTCTCTCACAGAAAGTGTTGGAAAGAGCCAAATGCCTTTCCCTGTCTTAGTGCTCTCCAGAGGCCTCAGGATGGACTCATTTACTCTGGATTTGGGTAAACCACAAAGGATGGTCCAAATATGAGAAGGGTGAGAGTGCAGTGTCTGAACAAGAAAAGGACTTGACTGGGTCGCATGTGGGAGCAACACCAAGGGCATGCTTGGGGTCATGTCCTCTGCTGTTTGCATCACCTGCCTGCTGAAGGCTCCCTTGGTGCTGGCCCTGCAGTCTGCAGTCCACCCTCTCACCAGGATGAGCCTGAAGATGCTGCCTGCAGTAGGAAGAGCTGGGCTGTGCTGGTAACTTGAGCTTTGCCTGTGGATTACAGGAGCTCTGATCCCAAAAGCCCCTGGGCTTCAGGGCACAATCACCAGGAGTTTGGGTAGGAGCAGCCAGCCTCGAGCATTTGATGATGCATCTGGGTGCATCTATTCACCAAAAGGACACTGCAGCAAACACGGGGGGCTGCTGCATTTGCTGTCTAGCAAATTCTCCTCTCCCGGGTGGGATCTCCTCTGCCTCTTTTACACTGAAAAAAAAAGAGAAAAATGCTGCCAAATAACTCACAGTCTGGTTGGCTCCAACAGAAGCGAGGAGAAGCACTTGGAGTGTGATAGAAGGATTACTGTCATCACATATCGTGGGCTGCAGGAGGACAAGCCTGATGTGCTGGGAGCTTTGTAAACGTCTCAGACTACCTAGGGAATCTGCAACACAGGCTGAAATATTTGAAAATGTATTTTTCCTAACCGATACATTTCCCTAATGGGTACAGACAAATTCAGGTCTGGAAGAAATCCAGTAAACATGGTGAACTACCATAAAGAAGAGCAAATGCAACTTTGTGCCTCCCTCTCCCTAACAGAATGATGCAATATCTCCTAAATTCCATGGCAGGGGAAATAGAAGGAAAAAGCCTATGCAATTTAATAAGGATGAAAAGTTTGTTCCAAATTTCTCAGCCTCCAAGCCTGGGCACAAGCCTGTGTCTGCTCTATATTGCAGTCTCATGGCCTGGCTGACTGAGTGTTTTCTGTTTACCTCTTTTTCCAATCTCTTCCATAAGCCAAAGATAAAGCCAGTACAGCTCCAGCTGTACTTTTGAACCCATGTTTAAATGGGGTGGAAATAAATCTTAATGAGATTGTACAGCCCTATTACCTTAAGTAGCATACCTCAAATGAACCCTGCTGAAGGCTGTAATTCCCCTCTGAGGTTTCACATGAGCAAGTGGATCATATTTCACTATTGTAGTTTATGTCATCATTGGATGGTAGAATTCTGTGTTTATCACGTAAGAACTGGAGAAAAACACCTTTATTAAAGATGCAAAAATAGTATAAGATGCTTTCTATTAATAAGTACAAAGAATTTTCTCATGATCTTCATTGTGAACAGAAAATTACTTTGCATTTCTACATCATAAGTATTCAGATGCAAAAACTTTACTCCTATGAATTCTTACAACTGGTGTTTTGATGCTCCCTCTTTCCTCTCTGGATAAAATCAAGGTATTTTCCCAAGGCTTGCTGGTAGGCAGCAGCAGATGGGCAGGACTAGAACTGAAGAAAGGCCAGAGAAGTCTCAGAGGAAATGTCTCCAGGGAGCACTGCACTATGGCACAGATATCATTTTTTTAGGATCTCTTGAGATCCCCATACACAGTTGAAGAGAGAATTTTTAAGTGCTTGTTTTAGGTAACATGTAAACACTTTTTTAAGAAGTGTTTGTTTTAGGTAACATGTAAAAAAGAAAGATGATCCTGAGTCTTTGGAAAGCCACAGCAGCATCCCTCAGGAACAAGGCACATGTCCTTCACATGAAGGGCACGTGGAGGTCTAGTAGGTAGCAAGAAGAAATCAATTTTCCAGCCCTAACCCACTTGGCTGTGCAGCAAATGGGATTTTTAACCCACATTGCGCCTGCAGGATTCAGTGAGTAACCCACAAAATGAAAGTCCAGAGAAGAAGAATCTCCTCCTTGTCTAAATTTAGTGTAAGGCTTTGAAAGCACAGACAAGGCAGCCAAACATCATCAGTAGCCAAGAATTTAGACAAGGAAGATAACTCAGTTCTGGTAAGTGGTTTTGGGAAATAAAGGAGAAACAGGGATCTAATAACCTCTTACTGAACTAAAGTTAACCTCCCTCTCTGGGCTGCAGCCTAGGACTGTCTCTGACATAGTCTGAGCTCAGTGAGTAATTAGCACTCCTGCTGATTTTTTGCACCTTTTATAGGTACATGATATTGGATCAACACAGAAATTCGAGTACAGGGGCTCATCAGATGCTGTGAACTGTTGAGAGGACAGGTCTGGGACTCATTGCAGGCAACAAGTGATTTTGCACAGGAGGACAAGGCCAAGCCTGCAGGAGCTGTGTTGGAGGGTGCCTGCCCAGCTGCCTTCACTCCTTGGCACTTTCCAGGACTGACTTGTGAGCAGGGTGGCCTGTGGCAAGGCACTGTGTCAAGCAGTAGAAAATAAATTTGCTCTCCCTGTGCTGGCCCTTCAGTACAAACAGCTCCACTGGGGATTGCTGTGAGAAGCCAGGCACTCCAGGTGGCACAGAGCAGATGTTTGGGTGGGCTTGGGGCCGTGCTGGGATGGACTTGGCTACAGCCTTCTCTCACTCTCTGTGGGACTCATTAAAACATCCTGTTGCCTCTAGTTCTCCACTGTCCCTCAAGGCAGCTTGATTAACAAGGCAGATTGTCAATTGAGCAATCATCTCAGAACAAGGAAATCTTTAAAGATTTGGCACCGTTATCTAGGACAACCCAGCTGCTGATCTTCACTAGGAAAAGGAAGCAAATGCACATGCTCAACTCTGAGGCACATTTCTGTGAGAGAAAATAAAATCAGTTTAGCACAAACAAATATTTTCTAATCCTGTATGGACAAAACAGAGATGCTCAGCTCCTGGCTGACTGTGTCTCACAGCCAGAGTGAGTTTTCTCCTGCTTTTTTGGGTGCTCCTCTGCCTCCCTTCCTCTGCAGGGACACCTGACCTTGGGAATGAGGGATGTAGCACAGGAGCACATGTGCTACTTCAGGGACTGGTTTTGTCCTGCTGAAATCCCAATGGCAGAATAAAGCAGGGACATGCTCCTGCTCAGGGTCTGATGGTCTCTCTGCATCCCCAAAGCAAAAAATGGTTCTGCATCCTTGCTGGTGTTGGTTATGTTTTGATTGGCCTGAGCAGGGAAATTCCTATAGTAGGGAGTGAGACTCACCATGCCTCAACAAAAATGTGCCATCTGGTCAATTTTTAGTGGTTTTCTCCTTCCAGTGTAGTGGAAGAATATTGAAGATGTCTTCTTACTCCTCCCACTTTATTGGACATCAGAGTCGGCAGGGAATAGTAAAGGACAGCAAAAAAACACTCCAGCTCCTCTGTGTGCCAGGAGAAACCAAATAATTGTAGGAGAGGAGTTTGCTGGGAAAACAAACACTCCTCCTTTGAAAAACTGTGAGCAGATTGAATGCTTTCCCTGGAGTTTTCCCTTTTTTTTCATTAAATTACTCAAAATTAAAACATGCAGAAATGTGGTTGGTGTTTAAAAAGGCAGCTTTTGTTAGAGAAATATTATTCTCCATCCTACATATGTGAGCACTGTATGCCTCAGTCTACCATATCTGTTCCAGACATTGCATATTCTCTCACACTTTCCCACATGATGCTTCTCCCTAAGCCTTGGATGTTTAAATACCTGACCAAAATATCTTTGCAAAAAAATCCCCAGTCTCCAGTGGCATAACAAGCCCCATGTGTTGCTGACTGGGTGAAAACAGACAGTGCATAGACATTTTGACAGTCACCAAAAAATCATGACCCAAGAAACCTGGCTTTAGGGAAAAAAAAATCAAAACAAGTCTTAAGAGGCTCATGATAAACATCAAAGAGTTGGCAGCACTAAGAATAATCAAACAGTTTAGATGAGGTTTCCCAGATAAATTGTTTCCATTTCATCAATGTACTGTCTGGTTTTGAACAGCTATGCCTGAATATACCATTTGGAATTTATGGTAGATGCAGGAAATAACAGTTTCCTTCTCAAAATCCTTTCCACATGTGGTCCATATGCCTCCAGCACAAAGAGATTGCAATATCATGCCTAAGTCATATGGGTGTCAGAAGGCCAGCTGACTATCACAGCAACAGAATGAACCTGGGAACCTCTGATTTGAGATAAAGAGCTGTAGAAAATTACAGATTTAGTGTCTCAACAACAGCTTTCCTGTATGAGAAGTGTTTGTGTGTGAGGCTATTGACATTGCAGAGCACCTCCAAGCAATTGCTGAAATATCAAGTTATAATTATAATGAGTATACTCATTGCTAGAGACCTAGTTATGAGGTGTCCAAGTATCTTGTATTTCATGACATATGTTTCCAATATGCTGTTTATCATAATATCCCAGCTTCACCTCTGGAAGATATTGAACATGGTAAAGTATAGCATTCCAGGAAGATAAGGACAATTTTAGGTTAAGTTAGCTTGAAAAGTTCTGCTGGGACCTGCATTGCATCTGTGCTTCAGCCACATAGCAGACCTTGAAGGGAGAAGAGTTGGTCCATGGAGCAACTGTGGGAACCCAGGTTTTCCCAAATGGTCCCTAATGGCATGTTCCTCATGTCCTCATACTGGAGCAGAGAGCACAGGTCTGATTTATGGCCATGCCCAGTCCTCACAGCTGCCAGTGGAATTTGAATATGCGAAATACAGTGGTGTGCTGGGTGCTCTGAAAGAAGAGCTCCCTGGCATCTCCAGTTACACACCCACAGCACTGGGAACTGTTTTTGGCTTAATCTTGATGTACCTCAGTCTCTCACATATAAACTCTGAATAATTCTGCACCCATGGCTCTTTGTGTGACATTGCTGAGTCATATCCAGCAATGTTTCAGTAGGGAAAATATGAAACATTCACTAAGTTTTAATTAGTGCAAATATAAATACATTTCTCTGAGCAATTGTGCTGGGACAAAGTATGACTAATGCCTGGTGCTTCCCATGCACCACGAGTGCTTGCCTCACTCAGAAAATCTCACCAACCACACAGCACAGGGCTCAGGCTGCTGGTCTAAGGAGTACAACCCAACAGACCCAGCCACAATTTGTACTGATGGGTCAGGGGGATGGAGAAACTTCTGAGATTTCTGAGAGTTGTGATCCTTATTCATTGGACTGAATGGAAAGGCTTGATTTCAAAGAATCTGGGTCATGGTCCCAAAGCATGAGTGGGAGATGTGCAAATTATAAGTTTAACCTGAAGTCAGGTCCTTCATAATCACATGATCAAGTGCAACCTGAGATGCTCAGCTAGCTGTCAACACTTTAGATTCTTGAGTCTCTGTGAAAAATTACTCAGGTGTTCTTCAGATGTTTTACACACAGATCTTTTTGTGTGTGTATGCTTCTTTCTTTCTTTCTTTCTTTCTTTCTTTCTTTCTTTCTTTCTTTCTTTCTTTCTTTCTTTCTTTCTTTCTTCTTTCTTTCTTTCTTTCTTTCTTTCTTTCTTTCTTTCTTTCTTTCTTTCTTTCTTTCTTTCTTTCTTTCTTTCTTTCTTTCTTTCTTTCTTTCTTTCTTTCTTTCTCTTTCTTTCTCTCTCTCTTTCTTTTCTTTCCCTTTTTCTTTCTTTCTTTCTCTCTTTCTTTCTCTCTTTCTTTCCTCAGCAGGCCTCTTCAGGCAAGTTGTCTGACTGCAGAAGTTTTCACCTTGTGGTTCAGCAGTAAGGATTTTACCATTTTCAGAGTAACTATATTAGTCACTGGGAAGTGTTCTGGGTGCACTGTGTGATTGCAAAGCCAGAGCACATCCTGCAGCTCCACAAAGAACACATCACAAAGGATAAGTGTGCAAGTGTGTATTTATCTGCAAGATAGGTGAGAATCACAGGAAATGCCAAGTTCACAAATCATGTCAATGGATTTTGAGGGGATTTTGGACCAAAACCCTTCAAACATCTCTCCAAATTTAATTTCATGGCTTCATAATACTTCATGGAGATGAGGCTGTGTTTTCCCAAGGAGTACTGAAGTGGTGGAAACTTGAGCCTTGAGTGCTGAGAGCAATGATGTGGGGCTGGGGGGCTTCCACCTGGGCAGTGTGGAAAAACTGCCAGAGGTAAATCAGCCTCTCTGAAATGCTCTGGTTTTTGTGATGGAGACAGCATTGTACTTCCCAAAGTCCTCTCGGAATTTGTTGTGATTCCCCAAGGGTCACAACGATTTTACTGAGGCTAGTTTGGAGTGCTCTGAGCAAGGGCTTGCTTCTCTTCCAAAGGCAATTTGTGTGATTGACAGACCGTGTGCAGCAGCAAAGAAAGCCTTAAGTTACTGCAAAGCTGTGGCCAGTCCCCGTGTGCCCTGCTGACTCAACGGTGACTTCAGCTGCTCCATGAAACCCAGGACTCCTCCAGGGAACTGATCCTGGGCACTGTTAACGTGCCCATGCCAGCACCTGGCATCTGACAGGAGCCCATCCTCTGCCCCAGAGTTTCTTTCCCAGAAAGAAAAAAGCATCTGGGGGATCTTGACAGGCTTTGATGGGAGTTTTAGAGGAGGTCTGAGATGTGAGGTAATCCCTAATGTTACAAATTTAATTGTGGAAACCACAATTCTGTGGAGAGGGAGCTGATCACAGTCCATAAGGAAAGAAATAACAGGGACAGAGAAGCAACTGAATATGATGATGAGAGACTGGGCACTCGCCAGGTTTTTGGGAGGGCACACTGAGCATGCAGTTTGCAGTCTGAATGGCAAAGGAAGGGAAGGGAGCCCCACCCTCTAAATTACCCTGTATAACAGGTCTGCAGCAAGGGAAGGCTCCAGACATTGTTAAATGCAATTATGGCTTCTAAATGCTGATGACTTAACACAGAATACGTTGGAAATAATGCAGATGTTATGAGGGATAGAGGAGAGAAGAAAAACCACACTGGTTGTTTTTTGCATGCCTTAAGTTACTGCAAACATCATGCAATAGGACTGTTCAGAAATGTGCAGTACAGTGCAAGTGCTCTTGCTCACAGACCCTGGGACAAACTACAGCTTCCAAGCATTTCTGCAGATAAGGAAAATCCTCCCATTGGGATGGGGAAGGAGGGGAGGAGTGTTCGGGAAAGATGTAGCATCTTCTGTATTTCCTAACAAGATCCTTAACCACCAGCAGAAAAAGTTCATGCAAACTTCTACTGCCTCTACTAACTGCCTGAAAGAGCTCAAAAGCTCTCCTCCTTCTCCACCCCTCCTCAAAGGAACAAAACCAACAAACAAACAAACATTTTCTTGTGAAAATGGTAACATTAATGTGTCTGCTGGGTCAAATACCCCCACTTGTAGCCTCTGTAGCACATAGCACACGTACTCACATTCTGCTTCAGAAAAGCAGTGAACTGGCACAGGTTTTGCTTGCCAGATGAATAATTAGACTAGTCCAGTAGTCTAGTTCTAGTCCAGTTAGTCTAGAAGGAAACCTCACCTGCTACTTTAAAGGCAGAGGTTGGAGATGAAGACTAACCCAGTGCCTATGCTCAGGACACTCCTGGAACATAGTCAGCTCCCACAGAACCACCACCAGGCCTAAGGGGCAGCACACCCATGCTGGAGCAGAAAAACAGAGCTAGCAACAGAGATTGCCATTTTTTTAATACCAGAAATTGCAAACTTTTAAGCCAGTTGTCAGAAATAACTTGATGAGTGGCACAGAGCTATGTACAGATACACTAGGTTTGCTTAAGCTGGGCTGAACCCCTGTTGAGAACCCCCTAAGACTGGGCTGCAACAGAGACCACCTTCTTTCATCTTTGCCTTTGGTGACAAAGAACTAGCTCTGCCACTCTTGGCACTTTGCCCAAGTGCAAATGTGGAGTTGCTCCCTGCCCTCTGTCTCTCTCCCAGCTCTCTCCCTTTCTCAGCACTGAAGCAAGTGCTTTGTGGTCTGGGAGGCCTCAGATTTCCCCCAAGTGGATTTCTCCCTTTTTCCCTCAACAAACATCTCAGGAGGTGCATAAGAAGAGACCACAGTTGAGCCATTCAGCCCCAGGGCTTTGAAAGCCCTGTCTGGAGGTGGGAACTCCTCCTCAGCAGGCTCCTTAACCCAGGCTCAGCCCTCACAAGGTGAAAGCTGCACCCAGGTGATTTTGACTCTTCATGGACAGTAGGCTGAATATTTTGACTCATGGGGCTGTCTTAAAATACTGTATGAACAGGGAGGGCTTTCCAGGCATACCTCTGGCAGGCTCCAACCTGGTGTCTCCATGGGGCTTGCTCATCACCATAAAACTACTTCTGGGGTTTTTCTTGCAAAACATGGATTTCTGGGGCACCAGAGTCACTCATTTTTCCTTGTGTGGTTGTCTGATCCTCATGCTCCAAACCCTCTCTAAAGCTTTAAACCATGACTGCTTCATCATCATCATCACCAGTGTTTGCCCCCTGAATGCACAGCTCCTGCTGCTCAAGGCAATGCTTGCACAGACTGAGGACACATGGAATTTCTGGAGGAGCAACAGAGTTGGTGAGAAGGGCGACTCCCATGTGCCAAGATAATTCTGGTATTTCAATTCCATTTGCATCAAACTGGGTCAATACTCCCAGATATTATATTTGATTTGATTTTACCTGAGAATCCAAAGGTTTTCTGTCTTGCTCCCACTCAATTTCAATTTTAAAAAATATGTTCCTTAGAAATGTGTTCATATATATTGACATTGTCAACAAAATGTTGCATTTTGAATTAGAAACATCTGTATTTTGTAATGAAAGAACACTCTATTGGAAAATGTGTGACTGCTTCTAATAGCTAGCATTCATCTCCTAAGCTGATTTCCCAAATGCAGAAGGAAATGAGTTTGCCAAGGGATCCATTCACGAAGATTAGAGTTTCTGTGAAGTGTTTATCTGTCACAAACCCTGATAAATAATACAGATACTCGCCAGGTGCTCATCACCCCAGCACCCTGGGCTCACCTTCCCCTGGCAGGGGGTGCTCCTGGGTAGTTCTGAGCATGCAAGCCAGTGCTGGTGGGGTCAGTGCAGCCACGAGCTATGGTCCATCCTGCAGCCCCTCTCTTGAGATGCTTCAGCTATTCCATTTCATCCCTAGGCTACAGCAGGTAACTGGCTTGATATGCTGGAAAAACCTCCCCACTTTTCTGCTTATCCCTGAGCACTAACTGCAGCCTGCACAGCCACTCTGCAAGGTGATTTCAGGCTGGTGCCTCTTACTGAGGGTCTCACCCTGCAAACTGTGATGCAGAATTCCGCCCCTAAGGGAAACATGGAGTTACCTGCAAAAAGATAGACATTCCTTACCAAATCTAATGCAATGTGAATTTCAAGCACAGTCCTATGCTAATATGAGTATGTGAAAGTGGGACAATTTTACTTGACAGGAGTAATGCTCATGCAAGTGCTGGGTCACGATTTTTCATTACAGAAATGCACATGGGCCATATTTTATTCCCAGTAGCTTTTAGAGACAGACCAGCATGGGACCTGGAGGCCTTGCTCACTAACAGCCTCTCTGGCTGAGATAAATGGACTCTCCATGACTGTGCAGAATGTGTTGAATTTCAGGAAATCTAAATTCCCATGTTTTTCTGGGATATCCTAATTCTGAAAATACCAATTTTATCAACTGGCTCCAGTCTGTCTTAAAGACATGTTTGAAACATGTAATTTTAGCTCTGAAAGGAAGTAGTTAGCTAAAGAGTCAGGAACATATTTCAGATGAAAAGTCTTGCTTCCTCCTCTATTGAAACAAGGCCAATAAAAGGTTGTGAGGAATTTTAGGGAAATTCGGTTAGATTCGCATGCCACCTGCTGCAGAACAAGATACATCAATTCTGTTTCTTCCCTTCTCAGCCCTGTTGCAGTAAATAACAGAGAAAGTATGCATATATGAGACTCCTGGTGTTCTTCAGCATTATAATCTTCATCTGTTATGGCTCAATACGCTGTGTTTTTTCAACAGTGATGTTATCCACAAGAAGCTGCCCGTGCTATTCACAGCCAGTCTGTGGCTGAAAGGGGAAAGAAAGAAAAGAGGCACTTGAAGAACCCTTGCATGACTTCAGAGATTTTTCTGAAGTCAAAAGGTTTGTGTTAAGAACCAGAACCATCATGACTCATATATTCCTAATCAAAATGCTGGGTGCGTGAAAAGCTGTTCAGCCGTTCAGAGACTGAACTACGACTCCTTACAAGAGGAAAATAATACACACAAGGGGAAGCACTTAAATAATTGATGTGCTTTTCTTTTATCTGCTTGTAGGAGTGACAAGAAATCTATGTAGCTGGCACTAATGGATAGCATCTGGATGTCAATAATTGCTAATGAGGAAGAAATAAGAGCGCATTTGTCTTGAAGTGACTGATCTTTCTTTTTCTCCCTGTGTTACAATGGGAAATTATTAGTGCAAATTTTAGAATTCTGTTCACTTTCAAATCTCAAAAGGTTGTCAAATGCCTTTTTTTTAATATGAACTCAATCTAGAATTGAATTGTACACTTGCTTACATGTAATCTGCATTCCGGAATTTAAGATCCTTTTTTTAATATCTTCTGTACTACATCCATACAACAAAATAAAACTTTGTTTGCATCACATGTTTAATTTTCCATTCCACAACAGTGAAAGGGTGCAGCCACTCTGGAATAGAACAGAAACCAGTAATTTAAAAACAACCAATACTTTCATCATGAAAAATTGTGTAACCATTTCCAGCACTGAAGCAGGATACTCTTTCTGAATAAAGTCTCTTGAAAAATTATTGGTGTATCAAGCCGTTCATATCCAGTTATTTAAGTCAAAGATTTTATTCAGCCATTCCCCCTCAGTCGCTTTTCTGAGGGAACAATTACACAGCTGTTCCTGCTACATTCTTGTGTAGGCTGAAAGCAGTCTACAAACTCTGGCATTAATTTCCTGTAACTACAAAGTGCAATTCTCCAGGTTGTTCGTGAGGCATACCCTCTGCAAAGAGGTTACTGAGGCAGTGCATACACTTGACACTAATGTTGTGCTTTGGCTAAACTTATTTATAGCCGTGTGCATGTGTACACACGGGTGCATGCACGGGGCTGTAGGGTTTGTGCTCTAAGCAGGGCTCTGGACTGCAGCCACATTGCAGTGCTAATGATATCTGTCACTGCACCAACTTTTTGTAGCTGTATTATCTGGCTGCATTCAAAACCGAGGATTTTGGAAGTATAGTTCCAACCTTGCTGTGCTCATTGGATACAGCAAAGGGGCATTTCTGCACTAGTGAACACTAAGCAGTGCATTAGAAGGTTTGATGATGATTTTTTGCAAGTCTTTTTATGGAGTGTTAAGTTTTAAATGGCTAAAGTTTTAAACTTTGGCCTAGCTAGTCAAAGAGAAATAGCCACAAAGAGAATTATTTCAAAAATCCTTGACATGGAAAGCAAGCTGTCAGCAACTGGTTCACTAAGATTGCTTAATAACTCTGATGAAGTACCATCATTTCTCTGTCCACTGCTGGTTTGTGCATATTTTTTTATTAATATATATGCATCCACACATCTTTAAGTACAGGATATTTTGCCAGGTCCATGAAGCAGTTGTCCCTTGGGACAGGTTGGCTGCATCTGGCGTGGGACAAGGTAAGCCCTGATTCCTGGGAGCAGGCCTGGAAGCAGCATGGGAAAATTTATTGGGGGAACAGAGAGAAATAAACCTTTGCTCTGCTTCTGCCATATTTCTAATCCATATCTAAACATCACTTTACTTTTCATTCCTATCCAAAGAAAATTGTTTCCTTCTTTCAATGCATCCATGAATGTTTTTCTGGAAGAAAACTCGAAGGTCCTTTCAGCAGTATAGGTAATTGAGATATCAGTAATTTCTGCACACAAGATGCCATGCACTCTCAATATCAGTTTCATCATTAATATCAGATGCCAGCTGATACTGATACTGTCACCCTGAAATATCCCCGCCCCAACTCAGAGTGCTTAATAAGCAAACTGGGGCCAGGCCCTTAAAATCAAAGCCTGTAGAAGTGAAACTTTGCTGGTTAACAGTTCACCCGTTTGAGCAGATAGGCAGAAAATACTCATTTTCATCTCTCCTGTCTTCAGCTGATAGCAACAGCCCATGGAATTGTGCATGGTGCAGCTCACTCTGCACCATATACATAATTTATATTTTTCCACTCCAGTTATGACTGAGCCGTTTTTGACTTGGGATTTGCTCTGTAAAATGGAAGCAGAGCGAGGAAGAAAAAAGAAAAACACTGCAGCAGCCTTCTCCTTCTCCAGCCCCACTTTTCAGCCCAGAACCTCATCTTTCATGCACAGCCTTCACAGACCAATGGAACAGGAGTGCCACACAGTACATGATGCATATACACGTTCATGTGAAAAGAGAAATGCTTGCCATGGCAAAATAAAAAATAAAAGGTATTTCCAGTAGTCCATCTCTTTATTAGTAAAATGCCTTGGCAGAGAATTAGGCTATCATTTTGACAAGAGTTTCCTTTTGTACAGGCAGCATAGATAATATTTACAGTTACTAGAAAAGTTTTTAAAGAAAACAGCTGAGAAACGTTCTTCTTGCTGACATGCTCTTCTGCCCAGTGAAGTTTGACAGATAAAGCCCTAAGCTCTAGTACAGGACTCCCTCCCAGACACAGGCAAAGTGCGCAATGCACTTATTTTAAAATAATGTACATTTCTATTTCCTTTCAGCAAATAAACCCTTTGCATTCCATTTATCTGCCCTGGCTGTCCGTTACCATCCAGGAAGGTTTATCAAGGAACAAACAGGACACACGCACAGCACCCATCCCCACAAACTCTCCTTAGTGAGCTGCGCACCTCGACACCATCATCCCTGCATCGGATACCGACCATCAGCCTGAATTCCAGAACCCTTCTCCTGCCCAGCCCCTGAGCCTTCAGAGAAAACCCAGGCACTGCCAGCCTCAGCAGCCTCCAGAGCAAGCTCCGAGGCAGCGCACGGGATCTGCAGGGCTCCCAGGGAGTTCCTCCTCTCCCTGCTGCGGCTCCGGCTCCCTTCGAACGCGAGCGGCTTCGCGTGTGACTTTGCAATCTGAGAATGTGAGCCGGTCGGCAGGACACCGGGGTAAATATAAATCTGGCGCTTACCCACAGGCAGTCCCTCGCAGTCTGACATCGTGTGAGCAGTCCTCCTCGCCGGGGGCTCGGGAAAAGCGCTGCAGGACCGCAAGCGCGGGTCCTTCTCTTGGCAAAGGCGAGGGGGAGAAAATATCTAACAGTTTACAGCCACCCTTCTCTCGCACTCCACATCTACCCACCCAGAGAGCTGTAGCAACAGTCCCGTCCCTGCCTTCTCATTATGGGATGTAAAGATAAGAATGTGCTTTTGTGCCAAAAGAGTGTGCTATTGGTGGATAAATTTGTTGTCATCCCTCCCCTTCGCAGAGTTTCCTCTTTAATGTCACAGAGGCACATTACCCTGTCGGAAAGGCCATCGAATATTTATGAAACGGCTTTTAAGGGCTGAGCCGCAATTCCCGCGGGAGAGCAGAGCTAATTGCTGTCCGCTGGGCTCGGTGGTGGCGGCCACCCCGCAGGGCTCGCCTGCTTCCCGGGGGCTGCGGGGAGCTGATGGCTGGGGGAGAGGCTCCCACATCCTGCCCTGTACCTTCTCCTGCTGCAGGGTCCGGGTGCAAGCGCTGCTGGAAAAGGGGGCAGAAGCCAGGGTGTATCTCTTTAAGGAGGGAAAAAAAAAAGGTCTTTGTTTATATTGTAATATCTGAGAAATTGTTTTGTGACACTGTTACTAAAGGCTGTTTCGTAGTTTATAATAATGTCGTGAGTGCAGATTTCTCGGTAACTTCGTGACTTCTTGCATAAAACATGCCACTTTAATGCCAGTTTAGTGGCTGCTCCCACAACGTTTTTCTTTTTTTTTTTTTTTTTAGTCTTTGAAAATGTTTATGTGAGATTTGTTGGATATGAGGTTCCCAGACTCGCAGTCAGTGGAGAGTACCCTTGCACAGTGGTGTGCTCATTAGGCACCTTAATGAAGTGCGAGCAAAGGCTCTGGCAGCGTTAGAGCCCGGCTGGGCTTGGCAGAGCCATGTGCGGGACCGGGTGGGAGCCTCAGCACCCGGGGGTGCTGATTTGCTGCCACTTTTTGTCCTGGGAACAGCCAGGAGCAGCCTGGGCTTTGCCTGACTCAGCCCTTCAGTGTCTGAGCTCTTCACAAATGTCGGGATTTCAGACCCAGAGCCGGAGGGAGGGCTGGGAGGAGGCTCTGGGAAGCACTTCCAGACCATGTGGCCACAGACAGCCCCTGGTGGAAATGGGCCGTCGGGAATACCTTTCTTCAAAATGCCTTGAAGACAAAAAAACCCGTAAATTACATGAAGTATACTAGGAGCTCAGGGCACCCAGCACCTCTGAAAAGTGTGGGCTGTTTTTACTCAGATGCTTCAGTCTAAACACCCAAAGGCTGGCACTGCTGGCTCTGCCTGAGCTCTGTCTGAAGAGAAGCCTTTTTATACTCTGCTGGTTACTCAGCAGCACAGCTAGCCGTGGATTCAATTCAGGATGTCAGGCCTCTGACTAAGAAGCAAAAATAGCTGCAAAAGTAGATTGTGACATGTTCCCAAAACCCTTCCTCGGGTTGCCTACACAGGGCTGGGCAAGCAGAGCCAGAAGTGTCTGGCCAGCGTGAGGGCACAGTTGGCACAGTTCTGTCAGAGCAGCCGTGTCAGTGCCTGCTTCTCGATCTGCTCATGCAGCACACATGGAAATATTCACTGGGGTAGGGCTCACCTGGAGGGCAGCTCTGAGGAGAAGCAGAGCCTCAGGCTGTGCTCTCTGCCAAAGAGCTGTACAAGGAGGAGAAGTGCAGGGCATCATGCCTAACCTCTCCGTCCTGCTGCCACCCACAGACCCAGGGAGTGGCCACTGGCTGTTCTGGCAGTCAGGGAGGTGTCTGGTCTTGATCTCAGTATGCATCTGGGAAAGGCCTAAAGCAGACTGGGGGACTTTTCTTGCAGTGTCATCTGCCTGCAGAGACATATTGCTCCAATGTGTGAGAATCAAAGCTTTCTTAGCTCGGCCCTGTGGAAATGCAGGCTCCCAGCTCTGCAAGCTCTTACGTGCCAATTTCACTTCAATCCCCACTGCAGTTCCTGGAACTGCTCACAGTTATAAACACATGCATAAGTATTTGCAGGATTAAGGGCTCACCATCCCTCCTTGTATTCGGAGCAAACAGCTGCAGCTGGTTTTGAAGTTACCTCTCACAGCTGTGTGCTGGTGCTCCTCCACTGAAGGTTAGAGCCCTCTGGCACAGCTGGACAAGCGCCTGCAGGGAGGGCATGCCAAATCCCAGACTGGTGTCTCAGCTCTATCTCGTCCCCCAGAGGAATTTAAGAAGCCTCTGCCTCAGTAACCCCCACTACATTGCCCATGGCCGTGTCTGCTGCAGGTGGTCAGCATCTTCTGGGAGAGGGGCACAGAAGACTGAGGGGGAAGGACAAATACATCTTAAACAATTACAGCAAAGCTGGCAAGAGCTCATCTGCCAAAGCCCTTACTAGGATTCTGCCTGGGGAGAGCTCTTCAGTGAAACACTAAAGCAGGTCAAAAGTTGAACAAATCAGACCTAATTCTTACAACAATACTCACAAACAAACATCTTCTTTTGATGTGGATACTTCAATCAAAAAATTACCTTTGATCCCTGGATACTTTAGTTATAATGCTGGGTTTTGATAAATTATAAGACTTTTTTCTTTGATTAAAACAGAGTATTTCTTTTAGCTTCCTCTGTTTCTCAGCATGAAATTAGAAGAGCCATTTTTGCTCCTGGAAAAAGGCCAAAAAAAGGCCTGGAAGATTTAAGGCTGACAGAGAAAGTTTTGGACATTTGTGAATAAACCTGGTGTCTGTCAGGGCAAAAAAAGGCAAAAGTCAAAAACTGAACTAAACAGTAAAGGGGGAGAGGTAAAGCATATATTATTTCAGCAGGTATTACACTAACGGGAGAAATGGGCTAAGTATTTGCCAATAACTGCTCTCACTTAGGCTTTCCAAGGAACCTGAAGGATGCTTATCCCTCAACATGCAGAGAGAACCATTTATAAATCTCTCTGCTTCATTCTACTCCCTGACAGTCTGCATGAATCCATGACAAGTACCATGAGTGGGGTGGTAAATGCAACATGTGGAAGGAAGTCACTGGAGTATTTCCTAAAGAAGAATTTCCTGGACCATTTAGTCTCCTGTGGAAGACAGTTGCATTTTCCTGCTGCATCTTGAAATTCTTAAGCAGCTGCTATGATGTCCTCCCCTCTCTGGAGATTTCCAGGAAGAATTATCTGCCCAGGAATGCTGTGGATGTCCCAACCCTGGACATGTTCAAGGCCAGTCCTGACAGTGCCAAGAGTTTTTGAGATACAAAAGGCTTGGAGCCGAGCTGATTTGCCTGAGGAAAGAGGGCATATTTAGGGAAGCCTGGGTGCAGAGCACCTACCTGGCACGAATACACAGTTGCCTTAGAGCCCAAATACTGTCACCTACATGAGTAAGACATGTAGTGGGACTCTGTTTACACATCCCATCTGCTCCGTGCCTATCTAAGTGCCTAAATATTGTGGAAAATCTGGGCTTTAAGATTTTAAATCCCATGGGGAGGTCATAATTTTCCCCACAACCTGACACAGCAATCTGGCTGGGAAAAGAGCCTGATCCACCTGAAAGCTCCCAGCTGAACCTGAACTTTTGCTACTGCTGACTTGCCTCTCGCTCAGCCATGGGTGGAGCAGCCTCATCCAAACCTCTCAGGAACTGCAGGGAGCTGTGCTACCCACGGTGGGATCTCAGCCCTGCTGACATTACTGCTGGAAGGGCTTTGCTAAGCTCAGCACGGCTGAGCTGCTCTGCTTCCCTCTGCCTTTCTCTCTCCCGACAGAGGGAAATCATGAGAGGTGAGAATTATTTCTTTAGCTAAGCAAGTCAGATCTGATTATTAAATCTGCAAATTTCCGTGAGATTGAAGCAAGCGCCTTACTGCCCGCTCCGGCAGCGTTCCTCTCTGCCATCAGCGTGACTTCCACGCAGTTTAAGGAGAGAATGCCTGAAATGCGCTTCTCCCTTCTAATTTATGCAAATTCCCCTGGGCTTTTTCCTGCCTGTGAAGAGATTTCTGACTGTTGTGTAGGGAGGATTCCCAGCCCGAGGAGGGGGAGGGGGAGGACGGGGCTAGAAGAGAAGCTGCAGGCTGATATGAGCAGGTTGGCATCAGGATGTGCATGACCTTCTCTCAGAGCCCTAAAAAGCCAAAAATGTTAGGGATTTGGTAGCTAAGACACGTTTTTCTCCCTTGAAAAGCCCTGCAGTTGTGGGGATAGAATGTGCCTTTCTGCTCTCTAATATAAGGGGTAAAATGAACCCCAGCTTGTGGATTGCACCCAGTTATGGGGCAGAGAAGCAAGAGGGGAGCGTGCTGGCCACCACCAGCCCCGCTGTCAGCCCCACATCCCCTGAGTCACTGACAGAGCCTTGGTGCAGTCCTGGATGTACCTGTGGGATCAGTGGGCCAAAGCCAGGGCCAGTGGGATGCTGTGCCCCGAGTACATGAGGCAGAGGAGGGAGCTGCTGCTCAGATGGGCTTGAACCTCTGTACAGCAGCCAGCAGGGGAAAAGCAACCAGGCTCAGAGAGAAGCAGAGCTCCCAGGAAGTCCCAGTTATTGGAATTTTATTTTGTTATTGTCTTCTGACACATTCTCTTCCCATTTCAACTTGATGGATGGTAATAATGCGACTTCAAGAGGAGCTGATGCTCTGACAAAATCTCAGGCAGGTTCATCCAGAGAAGGAAGAGTGAGTAAAAATAGGCAAGGTACAGCTGACAGCTAAAACAGCCCTCTAGGAAGCAACAAATACAAGAGTAATAGCAGCCCCCCCAAAATAAGTAGGCATGTCATAATTTTGCATTTATCTCTATTTTTTTATGTTATTAGCAAGATTTTCACTAATAAAAATTGAATCTGAGCTTTGTATTCAAGAAAGGAAATGTCTCCATCATCTCCTCTGATGTCACCCCAGAGAGAAGATTAGAAGATTAACTATGTCAGGTGACACAAATCCAGCAGCAGGGAAAATAATTTTGCACATTCAAAAAGAAAATGGGGAAGAAATTCCTGCTGTCTCCAAGAAATGCAAACCTTACCAGTGATAATTGCTGGCTCACAGAGGAAATACTTTATGCAAACATCAAATATACAATAAATAAAATAAGAAAATCAAAGATTCAGAAGAGGATTTATCTTAAATAAGAAATTAATTGATAGTCTGAATCTTGGTGGCATTTTCTTCCCATTTAATTTATAAAAGGTTGCATTCTCGGGGCGGGGGAGGTATGAAAGGCCACTGCAATGATGTGAAGAAACAAAAAAACTACATTTGAAAGACAAAATTGGCTTCTGAGCTGTCACAGTTCTTACTGACAGTGTCTTCTGACACTGAGCCAAAATGAGCCTGCCATGGCACTCAAGTGAGATGCATTTGCACAAGGTTGGAGAAAAGGTGAGCATGACAGCATGAGGCCAGCTTTTGGCATCTGCTGACAAACATGAGTGGCTCTCTGCTGGCCAGCTCTGTGGGAGTCACCCAGAACAGGGGACATAGGCCAAAGCTCTTTTCCATCAATACATGGTAGATTTTCATGCTGTAATTGCTGTTATTGGAGGTCTCTCTGCAGAGGTTTCAGGTGTTACTGAATTATCTCCCAGTGAACATGGGAAGCCAAGAGAAATTATCTATGATTCAGTCTGGTCTTGCTGCTTTTGGTTTTAGGGGCATTGTTGCTGTGTATTTTACTGGGTTTGAGTCTTGCACAGATGGGTGAAGCTGCATTTGCTCCGCACAGATCTGGTAGGAAAAAGTGTCGAGCCCTGAATGTAAATATTACAGTATCATGTGGTGGGTTTGAGGAGAAGGTGAGAGTCTTGCAAACCTGATTTGGCAGCTGCAGAAATAGCACTCAGGCAAACAGATGGTCTCTGCAAGGAAGGAAGTCTTTAAAAGATTCACAGATTAATGAGCTCTGCCAGGATTTTAGTGGTTCCTACCAAAATTCCTATAAATCAGTCTAGCTGAGCAGGGAGGAGGTGGGGACAAGTGGAATCAATAACTTCCCTGGACAGCTTGTATATCCAAGGTTAGCTGACAAAGGCTTCAGAGCTGGAAAACCTCGAGAGCAATTACAGAGGAAGAGTGTCATCCTCTAGGGAGGCAAAAGCCACAGTGCTCATCATGTACTATCAGTGCTCTGGGGACTAATTGCAGCTGTCTGTGATCAAGGATATCAGTTTGGTGATAAAGAAAGGTGAGGTGTCAGCCACACTGAATTATTGGCTCATCCTAGGAACTCTGAAATTTGTTTTGAGGCAGTGAAAGCATCCTCTGTCCACTGCAGGTAGAGAAAGATCACACCTTCCCCTACCTGTGCTAGAAGCAGCCTTGGAGAGCACATAACCAAGGCAAATATTTACAACAGCCAAACACAGTCCTTCCTTCAGACAAATTACTTCTCATTTCCATTCTCATCTCCAAGACTTTCTCCCTGCTCTGTGCTATGGCAAGCGTAGAAAGATGTTTTCACCGAGCTGAAAATAATATGTTAAAATTGTCACTGGCCAAGGTTAGCCACAACAGGTAACCAAATTTGGAACAGGAGCAAACTATGCTTTTGGGAACGACCAGCAACAGAGCACCAGAGAGCTCTGATCTGATAATTGTCCAGCTGATCATCTGTCCAGCTGATTTTCTCTAGCAAAGCCACTGCTGTCCCCAGAATACTGAGTGAAGGTCTGCCATGTGAATTAAGAAACTGATAATGAAATCAGAGGTGAACAGCAGGGAAAATTATTCATTAGAATGTCTAGGAAGTTTGTAACATGGTGCCCTTTACAACCCACGTTCAGTTGCTTTTCTGCAAACATTTGTCACCGGTGTTTGACAGCAGGAATGATCTGGGAGGAGTTTCCATCCTCAGTCACTTGGAGCCGCCTCCGTCTATAACAAACACAGGCACAATGAACGGAAGTGGTGACCTTGTTGGCAATTTCTGAAAGGAGGACAAGACTCCTTGGGAACAGCGAATTAAGCAGATTATCACCACTTAAGTAACCTCTCTAAGTCACGTTGTGGGTGAGGCATGTTGCTGGGGTTAAAATGAAAGCTTGCTTGTGACTGCTTAAGTAGCATATAAGTAGTTTTTTCAGTTTTCATTGAAAACAGGACAGATTTTGTTTAGGTTTTCTGATGTAGATGTTTTCACTATAGACATCTCTAGCTGTCTCATGAAGAAATTCAAGACTGCCTTGGTGTGCTCAGACTTGGGTTTGGGGGTGGCAAGCTGGGCTGAGATGCAGAGCAGGGACTGCCTGGGAGTTGAGCTCAGGCTCCTGACAGGAATCAGAATCCCCCCTGCCAGCAGGGAGATCCTGGAGATTCCTTGGAGGAAATCCTGGAAGGGAGTTAAGTGACTTCCTTGGGGTCATCCTGTGAGTCTGTGGCATGGTGGTAGGTGAGCCTGGCCCCTGTTCTACAGGAGGAAAAGGAAAGGATTCACTAAATCAGTCAGTTTGGAGTGCTGCCTGCAAACATGGAAGCATAAGCAAACAATTTGCTTATGTTTATAAAAAGTAAAATATTTTAAAACTCTGTTTCCATTCAATGCTCATGAAAGTTGTAACAACCTTTATTCTTCTTTTATATTAAAAGTGTGAATGTATGGAAAAATATTGTTGTGGGACGGGCTGATCTGGCACTGATCTCTGGGAGTTTTGGACAGGTACATCTGCTGCAGAACTGCTGGAAATGAGGCTTTAAGTGTGTGACAACCTCTCACTTACCCAAAACCTCTGCCTCAGTGTGCTGAAGTGCTGCAGCTGGTCCAGGAGTGCCCTTTGGACACTTGCCAGCCTGGCTGCAGCTGCTGCACCACCACAGGGCTGTGGCAGCTTTGTGATTTGCTTGGTGTCACCTGGCTGCTCTCTGGTAAGCTGCAATCACTTCTGTGACTGAAATGTCTTAGAACCATTCTTGTGATATGCAGCAGCCCAGCAGTAAGTGCTTTTTTCAATACATAAGCAAATGTCCCAGCCTGCTCTGGGTGCTGGAGGCATTCAGGAAGTCCAGATCAAACATTTTATGCTTTAAAATTGGAGGGACAAGCTTCCTTGTAATTTCTTAATTTGATGCATGGAGCTGCTTTTTCCTTCTCCCTCTCCAATTTGGATCCAGGGAGAATGTGGGGGTGGAATTTCCCCCTCTGCCTTTCCTGCACACAGGCAGTGTACCCTCACTGGGCAGTGGGGCCAATGGCAGCATTCTCACACCAGTTAAACAAAGCCAAGGACTCCCATCTCAGGGAGAGGCAGGGTTGTTTCTGCCTCTCCACATTCCCCAGGGCTGCCTCTTGCAGTTCTCACTGATGCCTTGTCCATACTGTGCCTTTACTCTCCCCCAGCAAAAACCCAAGCCAGTAGTTCTGCTTTATCCCAGATCCATTCCTCATCAATCTTTTTATTAGTCCACAGAAATGACAGGAATTAGAAGGAGCAGGTGAACACTTGCCTCTGAAAACCTGGTTTACAGCTAATCAACAGGGCTGGCACATGAAATCATCATTATATGTGCAGAGCAGATCCAGATGTGCTGGAGGGCCATCCCCAGGCCACCAGTACAGCAGCTCACGTGCACTAATCAGGGATCCTGGCCTTCTTCATCACTGCATAGTTAGTTACATTTTACTGCAATATTATACTTAAAAGTTACTAAACATTATCAATGGCAAGATGTTAAAGTTGGTGTGGAATAGACCAGAGAACACCAAAGGCTGCAGAGCTGAGAATTAAGCCAGCGCTGATATTCTTTTCCTTTAATTTAGAAAACAGCAGAAGCCTAAGAGAAATTTGTCTTGCAGCAGAGCCTACATCTAAGGAAATTCCACATGTGGTCAAATGTCAACTTGTTTCTCTCGCAAAGGGCAATGTGGCAATTGTATTTCCATTTGCAGAGAAGTTTTTTCCTTTGAGCTGAGTTTTTCAGAGGGGGAAGGGAAGAGAGAGAAAGCAAAGTGAGCTTTTCCTTTCAGCACACATGCATTCAGAAATCTGGCTGCTCATTTTTAAAAGGTCATGGCTCTCTTCCCTGTGGCACAGCCAGGCCAGCCACACCTTTGCCAGATAAAAGTTAAGCCCTTGGAAAGGCTCACGGTGCTTGGCACTGAAATAACCAAGACTCCTGCCCACCTCTCTAGAGGCAGAGGTTGTCCCAGTGCTTTCTTGCCATTTAAATAGTCTTTTTCATTGCTGTTTCCTCAAGAAACAAGATTTGCACAGTGCCTTTGGTAATAAATCCTCACCCTGTGTCCCTAGTTCCAAGTAGAAATGAGGTTCACGGGACATGAAATCTCCTACAGCTTCCAGAAAACATCTGGGACTCTTTAAAGAGGGGAAATTGGAGTAGTTGGGCATCATACTTGTCCATAGTGTGAAGAGGCAGGTGGCAGTGTGACCCACAGTCAGTGTGTGTGGCCAGGGTGGCCGTGCAACACCACAGAGCCCCAGAGCTGCCCTGCAGTGCCCCCTCTGTCCCTGCCAGCAGCACGGACACAGGAGGAAGGTGGGGATCCAGAGTGGGAGGGTGCAGGGTCAGGCAGTACTGCAGTGGAGGCTGCTGGGGGGACTGCTGTGATGTGCTGGGGATGCTAGAGAGCCTGGGCTGTAAAAAAGGAGTCATTGCAGCTGAAAAAATTAGGGAGACACAAGCCAGTGTTCCCCAGCACTGCAGGGGCTCGGGGTCTGCTCCCAGCAGCCAGCCTGGCCAGGGCCCACTGCCCACAGGTGCCCTGACCCACAGGCAGGGCTTCACCTCAGCCCTGCAGGGCTCAGCCCTCTCAGGAGGAAGCTGAAAACACATCTCTTGGTTTCTCAAAGCCATCTTTATCTTCTTCACCTTCCTGCCTGCACTGTCTCCCTGCTGCACTGCTCAGAGGAGGGAGGCACAGCTTCCCCAGCTGTGGATCCTCCTCCCTGGCCATCTCTCTGCCTTGCCAGGTCATCACCAACCTCAGAGGAGAGCCCCGAGCTCTCCTGCTCTCTTTTCCATTTTCCCTGCTGGCTGCTATTTATTGCTGGGTGGTATTCGGGGAGGAATGCAGCCTGTCCCAGGGAAAGGGCTGCTGCTGCTGCCAGGACTCAGCAGGCTAAGTTTAGTTCCTGGCTCTGCCAGGGATCGCCTCTCCAACACTAATCAAAGATTAGGTTTCTCCCTGCCTCAGTTTCCCTCTGTAGACAGCAAAGTTCCCAATTGTAACCTGCCTTGTGTGGGAGCTTATACATTTCTACAATTTGTTTACACTGCTCCTGTCTCTGGAGCTCCTGCCCTGGCTGAGATCTCGGGGTGCTTCTACAGCCACTACAATCATGGTCTGTTTTCATCATTTCATCATATCACAAGTGTGATATGAAACACAAAAATACTAACTAGAGCCTAATTATAGTTCTTCACAATATGCTTTTTTATTCTGTATGCAGTTTCATTTAATTAGTTGTAATTCTCTAGCAAATAAAATTACTTTGGGATTACTCTCATACTTTTGAAAATTGGTGTGAGACCTGATGCGGCCACAAACAGTCTCAGTGTTAGACTGAGAGGTTTTCCAGGAAGAAGTAAGGCTTTAGAGGTGTAACCATAACTACTCTTTCATTGCAGGAATGAAATTATCAGCAACCACAAAAGAAAACCCTCTGTGTGTGATGAGAAGGCTTGGCTTGATGCTGTCTCTTTAAAAATTTGCTGAAATCGTACATTAAAAGGCAAACCTCTTCTATCACATACATATTTCATCTGCATGCTGGAACTGTAATTAATGGCACAGGAGGCTTCATTTGACAAGCTGTCCTCAGGGCAGACTTTTTACTTCTATCTACATCAACAGTGCTCTCTGCCACTGTTTCCCATGGCAAAACTCCTCAGCCTCACCCCGCTCCATAGCGGGGAGGCGAGCAGATGTGAGGCCAATCCACATTTCTCTCTCCATTGATGAATACTTCCCTCAGATATAATGGGACTAAAGAGAATAATTTTTCAAAGACGGAAGAAGACACGTGGGGAGACACACAGCAGGAGGTGAAGAGAAAACTCCTGTTTGTAAAGCCTGCCTGCTGTGTGAAATGATCAATGCTAATTCAAACTGAATACGATCGAAATGAAACACCAAGGGCCAAATTAGTCCCTGGTGCAGCACCAGTAACCCAAAGGCAGATGATTTGATTTCACTGAACTTATGCCAGGAGTGAACTTGACCCCCAGAGTTACGTGGCATCCAACAGTACGGCCAAGAAACCTGAAATACATCACAGGCATCCAAACAGAGCTGTTCTGGCTGTGGCTGGTGCTCCAGCATGTGTAGAGTTTTCAGTTCTTGAGCACTGTCATCCCTGACAACTATTTCTGGTGGTCATTTACCCCATGCTTTTCATAGCAGTGATGGTCATTTACCTTTGTCTTGATGAAAAAGTTGCAGGGGTTCTCCAAAAATACAAATTAGCAGTTAGGTTTATGTACTTACCAGATATTGGATAAGTTGTATTTTTTCTAACAAAATCAACTGGGGGAAAAAAAAAGGGAACAAAAAGAGGTAACCTTTCTGGAAGATCTGCCTGGTGCAACACATGCTCAAACGATGTGTACTGAATCCATCACAAAGCAAGTCATCCTGCAGCAGGATGGAGATGCACTGACCTTAACTCCAGGAAGAACTGAGCTGCTCTGAACCACAGGATCCCAAAGGTTTTCAAACCCTGCTTTATGGATCTTGGGTTTTGAGCAGGGAAGAATACAGGTTTCACTTTTCCCATCATTTTGGCAGCATGTGAAAGCTGAGGCTGCTGAGCCTGGTTTCTCTGGCTGAGGGGCCATGCGGTGCTGCAGTGTTGCCCAGCAGCTCTGCAGGGACACGTGCCATCATGGCAGGGACCATTTCCAGCCTGTTTGCACGGACTCTGCCTGTCCAGGGCCTGGGCAGCCACCCAGCAGCTGGACAAGGAAGAACTGAGCTCAGTGGGAGATTTGCCACCAGCTCTCAGGGTACTGGGCCAATACCCAATAGTGGGTAATACAGCCTGGTTAGAGACCAGGTACATTCTCCTGAGGATTTTTAATGCCCAAAAGTAGAACTCCATGTTTGGTGTTCTGTCTCTGGAATTCATCCTGCTGATCATCTGCGTTTGCATTGTATTGAGTTTTTTAATCTGGAGTCTGGCAGTAGCTAGCACTGCTATCTCTTCTTACCAGTGATTCAGATACACACATACATTGCCAGGTTGGATGGGGCCCTGAGCAATCTGGCTAGTGAAAAGTGTCCTTGCCCATGGCAGGGGGTTTGGAACTAGATGATTTTTAAGGTGCCTTCCAACTCTAATCATTCTATGATTCTATAAAATCTCAGACTTGGGATGGCTCTGCAAGCTCAAACTATTGGATGAGATTTTATGGAACCATAGCAAAAACTTGGCTTTTTATCTGGCTCTCTTTCTAGATTGCATCTGGGTTTAATTTGGTTTTTGGATCTTCCAAAGAAGGATTTAATTCTTTTGTGTGACTTATCCCTCTTTGTTATCCACTACCTACATGTCTCTTACTATATAATTTAATACAGCAAAGCACTGCTTCAAGTTAATATCTATAGCCCTAGAAATAGTTATTTTGAGGAGCATCATTGATCTTGTCAGCACTAAATGTTGCAAGGTACAAAGCACACAAGAATAAGGAAAATGATCCAACTTTGACATTTGGGGACTCATACAGATACCTGACATTCCCAAAATGACCCTGAAAGCACAGGCAATAATACAACTCTATGGTGAGGTGACACAGGCTATTATGTCAGTGGCAAAGGACACATAACAGAGACAGAAACATCAATATTGGACGGGGGGGCTTAGAGGACAGAGCAGTGAGTCAACAGAAACACATGATTTCAAGACAGAAAAGGCCTTTTGGATCTGGCACCAAAAGCTACAGGAACTAACAAGGTGTCATTCTGTTAACCTACAACCACCTTGTGCTGTGGAGAACGAAGATGTAGGGAAATAATGAACTGAAGGCAGTGACAAGCTGTAAGAACTTCAGCAAGAGTTCAAAGTGTCACACTTTTGTAGCTAAGTGGATGCTGGCTGTGGTCACCCTGGAGATGCTGGACTTGCAGCTGGAGAGTCAAGGAGGTCCCTTGCATGGTGCACAGAGGGAGAGGCCTCTAGGACAGAGGGAGAGCCTTGAGAGAGCCCTGCCACTGCCATTGCCCTCTCAGGCTTGACACTAGTGAGTGATTTAGGCACCATGCCTGCTTCTGAGGGGACCAGAGGTGCTCATACTCTGAAGCAAGCTTCACACTGCAGGTCTGGAGGGAGCTGGAAAGGACATCCTGCCTATCCAGCTCCTCTTGCCTTGAGTGGCCCTTAGAGGGTGAGGGATCCTTTTGCAACCATGAGGATTTGAGAATCTCTGTGAGTGCAGTGCCACCTGTAGAGTCATCAGTGCTTGTGAGGATGTGGGGGAGAGGGGAGGCTGGGACCCACCTGCCTGGTGGTAGCATGGCCTGTGTGACCTCCTGGAGAATGTTCACCATTCAGCCCAACAGGCTGCTGAAATGGCAGGACAGCAGCTGGATCTGCTCCTCTGGTGGGTGCCAACGATGGTGGTTGTGGATCTGGTGACAGGGCTCAGCTCTCTCCACGTTTCTCTCCCCACTCATCCTCTCCTTGCTGCACTCACCTCACCCATGTCACACACCACCACACACTCCTGCAGTCCCTCTATCACCTGCTGGAAAAGAACAGCAACACCAATGTGATTAAAGATAACGAGCTGCTCATTAGTACTGGGAAACACAACTGAAAACATTTCATTTCAATTGCCTTTCTTGTTGAGTTAATGAATATAAAACATAAAGCCTCTCAGCTGTATTACCATGCCTGGTTAGCACTAAGCACTTTGAACAGGTTTACAATTAATATTTTTTGTTGACTTGCACCTTCCATTAGCACAACAAAAGAGATTAATAGCACCTTTCAGATGATTCACAGTGACGTAGCCACTCTTGGGCTATTACCCACTTGCTGTGGGGATGCTGGAGCTGCAGGGAAGGTGCAACACCATCCTTCTTCCCCAAGCACACGACTTCCTGAAGAAGCCATGCTAAAGAGAAATGTCCATGGATCGCTGCTCCACAGTATTCAAATTTTCTTTGTGCAATGCTTTAATGTCTGTCAGCCGCTTGAAGAGGCATCACTCAGGAGGTCAGTGAAAACTTCGGCTCTAACGTTAGGGAGAGTATTTTTGATCCCAGACCGATGGTTTGGAAAGTTCAGGGCTGTGTTTTAGTCTGAACTGCAATCAGTAAGGCCATGAAAGCAGAAGCGAATGTTCATATTTGTTAGGTTACCTTACATATGCTCTGGGTTTCCAAATGGCTGGCAAGCCCTGTGGACATATCTGACTGCCCTCTCCTGGAACACGATGGAGTTGCTATTGCATTCTTCCAACCAGCTGAATGTTAAACCTCTGGAAATTACTGGTTTTTGCTTAGAGTTAAATGTATAGGACCTGTGTGTAACACATATGTAGGTATATATTATGTAAATAAAAACTGTATGCTATATGTGTAACATACACTGCACACATATCTATGAACCAAAGGCAAGAATACATGAATCTTCTGCTATTCTAAGAGCATAGTTGTAACTGATCTACCTCTTCATGCAACAGTTCATAAGTATACCTGCTCTTTTTACAGCTACTAATATTATCATCTTACCAGATTTACTAAAAACGTTTTAGTAACTGGTGTAGGTATACCCATCTCTAAGCTACATTCCCTCTCTTATGTATATATTACATTAATCATAGCAATGACTAAGAATAAATCAAGGATACACATAGATTTATTGTGCTTTTTCAGATTGCCATTGCCACCTATTTTTTAACAGTTTCAGCAAAAAAACATACATAGGATCTGACTCTCTGTAAAGAATTAAGTAATTAATATAAGGGGTTTTAACAAATAGTAAATTTCATAATTTTATAAATGTTAATTGTTTGGAGAAGGTTGCACTAGTTTCTGTCTAAATTCACTTTAAAGGAGTTCCTTATAACCAGGTGATAAGAGATCACCAAGAGCAGTAAAGGTTCATATTGCTGCTACCAAGCATCATTGTTCTGTGCAGCTCAGAATCCCAGAATCATACAGTGGGTTCAAAGAGACCTTAAAAATCATCTGGTTCCACCCCTCCTACAAAGGACAGGGACACCTTCCACCAGGCCAGGCTGCTCAAATCCCCATCCCAACACCTGGAGAGCAGAAAAGTCGGGTTTCATCACATCACATCAAAATATCTGGCCTAGTTTTGACTACTGTATTAAAATGCTTCATTTGTCTCCATTGTGGGAAAGAAGATGTGTAATTAATCATTTAGGAGGCTCATTAAGTTTGCCCCATATTCAGTATTACATTGGCTGAGCTCTTCAGGCACCTGGAAGTGTCTTGCAACATCTTCTGCAAACAGATTAGCACCTCTCAGTAGCACTGGGTGAAGCAATAAAACCAATCAAACTCATTATTCCTCCTTTATGTTGGTACTACTCCATTAATTTTAACAGCCTTCCTTGACACACAGAGGTATAAAGGAATACCAGACATCTGCTTTGCTATTTTTGAAAGCTGTCTTCAATACAGGAAGGTCAGAAAAGCATGTGTGGGTTTGTTTAAACATTCCTTTTTTTTTTTTTAACTTTCCAATTTTTTTAATTTACAATAACTCATTTTAGGCATTTTACTGAAGAAAGAACCTAAAGCAGATATATTTGCTTTAATAGAGAAGATAATAATATTTTAAAATTAATTCAATGAGGATTATGGGCCTGGCTGTGTCTTGGGTTTATGCATGTTTTTAAAAGTTGACATGGATACTACAGGGACTACCACAAGAAGAAATTCACTGAAGGGGGAAGGGGTGAGCTGCAATCACTCTGTCCTGTTAGTACAGGTAGGGATGCTGAAACCCATAGGGTGGGTGAGCAGATGTAGCCCTTTCCCTGCTAACACCTAAACCACAGCTGTGCTGGGAAAGCTCCTTGGTGCTCTTTGGTGACTGGGAAGGGACAGGACACCATGGTCATGCTCTGAGAGCCTAGTGGATGTGTTACATAGGACTTCTCTGTGGTTTAGTCATCCTTACAGGGGAAAAAACCAAATAAACAAGAAAACAAACACAATAAAACCCCAAAAAGTAAGTAGAATATTTTAAACAAAGAACACTGTGTAACATAACAGTGCCAGCTTGTGGCATCATATCAAAAATGGTTGGTCAAAGTAACATGGGAGAGAGAAATTGCCATAGTCACCAATGCTATGTCCAGCTTTTCCCTCTGCAGGCCCAGAAAGACTTGGAGAACATCTCATGCTCTACAAAACAGCTAAATAAACCTGTGCTGAGTGATGAATATGCCAGCACATTCAAATCTCTTGCCTAATCAAACTAATCTCTCAAGCAGAAAGTCATCAAAACCCAGCACTCTTCTGCAGCTGTGAGGAGCTACCCTGCAAAGAGGGGTTGGAGTCAGATGAAAATGGCCAATCACCTCTTCTGGGCAGTATCACTGGAATCAGCAGGGGGAAAAGAGCACACCAAAAATGCACAGCAAAAGCAAAACATGAGAGTGGGCAGATGTAAGATCCATTAGCTCATTAAGGGTGGAGCTGTTGGCCTGCTGGGAAATTATTGTCCACTTTATGTCTTGATATTGGAAAGAAATTAACTAAAAGAGCCAAGGCAGTTTTAGCACTTGAACTGCTTAATTATGCCTTTTAAAGTTGTCTTTGAAGCCATGGAGCAAAGGATGAAGGAAATGCTCTCTGAATGTCCTTATTAGTCATTCCTTTCTCTGATGGCAGTAATAATTACATTGTCCTACACTGGTAGGAGTGTTCCCAGCAAATCCCCATACTCCATCATAACATTTCCAGCAGGGCAGGCTGAGATAATGACGTGGGTAATTAGAGCTCTGGCTGCAGGGTAGGGGAGGTAGGATGGTGAGCTGTGAATGTCCCTCCTGGGCAGAGCATCCTAGCCACACCTCCCAAGGCCTAGGCTAGAGGAGAAAATCCTGCAGCTGAGGGGAAGTCCTGCTCAAATGATTTGACTCCTCTTATGTGTGTGGACTCCAAAGGAATTTCCTCCCTTATTGTTGTGGTTGCAAACAAAATGGTAGATGATATTTTTGTTAGATTTGATTTTTGTTAGGTTTTAACCACTAGAAATACCATTATTGTCCTTCAGTTTGTGTGCTGCATGATGTACCACAGAAGCTGCTAATGAATATCCTGACTCTATTAAACATTGAAACCTATTCACTAATGGCAAAAGAGCCCCATAAAAAGGCAGTGGTGTCTGAGCAGCACTTTTGTGCCATTGATGCTTCATCTAGTATTTGCAAAGAAAACTGCCCAGAAATTGCATCCCTGGAGCACCTGCACCTGTGGCAGCAGCAGGCAGGCAATGGCAGATTGCAGTGGGACTTTCCCTGGCAGCACCTGACACAGGCATGAATAATGGAGGGACTCATTAATCATTTACAGAATAGCTGTTCCTGTGGATTCATCAGTATTAGAGACTCATGTTGAAGTCTTTCTCTTTTGATCCCGCTGAGCATTTTGTGCTTGGCCAGGTCACGCCGTCCCTAGGATGGGAAAAGTCACACCAGGAGAGGGTTTTGCAGCCCAGAGCTCATCTTCTCCGAGATCCCTGCCCAAGCTCACAAATCACAGCGCTCCCGAATACAGACTGAAGGGACGTGCGCTCTTAAATAACAAGAAAATGTGAAAGGAAGTGGGGAAAAAAAAATAAAGTATGAAGTTTAAAACTGTTTAAAAATGTAACTGCTCCCCGATCCATGTCCGCTCGGTGCTCTGTAGCTGTCCCAGCCATCCTGCCCCGCCGTGCCGCTGTCCCGGGCTGCACCGGCCGCTCCCGGCCACAGGAGGGGAGCGCTGCCGCACGCACCGGGCGGCTCCCGGCTCGCTCCTGCCGGGAAGCAGGGCTGTGCCCCGGTGGGATGGGGGACACGGCAGAGCCCCCGGGCAGGGGCTGCAGGAGGGGGAGCGGCCGGGACCCCCCGGCTCCCGCAGGCCATCCTGGCATCCCGTGCCAATGAGGGTCACAAATGGGGCAGGCGGGCACCGCGACCCCGAGCGAGAGCCCGGGGCTGTGCCAGCCGCAGGGTGAGCTGCCACGGGCGGCGTGGGGCTCCCGGCCCGGCCCGGCTGCCCGGAGCGCGCTGTGCCCGCGGCAGTGCGCCCGACTGCGGAGGGACGGTGCGCTGGGATTCCATGCTTCTGGAGCTTTTGTCCACCAGCTCAGAGTCATCTTCAGAGAACATTAAAAAAAAAAAAAAAGAAGTGTTGGTGTTTTGTTTTTTTCTTTTTGTTTTGTTTTGTTTGTTTGGGTTTTTTTTTGTTTTTGTTTTGTTTTTTTTTTTTTTTTTTAATCCATCCTTAATGTACATACAGTCGTTTTTCTGGTTTGGGTGGACATTTCCAGATGCTGCTTAGCTCAAGCAGGGGGCATGGTGTGCCTGCTCTGATCACTGCCCGGCTGTAGGAACACAGCGCTCGGTAGCTTAATCGGAGGTGGGGAACTGCGGCTTCAAGGCAAATATTGGGCTGGGTCTGAAGCTTGTTGAAGTCAACAGGGCTCCCAGAGGGATTTTTAATCAGGCCTATCATTAATTCCCTAATGAAGTTAGCCGCTTATCTTTATTAGATGGACTCTTCAATGAATTGATTTAATCTGGAAGACTTCTCCTCCCTGACAGATTTTCAGAGCCCCATGCACTCCTGCCTCTGCATAGAGCCCAGCCTGCCCCCAGCCAGCCGTGCTCTGCCTCCCAAGGAGCTAATCAGCTGGCCCATCTCCCCTCAATCAATAAGCATTTATCCTAATTGAAACCAACATCGACTGGATACCAACCAGGAATGCGAAATGCTCTATAAATAATGTGCATGAGCTGGAGCCTGGGAGTTGGCAGTGGCAGGGCTGTCAGTGGGAGCGCTAATGGGGGGGACACATGCCACCCAGCGATCTGTCACTCTCCCAATGCCCTATTTACAGCTCTCACCAGGGAGCTCCCTGACTCACTTTGATGATGAATTAGTTTCCTCTGATGGATCAGCCTCCCAGTCCCCCATTGCAACACCTTGCAGAATGCATTGCCTAAAGAGAATTCCTCATTAACATATAAATCATGATGTATTTCTTTTTGGCACCCCAGGCAAAACAATGGGCCAAGACTTCCCCCCATCAAGCTTTTCCCTGAAGGGAGAACTTTCATTGATTGCTAAATGGAAGGTGGAAAGAGTGAAATCATTTAATTGTATGACTCCTCTGATGTGCTGAAGTGTAGATTTTAAGTAAGTATATGACTTCCCCAGCAAGGATGCTTTCTCCACATTTTATTGCAGGGCATGGTATGATTCCTCTCTATCATAACCACTTGCTGTAGTAGGTGTTCAAGTGTAAGTTTACCAGGAACATCAGGGTCTTCTGGATACCCCACCTGCAATGGGGATAAAACCTAAATTCACAAACAAGGCTTAAGACCAGAAATCTGTGATACCTGCACAATCTTTTGTAGACAGATTTGTTTCCTCCATGCCACATGGTGCAAGGACACAAGGTGCCTGTGAGTCAGGAGATGAGAAGCCACTGCTAGCACTGCTCCGTGCTGAAGTTAATAAACACTTCTCATAGTCAGTCTGGGAAACACCAGCAAAAATACCTTGAGGCATTTGGTGTTTTATATCTAGTTCTGCCAGAAACTCGTGGGGTGATGGTAGGTGACTGCCTGCATGGACATGTTAGGATCATCTGAATTGGTGAATTTTCAGTTCACTCACTAGAGTGAATAAAGAAATTGCCCCAAACTACCCCTGTTTCTCGTTGGTTGGTCTATGCAGAATCTCATTTCTGACTCTGTATTTTCATGTGGGTAGGCTGTGGGCTGATAGCAGTGTGGCAGCTCTAGTTGTCAAATCTGGCTTGAAAATGAGGCCGGGAAGCACCACATTGTCCACTGGATCAGATGAACCTTGGTGAGGGATAGCACATTGTGGTTCCACCTCAAGCCCTATTAGTGTGTCCAGGAAATGCACCAAATTGGCACAGCAAGCAGGAACAGCAGGAAGGAGATGCTGAGTTCTGGAGCTGCAGTGCAGCCCCCTTGGATCATCCTCTCCTTCCTCTGGAGCTGCACCAGAGATGGCACACAGGATGTACCAAACCCATCAGCACCATTGTGTCAGTACCCAGAGAAATAATGAGCACTATGATACAATTCATTTTGGATGAATGGCAGGGAAACACTCTCATCCTGCGTTCTCTTATGGCTTCCATGCCAGTGGCACAGCCCACGTAATCTATCCTTCCCTCAATCTCAGGGAAACCTGTCCTGGGGGTTCTCCCATTCCCTGGCATGTCTGGTAGATGAATCAAACTTCCATATGGTGCTTTTGGCAAGAGGTGCCTGTCTGGAGAGCACAGCAGATGGTCCTTAAGGAACAAGATCGCAATACCTCATCCCAGACAATGCAGCAGAAAGCCTGTGAGTTCTACTTTCCAGTTCATATATGTACTTTTTACTGGAGTCTCCAGGGTCTTAGGGCAGCTGCAGAGAGAGAAATACCCAGCACCTGAGACCAAGATGAGAAGCATTTCCCAGAGTGTGACCATTGCCAGGGCAGGATCTACACATTTCCTACCATATCCTTCCAGCCAGCAATCTGCCACCCCCTGGGCTCAGGCAGCCCAGCCTCTGCCCAAAGCATCACCAGTGCTGCCCTGCCCCTTCCTCTCCTGCCTCCTTTCAACCCCATCTCTTTCCCCACAGCAGCTCTTCCTCCACAGGCTTTGTCCTAGACTGCACCTGCACTCCTCAGGTCGAGGATAAATGCAGTAAACCAGCACAGGCACCATCTCCTTTTCTCCTCTCACCTCTTCTGGGAAACGTTCTAATTTCACACTAACATCCATAGACAATTGACATTTCGGCAGTTTCAGCAGGAATAATAAGAATGATTTCACTGTCAGGAGTTGCCTTTTTGCTGTCCTACCTTCTGCCAACGCCAGGCAGCAGCTCACCTGCCTTTACATCAAACACTAAGTGCAGCCTCCACATTTCAGCACATGCAAGCCAGCTCACCCTCCCTTCGCCCTTGTGTTTACCATCCACGTGCTACATTACACAGGATTTAAAGCAAGGATACATTTTTTTCTTGTTTTGTGTTTACAAAAGAGAGATTGGTATCAGTTTAATTAACTCATCCTAAAATGATTTAGTGGCAGGCGCTGCTTTCCTTGTGCAGGCAGCAGCTCCATGCAGTGCTGCAGGGGGGCTGAGCCAGCTGGGCAAGGAGGGGGGCCTGCAGCAATGCAGCTCGGGGTCATTGCCTCCACCACCACTGCCAGGAGCAGAGCTTGGAAATTCCAGCAAGTCTTCTTGGAAGGCTGTCCTTTTTTAACATGCAGGAACACTAAAGGGAGGTCTGATGCCATTGCTGCAAGGCGGGCTAAAAAAAATAGGGCACAGAAGGCAGGTTTCTCCTATATCCCGGTGGTTTTGCTGTTTATGCATCACAACATCCATTAGTTTCATTCGTGCAGAGACCTATTTTCAGTTTTCCAACTTTTTTGAGGTGCTTTTCCCATACTGGCCAGGCCATATCTGGTACACTAATGTTAATGCACAGCTGTCCTGGCACTACCTGCTGATCTAGTCTTCCCTTTTATTTTTCCCCCTTAAGTTTTTCAGAAATTAGTAGAGAGGTCTGGAGTTTTGATTATTTTAACTGCTGAACACTTCCTTCACTGTGGGCTTGAGTTATGGCTGTGGATTCTCTTCTACTGAGTCATACGAGGGGAAGAATTCATCTCTGTTAGAAGGCTGAGTGATCAAAATTATTTATATCCATCATGCTTTTATGCCTTCCAAATTTACCCTGTGTCACACAGACCCAAACTGTAAATGTCTTGTGAGGAAATGAAATCAATTAGGAGTGATTTTGAGCATGCCTCAAAAATCTGTTTTCTCAGGGAGCCTCAGCTGCCCCCAGTCCTGGGAGCAGCTCTTGGAAGATGCGGCACAGTGACAAAGCTGCCCACCAGCAAGGGTGACTAAGGGGTGAAACAAGCCAAAGGAGACCTATGATCATGTATGCTGGCTTTGGCTGGGGTAGAGTCAATTTTCTTCCCAGTGGCTGGTATGGGGCTTTGTTTTGTATTTGTGCTGAGTGCAGGGTTGGTAATAGAGATGTTTTTGTTATTGCTGAGTAGGGATTAGGCCCTTTTCTCCTTTCTGTACTGCCATTCAGGGAAGCTGGAGGTGCATGGAAGGTTGGGAGGGGACACAGCCAGGGCAGGTGACCCCAACTGACCAAAGGAATATTCCAGATCATGTGCAGTATATAAAGCAGAGGGAAGAGGAAGAAGGGGGGACATTTGGAATGATGTTTGTCTTCCCAAGTCACCATCACATATGACGGGGCTCTGCTCTTCTGGAGGTGGCTGAACATCTCCCATAGGAAGCAGTGAATTCATTCTTTGTTGTTCTTTGCTTGTTTGTGCAGCTTTTGCTTCCCCAATTGAACTGTCTTTATTTCAACTCAAGAGTTTTCTACCTTTTACCTTTCTTACTCTCTCCCCAGTCCCACTGGTGGGGAGTGAGCAAGTGGCTGCCTTTTCTGGAAGAAAGCTCTCAGCAACATGGAGCAGTGCAATAACCAGTGTACAAAGCACTCAGGGGCACATGGGACCTTCTCTGGGGCTCCACCAAGGGCACTGCATGACAGCCCCTTCCCCAACAGCCATCCCCTCAGCCTGGCAGAGCCCCCACAGCTAGGGAAACTGAGGAAGGGGATGCTGCTATTGTGAGAGAGCAGATTCCTGGCATCAGTAATCAGACCAAGAGTCAATACAAAGGAGATGCATGCAACTCATAACTGGAATCATGCAAACTGCTTAGCACTACTGCCATCCTGGCCTTACTCACTGTGCTTTCATAATCAAGTTAATAGGTCTGCAGAATCCCTTTGTGCAGTATTGTATTCAGAGATTTAGGGGTTCTGAGGCCAAGAGCTTTGCTACTACTTACTTGAGCTGTGCAAGCTGTAGTTGCACAATAGTTAAACATCAGTAACCAAGTGTTTCATCTGGTGAGCAGTCCCAGTTGCTCCTGTATACCCAGTTGCTGGCATGATGCTTATCTTACCATGGGGTAAGTGAGCTCAGGAAACTGACCTGGCAAAAAAAAAAGTAATTACTTTCTGCTAGGTAAGCTCCTGCACTGGCTCACTGCAGTGTCTGGGGGATGGGAGTGCCTCTCAGGGCATATCTCCACTTGGGGAGGAGGTATTTCCATTAGGCAAGAGAGGGACCATGCCAGTGCTAACCAAAGTAATTTTAAAGCAATGTGACAGAGCATATTCAGTTGCCCTATCACACAATGGAACAACTAAACACAGGAGTCCAGGCAGGGTGATGAAATGCAGTATCTCACAAGTTCAAATTTGAGATCTTCCCTGAAATCCCTTGTAGAAAAGAGCTGATGAACACTTGTGTTGTTCACGTTCTGTTTGCAAGTCGGCAGTCTGGGGAGGTTGTGGAATCTCTCTCTCTGGAGATAATGAAAAACCACCCAGGTTCAATCCTGTGCAATTAGCTGTAGGTTCAGCAGGGAGGTTGGACAGGATGACCTGAAGGGTTCCCTTCCAAACTCAGCCATTCTGTGATTGCTCTGTGTCCCATCAAACACAGTCCAGAAGCAGCTGTAAGCACATGAGCCTCTTCCACAAGGGTGGAAGGCCCAGCCCCAGGGAGGAGAGCCAGAGGGCAGTTTCTTAATTAAGGTGTCAGTCTCAGTCTGCACAGATGACAGATGGAAAAATGGGGTTTGTGCAGCTCCCTGGTTCTGGCACCCACGTTCTCCCTGCCTCCCTGGCCTCCAGACCACACTGATGTTCACAGCAGGGAGTTCCCTGCCTTAACACTGACACTGCTCCAGGTTCAGTTCTGTGTCTAAAGCCTGTTGGTCTGGCTGGCTGTGCAGCAGCCTCGCTGCAGGGCATGGTGCAAGGGAAGTGGTGGTAAAACCTTTCCAGAAACACAGATTCATATTGGCTTTGGTGGAGCATGAAACCACAAGGGCAATGCTCCTGTACGATGCTGCTTCCACCTGCCACAGCTCTGCCCTGTCTCCTGTCCTTTTATGTCCCCCTGCCCATCCTCCAGCCTTTCTTTACCAAAATATTCTAACCCATCAGCAACCTCCCTCTTCCTCTGGCACTTATCCAGCCAGTTGTTTTTTTTTCTCACTGACCTCACACACTAATTTCAATTTCTTTTCTCAGAAAATTTTCTGCCATTTTAATGGGTGAAATTGGTTTTCAGGGAGCAGGAGCTCAAGGTACCTGGCAGAAGCACAGAGGCAAGGGCAGACAAGGAGTTTGTGAGACCCTTTTAGCAGTAATGAGGTGCTGCTTTGGCTTGACAGACTGAAGTCAGACGCTCCTGTTTGTTCTCTTGTTCTCTCTCTCCAATTTAATTATTTGTGTTCTTTCTTCCCTGTACTGATAAAAATTGAGTTTTTTAAATGTGAATTTGGCTTGTAAATGTAGTCACTTTTTTTCCCTCAGCCTCTGAACCAATCCATTTAACACTCCCTAACTCAAAATGTATGCTATTATATGACTTCAGTGTGGATAAACAGTAAGCTGATGGCAGGGTTGAGATGCAAATCTACAGATAACATTTTACTTCAAGGGCAGAGGATGTCAGAGGTCCCAGCTGTACTGTACCTCAGGGGCAGCTTCTGTACAGTACAGAAGCCTGAAGAAGCAGAGAAGCTGACAAGAAATCCCTTCCCACCCTGCCCTCATGTTTAAATGCAAACAAATACTGAGAACAGAACACAGAAATTTATATATATATATTTATATATATATATATATATTCACACATATATTCCTGCCGTTCTCTGCATGTTATTAATCCTCTTTTCCTCTACCAGAGAATATATTAGTGAGAGTAGGCTAATAATGCAGAGACATCTGGCTGAGACTAGAAGGAGTAGCATGTTTATGCATTATTAATGTGTCAGAAAAAACCAGACTTCTGTGGCCTGACTGTATGTATTGGATCAGTATGGAATGGCCTTTATAGGAGACTTAGCACTGATAATTGGTCCATTTTGCTTATCTTTTGCAATGGAACAATCTCCAGCAAAAGGCATGCTTATTTTATCAAACAATCAAAGAGATTATGTTCTGAAATAGCCTTTACTGAGCAGTTAAAGCACAACACTTCTTTATTCCTAAAAGAGAGAATGTGATCTGGGAAGCAATGCAGGGTGAACAGAGTAGGGAAAATGCAAATTTCCACCTTAGCAAATCTGTAATCACAAACTGTGTCTTTGGGGATCCTTGGTTGTCTGAGAACAGCCCTGCTCCAGTCCCACTAGTGAAACAGAGAACCTTTGGGGGGAACACAGAATTACAGTGGGGCTTCCTAAGGCATAACTTTGGCACAGAGGAGATGCATTTTGTTGACCAGTTCATGTCTTGACAAATATAACACAAGGAGGCTAAAAACACAAATCTCATGCAGTAGGGCAGGGGCCATTGGGGCTGCCCAGGTGTGAGACACAATGCTCAGTTTTATCTTTCAGATTTGTCTCCCTTCAGTTTATTGGTTGGATGTGTGGTGGTAAAATCAGCAAGAAACTGGAGGAGGCCCCGACCTTGGAAAGAGAGAGCTGCATGCATTCATGTGCTGCTCCTTTCCAAAGGATGGAGCGACTTTGTTAGCATCTAGCTCATAAATCAGGGTGCAAGGAGGCAGCCTGGCTCCTGCTCCTCTGACATCTGAAGACCTTGGCTCAGCAGCAGGGCAGAGTCACATTTCCAGCAGCACAGGGCCTGCACCAGCCCTGTCTCTTAGCTTATACAGACAAGTATTGGCACCAAGCTCCTGGAATGGGATTCATTTCACAACTCCGTGTCTGAACTACTCACCCTGGACTGCTGCTAGAATCAATAGGTGCTCTGAGGATGTAATTCACCCTGGGCAGGAATGGCTATCTAATAGGGGTCAAATTCATTGCCCCAGAAAGGGCCAATTTCTCTCTGCTGATTACCTCGTCTGGAGATGCCAAATGCATGGGCACCAATCTGCCCTGCACTGATCCAGCAGATTGAGGCAGGGCAGAGCTGCTGTGCCCATCCAAGGGATGTGCAGGCAGGCAATGGCTCCAGCCACTCTTGGAATGGTCCAGGGCAGGTGTGCAGACACCAACTCACTCCCAGGACCATATGGATAGCAGTGCCACACTTGCAATGGTGCTAAAAAACAGCCAAATCTTTGTCTTTTGAAAAGACTTGTCTTTCTGGAAAGCCATGAAACAACACTGAAACAATGCATCCACCTTGCTGAGCCCTGGGATTGGGGTGAGGCTTGGGGACAGCACAAGACCCAGCCATGGCTGTGGGAAGCATTGAGGCAAAACCCACAGCGTGGGATTCACACCCAGTGTGTGAGATTTGACAGGTCTGCCACTTTGCAGAGCCTGGCCCTGGCCCCTGGCGAGTACAATGACAAAAGGACAGATGCTGCCAGAGGGTTTGGCCTTGCTGTCGCTGCAATGGAAATGACACTTGACTCAGAAACTTGGCAGCTCTGGAAGAGAAGTCCTGGTTCCTTGTCCTGCCCACAGGACTGTGGCTCTCCCCCAAAAGCATGAGACCATCTGGGTTTCTTGGTGATATTTCCAGTCCCAAGAGAAAGAAGAAGCCCCCGGAAATGTGGTTTTGAAACTCATTTGAACAAGTTTGCAGCTCTCTGGTTGGGAGAGTTGGAATATTTTGGCCATATGTTTGCAGTGCCTGACCCCCCCACACACCTGGTCCTACCTGCATCTTTTCCCCCTTCAGAGCCCCCTTTTGCTCATAGTGGAGAAGGGAAACAGTCTGACTTGGCAAATAACTTGCTGTGAAAATGATGAATTCAAGAGCACGTGGAGCTTGTGGTTGAAAAAACCCGTCTGATCAGCAGAACTTTTCTCCCTCAACATCTAAGGGCAGATTTAGTCTCAAGGCCAAGCTGCCATGTGGTTATAAAATAGAAGCAGGCCTGAAGAACTGATCTAACTTTCTTCAATTGTCTGTGTATCTTTAATCATGTTCACCACTTAAAATGCAGCAGAGCTGGCAGCTGATAATTAGACTGAGCCTGCAGCAGCATGGCCAGTGGCCAGATCACATGGCTCCTTTCATCTGCATATTTATGCATTTAAAGGAGAGGAAAACTTTCATAACATTTTAATAACTAGGTTTTTCTGAAACCATAAATCCAGTCCTCTGGGCTTAGCCTACACTCTCCTTCTGATCTTACATAAGTGGAAGAGGGTGGGGTGTTTTGTTTGTTCTCCCCATTCTTTTCCTGAGCATGAACGTGCAAGGCCCAGCCTCTCCAGCGTGGGGTCCTCCGGAGGGTGGGAGGGTCAGGCGAGGTAAAACTGCACTTCTAAGGATGAAGGTATGACTTTGATTTGGTTCCTGGCGTGGGAACAATTCCCCTTTCCCAAGATAGCTCATCTACAGACTAGCAGGAATGAAGCTGCTTTGCTAAACAATGGCTCCAAACAAAGAATTCCTGATATCTGTATTTCAAACAGAAGCTCCAGCACATGTTGGCTGATGCTTTTCTTAGCACATCACCATCAGATTCAGCCCTAGGACAGTGATCTTTCAGATCATGAGCTGAAAAGGTGTCAAAACACGGGGAGCTGGTCCCAGTCCCACCACCCCCGGCTCTGTGGGTGCAGGAGCTCTGTCTCCATGCATGCTGCCAGAGACAGCCATGGGTGGGCTGAGTCCCCACATGAGCTGCCTCCACTCCTCCCATGGACACCTCCCAGCAGTGCCTGGCCACTGTCTGCAGCCACTGCCTTATCTCCTGCTGGGGAAGAGCCAGGGCAATGCTGCCAGGTGCTGTGGTGGGGGGATGCTGTGTCCATGACCCCAGCCTGAGGGTGGCAGCTCCCTTGACAGCCTTGGTGACATCCTGCAGGGTCCTGCAGTGAGGCTTTGCAGACCATCCTCCCTCTCCCTGGAGGCATCACTGGCATGTGCACATGGGCTTCTCCATTAGCATGAAATGACAGCTACTATCAGCACAAAAACAGAAGGTGAGGATGAGAGACTAATCCTTATGCTTCTGTGTTGTCTTAGTAAGATAGAGGAAGCACTGTTAAAATAACACTGATTCACAGTTTTCTTTCAAAGATGAAGAATTCTGTTAAAATAAAATTGAAAACTATTTAATGAGATGCAGTTCTTGAACACCACTACTTTCTTTTTAAGAAAAAGTTAATTATTCTGTGCTGAAAGCAGCTTCTACCAAAGGTTCTCTGCGTTAATCAAACAATATGTTGCTGATTTATAAGGGTTTTGATAGGGGTTTTAGTTGTTGTTTTCATATAACAAGCAAACAAACAAACAAATCAATTTCAATGATTAGGCAATTTCCAGAGTACATATTGAACTGCTCTTTAGCAGTGCCAGTAAAACTTTGGGGTTTGACACAACTCTGGGGTTTAAGTGAATTTAGGTGGGTGCCACTGCTTCATTTCAGAGATAATGCTAATTGATATAGTTGTGTAACAATAGCTTTGCTAGACAAATTGAAAGAGTCAAACCCAGAAAAATGCAAACCATGGCATTAACTCCACTGGGAGGGATAATGGTTTGTTTCTTGTGTATTTAAAGAATCAGAACAAACAAACAAGGGCAAGATTAATTAGGAGTGGGAGTAAATGACTCCCTCCCCAAGCAAATGAGGAACAGCACTGGACAGGGCACAGCAGCAGTGCCAAAATATTTCTTGACATTTTCCACTGGAGGTCCAAGAGAATTTCCTTTGCACTCCAGTGTTTCTAAGACATTCATAAAGCACCTCTCCGTCTACCTGTTGTGATGATAAACTTGTGTCCTTAGGTTTTATTATCAAGTTTTTAATCTAAACCTGAACTCTCTGATCTGTCATCTGAAGTAGTGAGGGAATTTTCAGCAGGGTTTTTCCCAGCAAAGAAAAACAATTCACTTGCTAAAGACATTATGTGGGAGATATAACTCACAGATACAAGAATTTGAAAATTTGGGTGTTTGTTTTGTAATTTTGCGAGTTGCTGGTCTTTAACTTAGTTTTGAGGCTATATCTTACATTTCCAATACTGTAAGTAGGGCAACAGATTTTGCAAAAAAGTCCACTTGAGACTCCTATTGATTTTGATGAGGTTTGAGGATAAATACTGACGAACACAACATAATGTCAGAATTTGCATTTTCCTAAGCCTTGTCTAGACTTGGATTTGGAAGGTGTGATGCACCATGTGACATACAATGTAGTTAAGGCAATGTGATTTTAATGGACAGCTTTAAACTTGGTTGTTTTTCAGGAAGCTATTACTACATTGTACTTAGCACTTGCTAATCTAGAAACCATCGATGGTAAATGAAAAGAGAGGTTACAATTCAAAGGCAGGCTGATCTTGTGGTTACACCTTTCAGATGTGGCCTCCTGCTGCACACAGGGCTATTTCACTTCTGATAGAATAGAAATAAGGGCTCCCCAGCCCTGTGTGGTGCTACTTCCCCAGGGAAGTGGTTTCACTGTCCCTGAAAGTGTTAGAACACATGTGACACTTAGGGACACGGTTTAGTGGTGGATCTGGCAGTGCTGGGTTAATAGCTGGACTTAAGATGACCTTAGAGGTCTTTCCCAACCTCAATGATTCTCTGATTCTGTGATTCCGTGTGCTGGCTGTAAGAGTAAGAGGCAGTGGGGCCACGTGTGGATGTTGGGGGTGTGTGGCTCTACAAGGGGTTACAAGTACGTGTGCTGGAATGGCACATGGGGAGCAGGGGTGTGAGTGAATGACAGGACAGAGAAACCTGAGTGTGCTTGCTTTAGTTACAGATTTGGGCTTGGGGGAGAATAGTGGTTGTGCTCCCTGGGAGCAGTGAGGATAAGACTGTTGTGGCAATGGGTGCACTGAAGGGACATAATTTTGTGCCCAGAAAGTCCAAGCACATGTATTTCCTAAAATACTATCAGCATCTCCATCTCCTCCACAGCTGTGCCAAGAAGTCTTCTCTACCAGTAAACCCAGAGCTTTTGCCATCTGGGCTGGCCTCAGCTAGGCAGGCTGAGGCTCTGAAGGCTCTCAGGCACAAGCCCTTGCCTGGAGCTCTCACACAGAGCCAGGAGCTGAATTCCAAGCAGAGGAGTCTGACAGCTGTTCCCTACAGCTACCACCCATCCTTGGTACACCCAGACCTGTTTGATGTAACCTGATACATTTTCCCATCAGCCAAGAACTATAATTCAGGGGAAATCCACCATCCTGAACTAAGCAGATGCTGCAGAGAAGGCAGAGGGACTCACGGTTCCCTCTCATATAATTCTCTTCTGTGAATTTTGCCATCTCCACATTGCTGGTGGTGACACATTGGTACACTGGGACAATTGGACCAAGGGGAAAGATTGCTCCAAGTACTACAGTGAGCAGGAATAGTCCACTCTGAATTCCTACCAATCCCTCAGGAGGAGCCATTCTGGATGCTGGAGTCACACTTCACTGATTCCTCAAACTGGAGCCCAAACCCAGCTCTTTCAACCCAGTAGGACCAAATGCTCTGAATTCTAGCCACAAAGTTCAGTGCTTATTACTTATTACTTATTGCCCAATTTATAAGTGCCCCCTTTCAGAAATCAGTGTTAATCCAGATGTGTCATTTGAGCCTCCAGCTGACTGTGACAGATTCCTCTTTTCTTTCCCTAAATTATTCGGAAATTTCATCTGAGTGTTGTTTAGAGCATCAAACTTTGCAGAATGTGCCATATGAAAATAGAGGTATGACACTCATTGGTACTTGAACCCTGCCTGATGCATCAGAAGTTGATTTTTCATTACTGGGCTCTGTGTCCCTCACTCTGCTTTTCCATCTGTCATGCAGTCACTGGTCATGTAAACGTCTGTGCAAACACACTGAACATGAGTAATGCAGCATCTGTTGCTATTTATTAATCTGTGGTTTATATCTTTGGAGTACATGGTATATCCTTCATGGATGTGGCTTTAACTCTGTTATTACAATACAGAATTAATTAAGAGTATTAAAGTTTGTGTCTAAAAAAATGATTTTCCTAACTTTTATCTATGGAGGCAACATTTTCATATCCTTTCTCTCCTAAAGGCAGCATCCTTTGGGAAGATGTGATAGACACATTTAGGTAAATATCATTCCTCCAGCACACATGGTTTCCATTGCAATTGATCCCCTGCTGTTTCCTTCCAAGCTCTTTCCTCTGTTACATATTCCACAATGGTGGCTGAAATACTGATCAGCGATAGCAGAGACAAATTGACTCCAGCAGCTGGGAGTTTTGAGGGCAGTAAATGTTTATATCTGAGTTTTGATGTACTGTAGTTACTGAAATACAGTTTTTAGGCATGCACTGAAAATTTCAGTGGCATTGAAAGTCTAAAGTTGCTCAAGCCAGTTATAATTTAGTAAAAGGACAGAATGAATAAAGGCTGACTGAGTGAGATGGGGCATGAAGACAGTGCACTACAAACCAGCCCCATGGGCCCAAAAGCTGGACAGAAGACGATTCCTCCTGTAGCCTCCCCTTAGGGCTGGGAACAGCTTGGGTGCTTCACACAGACCTGGCGCAGAGGCTGCACCTCAGCCACCTGTGAGCTGCCTGAAACTCACAAGCTGCTCACTGCAGTCAAGCAAAGAAATAATCCTACGTGCTTTTAAACTGGCACAGCCATTGGTAAAAGTTTCTCAGCAGACAAGAGCAGCAAGAAGCTGGGAAAAAGCAGGGTGGGAATTGCTTTTCCCAGTGACTGTGTTTCCTCAAATGCATGTCAAACTACAGCTCTAGATGTGGCAACTTCTGTCTCTAGCACATGAACAGCATTGGTCATCAAGGTATGCTTCTGCCCTGGCTACTTCCCTGTGCCAGCCAGATGAATGAGGGCTCATGCTGTAAGAATGTGCTTGCTCCTTTGCATAGGGTGGTCTAAATGTCCTACAAAAGCCACTTGCTATGGCAACAGCAGATCGAGCATTGCAATTCTTTAAAGCCTAGCTTCCCTTTCTCTTTACTTTTTTATTTTTACTTCATTATTGCTTGTTAATCACTGTGTGTTCAAAACTTTCAGGACATGATCCATGGTCTCTTGTGCCAGGGTCTAACTGCAGGTCTGATGCTGGAAGCTGCATTTATCCAAGTGACACTGGCATTCCCTGCAACTTCACCATGTGCCGAGGGGCTGCCCGTGACTGGCAGCAACCCTGCAATGAGTACTCGACAGAAAAGCCTGCCACGTGAAAAAGCATCACACGACTAAAATACACAATGTTCTTTTTACCAGGAGAAATTTTTAAGATGGGAAGGTCTTTCTAACACAAACTAGAACCACTTCAATTTTTGCATTCTGTTTCTTCCTCTGTGAAACGACCCCTTGCACAGCCCTGCTTTGGGGGAAGTACTTCTGTTGTATCTCAGGAGGCTGGGAGATGTGGAATAAATTCCCTTTACCTCTTGCTACTGTAGAGCACAGCAGGTGTCTGAAGCCATGCTCACTGGGTCGGTGTAAAACAATAGCAGACCCCTGGCAGGACCTTCCCTTCAACTTCCCCAGGACCCGCTGGAATGGAGAGAGGGGTCTGTCCCTGCCCATTTACAAAGCCTTGCTGCCACAAAGCCTGCAGCAATGTCATCATCACAAGAGCTTTCTTGCTGTGCTAACTAGGAATTCTCAATAATTGACGCCACTAGCGAGTCCTCCAGCCCCAGAGTAAGCAGCGGGGGTTCCAGTGCATGAGAAAGCCACCATGCAAAGGCATGGCTGTGGTTAATTGAGTACTAACGAGCTGAAAGGTGGGCTCCCGCACTAGGTAACGGGGGAGAGACCATCAAAAACACAGCATGACTCCAGGCAAGAGCTCCAGCATCTTCAGCGCAGGGGTGCCCCAGCTGCCACAAGGTCCCACATGGAATTGGCTACACAGTTGTTGCCCGTGTCCCAAAAGTTGTAATTTCTGCTGTGGGACAAGCAGATAACAATGTGGCATCACACAGAGGCTGCAGTGTGGCTCCCCTGCACAAAGCCAGGGACCTTCCCTAGGAGACATGAGGTCAGTGGTGATTTAGGTTTCCCAACAGTGCTACAGAAGAGGTCCTGGATAGTCACTGCTTCCAGGGACTCCCAGCAGTGGCACATTACACTGTCATCTATCACAGTCTGAAATTCTACTAACCCCAGCTATTTTTCAGGGGCCACACCTACAATTTTAGCAAAGAGCAGCTGCAGGAGGCTCTTGGGCCTGCATAGTCTCCTCTATGCTCAGAAGCCTGCAAGTAAAAGCCACAGTGCCCTTCAGGACCTAAGTGTCTGAGGGGGCTCAGGAACATTCATACACTGCTTGGAGCACTCACAGGAGTGGGTAACAATGCCAGGTCACCTGAAGGTAGGAAACAATGGCATTTCTTCATTTGGTTACAGTAAAGACTTCGGCAATTAAAGGAAAAAAAAAACTTCTCACAGCATGTTTAGAATAAACAGTTATTCTTTATCATACAAAGTCACACCTTACATATAAATAATTTGAATGTCTCGCTCTTTCATGGAAAGTAACAGAGAAAAACCTTCAAGGTTGATACATGGGAGCTGGTATTAGAAATCACATAGGATCAACCCCAAATCCTGCATCCAAACACACAGATATTTGGATCCAGTGTTGACCTATACACCACTTCCCTCCCCTGCACTGGAAGGAACTGAATCAGGACCCTCCTTGGAGGACCACCCCCATCATCAACCTCCGGTTATGGATCCCAACCCTTCAACCTTGGCCCCATCACTGAAATCCAGCCCTTTACATTTGCAGTAGTAAGAAAACCCAGTTTGTAGCTGCAGAAAGAGCCGTTGCCTTCTCCAAAGTGCATTATCTGTAGATTTTTGGAAGTGACTAAAATAACAAAGCCTACCCCAGCTGGATCCCTTGAAGCTATTTCTATTTCTTGGCTGACAAGCTGGCCAAAGCAGCAAAGCTAAGTATTGCACAGTCTAGCAACATTTGACTAAAACTGAGACCATTTATGTGGAACAGCAGTGTGGGAACAGAAAAGAAGCTAGTGGAGCAGCAATGAGAAATTTGAGCTTTGATCAAGGAGACAGCAGCATTTGACTCTATCTGAGCTGGCAGGGAGATCCCATCCCAAAGCAAAATAAAATATGTCATTCTTTCCAGCAGATGAAATTCTCCCCAGCAGTTTGTTCCTCCCAGGATCATTTTATGTGATCTCATTGTCTTTAAAGTCTTTCCCCTGAGGAAGCTGAACGTTTAATATAGACTACGGCGTTGGTATCCGGTATTAAATCAGTCCAGCTACTCTGAAATGAGGCGAGTGGGCGTCCTGGAAAGGAAATAAAAATGCAAGTTTAATAGAGGAGAGAGGTTCACCTTGACCCATGCTATTTATTGCAAAAGGCACAGGAACACACTGCTTGCCCAGTGGAGGGTCACTCTGCCCTGCCATAGATGAGTTTTACACTCCCAGTAAATTCCAGATGCTTAGAGTGTGCACCAGGAATGCATCATCCAACCCCAGAGGCTTTTAGATCTTGCTTTGCTTTACCAAGCAGCCCTAGGAGAGACCAGCACATTGCCACAGCTCTCATTAATCCAGCTGGCAAACTTAGGCACTTGGCATTTCAGCCACACAGTTCTGGCATCTTTGGCTGCAAAGATGAACCATGAAACTGCAAGGAAGAAAAATGTCAGCAAGGGAACCTCTAAAGACCTCAGACATGGTGCAGGACATCAGGGATCAGCAGCACCCCAGCAGGGCACTGCAGAAAGGGTCCCTGTCCCACGTGCTTCTCCTGCATCCTCACGGTGGTTTCAAGCAGGATTCCTTCCAGGCAGGCACTACACACAGCACTAAGAGCTGCCCTGTGAGGAAGCCAGGTGTGCTGTTAGGCACAACTCACACGATCCATTGCTGGTGTCAAACTTGGTGGCTCAAAGAGATTTTTGTTGCATGCATGTAAATGCTCTTACGTAACTAGTTTGCCATAAGCCAATTGCACACAAGCCTCAGAAAAGCTGCATTTTTGATAGTTTAGAGGGTTTTTTAAAATGTCATGTGAATTGACAAAACATGATTCTTCAGCACCACTGTGAATGAAAACACTCATTTACCTCATTTAGTGTTTTACTTCAAGAAACAATTTAGCCCACGCTTGAAGTGTCAGCTAAATGAGATAATTTAAAATGATTCTGAAAACATGCTAACTGTAAGAGGCTATAATCAGAGTTAATTACAGGGACATTCTGGAAATCCCTTGGCTTGAGGCTTTAGTTTTGATAAAGGGGATAACAACTCGTAAGCTATGATTCTTTTAATTATAACAATAGCAACCACCTTCTTTTACACAGCTTCTTTCATGTCTAAAATCCCCACAGCTCTGCAAACTATACATACCACAGGGATTGTTTAGCCTAACACCAAAGTGAAGCCATCTCTGCAAGAAATGAGTAAGTGTTTAACAATACCTGGCAGTCCTGAGCAAAATTTGTAGAGGAAAAAAGGTGCAGAGGGAGAACATAATTGCTCTTGTGTCTCCTTACAAACACCCGGGGGATTTCTGGATGCCCACAGTGGCAGCCATCTGAGCTTGATGATAAGGAGGGCAGCTTTTACACATGCCTGTAGACTCAAGGCACTGGAGGAAGGCAGCAGCACCACGTGGCAGCACCCTGTCACATTGCCCAAGCTCACCTGTCCACGTCCTGTGCTGGGTGACAATAAAGCTTTGACACTGCAGCTGGGAGTTGCAAATGGCAGCGGCCTCCTCGGCGCTGTGGATGGACAGCAGGCAGCCCAGGTGGCTGTAGGAGGGCCAGCACTTGTAGTCCTCTCCTTCCACCGTTCGGAAGCCCTTCAGGGAGATGTAGTCTGGGGACAGAAAGAGGGTGCCTGGGGAAACACTCCGGGTGCACTTTCAGAGACAGTGACACTACACACTCAGTCAGTGAAACTCTCAGAGGGACTGCAACACTGGCAGACTGAGCTGACCTGCCAAGGTGGAGGGAGGTGGAGCTGCAAAGCTAAAAGAAACCCAGATCTTGCCCTTTGGTTCTGCGGTGGAGCACAGGACAGCAATTCCCCCAGAGATGTAGGAGTGGGGTCAGAGGTCTCAAGGGTGAAGGGAGAGGGGTGCCACCACACGGCTAGGTAAGAGAAGGAGGCTGCTGTGCAAAGCCACAGGCCCTCCATGTTTTCCCTGGAGAAACCAACCTCAAAACAGCCCCTCCTACACCCCAGCCTCAACAGCAGAAGCTCATCACAGATCCAGCACCAAGTACAAGGGGCACAGACCGACCCACCCACCATGGTGCCACCCACTGAAACAGGAGATTGAGGAACCCCCCTGGGGAAAGGGAGGCCAGATCCTGCTCCTGACAAGGAGACCTGACAAAAGACCTGACAAGCCTGAGCAGGTGTTTTGTTCACTGACTGCTAAGAGTCTCTCCCCACCTTCCCACACCTCTAGGATGGTGATCATTTTGGCACAGAAGCCAATAGACAGGTGTTGTTGGAAAATACCAGTAATTCCTGTTAAAGCTGCTGGTCCTTCCATGCAAATGACTAGATATCTTTGTTCATAACAGTGCAAATTATAGTTCTTTCACATGCAAAGATATTTCCTTCTGCAAGCCACCATCACCCACCACCTCATGTGAATGCTCAGGAAAAAGCAAGCCACAGTAACCACTGGATTTTTGAAACTTCCTTTTGATCAGCATCATCTCTACCACTGAATGGGTCCTTTTCAGAGGAATGCACCTCATAAAGGCACATTTATCCATCCAATAGACAGATCTTCAGAGAAAAAGAACTTAGAGGGTACCAAGGCTCCAGGCACCCTGCCACACTCCTCTTGGCACTGCCACCTCCCCGCTCTATGTTTGCACAATGACCTGTGCTCAGCAGACAGAAGCCACACAGTCAAATGGGAAGTTTGAATATCAACTGACCTGTTGGCCCAAAGGATAATGATATCCCAAGACAGAAGCCACTCAGTTTGCTATCCCAAATACTATGAGAAGAGTATTTAGAAGCAGTGCAAACAATGTCCATGCAGATTGTCTGCACTGCTGTTACTTTGCAAAGCAGTACAACCATGCATAGCTTCCATGGAAAAAAAAACCAAACCAAACCAAAACCAAACAAACAAACAAACAAACAAAAAAACCAACCCAACAAACAAACAACAAAAAAAAAAAAACCAAACAACAAAACCAAAAACCACAAAAGCCTGCTCAAAAGAGACACTTTTGGTGCTTTTTCTACTGACTATAAACAGCCTAAACCTAGGGGAGACCAGAATTTGACCAGTTACCAAGTGCTTCACTCCCTCAGTAGATACTTAGAGCATTCAAATTCAACTACCTTTTAAAAGAAGAGGTCTTTTCTGAAGATAGAGCCCAGACTTGTACAGATGTAAAACCTTTTCAAAAGCTCTCAAGGTTTCATTTATTCCATATCGTAAATCACCTACATTTAAGGAAAAAGATGACAATGATAAGCAATTCCATGAAAGACCATTTAGAGACTTCTAACAAAGAACTTTATGAATATGGTTTATGAACAGCTGATACCTGTTGCATTCAGAATATCGCTCAAAAGGGGCCGCAAAGCTGCCGGTGCAGAGTGTGGCAAAAGATAGGTGAAAAAATACCTGCAAAAAATCCCACAGGCTGATTAGAATACAGTGCCTTCATTTCCCTGGTGATTAAGTTGTCTACATTTTCCCGTGACTTGATTATCCATATGCAACTAGTAAGTCTGCTTTGGTTACAAAGTTATGTTTGAGCACATCTTGGTGCCTCAGATGGTTCTTGTGAGTTGGGCTGAAAGCCTGGTCCTTGCATGAAATCTACCTTGCAAAGTCTCATGCAATAAAGCTTCCCCTCCTTCCCCGGGCTATTTTTGTATACTAAGCAATGTATTTCCCACCAAAAAAAAAAAAAAGACCTGTATAAAAGAAGACTCACACAAGATCTTTCTCTTGCCCTGAAAAGGTTTGACCTTCTCACTGCCCCTGAAAAGTCAGGATGACTCATTTCCTGACCTTTCCACAAAATTCCTCTCCTAGGGAACAAGTGCACAAGAGACAAGGGCAACTGCAAGGTTGCAATAATCTATGCAGGGATTTACCCTTTAGCACTGAATCCTGGAAATCCAGGCTCCCTTGCTAAGTCCTTCTGTGTAAATATCCAGCTGCCAAGGCTTCCCTCCAGGATGTGACCTGCCAAGCATCAGTGGTGAGCAAAAGTCCCTGTGTTTTCAGCTGATGGCCCACGTGCAGTGCTGCAGCAGCCTCAGCCCCCTGCCCGTTACCTGCCCCCCTGCTCTCCCACAGGAGCCCACAGGGAGATTCAGAGATGAAGGGAAGCGCTGGCCAGCCTGTTCCCAACAATGGGATTCAGAGCTGGTGGGGTTTGGCAGGTAGCCTGCACTGCCACTGCTTTCAGTAAGCACAGCCCATGGATGTCAAGCACCAGGGCTTGTTTGGTAAACAGCAAATTTACAGGTGCAAGCTCTGGGGCAAGCTTTTAGAGGGCACTGGGGAAAGGGAGCAGCACAAGAAAGATGCCTTCATTCCCACCAGACAACAACTACACTATTTTCCTGCCTTATAAGGAAAATCACTTTCTTCAAAGTGATCCTTAACTACCCTTTGCCAGAGGTGAGGGCAATCACCACATGGAAGAAGAACAAGGTGCCAGAGGCTACATGGCAGGGTGTGAGCTCAACCACCCCAAATCTTCCCCCCTGTAGCTGGACATACCGATACGCATTGAACAGATTCTTCTTTTCATTTATTCCTTCACATTTCCCATCCACAGAGCATTTGAGAGGGAAACTTTTGGTAGGGAAGTCGAGTGTGCAGTCATTATCTTCCTTGCAAGACAGCTCCTCGGTGCTGGCATCATCCATGTCTGTCACTTTTAGGTTTCCATCCACCATAACAAACTGCCTTGGCTGGAAATCCAGGAGGGCTATTGAACCCAGGGGGGAATGTGCCAAGTAAAACAGCAGTTTCACAAGACTCAGGCAAATCTGAGAAAGAGAAGATGAATATGCATGTTAAAAAAACAGATGAAAAACAGCTATTAAATTGGAAGTAGAACAAAGGGGAGGGCATTCAATTAAATTAAAAGAGAAAAAAGGCATACAGAACTTAAAAGGTAATTATATGTATGCTACAAAATTTATTATCAACATTGCCACAGGATTTGACTGGTAAGTAGTTTAGCAACATTTTTTAAAAACGTGTGTACACAAAAAGAGACATTTGCAGTTTGAAGAGCTAGAGGAGAAAGCTGTGAGGAAAACAATAGCAGTCTTCATGTTTCAGGAGCTATGTTGATTTGCTAGTTGAAATCAGAAGGGTTTTTCCCAGTCTGGCATAAAATAGATCCCCCTCCCTTCCCCCATGCTGCTCAATACAGACTGAGGCTCCATGGTCATTAATACCAGATTCATGCCTTCCTGCATCCCTCAGCAGTATGAATTTGGGCACACAATCATGCTTCTGAAGAATTAGTCAAAGCTTGCAATGTATTTATTGCCAGCTTTTTTGCTTTTATGACAACTTTCTGGCAGCAGGGAAAGGCTGGACAATACCTGACCCAGCAGAAGGCTTGGTAAATTATTTTTATACAAACCAGAGCTGGAGGAATGCATTTATACTGCAGCAGCACTGCTCAAGCAGTTTTTTGCAGCCGTTTTCATTCAGTATCAGGAACTCTGGCATCAGACAAAGTGCATCCTCAGCTAGGTGTGCCAGGCAGCCCCACGTCACCCCTCGCCACTGCTGATAGTGATCTGTGCAGGCACGAGGGTTTTTTCCCTTGGAGCAGCTCACACAATCCCTGGTATCTGATGTGGCTCATATAACAAGGGAATCCCATATGTTTAGACACCCTAATTAGGAAATAGAACTAGACAGTGCCAGGGAAATTCTGAGTTAGTGTCTTCTGCAGTCAAGAGGTTGTTGAAATCTCTAACGCCACCATACCAAACTTTACCACCAGCTAATCCAGCATCATGGGTTTCTTACACGAGACTTTGGCATGCTTGAGAAGATGAGGTGCTAGGAAAGCTGTGTAGAAACCAGTACAGAATTGAAGAAAGTAAAACTCCCCAAGCCAAGAGAAATGACTGGGGAAGCTCTGGAGCTACTTTAACTTGTTTAGTGAAGCAATCATAAGAATCCCAGCTTTGCATCCCACAGCTGAGCGAGCGGTTGCCACGCTCCCCTTCTGGCTCACATGGCAAGGCTCCCCTTCAACATTCAGGACCACATGCAGACTGAAATTTTATTTTAGGACTTTTGTTGTGCTTTTCTTTTGCCCAAAGCATTTCTTGCTGACACTAAGATACCCTTGATTTTTTACATGATGTTTTTTTTTTTTGCCTCCTGGCACCCAAACAAATAGTATTGAACCCCCAACTGAGCCTGTGAGGCAAACTGTAAAACAAGCTATAACCAAAATAAGTGCCATGTCACAAGTCATTTATATTCCTGGGGAGCACATGGCTCCCTGTGCAGGATGCCCAGGAGATGAGGCAGATCTCACTAGAAGGGCTGCAATCCTAGCACCTACAGCAGGAGGAAAGCAATTTAGTAGCGATTTTACTACAATAATTCCTAAAGGGCCAAAATCAGAAACATCACATAAACACATGGTGAGGGTCAGGTTGCTCAACAGGTAACACACAGCAAACCACAGACTCGGAGCATGGTGATGTGGCTTTCCCAAGTCAGACTCGGGTTTGCCGAGGGGCATCCTGACCAAAGCCCTTCTGCATATATATATATGTGTGGGGGGGGGGGGGGGGGGTGTGTGTGTATGTATAGGCAATATAGAGGCAAAACGAATGTTATCGTGTAATCGAAGGTATTAACCACTGCCCCAGCACCGAGTACAATTTTGTGTCTATCTCCTCCCAGATGAAGTTCTTTTAACACCGCTCTAAGGAGAAAGAAACTAACCGTGGGACACAAAGCCAGGGCTGTGTTAATGTGATTTTAAAGGAATGAAAATGAAACGATTTACAGACAATTTGCGGGATCAAACAGAGTGTCACCAGGCGAATCCCGTTTGTCCCAGCGGCACCACCGGATCTTCGCCGCTTTGCCCAGTTTGTGGTCTAAAAGCTACTTTAAAAACTCCTTTGCTTTGTTTTCTTACTTTAAATCTTTCCTCCCAGGGGGTCTGCAGGAGCTGAATCATCTCCAGCGGGGATCCCAGCTCCAGCATGGCTGTGACCCGTAGCTCAGCATCTCCGCTGTTCTCATAGCATTGGCCGTGCAGCTGCGGGAGAGCAGAAGCCGAGGTCGGGGCGATGTCGCTGCCAATGCCAGCAGATCTCGGCCGCCCGACGACAGCGCGGGCACCACGGGCTCAGCCCCGGCAACAATTCCCCCGCCGCGCCGTGCCGAGCCGTGCCGAGCCGTGCCAGCGCCTCCCGCAGCCCCCCGCCCCGCCGTACCTTGACGATGCCGGGGTGCTGCAGGCGCTGCAGCAGCGTCACCTCCTTGAGCAGCTTGTAGGCGGCCAGGCGGCGGCAGCCGGCCGGCGCCCCGTACCGCTGCACGCAGCGCCGCACCTCCCTGCCCGCGCCGTGCACCGACTTGAGGGCCACGCCGCCGCCGCCCGCCAGCGCCGCCCGCCACACCACCTTGGTGAAGCCCCAGCCCAGCACGCTGACGGCCGTCGCCCGGCTCAGGTCGCCGCAGCCCAGCCCCGCCGCGGCCGCCGCCTCCCCGCCGCCCGCCACCGCCTCCAGCCGCCGCAGGTCGCGCCGCCTCTGCCGCAGCTCCTCCCGCAAGCCCGGCGGCAGCGGCGGCGGCGGCGAGAAGCCCGGCTGCGCCTCTCCGGCACCGGCACCGCGGCCGGCGGGCAGCGCCGGGAGCGCCAGCAGCGCCAGCAGCGCCAGGGCCGGCAGCGCCAGCAGCGCGGCCGCGCTCAGCCCGGCTCCGCGCCGCGCCCGCCCCGCCGCCGCCGCCGCCGCCGCCGCCGCCATGGAGAGCGGGGCTGCGCCGCCCGCCCGCCGCTCTGCCGCCCGGCCCCGCCGCGCCGGGGAGCCCAGCGCCGCCGAGGGGGCGGGACGGGCCCCCGAGCCCCCGCCCCGCCCGCCCCGCCCGCCCGGCCCGGCCCGGCCCGGCCCCGCGGGCGCACGGGGCAGCGGCGGCACGGACCGCCCAGGCAGGGCAGGCGGCGGAGCCTCAGCGCTTCTGGAGGAGGTGGGAAGCGGTGGGAAGCGGAGCTGCCGGGTGCGAGCGGCACATCCCCGCCGACACCCGGCCACACTCCAGCGACGGCTGCTTATAGCAGGCACCCGTTTATAGCGGGTTTCACGGGCGTGAATTTCGTCAGCCCTGCTAGACGGTACCGCAGATTACAGCCGAGGGATGTACGGCGGGTAAAGATCAGTGAGAACTGGGATATCACGTTTCCCTGTCGCTTAAAACTCTCAGGTTCGGTTTCTAAGAAAGCAAACACTGGAAGTTTCTCTTATTAGAAGGACAAACCCTAATAGGTTGAATCAGTAATACATTGCCTAAGCACGGATTGGAATTTTTTCCAGGGGAGAAAAAATCGAACCAAACACGTCCTCCAGCAAAGCCAGCCAATGCAGGCAGAAAACACACATTTACGGTTTGTTTGAGGCGATGAGATCGATCGGCTGGTGCCACAGCTCAGGGTTGCCTTCTGTGGCACACGTGTACCTGCGCGGGACAGGAAAGAGTTTGCGATGCGTGTGCGAGAAGAAGCAGGACAGGTCTCTGGCACGGCTCTGTCACTGGTTTTGGACACGTGTCTGCACCGGGCTCTGCTGTGCAGAAAGTCAGGTTAGTTTAGGGCAGAGGCAGATGCAGTTTGTCTGCTTTTAATTTAGGCAATATGCAGTTAATTCTCCTCACTGAGCAGCTTGAAACACCAGCCAAGTGGGTGGATTCACTTTTTTATTTATGTTTATACTACAGAATTAGAAATTAAAATAATTTAGTATAGTCTGCCTCTCCACCTGGCCTGCTTCATTTTCTGCCCCAATGTTTTCAGTGGCATAGTTAGGCACTGGACTGCCCCAGAGAGGTGATGTGTGGCACAGCTGGGGTTGGAGGGTGCTGCTGCCCTGTTCCTGGTGACACAGCCCTGCTGAGAGCCTGCAGCTTCTGGCAGGTCACCCGCTGGCACACGGTGGGTGAGATTGCACAGGGTGTGCCCTGGCTGCGATCAAGCAGTGGGACTGCTCAGTCCTGCAGTGCTGCACTGCGCTTGGGCACATCTGCTCCTTTTCCCCCCCTCCATGCACAGCACTGCCAACACCTCTCTCCTGACTCACTCATAACACTGTGCACACTGCTCGGGTCACAAGTCACCCCTGCGAAGGAACCTTTGTGAAACATTCCTAAGAAATTCAACTTCAATGTCGTGGCCATGGGATGGAGATTTTCAGAGATCACAGCAAGTCAGCTATCATGACGGGTGATTACCAATGCTATTTTAATAAAAATAATGTGTATAAATGATCACTTTCAAATAGCTTTCCTCCTAAAAGCCTGTAGAAAGTTTCTCTTTCACTTCTTGTTGGTTCAGTACCACCAGAGCAGCCAATGAGACAGAGTAAAGTACCTCAGGAGAGCACAGCTGTTCAGTCAGAGAGCAGGAGAAATGAACTCTGAAATCAGGTCATTTCCAGATGGCAGAGATTGAGGAGGGAAGGCAAAATAAGCATTCTGCCTACATGTAAAATAATCAAGTGGAAAATCTCAGGCCTCCTGTGCTTACCCATGCACTGACAGGTTAGAAGCTGATCCCAGAACAGCTCTTTCAGTAGCTGCATTTCCTTTGTTGCTTTTTAACCTTAATAGCTCTTTAATTACTGCTCTTATTTTCAAATCAAGTATACATCTGTGTCATATTAATGAATATTCATTGTCACTGGAGAGGAATTAAATCCATTTTTACCTGTGTTTCCAAGGGAATAGATGCCAGCTGTGTGTACTATTATCTAATTTCAGCCTGTCCTCAGCACTGTAATAGTATCAAGACCTATTAGAGAAGACTCACAGATACATAAAAAATAGCAACAAATTATTTACTTGCTTTGCAGTAGCACTTAAGGATTCCTGCCAAGACCATGGCTCTGCTGTGCAAGGCTTTTTGCAGACTATGGTACAAGAGGTGGCCTTGCTTGACACAGCTGACACCTGAAATGGGAAACAGCACAGTGCTGCAGCAGGGATGCAGCACTGGAGTATGTGGTCATTTGAGTGTCTTTTAGTTCCTTGGAGGGTTCTGCCTGTGTTTATTGCCTTTGATAGCATGTGAGCAGTGTGTGGAGCAGATGGGTACGTGTTACAGAGATCTGCTCTGTGATTGTATGGTCTCAGCAGCAGAGCCTGCTTAAATCCAGGGAAGGCCTCCTGTTGCAGCTCTCATCATACAACCCCTCCAGGTGCAAATCCACATATGGTTAATCTGTGTGCTCCCCTAGGCCCACCAGTATCTTACCCTTTATTTACATTAATTCCTTTATAGGCTATAGATGGGGCAGAAGGCTGTCCACTGTTCAGAAAATATCAGACTATGCTATAATTTCAATAAGAGTGATTGAATCCCATGCTTTTTAGCTTTTCCTGGCTTCCTGTAAGGGCTGGAATGAGATTCCTATCATGAAAAATTGTCCTGGCACTAATGCTAGCCAGGCTCCTTTCTCAAAATGTGATGAGTCTGTACATGAAGTGTAGGTGAAAATTTGGGAGTCTCCTGTGCTCTAGACTAACTGGGGTGAGAAAGCATCCCATTTTCCCATGCCAACACTGAAAGTGTTTGCCTTCTGAAAGACAGACACCTCTGGGTACGATTTCCCTAGCTGGTTCCTTCCTATCCTGAGAGATCTAGGCAGGAGCATTTCCCTGTGTCTTGTCTATGACACTGATCTAGAAGGGATAGGATCAAGCTCCTGGGTTAGCATAAAGAAAACCTGGGGAGAAATCCTGGGGGGAACGTTTTCACTCTGAGCACATACATGAAAGTCCTGGGCATCAGTCCAGAAGAGGGAGGCCAGGAGTTTATCGGTCTGGGAGAGGGATCAAAGAAACCTGCAACAGCCACTTCAGAACAGGAGGAAGACTTAGACAGCTCTAATAAAGACTCTTGGGAATACATGTCATCACTGGTGCCCTTGCCTTTGAGGGCAGCAGTTACCTTGACTCCTGCCAGCTGAGCTTCTGGCTGCCTCCAGACAGTTCCTGTCCAGCTGCAAGCATGCACATCTGAGGCAGGGTGGAAGCCAGAGGAGCTGCTGGAGGGCAGGCACTTACCTGCAGAGTGCAGGGGCAGGAGCTGTCCTGAGCAGCCTGGCTTTGCACTTCCACATCAACTGAGAAGGATTCTTGCATCCAGCCTCCAGGCATGCAGCACTGGCCTGTGTGTGGCCATGCCTGGGTGGCACCCAGGAAAAAAACCACCCCACAGCAGCCATTTCCAGATTTCTCATTGTATTGCCCAAGAGCCAGGAAAAGGATAAGAAGCAAGTTAGATGAAAGGTGTGAAAAGCTAGAAAGGTATGATACCTTCCCACAAGCAAGTGAACTAGGGAGGCAGACCTTGCTCTGCTTTATTGCCTCACTGGCCAGGAGCCCCAGCCAAGGGCTTGGTGCAATAATGATTGCCCTAGAACTGAAATAATGTTTCTCTTCTCCCGCAGGAAGAAAAACTGTCCTTTCCTGTGGTGTCCAAGACAGCTGCAGCTCCCAGGTGTTTTTACAGCCCATGGCAGGCACAGCTGCTCCCTAGGCACTTCTGGTCTGAGGTTTCTCAACAGGGTTTAGCAAAGCTGATGCCAGCACCCAGTTGGCATATAGGGCACTAGGAAGCAGCTTTCCTGAACTTGTTCCGTTTGGGTTTTTTTTGGTTGGTTTGTTTAGGTTTTTGTTTGTTTGTTTTGGGTTTTTTTGTCAGATGAAGGATGACCTCCTGGCTAGAGGTGCAGGATGAAACCATGAGAACACTGCATGGCCCCACAGGCCACCATCTCCTCCAGTGGTACGAGGGCAGCCTGGCCTGAGAGAGGAGCTGTGAAGGCTGAGGAGCGCTGCTGCTGATGGGTGCATCTGCAATGAGTGCTTGCCATCTGCTGGGAGGCAATCAGCCTGACAAGAGGCACTCTTGGATGCAGGAAAAAGAGCAAGGCCTGGGCCAGTGGTCCTGTAAGAGCTGGATGGCATTTGGGCTTGCAGAGAGAACAGAGTATCCTCTGAGGAGGGTAAGCACAAAACAGTCAGGAAGTTCTGGTCTTGGGCACATGAGGGCTGACAGAGCTCACTGCAGAATTTTAACATGCTAACACCCCCTTGAGCCCTCCTTGGAGGTGCCTGACCTCATTGCAGAGGTGGCAGAAGGCAGTTAGGTGTGTGTAACTAATGAATCTCAACCAGTTCATTGTAGCACTGAGCAGAGCCCTGGTGTGGTGCCATCTCACATTTCCACAGCACAATTTGCCAGGGTCTGTCGAGCTGTCTGTGTGCTGTTCACAGCATATGCCACTCCTGTCACAGCTTCCCCCCACTCCCCACAGCACCAACATACTGCCCTGCCTTGGACATATTCCCAGGATTCAGGCATTTGTTATGCCCCCAGCACATCCAGCCTGCCTGGCATGGGATATCCTGCATCAGCTCCTGGGAACAATGTCCAGCTGAAGAGTCCTCAATCTTCCCAATGAGATTTCACTGATGTCTAGGAGGATGTAATCAGATTTCCAGCGCAAGGTCTTGAAGAGCTGGTCTACTGATAGATGGATTAAACTTTCCCTTGCAATACAGGTACTGGTACCCCAGGTGAAAGTCATATTGTTACACTGTGAGGTGTTAATTGCATTATCAAAAGCAGCATCAACCTTCTGGGCTTGCTTTCCCACTGCTGCACTGAATGAGATGTGCACAACAGCAGCAAGGTCAGGAAAAGCTCTGGGATGTTTCTCTCCTGATATGGAAACCACCACAGGAACCTGACAGTGTATAGACTGTGTTCTTGCTCTTCTAATTCAGAAAGGTAAGAAACAAAAGTGGCACAATCAAATGCCTTTAATTCTCTGTATTTAATGATAGAGGAGACCCAAACTCCTATTAGGTATCCACATTTCTGGAAGGCAGCATTTCCAAATGACAGTTTTTCTCCCTGCCTGGCTGCAAGCCTACATGCAGTGAGCTATTCAGGCACATCTGCAGAAGAAGGGGGTGCAGGACTTTCCTTCTCCTGTCTCTGGCTCAAATTGCAGACACATTTCTTCAGTGGCAACACCATTTCAAGCAGCATTTAGTTGGGGCGCTTATTTCCAGCCCTCCTGTACCTACTAGACCATCTGGTCTAAGTGTTACTGTAGCTTTGTGGCAAACAATATGGGGTAAAATCCAGGTTGAAATAAACACAGCAAGGCTTTCCCCTAAGACACAAAAAAGTGGCTCAGAAGAATGAGCACAGGCTGTGTGGAGGGGTAGGAGGAAGAAGGATAGTCCCTTCCTACAGTATGGACTGGGAATCTATGCTTTGCATAATAGCAAAAGAAAAGCAGAAGAAACTGAATAAAAATCAGGCAGTAGCACCAGGAACAAGTAGTGGCCTCGGACTCTAATTTTTTGCGGGTTTTTTTCAGGTTTTTATCAATTGTTATTCATATTTGGAGCAGGCATAGAAAAATTGCTTTGACCAAGAGACTATCTCCAAACATCTCTTCCTAAATTCAGCCCAAATCTATGCTCTACTCTTTTCTGATTTCATTGTCTAAGTAAGAAAACTCCCCAAACAAGGGCTTACTTAGACCATGTTCTGTTGTATATAAGCTTAGTGGAAACCATGACCTGGGATTAGAGTGTAGGTTTGTGTGGCACTCCAGGGACACCCCAGTGGAAGGATGTTCTTTTCTGGTCAAAATCAAATAGCCCCCCAGGGAAAAAGAACAAACTTGGCAATGCCAGGTACACATCCAGATTGAAGATGCTCAGTAGAGTGACTCTCGTAAGGTTTTCTTCAATAAATTATAAGGAAGGTTAGAAATAATTTCAGTCTAGTAATCCTCTAAAGGGATCTACAAAATCTAACTTTTGATTAGTGCCAAGATCTTCAAAATCAGAAGAAACTAACAGTAGCACACCACACTCCTCTCCCTGAGCAGTCATGCCTTGCAGCTTCTTGCAGAGCTTCTTGGCTTTAATTTACAGATTACTCCATCTAGTGGCTTTAAGGTTCCAGCCTCGATGAGTTGAAAACTCTGTCCTGGCACCAGCTGTATTTCAAACCTCTGCAGCAGCTTTGCCATCACCACTTTTACCTCCATCTGTCAAGAAGAAAACTGAAGTCAGTGACAGCAAATACAGCTTGGACTGCAGCTGCTTAAAGTCAGTCTACTATCTTATAATGCTTTGTCAATACGGAGATTTGAAAGTTAAATGTTACTCTGTTCATGCAGCCCATTGAGTTCGGGCAGGAAACCTGGGACTTCCTGGATTTAAAGACAACTGACAGGCACTAAGATCAGTCTTTCTGTTTATGTGTTAAACCCATTTTGGAAGTCAGACTGTAAAACTAAACTACTCTGAGCACTGGTGCTTAGATGAGCTCACAGCACAGACCCAAAGCGCTGGCCTCTGGCTGTCCTGAAACGCTCTCTGCCATGCTCACACACATTAAATTGTTCCTTCTGTCCATGTAGCCCCCCCTTCACCTTCTCTGTGCCAGTTCTGGCTTGTGTCCTCCTCCAGCTGATGTTTTCCCTGCCTTGATTCTGTCAATGGCAGCCATGAGATGATCCCCAAGACCCCCTATACACCCTCTGTGTGCTCGACTTTGGCTGGCAAAGGAATGCTGACTGTGATTCCCATTAAAGGGTTTGGATTTGAGCAGGCTGACCCAGGAAAGTTTGGAGGGAGTGCAGCCTGCTGCTCCTCTCTGCAGAAACCTTGGCTGCAGGGTGTCTGTTCCTGTGACAGCATTTGAGAGACATGCCTGTCACGGGCATAGGGGGAGATCTTCCCTCTGAGGAGAAGAGGGGCACTGCACAGGGCACCAGTGTGGCCTCTGGTGCCCACCACCAATGGTCAGCACACCCTGAGCTGGCCCAGTGCTTGCTAACCAAGTGTTGTTCCAGGCCTCTACTCACCTGTGCAAACACCTGCCCGATGCAGGATCGGGGTCCCAGAGAGAATGGAAAATAGCAGTAATATGGCCTGCAAAGAAAAATGCTCAAAATTGTCACTCTGACAACCTGGTTGTAAAGAAACAAGCAAATATTTCCTCACAGCAGCAAGGAAATGGTTTAAATATCCCCTCACCTACTGGACTTGTCAAAGCAGTCTCCAAATTAACTCTTTTTTGCTTCAGAGCAGCAAAATAGGTCAGCAGCACATTTCCTCATCATCTGTCTTTACTGCATGGCTCAGCTGCCAGAGCTGTTTTGATGCATGCCAGCCTCATTTCAAAGTGTGTGTCAAGCACACTCTAAATGCTCTTCAGCCTGTCATGAGCACGTCACAATCTGCCCAGTTATTGCTCCTTTGGGCAGCTCTGAACCATGTGAGTGAGGGGGTGTTGCTTTAGGAGCCCAGACTAACTCTAGGCTGAAGGAAAACTCCTGACTCATGAAGAAGCTGGTGCTGATCTCTGCATCTGTTTAGTCACTCACTGGTTCCTTCTATTGCACTCCTGACCCCTGACTAGACTTAGGCTGCCTGCCCATGTGGCTGAACAGCATCTTCTCTCCCTCAGCCCCTTCTCCCCTGTCTAATTTGGACACATTTCAAGCACCCTGGGGCCAGGGCTGTCATGCATTAAATGCTTGAAGTGTACTAAGGCAAATATTCAACCTGGTTTGGGCCCAAAGCTTTGACCTCAAGATAAATATTTAGAAAAAAAAGACCAATGTTATTGTTATTAAGGTAACACGTGGTCTAAAGAATTCTTGAACAAAAGCTGTGCATTATTGCTTTCTTTTTACATTTGGATGATTTAGTGTTACTCAAATTGGAATGGAAAAATAGTTTTATTCTACTTTTCTTTCCCTTAAAATATCTTCCTGTAATGGTTTCTTAATACATATTTAATAACATGGGAGTAAAAAGAAGAAGCTCACTTAGGTGCATCTTTGCTGAATCGATCTGGATCAAAAGTAAGTGGATCCTTGAAAAACTTTTCCATCCTTCCCATTACATAAGTGTTGAGCTGCCAAGAAAGAGTTTATTTTTGTTAGTCAGGAGCAACACATGGAAAATGCATCTTTGCTGTCAAGAGGTATAAAACCATAAATGCCTTCTCATCTCCACTCCCAACTGAGAGTCTTAATCCATACCCCAATTTTGGTCAGAATTTTAGAGACATCAGTACAAATATGCCCAGGGAAGACTTTGGCCCTCTCATCCACAGGTCTGTTACGTTTGGATTAACTGGGGCAGCTAAAAGCTGCTGCTGGTGGGTGGCACTCACAAAGACCGTGGTGTTGGCAGGAATTCTGATGCCATTGATGACGTGCTCCTTCTGCGGCCTGCGGAGCGTCCCCGAGACGGGCGGGTACAGCCGCAGCGACTCCTTCAAAACCTGAGGCAGCAAAAAGCACAAGAGGCCAGTTAGCTCACACACTGCAGGAAGCAGAAATGAAATTAATTACCTCCCTAAAGTGGCCTTTCACTTTAGTTAAATGGGAGATTTTGACTCTTGAAACGGATGCTGGTCTATCTGCCTTGGATTCCTGTGGGCAAAATGTAAGGCTAAGTCAGCTCCTTCAGGCCTGCTTCTTTCTTACAGCTGGTAAAACAGAGAGAAAAAGACACAAAACCCAAAAGAGGTCCTGGAACAGATCTAACCCCTCAAGTCAGATGAACAACTAAGCGAAAAATTATTAGGAAGCAAACTCAGAGGGAGTATCTAAGAGTGAAGTCTCCTGTCCCTGATGAGCTTTCTGGGCACTGGCTGCCATGAGGGTGGGTGATTGTTCCCTCCTCCTTCCCACTCTCAGCTCCTGCCTTTGTCCTGCTTCTGCTGCTTGAGGAGCTGAGCCAGGTCAGAGCCCCCAAAAGGACAAAAAACAACCTGGCAAAGGAAAATGAATGGGGAATGTTGAGAAAAAAAATGGAATAAGACCACTTCTTTTGGTGTCAGTGAGCTGTAAGAACGGCTTATTTCATCAAAGTGAAACCTAATTAACAGCGCACATGAGCATCGCACTGAAAATGCAATTAATAGTGTGCATGCACGAGTGGACTAATGAAAAAGAAACCTGGACAAAAGAATTCAAAATTGCCTGAACAACAGGAGAGGAGTCCCATAGTCTCTGATATTCCAGTGATGGACTGGCTCTGACCAAGGGTGACTGATTTTGATTGTATAGATACAAGATTGTGCTGTTAAATAAATTGTCTGCTTTGAGGAGCTCTCATGTGATCTGTCTTAAAATTGAAAGGCTTAGATACCTCATCCTAATTGGAGTGGTATAATTGTGATGGTTTTTGGAGAAGCCTAAGGAAGCCTGCTGATTTCTGTAATCACGTAAAATTGCCTTTTGCTTATGAGAAATAGACCTATGAAATCTATCTGCTATCAATGCACAGTAATTTGTGGGATGGGATATGCCAAATGGTAAAACACTGTTGCTCACCTCAGCAGGGCAGTTTAAAACAAAAAGGATCATGGTGGACTACTAAAATCACAGGGCAATTTATGCAGAACAGCTGCCAGGACTGTGATTCAGCCTCTCCTGAGGGCTACTGGTGTCCCCCATCTTGTGTAAAAAGGAAATGCAACACAAACACTGGCTAATAGCCAACCCTGGATTTGCAGTTCATTACCAACCAGCATTTCTATATACAAGACCTCTTTTAGGACCAAACTCTTTCCCCCACTACCCCTGAGTGACTGAAGAGGTTTTCAACACTGAATAATGAAAAATTGACATTAGAAAACTCAGCCATTATTTTTGGCTATCCTCAAAGCCGACTTTATTGCATATAGCTGGAAATGCTTTAACAATAATCAAACAAAAATGGAGCAATGAAAAATGAAAGTGTGTGGGATTCACACACTGGTGGGCTCAGATCTGCACACCTTTCTTAAAATTACAGCTATTGCTTCACCTCAAATAGATAGGGATTATGCAACTCTACTCTAGCTTCCAGACTGGCAATAATTAAGGAAAGCAGTGAAGGAATTTGTAAATTTGAGGAGCATCTTCCCAATAAGTCTGGGCTACTGCAAATGTATCAGGCTACCTGCTGGCTGACTCTCTGGGGACAAACACTATCAGGATAAAATGTTAGCAGCGTTTTTAAAATTTTAAAAGTGTGGGGGTTCTCCATGACGTGTCAGAGGTACTACCAAACAGCTCTGCCTGGTACCTTACCTCACTCCCACAGTACCTGTGATAAGTAGGTGAGCTTGCCAAGATCCTCATAGTCAACATCTCTCTTAGCACCAAGAACCTCATCCACTTCAGCCTGAGCCCTGCAGGTCAATTAAAACTTCTTAGATGCAGATGCCTGTTTCTTGCTAGGCAAGTTGATAAATTATATTATTTTACATTCCAGACACGGAGTTGGACTTAAACACCCATCCTCAGGCAAAATGCCAGCCAGTTCCCATCCAGGCTTCCTGAACTTGTACCTTGTAGCAGGATGAGGCAATGTGCATACAAGGCAGCTGAGTCAGGTGGGATTTGGGACCTGCATGTATAAAGGCTTTGAATAAATTGCCTAGGTGAAACTGAAATAATCCATCGTAAAGTTTTTCTTTTCATACATTTTGGATATATTGGTACCAGGAAACTGTTTATTTTGGAAGGGAGGCTAGAATTTAACGATTGTATCTTTTTAATAACTCTTACAATTAAGTTCACCTTGAAATTAACATCAAGCTGGGTCTGAAAATTGGAGCACACATACCTTTCCAGTATTTCAGGATGCTGACCCAGTGCCATTACTGTGAATGTCATCTGATTGGCACTGGTTTCATGACCTAATGATAACAAAAACCAGTTTAAAAGTTAGTATGAAATAATAACATGATACAAAGGTGGTCTACAAGATGATTGTGAATAGGAAGCTTTAAACATCAAACCCCAAATGTTTTATTTTAAATATGCTAGAAAATAAAGGAAATAATAAAAGGTATGTAAAGTTTACACAAAGAGCTTTCAACAATGACAAGAAAAAGGACATAGCTGGCAAAGATATGACCCAGCTTGCCCAAGCAAAGCTGCAGTGGTTGCATGCAGCACCTACTGGTCATGAGCTCCCTAACAGGAGGGCCAGTGAGGTCCAGGATTTGCCTTGTCATACTATGGGACACACAGTTCTGCCAAAAAAGAAAGGATTTACTGTTTTTGAGGGAAAACAGAGCTTCTTATCATCTTTCTTTGAAAGGTCTGCTTTATGTGTTAGGATGACCCTGCTTGAGCAGGGAGTTTGGAACAGAAGACCCTTCCAGCCTTACCCACTTCATGACTCTCTGATGTGGACACTTTCCCCTTTTTTTCATGGACAGACATATGCACTATTTTTAAGCATTACAGAAAACAGACTTTTGCAAAGATCTCTGCTACAATAACATCTTTCTTGCTAAAGAACAGCATTTTGACCACACCTTCTCATGAACCTAAATCATCTTGATCTGCAAGATCTGCAAAATCTGCAAAGAAAACCCAACTATCTCATATAATTATTCAGCCCATATATTTTCTGATTGGCTTGACAGTTGCCTTCTTCTACTTAGGCAAGAATGGCATTTAATCATGTGGGTGAGGTGATGCAAAAACATGTTGAGCATGTAAAAGATGTTTTTGGTGGGGTTTAGTGGGATCTGCAGGAAAGGACCAGAACCCCATAAGGAATAGCCTTGCACCCCAGTGGGCAGTGGAAAGACAGGCTGGAACACAGAGTGGGAAGCCAGTGGTTGGAAAACACCAAGCTGGCATTATTTGCTGCTGTGGTTATCACAGAAAGAGGACAATATATCATTTGCCTGTGAGAAAATTAAGAGTTCTCTTCAGACCTCACCCAGCTGGTCCTAAGCCAGGGTAATACTTGGTCTTCCAACCAAGAGACTCCTGGTTGCAGCATCATCACATGGAGTGATAATGTTAATCATGATGTTAATTATGATTAAAAAGGATGTTAATCATGACCTTGTAGACAGCTCGAGAATGAGTACAGCTTTCCACATTACACACCCAAGCATTAAAATAGCTACCAACCTGCAACAAAGAAAGTGATAAAGTTATCCAGAATGTTTTCATCATCTCTAGTCTCCTCCAGAGCTGTCAAGGTAGAAAAATAAATGGAATTAGAAAATGGCCCTGTGCCCCAGCTGGACCAGCCAGAAGGCTCTACCCTTTGGCAGATATTGGCTGAGGAGGCATTGAGAGAGGATGCTGAGTGGGCATTTCAGTGGTGACTTGTGACCAATATTTGATCCAACACAAAGAAACAGGGAATTTTTAAAGCAATCCTCACTATCTTCAGTGTGAAAACAACTTTAAAGGAAGATCCAAGTTCAGACCCCCAAAACAATCCTCCCTGAATTTCACAGCAAAACATACTACAGAGAAATTCACTCAAACAGTAAGGTGTCTCTTACCATCTCCTTTCAGTATCTGTGTAAGAATATCCATTGTAGCTTCTTTCCCATTCTGGAGGGCTTCTCTCCTCTGGTCAATGCACTGCTTCCCCACACGTCTCAACAGCCTCACACTCTCTCTGGCCTCCTTTACCAGCTTCTGCTTCCCTGGCATGAACTGAATACAGAATTCCTTTTGTCATTTTATTCCTTTTGCTGGTAAAAATAATGTCAGTGTTATTTTACAATAGAGCACCTTGTTTTCCACTAAATGACACTTGTCACAAAGAACATTTGCTCTCCATGCAACAAACTGAATGCCTGCAGGATGAAGGGTTTGGACTGAAATAAGAAATATTTCAATCTGTGCATGCTGATGTCGTGTCTCGTCAGAGTCAGAGCTGATGTTTTGGGCACTGTGAGCAAAATTCATCACCTCTCCGTGGAAAGAAACTGCAGCATGCAATGCAGAATCTCAGCCCTGGTCTCAGAAAGGAAAACAGGAGTTCTAAAAGCCTGAACTACAGCTTTCATAGACACTTGAATAATTCTTTACTTAAACATTTAGTATTAAATCCATCATTTCCTAGCAGATGAATTTGGTAGATGAATCTGGGTTGAAAATATAATTTTTTCATAACAAGAATGCTCAAATTTCTTCCATCCTGAGTGAAGGCTGCCATCCTTCTTAGACAAATGGCAAAAATGTCAATTTTTAATGGGAGAGCATAAAACCATTTCAGACGGAGACACATGCAGGGGGGAACAAAAGGAAAAAAAAAAAAAAAAGAAGCATTAAATATTAATGTTCATTTCCTGAGTTTTTTAAAGCAGTAATGAATTTTATCTTGATGCCCACTGGAGGGAAAGATCTATAGATGACTGTTTCCCTTGCTCTCTATATGGACCTTGCACAGCTCCATGAATTCATGCAGGAGCAGCTGAATGTGAGGAGAGGGGACTGAAGTGAGGAGAGTACAGACCCTTATGAAGGGATCCCGTGCCTTGTTCAGTCCCTCCATAATCTTGGTCACAGCGTTGGGTAAAGGTGTCTGGTCATCACTCAGTGCATTCAATTCCAGGCCAAAGGCTACCTGAGAAGCAGGAGAGAAAAAGGCAACTTGCTGAGGTGGGGGTGAAAGGGTGAAAGAGCAGGATAGCTTCACAGCACCACCTTTTCCCCTAAAAATATCTCAGGCTGGATCCTACCTTGCAGGAGGCTGAGACGGGAGGGCAATATCAACATCATGTTTTCTCCTTATTTGGGTGGATTACTAATTTACCACTATTCTCCATTCCTCCCAAAGTGGCTTGCATAGGAAGGGAAAAGGCAGCATAAGGCAGACTTCCTGCTGACATGCAATGGCAATAATCCAACCTCCAACCATGAAAGAGCCCTGGTGTGTCCCTTTTGGCATGGAGGGCATGAGGCTGAAAGGACTTTTGCAAGGGGTCCCCATCCTGCAGGCCACACCCAAACTACGCCAACCCTTCCCTACCCGCCCTTTCCCATGGCTCAGCTTGAATGGAAGTGGCACTATTGGTCCTGCAGGCCTTCTGGCACTGCTGGGTAAAGGTCTTTCTCCCTGCCTCCAGCTCCTGATCCCATCCTGCTGCTGGTAGGCATCACTTCCATCCCTTCCTGCCACTTGAGAGGAAACAAAAAAGGGACAGCTGGTACCTTTCCAATGACATCCATGGTCACCCGGCTCATCATCGACAGCATGCTAAACTCTGTTTTTCCATCTGCCTTTTCCTCCAGCTTCTCCATCAGCTCCTCTGCTTTTTCATTAAATGTCTCCATCAGACCAACCAGGTAGCTGAACAATCAATAAAAATGAGCATTGGGGGCTCTGGAGTGAACATCTTTGCTCAGACAAACCTTTGTTATTTTCCATAGAAAACGGTGAAGTTTTTAAAAAATTTATAATTATTTTGCCTTAATACATGAAAAAGCAAACATATAGAATGAGCTACATTCTTCTTAATCAGTCCTCTCATGTGTCATGGTAAAGGGCAGTGGCCTGTGCCCTTTGCAAATGGACTTTATCTTTAGACCTTATATACAATGCATCAAGGTGCACAAGGAAACCAGACCAACTCTCTGCCTTATTTTTTCCAACAGTATAAGGCAGTCATAACCATGCTCCAGGATACACAACCTTGGTACCTTTCTGCCATTGCTGAGTTCATAGGGGTGTCACTACTCCATGGTCAAATTATACTTAGCATGGGAATGGAGTGCTAGATTCCATGTTAAACATTATTTTGGCACTGAATCTTGGGGTCTTTTTCATCCAAATACCAAACAATGACAGGGAGAAGCATGACAATACAGTAAAAGTAACAGCTAGATGGTCCCAGAAGTGTTTGCCTCACCTTCGGCTGAAAGCTGGATCCATTATCCTCCGCTGCTTGTGCCAATGCTCATGGTTGCAAACAGTTACCAAGCTATTCCCTAGAAACCTAGCACACAGGAAAACAAGGAAAGGAACAAGGTTTATGCAAGGGAGCCTGGTAAACCCCGTGTAGTCACAAATGTAAGTCTTTCACATCTACTTTTTAAAATTTTTCCATGTGTAGGGAGCACCTTTGAGTATGCAACCATTGCATCACTGTGGATGAAAACCGAACCACAGATTTTTCCTCCAGGTAGGTGTGGACTGCTGAGTTCAATAACATGCTGGTTCATTACACCAGTTATGCAAATAATTAATATAATAACTGGATTATTATATTTTCAAAAGCTTCAGACTAAGAAAGAAAAATTCCCCTTTTTTGAATTGAATTTAGAAGTTGCAAACTTCCTTGCCTTATGGAGTGCTCTAAAATCTGAGAACTTTGATGATGGTCTTGAGCAGACTGCTCTGAGACTAACTGGACATCCCCAGGGGGAAAAAGGACACATGATCAAGGTAAAACAAAATCCAACATATCCTCCTCCCTGACTGGGAAGACATTTGACTTGACACATAGTTTAATAGGTACATGCTGCTTATGTGCGTCTGGAATCAGAAATTAATCCCCACACTAAGGTAAGTGGTCTGAGTCAAAATGACATGCCTGTGATATTATTAATCTTATTAACCTCACAGTGGCTTCAGATGGGTTTTACCTACCTCTCACCAAACAGGCTGAAGAGACTACCATACACCATCGGATCCTTCGGGTGCTGTGGTGACATCAAGAACTCCTAAAATCAAACCTCAGGTCAGTGAATACTGATTGTAGCCTCTTTCCCAGACAAAATGCAAAATTTCACTCACACACATCTACTCTTCTTCTGCAGCTATAGTCTGAAGAGCAGATGAATTATTTGGTGTGCCCTGATTCCCCAGTTCCTGTGCTGCTAGCTTGCTTTGCATCCCTCTAGCACTTTTTTGCCCAATGACCTCAAATCTCACTTTGTTGTAATTGCAAAGTTTTAGAGAAAGAAATTTGGCCTCTCGTGCCCCATTAATGTGAGATACTAAGCTCTTGTAGAGAGCTTGCTTTTCACAAATGGAAAATATTTGCTATATGTGCTGTTTAAATAAAAGTAACAAAATAAATTAACTGATCAAGGAAAAAAGAAATCAGGACAGCCTGGAGAGCAAAGCATTTCATCCTCCTAACCCAGCCAGAGCCAAGCACAGATTGGCTGCTCTGTGCTGCTCTGATCATCAGGCACCAGCTCTCCTGTTATGGAGGAATGGGCCTATCCCCACCATTGATTTGGCTTTATTTTTCAGTACCTTCACTCCTTCAGGACTCACAATCAATAGTGAGAGTCTGTGAAAGGCATTAATTCGTACAACTGGTCCATATTTCTCTGCCCTGTAAGAAGAGAAAATTTATAAAAAGAGAATTATGGTACAAACTACCAACATGTAACAGCTCTGACCTCATAACCTTGAAGGACCAGAGCACATTGCAGTGGGAAGTACTGCAGTCCCCAGCCAATAAAGCCATTAAGAGAATCACGGGACAGAATAATCAAGTTTGGGAGAGTCAAGTTCAACATCATCTGATCCAGCCATCAACCCATCACCACTGTAATCACCCCTAAGCTACATCCTCAAGTGCCACATCCAGCTGTCTCTTGAACATTTCCATGAAGTTACTCCACCACCATCCTTATTCCAATGGCTAACCATTCTTCCAGTGGAAAAGTTTTTTCTAATATCTAATCTTATTTGAAAGACCAATGCTCTCTTTCTAGCTCCTTTGTCAACCTTCTCAGTGATGCTAATTATGTAATTCTGTAAGGGTCTTTGTACATTGATTTCTCCATATGTGCTACAGGACTACCCCATTCAATGTTATTGACGTGCCTCAACTTACCACTGCAGCAAGAGACCTGGTGTGAACTCCTGTTTCCTCACCATTCTCCATATGATTGGCAGGTGTCCAAAAAAAAAGCTGCAGAATATGAAGGTTAAGAGTGTCATGAGGATGCCAGCACAGGGTTTTGTATGGATTGCAATCCTGGTTACTCAATGAGTGTTGCTCATGTTTTCCTCATAAGGGAAGATGAAAATAACTCTGAACTGAGCCAAAGCCCAGCCCTCACCAAGCTGGTGAACTGGGGACCAAAGACAGGCTGGTGCTCACGTGCAGCCAGAAAGAGCAGCACAGAGATAAAGGATGAGGTCTTTTTCTTATGCTGTATAGTAGGAGGTGTTTGGGTCTGGATGGGATTCCCCAAGAATTGCTTTGCTCTTTGCCTGAATGAATCAGCTATTACATTGCTGTACATGAAAGAGATATTTGTATTAAATACTCCTTAATACATGCTTATCCCTGGTAAGTGTGACTTCATTTCTGTCAATGAATTTCTGTTAAGAGAAATTAGGAATGTGAAAAATGTGCATTTTATTATTGGCTTTTCGCAAATATTAAAATGAATGTTATATGTGTTATGTTAGAAAGTTATGCTGTATTAATTTTTTAAGTAGTGTGTTAAATACATTTTTAAGTTATAACATAATGTAAAAATAGAAACCATGCTATGTGAGATACTTTTTTTTCTAAAGAAAGGCCTTGCACTGAGATAGCAGCCACAAGATACCTAAATCTTTCAGAGAAAGAGAATTTATTGCTCCCTTATCAGAAGAAACTAACTTCTTCCTGCCTCGCTCAGACATGAAGACACCATTAAGATTAAGAGGAAGAAGTTGACAATGACCAGACAGAATCCTTTGTTTGAATGAAATTTATGCATCATGTATGAGATGTATGAATATGCAACAGGCTGTTGTTTTTAAGAGTTAATCCTCTGTTAACGGGTGTCCTTTTTCGGGCTTATTTTGCCCAGAAAAAGGTACCCGGATGTCCATAACTCTTTGGTTTTTTATTGTCTCATATTGTCCTCAAATTTCATTACTCTAATTATATTACTATTTTTATAACCATTTTATTACGATTAAACTTTTAAAAATTTAAAAACAAGTGATTAGCATTTTTCACAACGAACCATTTCCTTCTGTCCAAAACTGCATCATTTCAAATACTGAGGAGGATAATCACTGGTTAGTACTGAAATTGAAGAAATTAATAAAAAAAGTTAAATCTCCAAATATAGATTTGCATTTAAAACTTAAGAGATCAATTCCTTCTTTCAGCTGTGAGTAGTGAATTCTCTCTGGCTTTGCATAAATCTGAGGGAAGATTTGGCCAAGCTCCTCTCTAAATGAAGCAAACTGCACTCAAGATCTGTTTTCCATTTGAGAGAAAGAGAGCCATGTTATCATCCTTTTCAGTATAAATAAGCTATGGGGGAAAAAAGGCTCTTATTTTATTACTGTTGGAACTGGGAGGCACTTAAAATAACAAGAACTCAACAAAGTTACTCAACATCTACAGAAACTTTTAATCCTCCACTTGTTTGACTCCTTCTTTGTAACTGTATTCCAAAAAGATGTGAAAGCCCCAAATGCAACTCCTTTCTTAGGTGAGGAAAGGGCTCTATCTGCAGTGCAGGAAACGAGGTCCCACTCATGAGCTCCTCTGGTGTGCCATCACTCCACGATGTTACTTCACACCTCAAAATGAACCTAAGGACGAGCAGGTCCACGTATGACAAGCTCATCCTCTCCCTACTCTTGGTATCTGACCCTGATTACACAAGCAGGCTGAAGCCTGGAGGTGGGCAGGAGAGAATTGTGTGTGTGAGCGCTGGTGTCTCTTCCTGTGGCTTATTTTACGGAGGGCATGTGCCCCCGCAGGTGAGGTTAAGTGGGGAGCTCACACACTCCTGCAGGAACTGTGACCCCTGTGACAGCGCTGCCACTGCCTTGCTGGCAGCGCTCTCATTGCCCTCTATCACTTACGACATTTTTTCTTTTTGGCAGAAAGGAAACACCTGGCTCATGAAGGAGGGCACGGAAGGTGCCTGCTGGAGTTAGTGCCACCGTGTCCCCGGTGGGACGGCTGGCGGTGCGGGTCCCTCCTGCCCCTTCAGGGTCCGAGCAAACGCGCAGCTCCTGCGGGCGGCTCTGAAGCCACCTCTGTGGCCGCCCGGGAGGTGCGGGTCAGGACACGCAGCCCCGGCCAGGCAGGCCGTGCTGCTGAGCGGGCTGCGGGATCCCCAGCGCTGCCCGGGAATCGGGCACCCGAGCGCTGTGCCCAGCCTGTGTCCCCCCTGGCCCGGCCCGGCCCACGGATCAGCTGCAGGCTGATTTCCTGCTCTGACGCCGCCTCACGGCCCCAGCCTGGCACGGAGCGCTGCGACACCGAGCCAGCCCGGCCCGCCCGGCCGGCCCTTACCTCTCCCGCGGGGCGCCGGGGATGTAGTCGTACTTGGCGTGGATGTACTGCACGTAGCAGCAGTACAGGACGAAGGCCAGCAGGGCCAGGGCCAGTAGGAGCCCCAACGTCGCCCACAGCAGCTCCATCCCGCCGGCTGGCAGCGCGTCCCCCGCCGCGCAAAGGACGGCCGGGAGAATCCCCGGCTGCGGGCGGGGACGGCCCCGTTAAAGAGCCCGGGGCTGTAAAACACACGCGCACCGCGTGTGCCCGTGGGTGTGCGCCTGTGTGGTCCAGGGCAGGACGCGAAGATGCTCACAGGGCGGGAGTGCTTTTCCTGTGAAGACAGGATGAGACTGTCGGAGCTGTTCAGCCCGTAGGATATGAAACTTCCGGAGAAACCTTATTGCTGGGGCTGTAAAAGAGCTTGTTACAAGGGCATATGACAGGGGAAATGTCTTTGAACTTAAAGTACGTAGATCTAGATTAGATATTAGGAATAAATTCTTTACTATGAGGATAGTGAGGCACTGGAACAGGTTGTCCAGAGGGGTTGTGGATGCCACATCCCAGGAAATGTTCAAGATCAGGACTTTTTCCCTGTTAAGGCTGTGGTTTTAAAACTGCCTGTTTTCAGAAAAAAAACTACCATTCCTTCCCACTAGTCAGGCAGTGCATATAATCATAACACAGTATGAGTATCCATCACTAGGAAAGATATAGCTGATAGCAAGAATAGCATCACCCAGAGAAAGTTTAAAAACTAAAGCCAGCTGATGTTTAAAAATTAAAGCTAGCTGATAAAACCGTGGTTTTAAAGACATTCAATGAACTTCCTGATGAAACATTGATTTTCAGAGTGTCATAAATGTTTTTTCAGCATACTTCAAGAATAGATCGTAACTACCTGTAAGTTCTTTATTCATTTGGAATCAGTCTCAGAATAATTCCTAAGAAAAGGTTCTGCTTGTACCTGGTTTGTGAGCAGCTAACTGGGAGGTGATAAAATATTTTGTATTTTATACATTTTTATGGGGGAAACAGGCTATGTGATACAGTTCTAATCCCTGAGTAAATCAGGTATGCTTTCACAATTAGGCTTCTCAGGCAAATATAATTATCCTGATAACTCCCCTAAGTATTCAGCCTGGATATGCTGCAGAAATTATCTTATTTTTCATGCTTTAAAGATGAACTTTAATAAAAGCTTTTGTTTGTGTTCCAACAAACTTTAACACAACCCTTTGTTTGTATTCTAACTTGTTTCTAGACCCTCGAGTGAAGGACATGATCCCAAGACACTCTTGTGTTTGTGATGTACCCGGGAGCCACACACTGCGCTGGGAGGAAGGAGCAAGGCTGGGCTGGGCTGGGCTGGGCTGTGCTGGGCTGGGCTGGGCTGGGCTGAGCTTCCCCGCATGTCCCTTTGCTGCTGGGGACTAAACTGCCACCGCGTGGACATTCTGCCAACCTGCACATTCCCGAGAAAAGGCGAGGAACAAAAGGGAGCTGGGAGCCGACAGCAACAGCAGAGAACTGGGAGCTGTTAACAGGTGAAGTTCCAAGGTGAATTTGAAAAGCTGGTGAGACATAGAGTTGGTCCGAACTCCTGCTCTCTTTTGCTTGGCTTTGCATGGCTATCTAGGTTTGAAAGCATTCTGTTCTCTCTCTGAAGGTGCAGCATTGTTTAAGTTGTAAATGAGGACAGCAAGGAGAAGGCAGAGCATAGGCAGCTCTTGTGCTGGGAAATTCCTTCAGCAGCACACAAATAGCCAGAGGGCTGGGCACCCTGGTCACTCAGAATTTATCACAGCAGATGTGGACAGGAAAACTCTCATAACAAGTTAATAATGATAAATGAGCTGATCTAAAACCAGACCTCTAGCCGCAGATTACGTTGATATAGGAATCAAAACAAAATCTGCAGTGGGTTAGGTGTTGCTTACCCAGCATTGCCAAATATAGCCCTTTGCAGTGATTTTCACCCTGAGTCAGTTGTCCCCCAGCCCTTATATACTGAGGTCCTGATCATTCTGAGCCAATAAAAAATTCCAACATGGAGTGGACAAGTGAATTGCTACATGTTAGTAATACCAGGAACAGCCTAAGGGTTTAGTGATTGCCAACAGCTAATGCCCCTGAGGAACAAACTACTTGATGGGATACTTGTACAACTGAACACCACAGCATTTTTTTTGTTAAAAATAGCATCCATATTTACCACATTATTGCAAAGGAATGTTTGCCATTTCCATCATAGCTGCTTTTCTGACAATGTTGAAACATTGCTTGAGGCAGCTCTATATGTGCACCTGTGCCCCAGACACGAGACCCTTGGGAAAGTCATGTACGAGGCAGCAAGGTATGAACACACATCAAATGGGTTCCGTGTTTTGTTGGTTTACAGAGAAAAAAAAACCCCTATGTTTTCTTAAAGCTTAAATTTCGAATACAGTTAGTAGTTATCAAAAATTATTACATCTCTTTTCAAATAGAAGAATGTGTGTCTATGTCTGAAAGTATCTAAGGGGGATCTAAGGGCATCTCACATGCCAAGCTGACCTTTAGGGAGGACTATTGGCATGTTTCCAATATGAAATCAGACTTGGATATTGATACTTGCGACTGTTTTTGTCCTCTGTGCTTCTGAATTTCTATGTTGACCGCACCCAAACAGCGACAGGCTGAGCTCTCCTAGAGAGGGATGGATTTGTGCTGGGACTGTGCCCCCACAGCCCGATCAATGCTAACTCCTGACAGAAGAGGCAGCCTGAGCTGGGCACTGCCCTGGGAGTGGTTTGCTGGGTTTGGGCCCTGGGCCAGGGCATTCAAGAGCTGCTGTTCTCCCTTGGCCATCATAAAGCCCAAACAAAGGTCTAACTGGTGAGAGGCTGACGGGGGAGATAAAGGCAAGACAAGCACGATGGCACCACGTGGAGCTGGGGCCCTCCACCTTTGCACCCTGTGCCAGTGTCACGCACAGTGCCACCACTGAGCTTTCAGAACTTGCGTTATATCCTCAGTACAATTTCAAAGTCAGTGGATTTCTCTGAGTTTATTAATGTGATACATGTTCCTCATGCTGTTCACACCCTGCAGCTGACCTGGGCAGACCTGAAACTCCCCTGACACGGAAGATATCCTCATGGTGTGCTCCAGCCAGGGCTCAGCTCCAGGAGGGTTTTGCCAGCATTTGAATGAGAACCCCTGATACAACACCCTACCTATTTCACTGCTTGAGCAACAAGCTCTAAAGATTATTCCTAGATAATATGTTGGGAAGATTTATCTGTTGGATTTCTTGGAAAGAGCGTGGTAAAACCAAATTAAGATAATGTCTATACTGCAGACTGCAACACAGTGTGGCAGGGAATGCTCAGGCTAGATGCTGGGTACCACAGGGACATAAGTGAAAAATCCTGAGCTCTGAGCAGAGCTACTCTGCCTTGGAGGTAGAGAAAAAGACATCGAAAGGTTGAGTTTACACTGTTCCCTTAGAGATATGGTGGGTCTTCTATGTGATGCAACTATGCTAACTTAAGGAAAGATATGTAAGGAAAAATGCAGGTGCTCCAGTCTCAGTCACAGAGTTGCTTCAGGAGACAAGGCAGTAAACCATATTGCTACTTTGGGACTGCCACATGAGGAAGTCTGCTTGTACTCTGGGCTAGTTTAAGATTTATCCTGAATTAGCAAGCAGGAAGTACACTGTCATGTTCAAGTGTAGCAGTAGGGCTTATTAGTTTATCTAATGCTTACTTGGTGTGACATCCTGCTACGTAAAAATGATATCACTAAGAACCTATTAAACAACAGATGAGATAGCAGGTATTTAAATGCATGTATACTTGTGTGCTTTAAATAGTACATCATTTAAATACCAGTGAACTAGACTGACACATACCAGGAGTGAGAACAGATATATTTTAAGCCTGGAAGGGACCACAATGGTCAGAAACACTTTGCCAGAATCACAGCAGTGCACTGAGCTGGCAGGCACAGACATGCACACACAGCCACGTGTGCTGAGCTGGCTTGATCCTGTTTGAACACCTTCCCCACTCAGTGCAGGCTGGGAGAAGGGATAAGAGGAAAAAAAACCCCTGTACTTAAAAGTCTTGTATCTTTCTCTGCTAATAGATATTTCCCTGTGGAGCTGGCAGCACCCACATAGCAGCATCAGCAAACACCTCAGCAGCAAACAGGGGTGCAGGGCTCCGTGCCAGCACAGCCAGGCACAGCTCACTGTCACCCCTGGGGCTGGCTCCCCTGTGCCCCTGGCTGCCACCAGAGCCTGTGTGTCACCCTGCCTGCCAGCCAGGGGAGGTGGAAATCCCCACCAGCAATATCCAAGATGTACCAGGCCTCTGCTTGTTCTCAGGATGTTCAAACAGACTAAAGCAGGTGTGGGGTAATTAACAGTTAAATTAGAAAAAGAATACTTAATAGTTAGAAAATGCTGGTGAAATTCCTGCCTAATTCGTCTGTGGCAGACATCCTGGAATCACCTCAATTCCTTTAGGGTAACTTTTATTGTGCAGGTCTTTTTTTCTATCCAGAAGTTTTCAAGTATAACTATGACCAAGGTTCTCCCTAAAATCTCCCAGACAGAGGGAGCTGAAATTTGGCCAAGGAGCCAAAAGAAGTGGAAGAGGAATTTGGAAAAAGAAAGATTGTATCTCCACCTTCCATTTTCTTCCAGCCCTCTAGTTCCACCAGCTCAATAGCTTCCAACTCTTTTAACAGAAGAATTTACAAAGGACTCTCCTGTTCCCTGAACATTTTGATTGGCCCGAAGTGAATTTCTGCTCTTGAAACAAATAAGTTTGCAACTTCACTGTGAAGGGAAAGGCCTGAAAACAGTCTGGTGATGGCATTTGTAGGTTTTCAAACGAAAACAGAGTAGTACTTCTCAAATGACACTTTATGCATCTGTTCCTCCTTTATATTTCATAGGAAGTAGGGGGAAACACTTTTTTTTTTTATCATCTGCTTTTGTGTATTGAGGGTATTCTTTAATACCAAAAACAATTGAATGAGAATTTATCAGAAAGTTCAGGAAAAATATTTAAACAGATTAATTTACCCTATACATGTTTTAGGCTTAAGAAGATATTGTCAACTTGAATTTGGCTTAAAATAAATATCCACAGTAAGATCTTTAGATACAAGGCTTTGCTTGTGAACTTTTCTAGACACATTGGTCATTTTACTTTTGAGGGGGTTTAGGGTTTTTTTTGTCTTTCTCATGTTCTTGTGTGAGCAGCAAGACAAAACCTATCCTGATTACACCAGGGAAAACAAATAACCAGGCCAAATGCTTTAATAAGACATGTGTCTCCCATCACCACTCAGGTGAAAAACACATTTCGGACAAAATAGGGTTGCTTTTGTTTGCTTTTTTTTAATATCCTCTAAAAAGGGCTAAATATTATTATTTATTAAATATTGCCTCAGTGCATTACCTCTTGTCTAACCATTCACACCTGTGAAAAACTGAATGGAAAAACATGTGCCTTCATAAAGTTTGGGAAAGTGGAAAAACATGTACAACAGTGTCTTCAGAGCTAAACTGGATAATGATCCTGTGCATCTAAAAAGGGACAGATTTTCAATCCTGTTCATGTAAAAGGGGTTAGATTTTCTTTTCACTTAGGCTAATATAAACTGCAGAAATATTTTCCATGCAGTACACTAGGAGTTCTTCTAAATCACCTGATTTTGCTTATCCTTGATGACCAATAGGTTTACACCAATAAAAAGCATTACAGAAAAATAATTTTCCTTTAAACTAGTGAGTGGAAGCTTAAAAAAAAATATAAATAATTTTGTAATTTGCAAAGAAAGGCACATATTTAGAAAGGCACATCCTTAGAAACCTCAGCTTAGAGCTGCACATGGCAAAGCAAGGCAAACTATGCAAATGCTTCCATAAGAGTGAAACACGGTCACTCGGGAATTTATTTTTTGGCAAAACATTGTGATGCACAGCTGAAGAATGCTGTATTTTGAAATGGGAAAGGGCAACAGGATGCATCTCTTTTCAGATCTATAAAGGCTGATGCTTGGAGGTTTTTTCCTACAAAAAAACCCCATAGAAATGCGGCCCCTGCCCACAACATATTCAATTCAGTGCTTCATTTTTCTTTTTTTTTTTTTTTCCCCTCTGAGGCAAATGCATGGGGATGAACATGAAGAAAACATGAGATTACTTTGATCTGATGCAGCAGGGCAGGGCACACCCTCCTCAATACTGCAGCTGGTTTGGAGGGTTGGGCAAAGGAGGGATGTCTCCAAGTCCCTCAGCTGCCTCCCCGGGCCCTTGTCACCGGTCTGTCACCTCCTGCCGGCTGCACACCACGCCAGCATCCTCCTCGTGCGCGCAGTTGTGCGTGCCCACCCCGGCGTGCGAGCACTCCAGCAGCGTCCTCTCCTGCCCGGAGCACTGCACATCATCCAGCAGGATGCGCAGGGAGCTCCCTTCCCCGAACTCCGCCTTCTTGGCGGCCCGCTCCGCGGAGGGGAAGCCGAGCTGGCGGCACACCACGGCGGCGGCGGGCAAGCTCCAGCCGTCGTCGCACACCGTGCCCCAGCTGCCGTCGATGAAAACCTCCACCGTGCCGCGGCCGCGGCCGCGCCGGCCCTGCCGCATCAGCCGCACGGCGCCATTGCCGGGGCGCTGCTGCTGCTTCTTCTTCTTCTTCCTGCGCTGTCCCCTCTCCTCCGTGCCCGTCCCGGGCCGGGGGGCTCTGCCCCGGGGCGCTGCGGTGCTGCCCGTCCTCACCCGGGGCCCGGGGAGCGCCGGGGTTCGGGGGTCGGGGGCGCCTCGCCACGGGGGCTCCGTCGTGGTCTTCAGCCCGGGATGTGGTGGTGGTGCTTTCATGATGAACTCTGTTGGGGGAAAAGGCAGAGAGCCGTGAGTCTGTCACTCTGTGAGCAATGCTTGAAGACAACTATAGGAAGCCAGTGCTAATTTTTTTTACTTATATAACTGATTTCTTGGAATTTGTCTATTCGGTCCTGTTGGGAAGCAGCAACACTCTTAGCGAGCCGGTATTTCCTCAGTGCAAATGTCGGCTGCTGTTGGCTAGCAGAGAGCACTGCAGGGCTGAATGCCAGCTGAGACTCTCCCAAAAAGGAAGCTCCAAGAGGTTTCTTGGCAAATGTCAGGCTGGCCCTTAAAGGGTAGGTGCTGGAGCTTCACAGGCAGGACAGGAGTTCTTCACCATATCCCGGTGAAGAGCTGCCGAAAGCATTCACAGACAGGCACTGTTCCTGCTCTTCTCTTCACTGCTGAGGACTGGATCATCACCAGAGGAGAGCGTGGCCTCCCCACTGGGCCAGATGCTTTATTCAGAGGAGCCGAAATCGGGAACATTCAAAGTCAATTCTCTCTGGCAACTGGAATGTGCAAGAGGAACAGAGTTGCTAGGACAACACATAAAACAGGATTTGGGGTTGGGTTTGTTCTTCCTCATGAAAAAAAAGGAAAAAAAAAAAAGAGCCTTGAACTCTGAAGAGATGAAAAGTCTTTGCTGTCACAGTTTCCAGGTGTTACTGGATTTACTTATTCACATGTGTTTTATTTTTAGCTTAAAAATAAGTTTTAGTTTGCCAGAAGGAAGCAATTCAGAATTTCATGGAATAACATTCAACAGAGCTGGGACAGTGTCACAGACATTTGCAAAGACATCATGACTTTGAATTATATCCCAGATTTATGCATCCTCATTCATCACTTGGTTTGTAGTACAGAGAGGAGGAAAAATATCACTGTCTTATTTGTGCTTAGTATCTGTTGTCCCCAAAAGGCAAACCCTCACAGTGATCCATGTTTTTCCAAATAATGCTCTTTGAAAAGGAATTGTGTTCATGACATGAAAATGTTTCCTTCCTTTGGAAGCTGTGCAATAAATAGATTTGAAGGCCTCACCTGTGCACAGCTCATTTGCTGGAGCCTGGTCTGGCAAAGCACTTGAAAACCCTGGGACTGATTGAACACTGTAGGACTGTATGAAAGCTAATGGTCACCTGGGAGTGCTTTTCACCTCACTAGATCAAATTGTCTCTATATAATACTTTCTATTAAACTATTTATTAAATACACTTCAAAAAAACCACTCATAGCTAATACAAGGCACATGCCCTGGTGATTCTGTTGCATTCAGACTAAATACTAACCAAAACAATAAATATTTACAGCTACACATCCTTGTTTGGATTCTTCTGAATCAAAATGGCTGTGCTTATTTTTCACAAAAAAAGAGAGTGTAGCTCTTGGCATACTAGGTAGAATCTCTCCCACCATTTCTAAGTTTTAATTTATGACAAAAACTACCTTGTAAACAAGCCCAAAAGATTTAGTTATATGTATAGTTTAAAAATCTGGACTTTGCACTTGAATAGAGAATAATGCATAAGCAGAAACAGACAAAAATGGTTGAATATGAACCAAGTTACTAAAATTTGGAAGCTGCCTGCACAACTAGAAAAGGAGAACATCTCTGAAGACACTGAGTGCTCAGGCATGTCAGCAGTCAATAATTAGCCTTAGAGTTTGTTCCACCTTAAAGACTCAGTGTTGCAAGGTGCTGAATCTCCTCATTATTCCCTGAAGCCAAAGCTGTAGGAACTGTTAGTGACTCAAATCCAATGTAACGTGATTAATGTAATTAAAAATTAAGTAAAAGTATTCTGACTTTGGAGTTTCCTGCAGTACCATTAGCTTTGTTCATGGACTATCGAAGTTCATGGACTATGCTGAGTTGGAAGAGAATTTGTTGTGCTGCCTAGGTACCTACATGTGTAAATTAAATGCACAGGGGAAAAGAACAGGCATACTGCCTAGTCTACTTTTGAGATCCTAATACTGTGTTTAGGTTTTTGGACCTCACATGAAATCCCAATATTGTGTTTAGGGTTTTGTACCTCACATAAATAGCACTTGGCTTGCTGCAGATTCAGCTCCACTGATTACTCCAGCTTTAGCAGTGCAATACTTCATGCAACATGAAGCAACCAAAAGGCCCTGGAGGGTTTGGGTAAGCCAAAAGTTCACCTCAGTGCGTGATCACTGATTCTTTTGGGAGCATTTTCTCATCCCACATTTTCTCACTTTCAACTAACAATGACTCAGCTCTCATCTTGCTCAATGAGCTACTTCCCAACCCTTTACCCATCATATCCTCTCCACTACCTGAAGCTACTGCAAAAAATCACTTGTCACTGACAAACACCATTGAGCACAGGGTCTCTGGACAGGCACAGTTACAGGGAAACCAAGCTGGTGGTAATGAAATGTGTACAATGTAGCATGAAAAAGGGAAAATGAACAGGGTCAGAAACTACAAAGGAAATTTCACATGGCCAGGAAAGGGGAAATACTGTATGACTGATTTAAACCAACTCTTCAGATCCAAAATATCTGGAAAGATTTAATTTTGAGGATACCCTGAAGAGTAAAGTTCTGGGTAATCTCCACATATGTGGACAGATAGTGCAAGTCTGGATTTTGCATCTCCTGCCAGCTAACATGAACCAATAATAAACAGCAAGAGTTACACTCACTCTCCTTTGGCACAAACGGGATGCGCTTGCTTTTGACTTTCACTGGCGATGGCTCAACTTGGCATTTTCCTGGTGGTGCTGTCCTTGAAAGAAAGGGACACATACACTGCACAATTAATTCCTTTCCTCTGGCATTGCAACACTTTGCTTCGCATTGTTTTTCTAAGAACATAATTCTTATTGGGGAAAAAAAGTCTGTTTAAATGATGCAACTAATCTCTTACAGTAGAAAACATAACTAAAGAATCACAGATCACCATTGATGAAAGTCCAAATATTCACAAGGCAGTGGAGTCCTCTGTCTGTGTTTTCAGTTGACACTATTGAAGCCATTAAGGAAATAAAGCATTGGCAGGTTCAAGAACTACAGAAAGAGATTAATCAAAATGAAAATAAAAATTACAAAACTAGACAGTATATGTTGAACATCTGACAGCTCATGTGTATGCAAGATTTCAGACTGTTTTCACAGAAGCAAAAGAGCACACTATTATTCATACAGAAAGCCCAAACAAATGTCGTGCCAAAAATGCATTAGTTTCAGAAAAGAACTCTAAGTGTCTCCTCAGAGGCTTTGTCTTAGTATGGTGCTTTATTTTAACACAATTTGTTTGCCATAGAGATGTATCCCACTTCTGGGAAGTCACAACCAGCTCATCACCACTTTTTCCTATGACAGCCGTCTTGGTAATCCTCAGACTTCTTCAGAGGCTTTTAAATTGGTTCAAAAATGCATTTGGATGGTAAAACTCCTGGGCAATGAGGATTGTTTGCATTTGCATTTCTGTGGAAGGCAGAGAGCTTCTCTCTCAACTGTATATACAAGGATGCTCCCTACTTTTATGAACTTTCCAATTACTTTTTTTGGTACTCTGAACATGAATGAAACTTTTTTCTCAACTTAAACTTACGGCTGGTGTTTGACTCCTGCTTTCTCTATTTTTGCACAGGTTGCGTAATACCAGCTCCTTAATACATAGTTTACAGGAACTCTTCCATTGCATTAGATAATGGAAAATGCTCTGACAGAGGAGAGTTGGAGAAAACACATAACAGATCTGGGGGCTTTTTAATTTTGGGGACTGGTTTCAACATAAAACTAGACAAGTGGCTTGATTCAAAATCCTCAGATAGCTAAAGCTGTACATTTAATACATTAAAAAAAAAAGCTATAAAAAAAATCTCACTCTCCATTTCTGGCTGAAAGTAGCTTGGTGTTTAGCCAATAATAGTAACACTTTAAAAACAGGAAGATGGAAAAAACAGCTGTAAGTCTTCCCATAAAGCACAGCTATTCCCTGCCTTGCCCAGTCTCAGATACAGGCACATGGAATCCAGGAGGTGTAATGATGGTCCTTTTTTCTTGTTCAATCCATATTGCTCTTTGAAACACTAAGAAGAATGTACTTTTTGATTTTCATGTCTGGTTTGCCCAAGACAGCACTGCAGGTCATGCTGGTCCAGCTTTGGCTGCTGTGGTCTGGGGGCACAGGGCTCTTGTGGGAGATGAAAAAAGGGATGGAGAGGAACTCAAAAAAACACCTTGAGAAAAAGTGCCTCCTTTTGGGCAGAAATGTAGAGAAATTTTGCCAAAGAAAGACAAGCCACCCATAAAATACTTCTTTAGCATTTAGGAAATCTCCAAACCCACATAACACCAACAAGTCCCATAAAAATTTGGCACCAGGCATGCAGACCCCCATGACTGCAGGAGCAAAGCAGACCCACAATGGGTTACTCCAGATGTTCCTTGAGTGAATTCCCCAGAAGGGCCCAGCATGGGAGAAGAGTTAATTAGTCAGCCAACATGACTCATCCCACCCACACCATCACATCCACACCATCCACGCCAGGACTCACTGCACCATCACCAGGCCTTGCAACAAGAACATCTCATACCTGGAAGTGTCCACCACTTTGTACACCACTCCATTGGGAGCTGTGGCACTTGGTACACCAGTAGATAGGAAGTACAATTCCCCTGGTAAAAAAAAAAAAAAAAAAAAAAAAAAAAACCAAAAAAAACAAAACAAAAAAAACAAAAAAAAAACCAGACACATCCATGAAAACTGTCCTGGAGTTTCTGTCCTTTACAGCACAAAGGCATTAACTCTGCATCACAGGTCTAAGAGCTCATCTGCAGTCCATTGGCATAAAATATTCTTAGTGAGTGGCAACTTTTACGAATTGTCATGAATTACTATTTGGACAAATTTTCTTGGTAGGTTCACCTGCCCAGACCTTCCTTGTTCTCTCATTATGATCTATGTCCTTTGACTTCTTTAAAGTAAAACAGTCAAACCCTGAATTACTTCTGTTGAAATGAAAGGAAATTTAAAAAGTTGACTGTCTTCTGCTCATTTGGATGAAGCACTCCTTTGGGGTGAATTATAGGAGAAGAAGATTTTGTTTTTGTTTTCTCTAGCACACTCACAGAGTGAGACATATCTCACACAAAAGGCATTTAATTCATCACAGCTCTGTCAGGTCACATGTGCAGGGCTCAACCTTCAACCAAACAATGTCCATCACCAATTATCTGACTTATTTTTTCTTAATTGCATGTCTATCCTTCTTCTCCTGTTGTGCAGGGGAGACTGGGATATACAATCCTTCTGGCACTCTTTTGAGAGCTCAAGTGCTTGAGCGGTGCAACAAAAAGGATCAGAAAGAAAAAATATGTTTGCAATACTTAAAAAATGAGAGAAAATATAAAAAGCGGCACTACAGACTTGCTTAGTGAATAAGGGAGATTTTTTTGGGTGTTCAATGGGTAATCCAGGGGGAAGAGGAAGAGGAACAGAGATCAGTGTGAGCAAAGGAATGTGTAGGCAGCTGAGGCTGTCTCCATCCTCCTGCCTGCCCTCCTGTGCTGTCCTGGGCTGAGCTCCTCTGGATAATCCCAGGGCAGAAACTTTTGGCTACCCCTGGCTGGCTTCTTCGTTTTTCTGATCAGCTTCATTAAGGACAGGCCAGAGGCAGCCTTGGTCCAAATGGGGACAGGAAACACCTGGCACTGAGTTTCGTGGTGATGTGTGTTTTACATCCTGCCCCTCTTTCCTGGAAGTTACCAGGCAGGAGTTTGGATGCTCAGGCCATGAAGCACACAGGCTACACACATGTGACCCACAGACACAGTGCCTGGGGTGTCTCTGACTTGTTCTGCTGGCCAGGAATGGGGCTGATGGCTTTATAATTGCTGTGCAATGAGCCAAAAATAGAGATCTCCACACGACATATACACACCCACTGCAGCAGGTAGATTAACATCCATCAGAGCAACAACTCCAAAACTTCAATGCTTCTGTGAAGCATTAAACCCTGTTAAAATAAACTGTGTGGCAAGCTTGTAAAAAATTATATTCCCAGCACACAAAAAAGGTGCAAGAGAAGACTGTTCACAGCAGATAAAGCAACCTCACTACACTGTTATCAACAGATTTCTTTCCATTACTACAAAGAAAACTCAAGGCAATTAACTCTGAAAAAAGACTCCAGATCAAATCTCCTTTCAGCTCTGTTGTATTTATGCAAAGCACAGTGTAGGGCAAAAGGGTGGCAGCATTTCACCCATTTTGTCCAGACTGTTGACAAGTACAGGATGAGGGAGATCAACCTCATGTGCATGAGCAAGGGCTGCAATCAACAGCTTGATACTGCATTTGGCACAAAGCTGATTTGAGCTAAGTTATTTGATTTTAGGTTAAGATATCCTTCTCATTACAGCACTGTGAAATAGCTCTAAATTCCATGAATATTAACCATTAAAGAAAATTGTATTTAACTCTAAAAAAAGTCAAACTTTCAAGCTAACACTTAACTTGGAGGATTTGCATTCACATGATAAAATTTGCATTTATATTATTTGAGCAACATCCAAACTTGACATAATCTGCAGGAAAAAACAGATGTTGAAAAGCTGAGGCATTCTGGAAGCAGGTGCTTGTGATCACGAGCCAAGACCTCCCTGGAGCAGGGCAGAACATGACTCCTGCATTGCTGGGTCACACATGAAGCACACATTGTGGGGCTCATCCTCTGCCTGCCCCCAGCCAGGGGCTGCACGAGCTGCACATTCTGCAACACCCTTGTACAAACAGTGGGAGACACCACCAGCTTGCACCCCAGGACTCTTCACTTCCTTCTCTACAAATCACAGCAACTCCCTCCCAGAAAGCAAAATGTCTGCAGCCATGAAAACACAGCAAAGCTCTACTGAGACTGTATCCAGTCCAATGCAAGGCAAAATCCCAGCTGGCACTAATAAAATATGGACTTAAAGACTCTTTTGCTGATGCTTCATGCAAGACATAACACAGGCTTTTGTTCTGCTTCATGAGAGGTACAAATACCCCAGCCCAGGGTGAGCAGATATATAACTGCTGCTCTCGACATCTGCTTCCCTGTATCCATTAATAATGCCCGCAGCCTTTTTGACTAGACAAGAGGGTAGACTTGCTCTCCCTTGGGTATCAGCTCCTCAGGCTCCCAGGGCCGCATTCCCCTTGGCATGGCACTGTGAGGAATGAGGTTTCTTTTCTAAATTTGTTTTATTCTACTTGCCCCCCCTCTGCTCCCTGTTCACCAGAGGGAAGGGCAGCAGCACATCCAGCACACCAGACTCAGTCCCAAGGCAACTGACTCTCCATCTCCCACTGCGGGCACTGCATGGCATTCAGACCTCAAAATTAGCATTGTAACTTTGGTTTGGTATTTGGGAGATGCTGGGAATCTGGCATTTTAAAGACTCCTGCTGTGCCTCTCCACGACCTGCTGCCTCTCTGATCCCTTCTCTGGTGTTTAATTCTGAAGAGAGAACAGATACATGCCATTCAGTGTGACACAAAGTTAAAAGATTACCTGCTTCATCTTCAGCAAAGGAGATGATGTATTGATAGTAGTTATTGATAAGCCCAGGGAACATGCATGTTTGTCCTGTCCCCATGCAGATTTCACTGTACTTCCACTCTCCAGTAGCATGATCCTCCTTCAAAGACATCAGGCGTCTGCAAGGCAAAAGAACACTTCCACAACCTGACCCAGATAATTTATGAATGTTAGCATGGACACCTGAAGGATATTTAATGCTTCCTACCTACTAGCTGCAATAGGAACTGCAGTTTCTCTGAAGAGATTGTTAATATTAACCCAAATGTACGATACATCCTGCAACCCCTTGTCTTCATGGGCAACTCAAGCCCATGACAAAACAAGAGGGGAGGGTTGAAGGGCTATCAGGCTATTTTGAGGGGGATTTTTGCTGGGGGTACAACTTTGTGAGTGCCCTAAGTGTTTACTTACCCACTCATAAAATCACCAAATATGTACAGGCCGTTCAGGTTTGGAGACTCACAGCCTCGATAGACGTAGCCTCCTGTAACGGATTTCCCCATTTTGTGTGGATATGCGTAAATTGGAAGCACGTCATCTGTAGGGAAGAAAAGATCTGTGACTTGTTTTACACATGCTCTTTATCTAGATTGTTCTGAGAGTGGCAGAGTACAATCAGGTTCCCTGGTGCATCTTCTATTTAAATGAATTGCCAGTGGAGTTGTATTTAGTTTGATTTTCACCTTTTCAGAATCACATTTGATTGCCCTGCCCCTCACCAAGACACCTCATCACTCTCCTGAGCCCTTCTCCTCCTACTACAATCCATCTCTGTTAGTGTCACTTCTGGCACATTTCTACAGAGTTTTTCTGGTTTAGCTACAAATTCACAGGCTACTCCTAGAGCCACTGCACCCATGCAGGAAATGTCTGCCCAATGCAGCTTTGTTTAGGTGGTAAAAGCTAAAAAAGAGATGGGCGACTCCAGACTGCAGGCACTGATGAAAAGATATGTCAGATGTCAGCACAAATAGCTTCTGTTCCTCTGAGATGGAGAAGCAACTTGAAAGGGCCATCAAATATTTATGGGATGGCACAGGCATGAATGATGTAGTACTGGCATATTCATTGGGAAATATAACATAAGATAAATGTAAAATGGGGAGAGATGTCCTGATTTTGAGAGTCTCCATTAGATGTTTCCTCCCCTTTCTTTTGAAACTCCTGGCTCACGGGTACCTCATGGTACCCTTTCCTCCTCATCCTCACAGCCTTTCTCCCTGCCCACGTAGCAGATGCTGCAAGTAGCAAACCCAGCAGCTCTGCCAGCAAAGAATTTGCACCAGGGGAATTTCCTCTAAAGCAGGTGTTTTCTACACTTCAGCAGTACTTATCATTCTAAAGGGGCTGTGACATTTCACTGTTCTAACAAAGGGTCTCTAAAGTCATCAAAAATTGCTCTGAATCCCTGGAGACCTCAGTAAAGTGTCTGCCATGAATGCTCATCTGGGTACTGTCACACAGGAGAGCAATAAATGAGCTCTCTGAACAACTGCTTCAGCAAAGGGAGTGTAAAAAATCTGCTCCCTGCTCTTGACATTTTTATAAAAAAAAGAGTTAATCACTCGTACTTACAGCAAAGCTAATAAAAGGAAGGAATTTAAACTAAGTTAATATTAGGAAGAAAATTAAACAACAATACACAGCACATGGAAGAGAAAAGAATCAGAATCTCAGCTAATGCAAATCAGTGCCAGCCCACTCCACTGCCCCCCTGAATCTCTGAGAAGAGAGTCCAGCACAAGACGTGGTACACATCAGCCCTTGCAGTTCAGTATGTTCTGACTTCACATGTTCACTGGAATTTAGCCAGCTAGCAAACACCCTCAATCCAGTTTCAAACAGTTTAAAGAAATGAAAATAAAATGAGGTTTTCCTTTGTGGCATAGCTAAAACAAATGAAAATACACCATACATTCAGTTACCTGCAGAGCAGGCAGCGTGCATAAGGACTGATCAGTCAATGTTTTTCTCTGCTTTTTTTTTAAATAAGGGTGAGTTATGGAGAAAAATACAACTCCTCCAAATTTTTCTTGCTTCTGCACAAAAGCTTATTTTACGTGGCAAAGATGAAACTGTCCTCCCTCTAAACCACAGAATCACAAAGTAATTTCACTAACAGCACCAATCACCTAGAAAAACAACAACGAGCATGTTTCACTTTCCCCCTAACTCAGAAACAGTAACATTTGTACTTTCAGTATTTATGCCCAAGCCAGTTCCCTTCTAGAGGGACAGCGGAGGTTTATATCTCAAAAAGGTGTTTGCCACCACGCAGCCAGGCTTTGAAGGCAGGAAGTAAAAACGAGAGCACATCTATTTACCCAAGGAAGAATTGGTGCAAAGTTTCTTATCATAACAGCTGAACCCTTCCCTTGCCCTCCAGCCGTAATTTTTCCCTTTCTCGACGATGTCGACTTCTTCGTATTTATTCTGCCCCACATCTCCACAGAAGAGCCGCCCCTTCCCTGCCTTGGTGCGAGGGTCCCCCCTGTCGAAGGAGCAGCGCCACATGTTCCTCACTCCGTAGGCGTAGACCTCGGGGCGAGCGGCGGGGTCGCCGACGAAGGGGTTGTCGGGCGGGATGCGGTACAGCGGCCCGCGGTCGTTGTTGTTCACATCGATCCGCAGCACCTTGCCCAGCAGGGCTGATCTGCATTGGGACAGCAAATGAAAAAGGTAAAGAAATTAGGCTAGACCTCGGCAAAAAATCAGAGCCGTGGGGGTGGTGGGGTTGGAAAGTCTAGGGTTTCATGGCATTGATTTCCTGGAGCTGCTATAGGGATGGATCTACTCTTACTTGTTCTGGGCATTTCCAAAGGTGCCAAAAGGATCCCCAGCCATGCCTCCATCTCCAGTGAAAATATAGAGATACTCGTCATCTCCAAAGAGCAGCTCTCCTCCATTATGGTTGGAAGCAGGTTCTTCTATTTCAAGGATTATCCTAAATGAAAACAGGGAGAAAGCAATTTCCCACTGCACGAGCACTATGCGAAGGGCAGAGCAATGCCATGACAATGTAGTTCTTGACAGATGGAAGCAGCTACAGATTGGTTTTGATACAAATTCCTCCATATCCACGTTACTGAGTTTTTCCTGGGCATAGCTGATTTTCTAACCTTAAATAGTTTCAACATATTTTCCAGATTACAGAAACACCAAATTGTGTAATATGGAAAGTCTGGGAAATCACATGACAAAATATACTTTTAATTGCTTAAACTTTTCCTCCGATTCTTTCTTCCTCCTTGTTAATCTTCTTTTTTATTTTTCTTTATAATTTATTAAAGAAAAGGAATCTGAGCTTATAACCAATTGGAAATTGTAAGAGAAAGGACTCCAGTCCATCTGTGCATCTGTGCAGCTTTTGGCACAGTCCTGCCAGGCACTTTCAAGGCGAACATAAAACTTCTCAAACATTAAGGAATAGTTAAATTCTTAAAGAGAGAAGAATCCTTAAATGATAATTACACACTCAGGACCTTTTGAGTTTAAAGAGCAGTTAAAAGCACCCCCACAAACAAACTCGATTTACCAAAGGTTATTTAAAGAAGTACCAACAAAATTTACCTTAATTTTAACCCCAAACTCTCTATTTTATTTGTTTATTTTATGCTCCTGGAATCCCGTCCATAGCATGAAAGGAGAAAATACATAAATTATAGTTTTATAGAATGGTAAAGCCACAAATACATGCAGGGGAGGTTCCCAGGTATAACAACTGAAGTTTATTACTTCCAGCTTCTAAAAGAGTCCAGATTTCATGATGGCAGTGCATCTTAATAGCTACGAAAGCAAATTATAACACTTACTTACACCACCTCATTTTTAGACAGTTTTTTTTCCATTCTGAAATGTTGATAGTTATTGTGTGTTATGGGAAGGAACCCAAGTATGGAGTTACTGTCACCTCCTGTTAAATGTCAGCACCTCTGTGATAAGGTAACTGTGCAAGAGTGCACAGGTTGCAGCTGACAGGAGGAGTGAGGGAGGATCCTGTATGGGCACAAAGGTGAATCTTCCTCAGCCTCCCAAAGAAGATGGAAAAAACCAAAATTCATTGAGAAACATCTGAGCATAAACAGACATATGCACTTGAGCCAAGGCAGTGCACACCACATGTCAGCCTGAGCTCCCTCTTGGGCAGCAGCTCAGGATGAAGTCAGTGGGACCCGAGCCTACACAAGCACAATAGGACCACAATTTTGTTTTCTTAAGCTTTTGCCGTACTAACCATAAGCTAAGTAAGCACAGAAATTGTTACAAACATAGAGCCTGAGGATTCTTAAACAAGACAGCTCATGGGCTGTTGATATCTGCAGCTTTCTGGTTTGCTTTCCTGAGTGCCACGTTGTAATTCCCCTTACCTGTCATCTACAGTGCTGTTTACACTGGATTGCTGTAATTGCTTTATAAACCAGTATCCCCTCTCTATCACTGGGCTGTGTGCATTTTTGAGCTAGAGTCATCCACAGCTGGGTGTTTGGAAAACCCCTAATAAAATCCAAATAATGAAGAAAAAATCTTTGAATTAATAATATCCAAGGGTTTCTTAAAACAGTGGTTCTATAACATAGTTCTGCAACAGGCTATAAATCTGTGAGCCTGATTCCATAAACAAGTTTCTCATCAACTGTGCATAGTAGTGTGGAACAACTGCAAGACCAGACTAAAACAAATGACATTTTCAATTAAAATGCACTCCATAATAATATGGTGACTTGTGTTTTATTTAATTTGATATTAAATTTGTAATATCAAAGGGTTGGGTTGTTGTTCAGATGAAGAAATATGGGACCAAATCCATCTTTGGTCTGGTATCACTTTGTTTATACTAATTTTGGAAACCTTTGGCTTTGGAAGGAATTTCACTCATTCTTTGCAGAAGTCTATTTTAAAGGGTCATCACAAAAGTACAAAACAAACAAATAAACCTCCAAGCCCCACCCAACAATAACCCCAAAACACTAACTACAAATAATGTTTAATCCATGTTTAGTTAAATCCTCTGACATGCCAGAACTGAGACCTGTACATGTTTTATCCCTGCACACTTGCAGTTCACCCATGGAGGACATGCAGCTGCTGCACCTCAATACACTAGACATGGACTTGGACTAACATGCTAGCACTCTGGAATGCAAAACATGAAGTAAATAAGTCTCACTCATGAGACTCATGTGGCGATCCTCCCATGTGTGAGGACACAACGCTTGACTCTATTTTTTTCAGAAGGCTGATTTATTATGCTATATATTATATTAAAATACTACATTAAAACTATACTAAAAGAACAGAGAGAGAAGACAGATCAGAAGGCTACAAAGAACAAGAATAGAACAGAATAGAATGCATAACAAAATCCTGTGACTGCTCACAGCCTTGGCACAGGTAGCTGTGATTGGGCACTAATTGAAAACAATCCACATGGACCAATGAAAGATGCACCTGTGGCATTCCACAGCAGCAGAGAGTTATTGTTTACATTTCTTTCCTGAGGCTCTCAGCTCCTTGGGACAGGAAAAATCCTAGCAGAGGATTTTTCATAAAATATCATAGCTACACTCATGAGACTCAAAAATGCACAAGTGGGCCTATAAGATCTTAAATTCATGTGCCAGAGTGTGTGCAATACCTTTCAGAACCATGGTCCAAGGCATTCATGTCAGTAGGAGAAATTCTGAACTCACTGATTCGGATTCTCTCTTCATAACGAACTTCAACTGAGTAGTAGACGTACACTTTACCATTAAATTTGAATTTAGGATGGAAGACAATACACAGAAACCCTCTCTCATCTCCTTCCCAAGGCGAGGTAAGCACAGCTTCGCTGATGTTCAGAAATGGCTTTTCGAGCCTGGATCCGTCGGGGAGGTAGGTCCACACCAGGCCGACCTGCTCGGCGATGAAGAACCTGTGCGTGCCGTCGTTGGCGTGCACCATGGCCACGGGATTGCGCAGCCCGTTGGCCACCTCCGCCAGGCAGAGCTGCAGGCAGCCCTCCGCGTCAGCGGTCACCAGCCCCAGGTTCTGGTTCAGGTTCTGGTTGGCCAGCAGGTGTGGGAAGCAGTAGTCGGTGTCCTCCAGGGACAGGTAGCGGCAGAGCTTTGCCATGTTGTTTTCCAGTGCAATTAGCTCCGGGTCTGCGGAAAGAGTGCGGAAAATGGAGCGGCAGCTGCGCCACACCTGCGTGCAGTAGTCCTGGCATAGTCCTGGTATCGTCCGCACGGGGGTGGAGGGATCTTCAGCGTCGTACAAGTGAGCTGCATATGGAGAGCATTCCTAGAGGGAGGGAGAAAAGGCTTCAAGTCATTTATTGGACCAGATTTGAAACAGCTGAGCAGAGATACTAATTGGAGATATTTCATGTTAATTACAAGATATGTTGTGGTTTATTCTGAAGATACGTTAACAGAGGGAAAGATCTTAAAAAGGGGGTTTGTCTCAGCACTCATGGAAATAATCTTCAATGTTCCTGGTGAAAGCTGACTTCCTCAAGCTGTTACTCATTTATTCTAACCACAGAACTTTTCAAAAAAACCTGCAATGATGCCTATGTGCTACATCACCCTAGCAGACTGTACTGGGGAAAAAGAGACTTTTCTTCCTTGGATGCTCTGACTTTATCTATGAAATAATAAGATTAATCACAGAGCAGAAGTGAAACCAAAGAATTAGCTGAGAAGATTCAGGCCCTGCACAGTGATGACAGAATGGGAAAGGCCATCAGGGCCAAAGCCTGGGACATTCTTACCTCATCATCTGATAATCCAGGCATGGATCTCAAACATAGATGTGATTTACAGCTCGGAAGGAGTGGGACATGAAAGTGGAGGAGACGGAGAGGACACCATCCTTGCTTGGGTCCAGCTGCCTTTGCTGGTAGACCTTTGCCTACAGATTATTTATATCCCCAGCCAGGAGTGGTGAAAGGCATCTCATGATCATGACATGGGTCACCAAGTTCTGTGAGGGATGCGGAGGTTACAGGATTTCAGACAGTGAGCACAAAACGGCCATAATCCAGGCAAGGTCTTGGCAACAGCTGCACTCAACCTTTGTTTGTGGATGGTGCAGCCTTGGAAATCTGCTTAAGGACTGGATCAAGTTCATTGTAATCTCCATGATAGAACTCCTACAGACACATTTTCCTTATGAAAAAGCTGCAATTCAGTAAAACTGTCTGTAAGTTACAAACTGACCAAAGTGACTCAGTTCTGTTTTGCAAGGGTTTTTGCATGTAATATAAATATATTTTCCAGTTATAATGCATCTTCCCAACAAGCACCTCAAAAGTGCTCTTCAAATAATGCAACATGACTCTGTGGAGGCTCAATTATTTTCAAAGTTATATTTCAATAAATACCTGAGGCAACAAAGGTCAGAAGAGAAACCACTACTTAAGTAAATTCTGTATTCTTTAATTCCTGTCTGGCATTTCTTCTTCTTTTATTAAGCAAAATCAGCTTAATTAAAAAAAAAAAGGGAGCTGTTTCTAGATCTAAAGGGAGATATTTCTTAATGCAGATTACAACTCTATTCAATAGTTGAAAAGATATAACATCTGAGCTGTTTAAATTAGCTGATAAGCATACACAATATTTAATTTTTATTTTATTTTCCATTACATACCATAATAAACTGAGAGGCCATATAACAGATCATTAGTGTACAATAAGCTTTCCTCCTGGAATGTCAAGCCATTCATTGCAAAATGAAGGTTATTATGCTTCCAAATGAGCAGCAATTAATGTGGTAAAAAGAAGATTGCTCGTGAAACAAAACACTGAAATTACACAGGCAGATTGGGTAACACACTTGGCTGGGTTACACGAGGTGTGCCGGGGACAGAAAGAGACAGAGCATTTGTCAATTCACTTGTAATGACTGAAAAATTTGCCTTAGAAAACAAATTGGAATGAGATAGAAAGGGAATTTGATGGGAGGGCTGGGTGGGAGCTCAACCTCTTGTAGCCCATGGAGGTTGCCCATTCAGAGAGAGGAGGCCCCTCACTTGAGTACTCAGCTGTACCTCATTCTGTGGAAGCCTCTTTCAAAGCAAGCAGTGATCTTATGCATTACAAAGCAATGTCCTGGCTTCAGCATCAGAATTAAAAATAGCCCAGAGATAAGGATTCCCTGCCATTGCAGGCTGCTCACCATGGCCTCAGGTGTGTCTGAATAGAAGTTGTGGGCAACTTCTTCCCTCCTTACAACATTCCTGGTGGCTTACAGGTAATTACAGCAGCATTTCACTGGCAGTGAAATTCAGAGATCTATCACTAAAGTACCTAAGCATGTCCTGGGGTATTTTCTGGACATATGAATTATTTTCCAAATTTTACTCTGAAAGAGATGGAGCCTCATGTCTTATGCTGAATTTCTCTGCTCTGGAAGCAAATGTTGTGATCCTTTAGCCTTCATATCATCCTGTCATGTTCACGTAACTCAAAATACCAAGAAGCTCTACCCATAGTCAGAGCCCAGAATCAGTATTAGATCTAAATTGTCATTTCCAAATGATGCTGTCTGTTCATTAATTTTAAACCATGATATGGTCCAAAGACCGAGGAAACTACTGGGCAGATGATCAGTTACTTCAGTAGGGCTGGAACAAGTTTGTACTATGAAAATAACTCATCAGAAAACAAAACAAGTCACATTAAGTCAGGCTAACCAAATGCATCCTGTCTGTTCCAGGAATTCAGCAGCAGCTCCTTATCTGGGGAATTCCAATAGTCTGAATCTGATGGAACACCCACATCAGACAATGTTTTATTTACTGCTGCGATCAGCCTGGAGGAAGCAACAGGACTCAGAAAAGCTAACTTCCACATTATCCCTGACATCCCTTGACCACCTCCACCTGGAAACTCAAGCCTTTAAACAAGCTGTTCTCTGAGAAGCAGAGTGAGGCATCTGCTCTTGCAGTTTGGTGGAGAAGAGAAGGCTCCAAGGTAAACTTATGGCACCTTCCACAGGAGAACTGGAGAGGGACATTTTATGAGGTGTAGTGATAGGACGAGAGGAAATGGCTTTAAACTGAAGAAGGCTCAACATAGATCAGATTTCTGACTTCAGACTTCAAGAAAGAAGTTGTTTACAATGAGGGTGGAAATACTATAACAGATTGCCAAGAGAGGTGATAGAAGCCCCATCCCTGGAAACATTCAAAGACAGGTTGAGCAACCTGATCTAGTTGAAGCTGTCCCTGCTCTTTGCAGAGGAGGTTGGACTAGGTCCTTTCCAAATCAAACTGTTCTATTATTCTATGAATTCAAGAAAAGGCAGGAATCCACAAATACAAACTGAGACACTTGTCAAAATAATTTGATCACATTTGAGAGAAATCATGAATTGTGAGCAGAAAGAGACAGAAATGTGCTGAGTAAGCCACAGGTAATTCAGGTCTAGGATACAAATTGCATATACAATGAATGAATAGAAGGAGTAAGTTTCTATACTGTTTGCAATGACTGAACTTCCATGATGTGCTTGTGCTTGGTTTGTAGCCACATCTGGGCTGGTGATGCACTGAGCTCATCAGAACATTTCAGTGAATCACTGCTCCCACATTGAAATATTTCTCTGCTTCTGAAGACATTTTCAATGGTTGGCTTTCTGACCAACACAGGAGACTTAGTTATCACTTCCAGAAGCAGGAGTGCTTAGCACACATTGCTAACTGGTGTCCTGTCTGCAAACGGACTCAGACACCACTTGTTTCAGAAATATACTCAAATGGTTTTTGCTTCCAGTACAATGTGAGATTAAATAAACGTCAGTTCTCTAGATCCTGGTGTGGAAAAGTGTTGTCTTTCTCTTCATGCTTTAAGGAACCCAAGAGGTACTGGCAAAATGCTAAGAGCAGGATTTCTGAAAAGCCATTTTGATCTCATCTGAGCACAGCAGACAAGACTCCACTGTCTGAATTAATTTAAGGTTTACACTTGAACAGTGTTGAGCCACCACTGCTCTGTCTCAGGGGCATTTTCATACATGCGAGGCCTCCACTGATGACAGGGTGAGACACTTTGCTCTGTGCAGACTGTGATCATCCCATTATCATATCTGGCCCCAGAACATCAGCTCTGAGTGGAAATTCCCCCTTGTGCAGGATGGCCACCACAGAGGTTCCTAGGCCACATCCACAGGCATTACTCTGCACCCATAACCAGGGCTATTAGCACCTGGCACATGCTAAAAGTGCTGTAACCTAATACAAAAAAAAAGCACTCATCTGACCCCATCAGCTGGTCAAGACAAGGAGCAAGATTTGTGCAGGCAGGTGCCCTGTGGGTTTCTTCACCAGATCTGGTAATCCTAACCCTGGCAGGTGAGGAAAGTGCAAACTGTAACTGCCCACTTACCTATCTCAGAGACTGCTGCTGCTAAACTAAGGAAGAGCAACATCCCTGTTGCTCTTTTAGACAACTGCCAAAGAATAAAAAAGTCCACTGGGATACATGTGGATGGACAGTCACTCCTTCCAGTGCCTGGGAGCACAAGCTGTGCTATCCCTGAGGCACTGATGTGCGGGCTGATGTACCCATGCCTGTGCCCAGGCAATAATGCCATGGCTGTGCAGGGGTACTCCAGTCTGGGCTAGGGAATTAACATCATGGCTCACACTTCCCTGGACGGTCCAAAGTTCCTGTTCCTGGACCAGTGCATCGGATCGACGCAGCCCTGCACGAGTAGATGCACGCACACCTGGGCAAGGCACGGCGATGGGGCAGAAGCATCCGTGCCCACAGAGGAGCCCCGCTCAGGGGCCGAACACGCCTGTGTGCCCGAGCCGTGCGCGGGGCACCCCCAGTGCCGCGGGAGCCCCGAGGTCTCACCTGGCAGAGCAGCTCCTGCAGGTGCCCGGAGCAGGCGGCGTAGCTGCGCTCGTCGAGGCCGGCGCTGAGGCGGTAGAAGCGCTGCAGCAGGGCGCGGTCGCGGCTCGGGTCGCAGCAGCCGAACTCGGCGTAGCGGCGGCAGAAGGCGAGGCCCCGCGGCGGCCGGAACGGCGGCTTGAAGTCCAGGCACTGCGGGTGCGGCCGGGCGGGCCGCGGGGCCAGCGCCGCCGCCAGCAGCAGCGCCAGGGCCGCCCGCGGGCCCCTCATGGCTCTGCCCGGGCACCGCCGGCCGGCCGGGCCGTACCCCGCCCCGCCGGGCCGCTCCGCCCGCGGGCCCGCAGCGCCGGGAGCGGCCGCCTCGGGCAGGCGGGTTTGGGTCGGTTCCGCCCAGAGAACCGGGCAGGTGCTTGGCTGGACGGCCCGCACAGGGTGTCACACAGCGCCGGAGTGCATCCTACTGGGAACTCATCCCTGAGAGCGACTCCTCAAGTGACGTCTGCTGGGCTCGGTTCTGCCGCTGAGGCTTTTGTGTGGTCCAAACACGACTCGGAGTTTAATAACAACGACACGTGTTTAATAACGAGAAAACCCAACTTCAGTACAACTAGTTCTTCTGCATCCTTTGTCAGTCACATCCTGGGCTGAGACCGATTAGATTTAGCTTTGAGGCTGGAAAGAAGAGGTCTGGTGTAATCTTTGCACAGGTGACATACTTTGCTCTGTGAAGCACTCAGAATGGTGCTCCCTTGCCCAAACAAAACTGCTGAGGACACTTTCCTTGCCCTAAAGTTCCTCATGGCACACCCAGGAAAATAGTTACTCCACATACACATCATATAGCCATATCATACGTGGTGTTATCAGCTAGTAAGATCTAGTCTCAAGCAGATAGCACATTTTTAACACAGCTAGCCAAAGTGTAATTGTGTATTTTAATATTAACACACCTACTGCCCCTCAAAGACAAAGAATGGGGTTCCTGCTGATACACCATTTCTGACTCCTACTCTGAGACCAAAGAACTACTGCACAGTGCATGTGGACTATAAAATCACTGCGTGGCTTGGAACATCCTGTCAGGAGACCATATTCTTACCCATGTAATATGAGTTTATTTTCTCGCCATATGCTTATGTAACTGCTGTTAAGGTCACTCAAAACTCTCGAATGTGCAGGCAGCCAGAATACCCAATGATCTCACTTGAGAATCCTCTGCCGTTTTTTTTTTTTTTTTTTTTGATCACTTAAAACCACTTTTTTCACAGACAACCTTTGCAAGTGGTTTGGAAAGCACATAATCAAGTCACTGCTCCTGAAAAGTTTGCAAGCTGTGCAAAAAAATGAGAATGCAGTTATGCAACTCCATATTGCATAAAAAACCTGATGTAAAGACATCTCCCTCTTCATCCCAGCTAATCTTTTATTCCTGTGGTTAACACTGGCTGTTGTTTCAGTGTTTATAATGATTATTAGACACTGTTAATTAATGCTGAAACAATGCATAATATATAAAGAATGGATTGCAGTAGCCAAACATATTCTGGATAATGAGATTTATCCTATAGCCTCTTGATTTGCTATTGGAGTTCTTGATTAGTTTGGCATCCATGAAACGTTTCAGAAATGAAAGGAAAATTAAATGCTGTGCATATTTAGCAGTGAGTTGTAGAACAAGAACTACAGACTTGGTCTGCTCATCACTGTGAAACAGCATAAAATGCCTTCTGGAAATCCCCTGTGAGCATTTACAATACACCTCCCATGCCAGAGCTACCACTCTTTTGCTCTTTCAGGCAGGGCAATTATTTGGTTGCCCCTCAGGCTGGGAACTGCTCAGCAATTCATAGGCAAGGCTCTGCTGAAGCAGAGATGAGCTGCCTTGGCTTATTAACGAGATCATTCAATTAAAGATGGCTTATTTTACAGCTTGTTGTTAGCTGAGTTTTGAGGCTTCCCAGGCCACAGGTAGGAGCTCCTGGGCTGCGTTTGAGGGATCTGTGGTGTGGTGGATAGAGCACACAGCTCTGGCTTTTCTTCCCAGCTCTGCCTGGAGACTTACTATTCCCAAGATACCGTGTTTCTGCCTGGATTCTCCCGTTCATGGAATGAGGGCAGTGAATGCTCATCCACCCCATGGCAATCTCTCAAGGTGTAGTTTATTGATATTTTTAATCACCTTTTTTTCTTTTTTTTATGAGTTCTCTGCTGAGCCATTGCTAGAGACTAAATTCAGAAGGAGAATGGTTACCCTTGACCTGACATGCTAAATTTAAAGTTGCCCTTGTTCCTGCCCGAGGGCAATAACATGCATCTGTGCAGCAGTCACAGAATGGGGATGAAGTTTGATTTGAGCAGTATTCTCCAAGATCATATGGTATTTTGAGAATTTTGTACTCAGAAGGTTTTGTATTAAAATGACTCATTTTTAATTTGGTTAATTTGAATACTCATTCTTGTGCCTAATGGCCTGAATCAATCAATTAAATATTTTGTGCTGTATATCAGCTACTGGAAACAAGTCCTCTTTTATTCATTTATTTTTGGTGGCTTTTTAATTGATATTTTTTGTTAAGATATTGGATTGCTCCTATTCCCACTGAAGTTCATTGAAGTCTTTGACTTTAATTAATTCTCAAAATTAGAATTTTTATTGATGGATGAAATTAAAGAAGCCAGGTATCATTATGCAGTATTTGCTTGCAAACAACACAACATTAAGGCACAAAACCCCCTACATTTAAAAAATGTTGTTTGTTTTTGTGTATGAAACCTGAAATCTTTAGTAATCATTGAAGCAACTGATAGTTATAGGTACCCTGCAGCTCAAAAAAACTTCCTTATGTACCTCACACTGAGCTCCTTCAATGTGCAACATCCAGATTTTTTCACCCTTTCTGCATACATTAGAATTTGTTAGTGTTCATGGGACTGTGGGCATGAATGAGTGAATGTGGGCACATTGATTAAAAATGCAAACAAATTGCATTTCATCAAATGACCAATATTGGGCCTCGTGTCTGGATGTCCATCCTTAAGGAGAGCTTAATGCTCTGAGCTTTAATAACCAAAGGACATACTGCTTATACCCAAGTCAGCTGTGAACACCATCCCTAAAAACTTAACAGTCAGGAATTAAATACAGGGTTATAGCTCTTCTCAAAGGAAATTAGGCTTTGCTTTCTCACTGCTCATCTGATCATAAAACCCTTCTGCTCCTCATTTGTCTTCTTGGTGTTTTATTTTCCTGATTGGTGGAGATATTGAGGACAGATTGTTATTATGAGAATAAAATAAAGGAAAATGTGTGTGTGCCTGTACACACAAACCCACGGTGCAGGTGAGCTAAAGCCTGAACAGAACAGAACCCATGCTAGGCAGTCTGTGATCCACTGGCATGCAGACTGCTCATTCACACAGCTCTTACAATTCTACACAAACAATTGAAAAATATATTAAACCTTAGGAAAGATGAAAGAATCGTTTTACAGCACAGTCAAAAGCAAATGGGCATCTTCTATTCAAGGTGCTTTTCCAGGGAACACAAGTAGCTGAAGTCACACTGGCTGTGACAGGCCTACCAATACATTTTGATATTGAGGAAGTGTTTAATGCAAGAGACCTGGGGAGCCAGCCCAGTGCAGGCAGCACTGTGTGCTGTATCAGGAACACTGTCAGAGGGTTCCATGAGCAGAAATCCCACTGTGCCCTGACATGCTGGGATGACTCAGATGTGGAATGGAGCAAACTGCTGCAGCATCAAAGACCGAATTTCTCCTTCTAATGGAACAACGTGAGTCCATCTCATCCTTTAATTGTGCTGTGATGAAGCACCTTCAGCCTTTGGTGCACATTTCTGCGCTCTGTGTCATGTGTCATGGCAGATTTTTGTACAAAGCAGTGAGGCAACCCTGCAGAGGATGTAAAATCAGCAGAGCTCAACCATAGTGTATAATATCCAGGATTCCCATACAGGTGACAAATTGCTAAATGCTTTTCCTGTCCTTCTTATGCTCATTTTATGCACAGGCAGGATGAAAACATCACCGTTTTACAGCATTCAGATAATTGCTTATTTTGCTCTCAACTTGCTACCATAGAAATTCTAATGTCAGAGTCCTCAAGAGACCATATGGGCAATAAACATTCCTTATGTGTTGCATGTGCGGAAAGAACATATTTTCTTATCAGTTCACACAAAAGCAGATCATGCAGAAATGATTTTTAAAAATTACTACTATTTTCCCTGCGGTAACAGCAATAGAACAATAAGTAACAACCCTTGAATGGGTTCTCTCTGTTTTATAGTACATGGATCTTTTTGCCTTTTTGGTCACAAGAGAAATAAAGACATTAAAATGTATATTTCTTTTCAGAAAGCATTGTATTGATTTTATGTAACATCTGAATACTTTGTGTTGTAACTTAACATATAACCATATAATTTGTCTGCAACAAGAAATAGACCAAAAGACTTGCTCAGTGAATTGTACAAATGAGCCATTCCTCATCAGTGATCCAAGGCATAATAAAATACCCCGCTTTTTCATTTCCCTCTGTGAGGTGAAAAAGCTCACTTACAGAAGCTAGTATATTCCACTGAAAGAAAAGGTGATTAATCATAGCTTGAGCTCATACTCAAAAGGAAAAAATCCCATTTGGATCCAGGCATTTGTCCCAGGATCATTCAGTTCCATCTCTAGTTTGGAGAGAATAAGGTTTTTTTGATTAGGAACCACAAAAATGTTACTTTGTTGGAAGAAAGCTAGCAGCAGCCAATGCTGCTATTACACCACCCCATTAAAGGACAAAAAGCTAATAAACAGGTTGTTCAGATGTTTTCTAATCATTGAAAATACAAGTGTCCAAGCCAATAAAAGCCAGCTGAAACTTGAAAGATTCTTCCCCAAAGTAATCAGGTTATGCAGCAAAGAATGGATGCTGGTCCAAACCCAGAGATATTACAAATTTAGTATTTCTGAAATCTTTCTGAGAAATGAGGTGTATAACACTGACAGCTCAACCAAGCCCTCAGACATGTATTTCATAAAAAACATACCTAGAGGCCAAACAAATTTTCAGGAAGGACAAAATAGGAAAGCAAAAAAGAGGAAATTGCAAAAGTCCATGTGGATATTCTAGCAGGCTCTTTTCTGGAGGAACAGGGATCGTGGCTGTGCAGACCATGCACACTGTAGGATACCTGAAGAATCCTGGACAATCTGGCAACTCTTGGGTAGTTACATCCCTTGCATATCTGCCCCAGTACCAGCAGGCATCTGGTAACCTCACAGCCACTGGTTTCCAGTCAAATCCAGTGTCTTCATGAAATGCTCAAAGAATGACTTTCTCTGCTAAGGGCATATGCAAAGTAGTATTGCATTTAAGGGCCAAGATGATCATGCTCCTCCATCACTGACTCAGTGCCTTCCTCTCTCATTCTTTGGGCAAGGTTGAGAAGAAACACATGTGATCATTTCCCTCCCCAAAGCTGAGGAGGCTTTGCCCCCAGAATTGCTGTGGGGTATCTGCCACTGTGGGGTATCTTCAAGCTCCTCTCCTGGTAAGAGCAAATGCTGCAGTGGTCTGGGAACATTGCAACTAAAACCTGCTCTGGGGGCATACCTGGAAACTTGAGGGAGATTCCGAGCAGGTTCTGATTGCTTCCTTTCTGTTGCTGTTCTGCACCACAAAAAAGGCTGTAATGGAGACACAGTACTGCAGACTACAAAATTCTCTCACAGCTTAAGTCTGGAGGAAGCTCATGATGGCATTTTACAAATCCAAGTGGGTTAGGTGCCAGCCTGCTGCTGCTGTCCACACAGGCTCAGTGTCTATGTGCTTCAACATTGGCGTTTCCACTGTCCCACCGTATGTGCCTCTAGACTTTTGTAATTCCAGCTCTAAAGTCCTATTGACCTAAATCATGGAATTAATTCCTAAGTTTTGAAAGAATGGCATTTTCAGACACTTAGAGTTATTTTGCCATAAGCAAAATGTCTCATAGTCTGTACATCAGTTATGATTTATGAGTCAACCTGACATAGTTCAAAATGCTCAAAAGCAGATGTAGCACTTTAAAAGCTTTGCAGAAACATAGCTGTGAAAGCCAAAAAGGCACAACCACATCAACAGGCACAAACTCTAGGTGTTGTGCAGAATTTTTATTTTTGCAGAGTTTTCTAAAATCTGCTGGAAATAACCGCAAATTAGAGCTGCATTTATTTGATGTTTAATTCATGAGCAATCGTATCTGTTGCTGTAGGAGTACATGGGTTTAAAGGAGTTTCTACTCTTGGCTCTTCCCTGGCCTCAGCGTTGGCTGCAGCATTTTCAGTGGGGACCTGATGGGTCAGGATTTGTCAGCTTTGGCTGTTGCAGGCAGGAAGGAGCAAAGCTCAGGAGCAAAGGGTTTTCCCTGTCAGTGACCTGTCACGAGCCCTGAACAGGTCATATCTGGGAAATGATGGTCTGATCACCTCCCACAGCCACAACGGTCCAGCAAGGGGGAGGTCAGATAAGGAGGTCTTGAACTAACTACAGCTAATATATGTCAAAATTAACAGCCTGATTTTCACACAGAGATAACTGGGAGGTCACTGGGGATCACACAGCATTGCTATTTCTGGATGCCCTCAGGGCATCCTGCAGTAACCCAAGCTAGACTGAGCAGAGCCCTGTTCACTGTATCAACATCTGGTCAGGAGCAGAAGGAAATCCCCTCTGAGCAAGCATCAGCAGTGAAAAAAGCATCCCTGCTCCTGGTGCTTTGGCTGTTCATCAGCTAAGGAGATCCTGTGCTATTTCTAAATGCTGACTCTGTTTTATCCAACCCAGGCAGTGCTCCATGAAATAACCACCACTTATCCCTTGACTAAGAGCAGCTTCTCAAGGCCTCACAGCTCTTTACCTACTAAGTGCTGTGGATTAAGGATCAGAGAAGGTGGCCTTTCAGGGTCACTCAAACCCCAGGGAAGGCATTGAGGTACTCCTGGATGGATTGCATCTGGACTCTACTGGAGGAGGCAGCTGAGCTGTTGGGATAATGCAAATCTTGCAGCTGCTCTGAACTGTCATGCATGAAGTTCTACCAGGATGCAAACTCTTCTGTCAACAGATTCTCACTTAAATTGTGGTGTCCAATGCATAGCCTGCTACCTTATAGATATTTCCTGTATCTGACATGGCAGAGACAATGGGATGGATCTGGGTTAAGGATTAGTACTTTTCTCTATTTTTTATGTGGCATGTGTATGGTGGTTTGGTCTCTAGTGGATCCAAATCCAGATTTTCACCTCAGAGTCTTTCCTTCAAAGGTAGCTCAGTAACACCTCAGAGCTGTTACCATACAAATAGCTGCCATGTGAGCTGTATCCAATGGCATCTTCATTAGCCTCTATTAGTTTGCTTGGAAAACTGGCTTGTTCACAGCACTGTCCTCACAAGGGAATGCCCACACTTAGCCTTCTTCCCCTCCGTGCCTCTTCATCCAAGCACTCAGCATTGCCAGCTTTCTTATTTGTAAGCTCCAAGAGAAGATTTCCTGAATATCTCAACTAAAGGTCCTCTCTATGAGGCAGAGCATTGCCTGCACTGATGCTTCATGTGGCACGACTCCATCTCCTGGTAACCAGGGGGAAATAAAGCCATCTGCTGTTTGGGATTCCCAGGATCATTCTTGGCTTTTTGCTGTTACATGGAGCGTGTGTGTGTCCCCAGGCTATGCCAGTGACATCCTGAAGGTGTAAATGAAAGCTGACCACAGGGTCTGGATGCCTTCAGTGTGAGACCCTCCATGGTCAGGCCAGCCTGATGTGGCCAAATATCTCTCTGCACCTACAGTACATTAATTAAGAGTATTTAGCCCATAGCTGTACAGATCTCACCTTTGATGCTTTAAGGAGGGTTGAGCCCACCCAGCAGTAAGCAGGTAGCCATGTTGAAGACTTGGATTCAATTCCCTTATGGTGAGACCACCATTAAAGGTGTACAGGATACCCAAGGCAGGAGGTTAGAGTATGTAGCCTGATTTCTGTACGTAATCTTTTCTTTCCCCTGTTTCCATCAATAAAAAGGGGAGACAGATCTTTTATACTTCACAGTACTCTAGTATTGTACCAGTGCAAACCATAAAAACACAAAGAAGTTCTCTTTTCATCTTCTCAAATAAAGGCTTACTCATTTTGGACAAGAACATCTTATAAGACTTTAAAATATATATAATAAACAAAATATTGATAATCATAAAAACAGAGAAACTGTAGAGAAGTGGTAACTGATGCAGCAGTTCACTACAATGATGGGAAAGGTTCCTAGAAATGGAAAAATTCCTCCTTCACAGTGATGACTCTTGCCCTTTAAAAAACAGCCAGATGAGACTTTCTACCCACAGGGCTCTCCTGCAGTGACAGCTACATTAACCTTTGCTGACAAGCACTTCTCTTTGCTTGTAAAATCAGCTTAGTGAGTGCAAAATTCTTCCAGACTTTAAAATGGTTACTATCATAATGGAGATACGCTCCATGCAAAACAAAATATCCTCGTGCCTCACAATTACTCCTGGTTTTTTTGCTTTGAGATCTCTGGGTGGGCTGATACAGGATGATGTCTGGGCATCTGTCTGCTTTGGCCAATATTGCAGAAGAGATGTGAATGCAGGAAAGGACACTGAGGTTTTTCCTGCGTTTCTCTCCCTGGGCATTTTTCCATGCTTATCACCAGATTGTCTGGGCAATGAGCAACAAAGCAGAGGAGCAGTAATATATGCCTGGGCTATCTGTCTGTTGCTATTAGAGAAATGCTCCAGAATTGCAGCAGCAGCCAGCCCTCTCCCTCCTGCGCAGGGCACACGCGCACACGAACGCATGCTCCATCCCTGACATCTTATTTCCCCCTATTAATTTCACATCCTTCTGGATTATACATCTGAGCTCTCCTATACATGCGAGAAACTCCTCCCATGCAGAGGGAATTCTTCTGGGCTTGGGCAAAAGGAGGGTCTGCCAGTCTGCTCCCACCCAGGGGCAACACCAAACCTTCAAAACTGGGTCACACGAGCTCTGCCACCTTGTCAGGGTTAAGCTTTTGTATCACCTGGGGCCATTTCAAAGCCTTCATAGCCCCATGGATTGAATTTAAACCATACAACATATACAGTTTTCATGCACTCAGCAGTTCTGTGATATTTCTATGACATTTGTAATTGCTGACCAGAAATCTCCAGGACTAGGACTTTGGCATAAAATGCAAGTCAGGCTCCCAGTCCAGTGCCACCTCGTCACAAATCTGTCATGTCCTGGATATCAGCAAGGTACAGGAATCCAGCACATCATTGGAAAGATTTAAAAAGCTTGGAACAGAAAGGAACGGAATGGAATGGAATGGAATGGAATGGAATAGAATAGAATAGAATAGAATAGAATAGAATAGAATAGAATAGAATAGAATAGAATAGAATAAAAATTATATCAATTAAAATAGAAATATGAATGAAATATGAATAGACTATTAGGATTAAAATTTTATAAAAATGCTTGAAATTGTGACTTTTATATCAAGGTAATTTTGCAGTGTAAACACAATGCATTCTTACACTGTCTTTCCTTTAAGTGCCAACTTAAAGTAACACTGCCAACCTATGACATTTATTGCAAAACTCCTACTGAGCTCTAAGATTCAAACCTTGTTTTCAAGCCTGTCTTTTCACTGTATTTGGTGGGGTTGGAATTGCCCAGGTCAAATAATTGACGGTTAAAACCTTAAAGTAAAATATTACATTAAGTGTCAGAAGGAGCAACCTTCTGGTGCAAAAGCAATGGGCAAGTATTTTGCTGCAAAGATCACGTGAAGTTACTTTTCTAACAACTCCCAAATTAAGCCACTTTTATTATTTGCATTATTCTGGGATGTTTGATTCAAGTTACCTTTGTAAAGATGCATCATTAACTGGCAAATCAGACCAAAAATGCTGAATTTCTAAGAAGCTAATTGCATGTACTTAGTATTATCAAGTTAAATTTTGGAACTGACCTCGTCTGCTACGTGTTAAGATTTAATTGTGTCATATGGTTCATTAAGGAAGGGTCCATGAAGCCTTGCTGGAACTAGACTGAGTTCCTTTGCAAAGTATGTTTATGAAAATTTGTTTACTGGCATTTAGAGGGGAAATTATTTTCTACTCACTTGAAGGGCTGCCAACATCTTGTTTAACACAGGTATAATTCCATTATTGTGACACCAAACAAGAAACAAAATTCCAATATAAATACAAATGTGAGAAATCAGGCCTGTTTTATGCAGGTCATGATAAGCCAATGGCAGCACAGTCCTTGACTTCATTTGGGCCAGGATTTTAGCCAGGATACTTTGTCATCCAAGCTTCCATGTGTAAAACTTTAAAATAACCCACTAAAAAAGGAAAAGATCATGGATAATGCAGTCATGGTGTCTCACTCAAACAGAGTTTAGGGACAGCTCACAAGCCAGAGATCTAAAACACAGCACAATTATTTGGATGGTGAGGTCCTTGGGACTGAAAGCAATTTTTTGGCTTCCTTTGCTGGGGCACTGAGATGCTTCTTTCATTGATGCACTACTTACAGATAATTATTACAAATTATTCCAGTGAACGGAATTAGTGAGACATTAAAGTTGTGCAATTTTCTTTTCTTACTACCTCTGCCCATTTAACAACTTTGCTTTGTGGCTGGTGGTGGTCAGCTACAGGCTCTATGATTTCTTCCTAAACAGCACATGCCTTTGTTAAGGAAAAGAGATAATTTAAAAGTCATGTGCCACCCGTGTGCCTCCTGGGTACTGTCCACTCGCCTCAGTCTTAAGTGTTCTGCTGTCACAGGGCCCCAAACCTCCTGGCTGCTCTGTGCCCATCTTTTTCAGACTTCCTCACCTTCTTTATTTGCACCTAAATTGCTATGAATAATAAAACAGCAGTTCAATTTCTTAGCTTTAACAGATGCATCTGACTTCTGCTTTTGTTTCACAGTTTCAGCTATGAATAAAACCAATCAAGGCATGTGAAGAAGCCTTGGGGTCAGAACAGTTTAGAATAGGGTCACTAATAATCTAAAACTGTGGTCAGAATGTCTGGTTTAAATGTCTGAAAGAGCCATGGGAAGGGAAGGCAACTTTTTTCTGCTCTAAAATTTACATGTAGAAATGTTTCCAGTTTAATATCTGCAACTCTTTTGACTTAAACAATCCACAGTTTCTGGAAACAGACTAACAAATCCTGAAATTGGTATTTGGGAAATGGTGTGATTATTATTCCAGTCTGATCCAAGATCTAAAAGAATTTCTAATTTATCATATCAAGGTTTCCTGATGAGTAGCCATGAGGGAGATTTCAAAGGTCAGGAGAAATGAAATGCAGATTTAAATTCAAATTAATCAGAGACAGACTCCAGGCTGGCTTACACGTACATGGGTAAACATTCACCACGGACTATATAGCACTCCAAAACATGAGAATGTAATCTAGAATTGAATTTCAGAGCACTGAACAAAATGTAAGCCATAGGAAAAAAGCTGTGGCTGAAGGTGAAAATCACACAGCAGAGCCTGGGGAGCAACAGAGCAGGGGAATGGGTGGGCATGAGCCGAGTCTACCTGGCCTTGTCCTTATCACTGGGGCAGGGGAAAAGCTGCTCTGATTGATTCTGTTGTTAGCCTCAAGATGGTTTTCCATGATCAGACCCCTGACTTGCTACTTTTCTGGGATTTGTCATTTTATCAGAGTGGGAAAAGACCCTTAAGGACCTGTTGCCACAACTTCAGGAAAGGCTGAGCTGTGTCACAGAGACCACAATGCTGACCAGGCCTGAGGCTTAGAGATTTTATCTGACAGCTGTTGAATGTCTGAAAGCTTTGGTCAAAAGTTTGTCAGGCGTATAGAAGCTCTAGTAGATGTGTTTGCTTTATTTAATCCATATATTTGCCCATTAAATAATTCAGAAGGTGTTGTATTAAACAGACTTCAGAGAAAAGTGATGGGAGTGCATTTGCTGAAGCAAGAGCTTGTATAATGAGACATTTCATAAAAGAAGCTGGACTTTTAAAGTCAGAATGGATTAAGGGTATGAATTCATGTGTCCCATGAGAACTTATTATAAACTCGAAGGACATTCAGAGACCTTCAGCAAGAAGCAGCTCTCACACTTGAGTTTAATTTTAGTACCATTGCAGTTGTAAATAAATTGTTTTTATAGTTGTTTCAGTGTGAATAAGGATCTTACCTAATCACCTAATTAGCAGTATGTGGGGGGTTTGTAAAAAATGAGAAATGTATTATGGATTATTCTGTGCATTTCTGAACACCAAAAAATATATCTATAAAAATGGTATCTTTCTTTTAAGACTACAAAAAAAAGATAATTTAAATTATACCTAATAAACCCCTTTGAAAAAAGTCAAATGAGTTTTTCCCTATCTGAGGCATTGTTATAATGCAATCAGTTGGACACTGATAACTGCTCATCATACTCACGGCTGATTTCCTATTCTCACACAGTAATAATCATATTATGATCGTGCTAACTACTGTGCTGCCAAAGCTACAGGAAAATGATAGCCTGCCTGAAAGGATCACCTTCAGAGGGAGTGTAAAAGAAAGAAACCCAAACTGGAAACTTCCCCATAGTCCCCATTTGCAGGTGAGAGCCTTTTTGCCCAAACCTGGCTGTGGGCACGGCCAGAGCAGTGAGGATGAGGAAGATGCTGCCAGCACCTCGGGCTGGTCTGTCCTTTAGGATTTCTTTTTCAGAGCCCATTTGGCAAAGCCAGCTTCGGTGTGGCTCTCTCCCTGATGCCTCAGGTAACACAGGCACTCTCTTCCCATCCTATTCTATTTCCCTTTTCCCCCTCATTTTCACAGAGACTTCAGCTTTCTTTTGGCCAACCCAGTTAAACCCAGGGAAACCACACTTCTTAGCAGTGATTAAGCATAGCCAGTGACAAAAACTAGAAAACTAGAGAACAAGAGTCCTGCATTTAACTTTCATTAAGAATTTAAAAAAAAGAGGCTGTATAAATGGTCACTCTATTTTAATTCCTCTTTGATTTTTCTGTAGCAGAAATAAGTTGTCTCTGCTGTTTATTTTAAAAGTGCTTTTGAGCTGTTCAACATTATTTCTGCTTTGGACATGAGCTACCACTGTTACAGGTGTGTGCAAATTGTGACAGAATAGAATATTTCAGTTTGAAGGGACCCACAATGACCACCTAGTCCATCTAGGCTGCTCTTATATGATGGACTGCTTTTGCTCAGCCCAGGGGCAGGAGACTTTTATGTCTCACTCATCAGCTGCTCCTGCTGCCAGGGAGACACTTTCCTATGGTTCTTCAGCAAGGTTTGACCTCTGGTATGTGACAGGTGAAAGACAATGACTGATCTGAGGCCTGGTTCTCATTTGGTGATTCTGCTAATGAAGTAGCATGTGGACAGGCAACAGCTTTCATTAGCTGTCCATTTCCTTCCCTGCAGCAACTGCTGTGTTTTAGGTTCACAGCAAGAGTTATGCAGGATTGTAGGATGGAGTCTGAGAAGAGGACATATTAAGCTTGCTCAGGCACCAGATTGCCTTCTCATCACAAATTTTGTACTAAATAATGATATAATTAGTTACCATAATGATTTTTATTTTAAAAATATATGATATCATTTATCAACTGCAAACTAATTTCATTTTTTCTGTCTTATGAATTTAAGATTCATGTAAGACTGATCATGCTGTAAGTGAAAGCAAGTCCTATTTTTACTTAGCCAAAAGAGTATTTGCAGTATGTTAAAGCCATAGTTGCATTTCTTACTGTTCCAAGCCTTTTGCATTTCAGTTGTCAAAGGCAAAGATATAAAAGTTGCACTCCTGAGATTTTTAAACTTTTGGTGTTGCATTGGTTTGGGTTTTTTTTTGTTTTGTTTGTTTGTTTTTGCTTTTTTTTAAATGAAACTATTAGCCTAAGATTTAAAGCAGCTTAATTATATGATCAAAAAAAATCTCCTTAGTTTGCACTCTGTTTGGCTGCTGTAGATACAGATCTGCCTCTCTTGCCTTGCACAGGTCTCTGAAGGGCAGGGACAATTTCCCTACGATTTAAGAAGAAGACTAGCACTTTAGCACTCTCCCAGTAAAGAGCAGGAGTGTGTGAAATCATTGAAACAACAAGGATTGGTATCTCTAAAGGCTCAACCCTTCTGTTTATCCCAGGGCCAGTGAAGGGAGGGGGCAGTATAGCATAAGACATTTTTCCCCCATCAGCACCCCCACTCCTGGCTGGGACCACATTTCCAAGCTCATTCTGGTGAGTAATTCATGTCTCATACCCAGGGAGGGATGAGGCCCTACCAGGGATGGGGCTGATAACTGGTTTCTCTTTGAGGTGCTGAGGTGGGGACACCTGTTAATGAGAAAGTTGACCAAGGACACCAGCCCCACTGACACCAACTATTTAGCAGCTGTCAGGCAGTAATGACTCCAGTCACTCCTATCTGGCCTGGATGTGAACCAGTAACCCAGAGACAAAGGCCTCCTATCTCATTACTGCCTCTCCCTGGAGCCAGCCCCCTTTTTTCCAGCAGCTGTCTATCACATTAGTGTCAGAATCCTGCATTTAAAGGAAGAGTTTTTCAAAGGTACATCTGTCCAGCACCAGAAGCTCCCTCCTGCACCCAGAAAGTTCTGTCTCAGGCTGCCAGCTGACAGGGAGGTACTGCAGGGTCTATCCCATCTTGGGCTCCTCCTACATCTGTTTTCCTGCAGTGCCTGCTGTACTTCCAAAATAAAAGTCTTTATTATATTGTTATTAAGAGCACTGTGTGTGGCCTCTTAAAATAGTTGGGGGACAAAGGAAGGAGCACCAAATTACAGACAGGTATAAAATCCATTTAAGTTAGGTGAGCTGCTCCCACTTACCCTAAGAGAAGATTCAGCTCATCCAGTGAAAATAAAATGAGTAGGCTTACCTGTCTAACATACCTGATAAGTACAGGGGCTGCAAAATAATCTTCCTCTAAGGACATACATGAAAATATCAGCAGCCAAACACATTTTGGCTTCAATTTATCAGGAGTCTGATCCAGATAGTATTCAGTAGTGAGCACTACCCAAACTGTATCTACAGCTCCAAAACAACATGCTTCTGGGATAGAAATGGCAATAAAATGTTACCTGAAGACACTACAGACAAAAACAACTCCTGCATCTTCCCCTTTCCCTTCCCCCTGCTCTCAACCTGGCAGTGCTGAGCTCTGCCTATGGAAATGAACAGCTCCTGCTCTTGTAGGAATGCTGCTTCCAGCAGGGCTGGTGCTCATAGTGGGCAGGGTCCCCTCCCAAGCCCCACGGCAGCTTTTCCAGTCTGTCAGGTCAGGTAAGTGAAGCGAAGAACAAAAGCATTGCTGTGTGCAGGAAGGGGAAGGGATGGCAGCAGTGACCTGTGGCTCCCACAGCCCACCTTGCCCCTGTCCCAGCCCCCAGCAGTGAGAAGAGACTTTGCTCAAGGTTTTAAAGGATGCTGATGGTGGTGGTGAAGTAAGAAGAGAGTTAGCATGTCTCTCAAATCCTCTGCATACTAGTATTAGTATTAGTATTAGTATTAGTATTAGTATTAGTATTAGTATTAGTATTAGTATTAGTATTAGTATTGTTGTTACTGTTATTATTTTTATTATTTTTATTATTATACAGTTTGTACAGCAGTCATTTCTGTGATCCCCAGCTGCAGACTCCAGGCCATGCAAGCTAACAGTGACTGCAGAAAGGCTTCCTCTCTGATCAGCAGATCTCTCAAGGATGCCAGACTTGCATCTAGGAATTCTTTGCTCTGGATAACCTGTGCAAGAGCAGCAACAGCAATCCTGCTGTACAGCAAACCATGCAAGATGATGACGTGCTCAGTGATCAGGGGTAGGAAAGGGAGGTGGGGCTCTTTTACCATCACAGATCTCACACAGATGCAGTTCTGGGAGTGGTGGTGGCAGCAGAGAGGCTTGGGGGGCTGAGCAGATCCCAGGGGGCCAAAGGGGCTGTCCCATGTACAGGAGGATCAGGAGACTGATCACTGCTCCCTAGGCACTGTGATGGCTCCTTGGGGATACTTGTATTGCTCCCTGAGGAGTTAGGTCTAACCTAGACATATTGCTGCCAAAGAAGCTTCCACCTCTTTTTTTTCCCTCTCTCTCTTTTCATTACTTGCACAGAGTTTGTGTGGAAATATGCCTCCCAGTTCAGGTAGCATGAAAACTTCCTTTCTCACAGCCTCTCTCCTTCATTATTCTCTGCAGGTGCCCCAGCTGCAAACAAAACAGAAGTGCCTTGTAGAGCAGTAACTACTCTTTTTCTTGGCACAGAGAAATTCACTGTGTGGGACTGTTCCTAGTCCAGAGACAGACTTCTTGAAAGCAGAGTTAAGGTAAAGCTTTGGAAGCTTGATGGGCAGACTAGGCACAGCCTTCTGCTGGTGGCAATGTGTGCTGCTCCCTTGTTGCACTACATCGTTTGCCACCACCCTGCCATACACTCCTGAGCCTCCAGAAGGCCAGCCCAGGATCTGAGAGCCACTCCAGAGGGCCCAGCTGGAAGCACCAGGAGAGTTGTTCAGTCCACTGCACAATTTAACAGGCAGGCAACGAGACCAGAGTATCCTCATCAACAGGATGGTCCTCACGGGTGATGCTGTTGGTGATCCCAGCAATAAGGCTGACCTAAAGGACAGGGGTTAAGCTGCAGGGAGCACATGGGCGTAATAAATTTGCTTTGATTCGCTCTGTTCAGCTGGAACTTTGGTTTCTGGAGTTGTCAATTCTGGGAACTTTCCTGAGCATTACATTCACTTCTAATGAAGGCAAAGCAGGGAGTACAACAAATAAGCTCAAATGTGCAAGCAGAACTGATCAATTAAGCCTGGTACATCCTGCATGCTATCAAAATCAATGTACATCATGGCTCAAAAGTAGTATCTGCAAGACAAAGCTCGAGTTGTATGCAAAATGTAAATCCTTGAGTTTGTTTGCTCTGGAAATGAAGAGACTAAAAATAAGATTATAAATATGGGGATCTTTGCTGCTGTGCCTGCTCAGCACTAGAATGGTTCCTGTGTCTGACAGATTATCTCCACACCACTAAAAATGATCAGAGCCCTAAGGCAATTAATTCCTCACTTTCAGAGCTTTACTTCTGCGGCAACAACGATTGCCATGGACAATGAGGCGGCCGGGAGGGGCGGGTGTGGAGCGGAGGTAAACAACCCCACCGCAGACAGAGAGTGGGAATACAAAGGCAGGGCAACCTGCTTGCTGCAGGGAAAAATCCCAGCCAGAGCAGCGCCGCCGTGACCCACCGAGCCGTGGGAAAGCCTCCATCACACCGGTGACAGAGTGCAGGAAATGCAATCGCAGCCAGCGCCATGCTGGGAATGGTGCCTCAGCTCACCTTGGCAATCTGATCACCCCACACCACCCGGGCTTCCCCTGGGCTGCCGTGGGTGGACAGTGGTGTCTGCATCCTCTTTGTATTCAGGTGGCATCCCTGCTGGTAATGGTGAACATCTGGCAGTGGCAGCAGATGTGGGCAAAGAGGCAACAGAGTCACCTGCCTCCCTGGCCTGCTGTGGTCCCCCAGACCAGGAAGGGGATTTCAGCCACACCAAAAGGTGTGTGGACTGAGATCACCTGTTAGGAGGTCTAAAATGCCACTGCCTTCCTGCTTGGTGCACATTTGCAGAGCACATCACGCAGTGCTCAGCCCCTCAGAGCTGGGCAAGGTGTCAGTGTTCTCAAGGCATCCCCTGCCCAGCACCCAGCCTGAAATATCAGCCAGGGTCACCAGTCCAAACTATGGCCTGAGAAAAACAGAGTAGAAAACAGATTGCAACCTCCAGAGGATTTTTTTACTTTCACACAGATAAGGAGAGACAAGCTGGAAGTGCTACTTTTATATCAGAAGTGGAAGTGTGATTTCCTGGAGGGCTTTCCCTCACTCAATTCAGGGTGATGGTAAGGGTATTTTGGAAAAAAACCCCATGAGTCTGGCTTCAGTCCAAAACATCCTCAGAATCCCCAGATCCCTCATGAACCAGCAGCATAAACACCTGATCTCCAGCCTTTGTTTTGGACTTAATTGTTTTGAAAGGCAGTTGCAATAAGGAACAGAAAGTGATCCTGGAGACCTGTGACAGCAACCTGGGGTCTGCAACATCTCTGCACGAGGATGAGCCTAAGGGCAAGGGCACTTTTCCCAATCCAGGCCAAATTTTATTTCATTCAATTTCAAATACCACACAAGGCAAATGTAATGGGTAATGTGTCAAATCACAAGGAAATTCACATGTTTTGTGTATCGCCCCAGTTCATGTAACACTGTTGCAGTTCTTCCTTGAAAAGACTGATCATGGATTTTGTGTAAGAAAGAAATTTGTGGAGTATTAATTTTTGTGCAGCAGGTACTAAAACTGGATGTTGTCACTTAAGCCACTGTTCCTTTAAGTTGCGCTGCTTGACACTATGAATTATTCAGATATCTCTATGATATATAGAAGTGGTGTCAGCATTTTAGGGCAGGACTCTCCTCTCTTATCTGCTATAAAATCCCAGTGGCTTCACTGAACTATAAAAGGCAAAATTAGGTCCTCAGCAGCATTGTTGTCTTGCAAGCAGAAAATACTCTTTAACACTGAGTGAAGGGTACCAACAGGCCTTGCTTGCAGTATAAAGCCAGATATTTGTAACTCCCTGGTGCATCAAAACAGCTAAAAGGTCATTTAGTCATTCGGGAATGAGAAATCAGAGTGTAATGAAGATGGGGGATAGTGTAACATTGCCTATTTTCTCTATTGCAGAGTTACTCAGGTTGCATCGACCTCATGCTGCTAATACCAATGGGCTCATCTGCTCGAATAGCGAGGTGTCTGTGCTGTAGGCAGCAGTGCTGAGCCTGAGCACAGAGCTGTGCCAGGGAAAAGGAGGGTGTGAGTGTGGAGTGGAGGAGCCCAGGGGCTGCTGCATCCCCCAGGACAAGACTGTTCAGGGCAAACCTGTCAAGCTCAGAGGGCTTGGGCTACAAACATTTGCCATGAAACTGAACAGTCCCTGGGAACAGTGCTGATAATTTTTCTATCCTTGCATTGATTTTTTTTCTCCTGTTTTTAAACCAATGATGTCAGAGACAATTCAGTTGAAACTGTTATAAATTCATGACAAGCATGGAAGAGCATTCACTCTGCCTCCCCAAAACTGAGGGGTTGTTAGAGCTGTAAGAGAAACAAGGATAGAGGTGAGGAGAAAAAAAAAGTATGTGATGTAAATATACTCTTGTCAAATCCAGGGTTTAAATCACCAGTGGCTTAAATGATAGAGGTCTAAATTCCTGCAGTTTCCTGTGCCTTGTCAGTGGGTAGGTGCTGCACATTCAGGAAAGATGCAACTATAAACCAGAAAGTGCTTTTGTCTGGCAAAATAACCTCCTGCAAGCTCCTCAGCCTTCAGGACCCAAGTTCTGTCCCCATATATGCCCCCACCATGCTGTGAGCTCTGTGTGTAACTCAGGGCACAATTTGTCCTCAGTCAGGGTAACCAAGGGCTACAGTTTAGTGATGTAGCCAAGGCAGATGTAAATTCTTACCTTCCATTTCTCCCATCTCTTTGTTGCAACTCGTGCATCAAAACAGCTAAAAGGTCATTTAGTCATGTAGCCAAGGCAGATATAAATTCTTACCTTCCATTTCTCCCATCTCTTTGTTGCAACACTTGTAGGTATTTACAAAAGGGGTATTTACAAAAGGCAAAGACATATCAAGCATTTCTGGCCTTCTTCCCATGTTAGATAGAATGGTAAATATTTTTGGAAGGGATGTAAACCTGAATGCTTCTGGAAAGAAGTCAAGAGGTACCACATGGCAGAGAGGAGGAAAATCACCCTATGGGCAGGTTTCTCACAGTATTTTCAACAGCATCTGGTATTTGCCACTGGCAGAGACATACAGGGGCCAGCACTTTGATCCAGTCTGCCTGTCATTCTATTCCTGCTACTGATTGATTTCTTACCTATTCGGAATAAGTTCTGTCAAATTATTTTCCTGACACACACTTGGATCCAAAATCTCAGTGTCTCTCCTCTTTGTGTGGATGATGGTGGAGGATGTGACAGCTCCCCAGCACTTGGCTTCAGCTCACAGGCATGTGGCAATCCTGATGATTCAAATCTTGTAAGTGGAGATAGGAGATTTTTCTTAATACTTAAAAAAATTACTCTGATATTGTATGTAGCCTTCCGACTGCACAATGAAGTTGGATCCCCACTATGCACTAAATTAGCAGTGAAACTTCTGCTCTAGTTGTTATATATGTGTTTTGGACATGCCAATCACCTGCAGCTCCCAGGTAGGGGCAGCATTGACTACTCCTTCTTAGGATTTAGCTTCCAGTCCTTTCCCAATGTAGGGATGAGGGAAAACACCTCCATATTTAGAGTTGCACAAAATGGTTATAAATTTCCATGAAAATAAAATGGTAGTAAACACTGTGGGTGAGGGGGTTTTTATGGGCTTTTTCTATTTGGCTTAAACATACTGTGTATGCCTACTGTGCAGCTGCCACTACAAGAGATCTGACTTGGTATTTATTGTTCCATCAGCCCTGTAAGGGTGTCTGCCCAGAGCAGATCTGGACCCAACATGTGAATGTGCACCTCTTGGGTGACTGCAGGACACTTTGAAATGGACTGGAAAACAGCATTTAAGGCACATCTTGAGAACACACACCTTCCATGCTTTCCTTCAAGGAACAGCTCTTCATCTCCACTGGTCTTCTGTTTGGATGCTACTCTTTGTAGCAATGTTTAAAGGCTACAGCTTTTGGAGGACTTGTTTTTCTGGCAAGGCAAAGAGTTTGCTGGTCACAACCATAATCCTTTTTGGAATATCCTGAAGTCCTTTAAACGAGTCAGTGCATTGGAGAATTGTACTAGCAGTTTCAGGGCAAAAAATAAAAAGGCTTTGTGGACACAAGATGAAAACCTCCAGTAAAACATACTATTTTCATAAGGAGAGAGAATGAACTGGATGGCCCAGTTATATTGCCAGAAGCCAGCATTTAGGAGTGCTGCATAATCTTCCAAGAGACTGCGTTTTCATCATTGCTCAGCCAGATGGGCAAATGGAGGCACAAAGCTTCTCACAGGATGGTTCAGCTGATCTGGGAAAAGAAGGAAGAATGACACAAGACAGTTCTTCAGGTTGTTGCTACTTGGACAAGCGTTCTGGCTGAAAATACTGCTTAATCAGGCTGGAAGTGAGGTTTCTATCTTGATAGCAGAGTTTGGAGCATTGCTCAGTTTTTGTTATCGCACAGCTTTGTCTCACAAGTGAGCTCCCATTGTTGCAATCTGAACGCTGGATTTCAAAACATTAATCAAGGATTAGGCCTTGGTGTTGATTTATGGGAAAACCCCAGTGCCACAGAGGATATATACCATGTAAATGATTAATGGAATATGTGTTCTTCGAAATGGGTCCTCTGTGCATATAAACTGGAACACGGTCTGATGCACAAGCAGCAGTGCATATTTCTCGGGCTGCCTCAGAAAACCAAGGTCTGGGAGAGTCTCACTGGGATTAATCCTGCCCCTCTGCCCACTCCCACACCCCAGAGTGGGCTTTGGGAGAGCCACCCTCTCCGGGGAAGGGAGGGAAGCGCGGCACAGCTCTGAGCTGTGGTGGTGTCTTCTGTAATACTGACGTATCCCTGTAGAGGGAATGCTTTGGTAAGACTTCAATGAGGCTGTGTATCGCTGTGTTCTATCAGGGACCAAATTCATTTCTTACATCACCTGCTGAGTTCAGGAGTTAACATCAAGAGCATTTTTACCCAGTAGGTTGCTGGTAGTTGTTTTGTTGGGATTTTTTCTACAATTCTTATTTTGCTACAATTCGCTTTAAAATTTCATCCCTGACTGAACAGGGTGGAAATGCCCATCTGATGCAACACAAGGGATAGGCTTTGATGCTGTCTTACATGAGCATCAAAAGCTTAAGATAACATGCATATTAAAAGTGTTTTTCACTGGCAGCTTGCAGAAGGCCCCATGGCCAGATGTAACAAGAGGGAATCCATAGCATGTTGTTTATCAGCTCCTTCTGCACTTCATCTAAAATGCACAAGGAAATCACAATGCCTTCTGAACAACACTGGAAAATAAAGTTTTTTCACTAAAACTATAAACCCATAAAAAATACCTCAACATTATGTGTTATTTGTGTTGATTAAAGTATGCTTTGCAACACTGGGTTTGTTATTGACCATAAAACTGTGCACTGACCTAGTCCTTTCCCTCCAAGCTATCAAAGTATTAAAAAACTTAACTACCACCAGCCCTTGGTTCCACTGTGTCCATAGATCACCTGGGCCACAGACACTTTCTGATACCTCTTCTCTAGCAGTCCCATCTTGCCTTTCTAAAATGAGGGGATTTTCCTCTACTGCACTGCAAGGTCCACCTTGAATGGAAGATGAGGAGCAGTACAGGTGATGATGCATAGTGTCTTCTTTATTCAGGTCACAGCCACTCAGACCATTTGCCATCTGGACACCTGGCAGCTTCAATGCCAACTCCTGAGCACACAGACCTCTGGGTGCCCAAGCAAAGCAAGTCACCATCCTTCAACAGCCACCTGGGCACCAGAATGGCAGCAATGACAGCAAACCCTTGTGGATGGCATCAGGATGGATCTGTGGTGTTAACACTTCCAAAGGCACAGACATACCCACCGAGTACTGAAAGCAAGTCTTAATCATCACAGGGACTTCCTCTCTGGATATTAATAATCTCCTCACTTCCTCTGAGGAGCCCCCCATCTGCTGAGCTCAGTTTCTGCAGGAACATCAATAACACTCAAACTTTGAAAGGTTTCACCTAGGAAAGACACCTTTTCTTGGGAAAAGAATGAAGCAAACATCAGGCGAGCCCAGCAATAAAATGCCCAGGCCAGGCACTGCCACAGTGTAGCTTCATCTGTGTCTGTGACAGAGGCTTCTCTCTCTTTTCGACTTTGGTCAATGATGAACAATTGCTCTGCAACATCCCCTTGCTCTGCTCCTCCTTCCCCCGGCCACTGGCCAGAGACCTGCTAGTCAGATCAGCACTTGGGAGGGTCTGGGAGAAGCACTTTCCTCTTCCTGTGGGGAAGGATATGATTAAAACCTTGTAAATAAAAGGCTTGGCTCAAAAAATGCCTGGGTGCCTTCTGGACACGATGCAGCCATGAGCTGTGGCTCGGGGTGGTGAGGAGCAGGAGGTGGGACATAGCGTGATGCCATGCCACGCTGGCCATGGCCTGTCTGCCCCAGACCCCAGGAGCAGTGACCTCCCAGCACAGACACCTGCTGGTTTCCATGTCCCAAGGGCTACCTGAGATGGCAACCTCAGGAAAGCCTGAGCAGCACCTTCTGGAGAACTGTCACCAAGTTCTCACAGCTCTGGTCCTGGGTGGTCCCGTTTTACCAGCTCAAGGGGGAGCTATCCCCCTTGAAAGGAGCAAACAGGCCTCACCACTGGCTGTAGAATGTGATTCCCTCCTCTCTAGGGGACTGGTGTGGGTTTGTGCTAGGGGAGAACTGCCTTCTTCACATCTCCAGGTCTGTGCTGTGTGCTACCAAGAACCCACCTGCAAATCCCACATGAAGTGAGCCAGTGTCTGTGCTCTGTCCTAAGCTCCTCTTACCCTTTTGATAATGATGGGATAAAAAGCTTCCTTAGAAGGACAGGGACAACAGTGCCCATGGAGGGGATGGGCTCCTCCAGAAGCAGGGAGGGTCTGCTCTTTTGCTGTAGTAGGGAACAGGCAACTGTCTAGTTTGCCAAGGATGTATCTGGGCTCAGAAACCCAGCGGCATAGACTTGTGCAGAAAAACAGGAAGAAACTGCAGCTTTACTGAGACTGAGAAAGATAACATCAAAAGGCAGAAGTTGCAATCCTCCATCCCTCTCTGTTCTGATGTTCCCTCCATGCACAGGCCATATGCTCTGCATCCCACGCTCTGGCATCGGATTTGAGGTCTCTTTATAGCCAGAGGGTGACTTGACCAGCTTTGCAGTGTGGTCAGAAACCTGATGTTGCATCGGATTAACCCTGGAGTCAAACAATTTACTCAGGTTCCTAAGGAATACCCTGGGGCTTTTTAAGGATACTCATGCTGTGTCCTGGTGTACCTTTCATTTTAACAGCGTGAAACTGACCAAAAAGAACCCCACAGAGAGATACCATAGCCCAAGTGCATTAGGCTGAAACTCAGGGGATGTGATGCAAAGATATAGGAAATCTGCCCACATGTTGCCTAGGAAATTCCCTTTATGAACTTTCCACGCCCTTTACTTGGTTCTGTCCGATGTGTGCAGAAATTGAGGCTGGAACCCCAGCCTCCTGACAGTAAGGACGACCAGAACCTGTGACGATTTCACCGAAGAATAAGCGTTGTCTGCGACTTCAGGGCTGTTTCCTCCCGCAGCACTGAGGTATAAAGGAATACGCCGTTCCCAGGAGCATAGAGGTGGCTGGGATGCTGGAGCCAGCTCTTTCAACCTGCCGAGGCAGGAGGGACCCGCGGACAAAGGCGGCCGCCCCAGACGGAGCAGGGCAGAGGCACGGGGCAGCAGCGCGGTGACAAAGCCCCTGGCGGGGGCGGCAGCAGCGGGGATGCTCCGGGAGATCCCGCTCCGCTCCCAGCCCAAGGCTCCGGGTCCCTCCCCGCGCCTGGGCAGAGCGGGACCGGGGCCATTTCGGCGCCGCTTCCCCGGGCCGCCCGGCAGGCGCGTTTTCCTGCCTGTCCAACCCCACCCTTTCCCGGGATGGTGCTCTCTCCGGTACCTTTTCTTTAAGAAAACCCGAGGAAACGCATCTGAAAAAAAAAAAAAATTAAAAAAAAAAGCAAAAAGCGGGGTGGAAGCCCCGGGGGGGCAGCGGTGAGCCAGCCCGGCCGCGGCGGGCAGGGCACGGCAGGGCACGGCGGGGCGGGCGGAGGGCGGGCGGAGGGAGCGAGGGAGCGGCCCCGTCCCTTTGTACCTGCCGTTCGAAGGCGCCAGGCGGCCCCGCATTGGCTGCGGCGGCCGCGGCTCCCGTAACCCGAGCCGGCGGCGGGCGCGGCGCACCGGGCCCGGCCAGCGCCCAGCCCGGCAGCCAAGGGGCGGCTCAGCGCGGCTCGGCTCGGCTCGGCTCCGCTCCGCCGCCGGCTCTCCCTGCCCGCCGCTCGGCTCGGCTGGGGCAGGGCCGCGCCGCCCTGCCCGGCAGGAGGTGGGACCAAGCCGCGGCGCTGCCGCCCCCCTCCTCCCTCGCTCTCTCGCTCCCTCCCTCCCGAGGGCTGAGCCATTCCGGGAAGGCGCCGGCTCCCCCACCGCTCCTCGGCAGCGCCGCACCGGCATCGGCCGCCACCGCGCCGGGCTCGGCCCCACGTCGCGCCGGGGCTGCGGCCGCGCAGCGGCGGAGCGGAGCGGAGCGGGGCAGCGGCAGCGGCAGCGGTGCCGGGCGGGCGGCGGGCGGCGGGCGGGAGGACAAGTGGACGGAGCGCCCGGGAGCGGGGGGCGGCCGCCGCGTAGTTGTTTTGCCCAGGGTAAGTTGGCCGATCCCTGCGGAGGCTTCGCTTGGAGAGTGCAGCGCTTGGCTGCCGGCTCCCTGTCGCCCCCAGCCTCCGGGGCAGTGGGGGCGCCTTTTTTATTTCATTCCCCCCTCCCCTCCCCCTTTGGCTTGTGTTTTCTTTTTATTATTATTATTATTATGGGGTCTGTGGGGGAGCAGAATTTCCAGTCCGGCGTTGCTCTTCTTCCTTGTCCAACGCTCGACGGAGAACTATAATATTTCTTCCCCGAGATGCTGCAGTGATTTTTAGTTAGAGGAAATCAGGCGAACAAAATCATCTGAATAACCCGTACCATTTGTTACCCTGTGAGAGCAAACGCAGCCTAGGCAGAGATGATGGCAAAAAATTCCATGGAAGGGTCTAAAGAAGACCTGAGCAAAATTTCGGAAGAGGAGATGCTCAGATGGAGCAAGGAAGAGCTGGTGAAAAGACTGAGGAAAGTGGAGAATGAAAAGATGAACTTAATGGTGGAACACGGCAACTTGATGAAAGACGTGAACCGGCGGCTGCAGCTCCACCTGCACGAGATCCGCGGGCTGAAGGAGGTGAACCAGAAGTTGCAGGACGACAACCAGGAGCTGCGGGAGCTCTGCTGCTTCTTGGACGACGACCGGCAAAAAGGCAAGAAGCTGTCAAGGGAATGGCAGCGCTTCGGGAGGCACACGGCCAGCGTGATGTGGAAGGAGGTAGGCATGTACCAGCAGAAGCTGAAGGACCTGGAGGCGAGGCAGGAGACCCTCCTGCGGGAGAACGTGGAGCTGAAGGAGATGGTGCTGATGCTGGACGAGGAGCGGAGCGGGGCCGGCTCTCGGAGCTCCATCGACAGTCAGGCCAGCCTGACCAACCTCAACGGCGGCTCGGCCACCAGGGACGTGGGGGACGGGAGCAGCACCTCCAGCACGGGCAGCGCGGGCAGCCCCGACCACCATCACCACCACCTTCACCACCACAAGGCCGGCGACAGCAAGGCCGGGGCCATGCGGAGGTCTATGGATGACCTGTCCGCGCCCCTTCACCACCGGAGCATCCCCAACGGCCTCAATGGTGAGCCCCTGCCCTGCCCTGCCCCGCCCTGCCCCGCTGGCCCGCGCCGCCACCCCCGGCATGCCCGGTCCCCCTTGGCGGTGGCGGGAGGGACTCCGGGGAGGGGGGTCCTGGCCATTCCCAGCCCTGTCCATCCTTGGTGACCTCTTTGGCACAGCAGCCCTGGGAGCCGGGGAGGGGCACCTGTGTGCGGGGTGTGTGTTATCAGTGCGTTCACTGTGTTATCGATGCCCTGGGCTGAGGGTTGGAGCCTCTTCTATCTCCAGCAGGGTTGGTGTTTGGTTTTGTTTGTTTGTTTTGGGTTTCTATTTTGACAAAAATCAGCCTGAGTTTTCAGGGTTAAATAAACACTGATTGTGTTCCCACTCTTCCTCCTCTTTCTCTCCCCCTTTAAATAATGTGGTTGTTTGTGTGCTAGTTTGATAAGATTGATAAAGATGGGATGAGATTTTGGAAGCATCTGATGAAAGTTCAGGTTTGTCCCACAGAGCATCACCTGTTAGCTCCACAGGCTCTCAGGGTAGGCTGGCTGTGGAGTGCTCAGCAGTTTTGGAGAGGGGTAACTCGGCTTTCCCCTGTCTCCACTTCAGAAAGAGGAGTTTTGTTTGTAGAGAAGAGATTGCTCTCGAAGGGACGCTGTACTCACGATTTTGTTCAGGCTAGTCACTGAAGTTAGAAAAAAGCTCCACAATGAAATCATGCCAAGCCTCCCCTGGCAGTTCATATTCAAGCAAAGTTTCTCCTGTTGTCTAATAGTGATCAGGCATTAACATAACATTGGAATGTCTTTAAAATGGAGATTAAAAAAAATAAATTAAAACCAACAAGAACAAATACATGACTTTTAGAAGGAGTAGTGTGGTCAAGAGGATTCAGTAGGAATCAAACCAGGCAGCAATTTAAAAACTTCTTATATATAAGACTACTTTTAATGTTCTTAATCCTCTTTTCCCCCCAGAGAGGGCTGTTTTCTTTGTGGGGTGTCCTTTTCCCACCTCTAAGCACACAGAGGGGGATGGATCCCCAGAGGTTGGATCTGATTGATGTCAGCAGTGGATGTGCTTACCAGATAACCATGCTTGCAGCTCCCAGAGCTTTTGACGTTCTTTTATTTTTGGTGATTTGTGGCAAGTGTTTATGTCCCAAGAGACCTGAGAGCATGGAGGACTGATCAACTCGTTTCACAAGTGTTCGTCCATGAATGTGCTGTTTGCAGTCCTGTTGCCTCACTGTGTCTCAGCTCGCGGCTGGAGATGTTCTGGCCACCTTGCCCAGTAGTCAGGGATTGCTGGTTTCAAGGGTGATCCAGTCACCAGATGGTGCATGGTACAGCAAACATCTTTTAATGTTTGGTGTGGAATTTTTTAATCTCTCTCTTGTAGAGCTGTGTAAATCAGAAGTATGTGGTTTATAAATCTGCAGATAGCTTCTGCTCTTGACGTGACTTGACTTTATTTTCATAAAGCATTGCTCTCCACAGAGGCTTGAAGAGCACATGACAGGTATTGAATGTGCTGTTGCTGTTTTTTTTTGTTGAATGTTACTGTTGTTGCTGTTATAGAACAGAAGGGCTTCACAGTTCTGGTTTGTGAACCTCAGACCGGGTCCCTTTTAGGTGTTGGTAGCTGAATGGGACAAAGCCGCTAAATTAATCTGTTAACTCAGGGCTCTTGAGTACACAAAACATAACCAGTACCTTAGAGCTGTCCCTTCAGTCCTGTGGGCTGTGGGCACAGTGGGATGCTTCACCTGGGGTTAAAAGCACAAAGAGGGAAACCTCTGCTTTCAGAGCTCGGTCCTCATTGCGCTGTGTGTGGGACTGTGCCCAGCAGCCTCTTTTGGAGGGGACTGAGCCGAGTCTCATGTCCTGCTGTAGGGTAAGAGTAGGAAAGGGAGGGTGACCATCTGCACACATACGTGCTTCCATGCATGCCTTTGCACACCCCTTCTCATTCCTTCTCTCGGAAGGATGGGTATGGGCTCGAGCATTTCAGGAGTGACCTTTAGGTTTTGGGGACTTCTGGTTCTGGGGTGCCTGTGGAGGGTGGTCTCTGTGGGAAGAATTGGAGCTCTTTCCTGTGAACCAGTGCGACTTCATTTCTGAGGGTGTAGAGGAGATGATCAGCACTTTTAAAGCTAATAATCCTTGTAAAGATGTAGACAAGCCTGATCTCTCCACTTAGGTAGTGAAGCTGTAAAATGACTTGAATAGTTGTCATTCTCAGATAGCATCGGTATTCAGCAAGGCCATTTCCCTGACTGTGCCTTTGGAAATGCCTCTCAATACATATGCAAATACAGGGCTTATCAGGCCCCTTTTTTTGACTGACAGCAAGAAGTCTGGGAGGGGTGTTTGCCTGGGACCAAGCAACAATTCTGTTAAGCCTGTGACGGTGTAGAGGAGCAGGGCAGGAGCAGGTGAACATGAAAAACCACTCCAGTGAGTCAGGTGGGCGGTGGAGCTGTCACGGAGCAGCCCCGCAGTGAGCATCCTGCCGTGTCTCCTGCTCCTGTCCCTGCTCCTGTCCCTGCCTTCCGTGTGTGCAGCCGAGATCTCAGCCTTTTTGTGCTGTCCTCTTGGTGAGGTTTATTTTCCTCAGAATAAAACAGAAGGAAGGCAGAGAAAAGAGAGTGCGTGGCCTTTCATTTTTTGATTGTAAGCTTGAGTCTGGTTTGCTGTTGTCTCATGTCTTTAAAGCACTGGAGAGCTAACCAGAGGGTGAAACAGGGACTGCCCGGCCAGCTCAGCTGATACTGGAATGAACAGCCCTGTGTGCTTTGTGAAGGAGAGGAGGTGGCTGAAAGGGATGCAGTGCAGAATTTAGCACCTGTAGTAAGAACTCAGCAGAAGCTTTGGACAAGTGGTGGGAGCAAGGTTGCTGCTTGTGAGCTGCTTGCTAGAGTATTTTTGCTTATGGAAAAGCTGGAAAGTCCTGAAATTGAGAGCTGGAAAATGCAGAACTCTACTGCCCCTGCTAATTGTATCCATCGAGCTTCACTTGTTAAGTGCTTTTCTAAAGGAGTCAGGAGTATTGTAGCTGTTAAAACACTTGCAGGAAGGTAGATTTTAGTAGAATCTTAGTGAACAAGGGTGGGTTAAATGTTTCTCATTTTCTGTTCAGCGATCCTTCGAAGGGAGTTGTTGAACCGGGGCTTGATTTATTGGCCCCAGTGACCCACCCCAGTGTGAGGTGATGAACTCTAGATTTGTAAGGTGAATTCAGAATAAATGGAGTAAGTGTAAAAACACCCCCAACCCAACTGGTGGTCCACCTTTACATCACTTTTTTGAAGTCTATTTACTTCTGTAAGTTGTCTTTCAGAAGCTGATGATTAATTATTCACTCATGGAAGATAAGGTGATAATTATAACATAGTGTGAGAATGGCTAATATTAGAAGACATGTAATCCTGCTTGTTGTGAAAGTGAGAGGTATGGTCAATCTCTGTGTGCATGGGGACCTGGGCTGTGGGACAGGGGCACCTCCAAACTGTGTGATGGAATCTGCCCAGTTGCCTCTGTGTGTCACAGTTCTAAACCTACCCAGATCTAGGACAGAAACTGAGGCACAGTCACTGTGTGTGCTTGTGAGTGCTTGTGTGGATCTCTGTGTTCACTCAATCTTTCTGCCCATCCAGCTTTAGACAGCTCTGTTGAAGCAGCTGCTTGGCTCCTGATCGAATTAGGTTTGAAAAAGAGAATTAAAAAAAAAAAAAAGTCAGGCACATTTGGTGATATTTATATTAACATGACTTGGGGGAAGAAAAACACCCTCAGGTTTATTCCCACAGGATATGCTCCTGGACTGTGAGGTATGTGGGAACATTGGGAGGAGTGACTCAGAGTTCCCTGAGGCCAGGGCAAGGGCTTCCACCGGTTTTAGCCTTATCTAGATCTCACTGGGACAACTGTTCATCCATCTTCCAGCCTGGAGGCATACAGACTCAACTAACAATGTGCCCGGGACAAAATCTTGTGCATACAGGCAAGGCATTCAGGCTTTAGTTTTATTTCACACCCATCAACTGAAGTTGTCTTTAGAACTTCACCTTCCACTGAAACTGTTTGCTCTAGGTTCCCAAAATGGACTGGGTGGTTTCCAGTGTCCTGACTTTATTCCAGTTGGGTGAAGTGTTAATTTTGATGTTTTGTTTTTATAAATTATTGAAAACATCAACAATTAAAAAAGTGGTCAGGGAGACCCAAAAAAAAGCTGTGGGTACAGCAGAGAGCCTGTAGTAGCAGAGATACTAATCTGTGGCCTCTTGCTGCTGTCTTCTCCAGTGAAAGAAGAATGGTTTCTCTGGGTGAGGGGGTGGGAAGATCTCTTGTTCTATTGATTCCCACTTGTAGATGTCCACATATTTACCTAGAGGGTACAATATACTGCAGTGAAAATGGTGGCAGAGAGAAATGGCTCTTCTCTGTGGGTTGGTATTGATTGGTAATGAAGCTGCCCTTCTTTGCACACCCTTACGGCCAAAAGACTTTGTTTTATTAGTGTATTAATAATCAATATACTTATTATTTATGATGGCATATTAATGAGGCCTTTGAGACAAGAATATGCAGGGGCAGAAGTGAAAGATGAGGTTCATCCCATTTAATTTGAGATATCTCCGATACAGGCTTTAACATCTGCATTCCCTTGGACATCCTTTATTGGCCACGTGGAGAAAGGCACTTGGGTGTGATGATTTATGTGAACTCTGTCTGCATCTAAGAGAGCAGAATTGTATGCTGGTTCTGCTCTTTCCCTGTGCTGGTGCCTGGTCAGCTCATTCATTTGCAAGCATCTAAAGCCAGATGAGATCAGCCCGTTTCTAGGTCTTGTAGTGACCATTGTCCACTTTTGCAGTGCTCCTGTCCCATCTCTGGTGAAAGAGAGGAAATTGCCTTTCTCAGCAGCATTCAAATGTCAACCTCTTATAGTCCCACTCTGCATGGACAGCCCAGGTCAGAGAAAGTCCTGTGCTCTGTGCTGGAGACCTCTCAGAGCTCAGTGGCTCCTGCCAAGCTTAAGCACAGGTTTGGTTACTTGACTAGTTATTTTCTTTCTTATATCAAGAGCACTTTTTATCCTATGAAAATGGCTTTAATTTTTTTTTTTTAATACTGCCGTTTTTAACGTGTTGGTATTTTTGGTGCTGTAGGCTGTTACACACAGACTCCTTGTGATTAAGACAGGAAATCAGCTCTGGGGAGGTACACTAGATAGATGTAAGACCTCTGGAGAGGTCTTACATCTTACTGCTTACTGCTGTAAGTTCAGTGTGTTCTCTTAATTGGCTTATCAATGCTGAGGTCTCAGATATGAAGGGTACAGCTTGAGTTTCTTGTAGCCAGTAGTCATTGGCCACTCATTCAAAGGACTTCCATGGGCTGCTTCATTTGAGGCATCTTTGTCATTGTCCACTCCTGCTTTCTTGCTGGGGCATTGCCTGTGTGCCAGCCTGCTTGGCTCCCAAACTTTAGGGTAGCTGGTGTCCCTGAAAACAAGGCTCAGGATGCTTAAATTAAAATTGGGCCATATCTGGAAATATATTCTCCATGGTAATGTGTTCTAATTTTGTTTTCCTCTTGCGTATTATATAGAGATATCTTATTCTCAGCTGTCCTTTTGAAAGAAAAAACCTTGTATTGATTAAAAGACAATTTTCTATGGGCCTTTGATGGAATTATCCACTTACTCTCATTGAAAGCAATCAGAATAAGGAAAGTAGCCTGTGTTGGTTACATGTAAATGATTTGATCCTCTGGGGACATTTAATCAAATAAAGCTGAGGATCAAATTAAATGGTGATCTAATGAAGTGGCAAGCATGGGAACCCAAAATGCAGCCCTGGCAGGTGTTACACCTGATGTATGTGTGGAGAGGAGAGGCATGAATACCAACACTGTCAGAAGCATTGCATCTGAAAGCTGAGGGGTTAATACTTTGTGGGGACAAGGGTGCCTGCATCCATGCAACCTTGGGGATGCTGGGGGCCTCCCCTGGGAGGCACTGGGCTTTTTATCTGTCCCACAGCATGGTTGTGTCCTTGCTTGCAACTCACACAGACCCTGGCAGGGTCTGCTGACATTGTCCCTCCAGACTGCCCTTGCAGCATCCTTCTGTATGGGGCTGCCCTTTGGAGATGCTCTGGGAACAGAAAAATGGACAACAGCTGATGGTAGGTGAGATGGGGTGAGGTGCTTAAACTGGCCAAAACATCTGGTGTACGTCAGGTGTGGAGCGAGGCTAATGAGAAACATCTAAGCCCATTTAAAATTCAGTTAAAATGCTTGAACCCAGAAGGCTGATGTTCTTTCCATACTCACACTCAGGCCTTAATGCATCCCACTGCAAAACACACGACACTGCTCGCCTGGAACAGGGAAGGCTTGGAGGCTGCACATCCAGTTTTCCTGCGAATTAGCTGCAACTGGCTGGGTTTGCTTCTGCATTCTGTATTTTTAACCTGACTTTTTGTCTGCCAGCCAGAATTCATCCTGCCCTGTCGCCAAATGTCATCATCCCCTTGTGGTTAACTTGCTGCAATTCATGAAACACTTGGCTGCCATAAATAGTTATGTGCAGAGGTTCCTGTGCACGCGGAGCGGGCAGAGAGGCGCAGGCAGCGCTGCTAGGCACTCGCACACGAACATGTCCACCAAGAGAAAGTTGACCCACTTCTGCAAATAGATAACTCCTGGCAGAAAAAGTAACACTGTCTCAGAGAATATATCTTCCCCCTGCCTACTGAATTGTGAAGCAAAAAGCAAGCCAGCTCCATCTTCTGAATTAGCAGTGATGTGAGCACAGTACTCCCCATTGAAACCAGGGTGTGTAAATCGGCTCTTGATCTGAGGAGGGCTTAAAATGACCACAATTTGGTCGTGATTTTTTTTTTTCAGTATAATGGAAGCTTTTGTTAGTGAAGGAGGTGCATGGGGTTCAGGACTCAGCTGCTCTTAGGCTAGGAAACATTTATCACCATGGCAATTGAAGGCTGCTGGGCAAGTTATTTTGAACACTTTTCTAGTGACTCATGTCTGGGTCAAGGCCATTTATGCCAGGTTACTTTAGCCCCTGTACATACAGGTATATATAGTGTTCCTTCCCTTAAATTGTTTCTTGCATTGCTACTTTGCTTCTCTCAAGGAACTCATTGCTTGTTCTGACTTACATTTCCAAGATGGTGGTGCCAAGTGTTCACCTTGCTCAGAACCTCTTCTGTAAAGGGTCTTTGTGGCCTAAAGTCCTTGTGAAGTAGATTACAGGTTAGTTTTGACTGGCTTTGGGACTTCACAGATCTTGCAGTGAGATTGAAGCAATCCTAAATCTGATGTGAGGTATCTCATTGTCTGCTCGGGCTCTCCTGGGGCCTTGCAGTACAGGATGTCTCCTGTTTGCCTGGGGAGGCTGTGGTGGGAGGGCTGTCTGCAGCAGAGGGAGCACCGTCGGTGGGTGTCGGGCTTATGGCATCAGGGCTTTGGCCAGCTGCACACTGCAGTCGCAGGGTGACACGCTAGCTGTCTTCTGTGGTTGTGTCAACGCCGGCTTGCTGGCAGAATCAGTTCAATCAAAGCTGGAGTGCTCTGAAAAGCCCTTCAGACTTTGCTCCATCCCCGAGCTCTTTGCAGTGACACTTAGGACTGCATGCTGCTGCCTTTCCCCCATTTCATCCCAAACTCCTCTGCTGCTGGGGTTTCATTCATGTACAAGAAGGTCAGCTGCATGTGAATGTCTGTGTGAGGTGAAAGGTGAAGTGTGCAGAGCAAGTGGATGGAGAAGTGCTCAGGCTGGGAAGCAAGAGGAGATACTTAGCTGCTCTTTCAAACCATCTCCAGGACAGTAAGATCAAACCATCTCCAGGGGCGCCTATGCCTGGGGTTTGACAGCTGTGTCTGACCTGTCCCTGCATTCCCAGGACAATGAGAGCACCTGGTGTGGGGAAGGCTGCAGAGCAGCTGCCTCTCTGTCCTTGTGCTGTAGATGATCCATGAAAAGGAAAGGAGCAGGCAAAAGGACTACTCAAAGCAGAACAGCAAAACCAAACCATTGTTTTAGAAAAGAAGAGAAAAGACAGCATTTCCAGTCCCCAAAGTGTAATATTTCTATGGAAATAGCAAGAAGAGGCTTGCTGTCAGTCTCTGATCTAGTGGGACTGACTAGATGTTGTTTGTTCTTCCCTACATCCTCCATCATCTCTGGATCATCTGAAGACAGGTTGCTGTGCATCACAAATGCAAGATTCCTGGTTTCTGACTTTTGATTAAGTGCTAAGCAGTCTCTGGAGGACTGGCATCTATCTTTCATCTGCAGTTTTTTACTTGCTAAGGTACATTTCTCTCACTCTATGACACTTATTGATAATCCCTTGTCCTTTAAATGCCACTACTGTTATGCTCTGCTCCTGGCTGTGACTTTATATGAGGCCATGGGCTGTTCAGTGGTGTGGTATGTCTCAGTGGCCAGTGAAGTTACTGTGGGACACTGTTGGACTTGAATGAAATTGACTTGGACTCTTTACACTTGCTTTGGTATTTTTTTCAAAGGAAATCCAGTGTCTTTAATCCCCAACAAGGGAAGTAATCTGTCCTGTTTAGGCAATGTTCTACTTGATTTTTGTGTTGCCAGAGGACTACTGCTGGTTATATACATGCAGGAATTTGCCATTTTCATGTTGCTATTTTCACTGTTTCCCCTCTCCATTTTTCTTTTTAATAGGATCTAACAAAATAGGTTCCAGGACAGTCTACATAAAAGTCTACTGTTTTATGCCAGAGTAACATCATCAGATACTAACAGAGTATCAGTAATTAAAAATAACTAATTTTGGTTGATGCTGAATCTTTTCCAGCTCATAACAAAGGTGTTAAGAGAATCTTATTTTAATGTACAATCTTAAAGGGCTATTGTGATGCACAGTATTCTTTTGTCTTCTTGGTTTCCTTTTCTTATCTCCCTTACTGGGATTTGCAGTCTCATATTTATCTATTTCCCAGCAGCTGAATATAACTTTGATCTATGCTTTGGATCTACAGAGCTTTTAATCCCTTTCCACTGAGTTAAAAGCTTGTTTGCTGCTGAATGTGATACATAGTTACAGGTTATATGATCTTCACCAGTGGTTCATGCATTGCACAGGGATGGCACATTGTGAAAAACTGATAAAATGTTCCCTTGTTCATTTTCATGATTGCAGCTGAAACCCAGCATGGGAGTGAGTCAATCATTCACTCGTGGTCAAACTGCTGATACAACTACTGTCCTTTGCTGTTACAAATACCTCTGCACTTGCTTGCTTTATTTCAGTTATTCATTCATTTCCCTGTGGTGCTTATTTTTGAGGCTGCAAACCAGCTGAGTATTTCAGTCAGTGCGGCAGCCTTTCCATCTTTCAGTTCTGCTAACATTTAGAGGGTTTTCCTTTTCCATGCTTCTAACACCTTTTAAAAATAGGAATCAATTTTTAAAGCCTATGTGTTTCCCTCTTTGATGTCTTGAAGTATGATAATATATGTCTTTGTGGAGATCTTCTGTTCTGGAGTGGCTGCAGTTTCCTCCTCAGGAGCAATAATGGTTTCTGCAGCTCTGTCCTCCAGGCCATGTGGGTGTAGCTGCACGTGTGTGACTGTGTTCAACCACGTTCCCAAAGTTGTTCTTTTCGAGTTTTGGTGCAGCTGTTTGCTTCCTGGATCCTGAGCAATTTATTTCAAAGTCTCTCCCGTGCTTGTCTCCTGACCTCTTGTAACAAAATACAGTCCTCTTTTTATGACATCAGTTAAGGCTGTATTGTTTTAGATGTAAGCTTTAAAATAACAAAAGGATGGATGGTTCTGCAAATTAGAGCGCTGAACTGGGACTCAGATTTGGAGGGCTGTCTCATTGTTACATGGCTTTCTGGTGTAGTCTTTTAGCTAACTTATGTGATTTGTGGTTCTCCTTTTATACAACCAGGATAATATATTTCCTTTGTCTTCTCCAAGTTTATTGTGGTGCTCAACAGAATTAGACCCTTACCTCAAACGGGGCCTCTGACCATTGCTATGATACCAGTGATAACAAGCAGGTTTTGAGTTATACTGAACTAGCAAGGAAGGAGACATCTTTAGAGTAACTCCACACATTTCTAATTCCCAGTTTTGGAGTTGCTTCAAATCCTGTTTCAGTTTTACTGGGGTAAAACCACTTTACATGTTGGGTTGCTTCCCTCTGTGTTGAATATACTTCTTGGAACTACAGGATGATGAAGTGTGGTCAGTCTCTTGCCACTATAAAAAGCCAGAAACTTGTCAAATAATAATTCTCTCAAATGAGAAGATGAGCAAAATTAGATAAAAAGCAGGGTTTGCCTTTCCACAAACCAGGCAAGTGCAGAAAGATGCTGCTGCTGTCACAGCGACAGGTTACCTTGATACCTTTCAGAGAGTGGACACAGCATTTGTTCTTATTTCAGCTCATCCCATCTAGGTTGTCCAGTTGAATATCATGTTATATATGTGTATTTAACATGTTTATCTGTCAGCCTAGTACAGTTTTGACTGAGGTGAAGAATCACAGCTGTGAAGCAGAAGGGTCCTGCTTGTCACATTGTTCCCCATGTCACTGCAAAGCAGTGGTGTCTTTGGTGTAATTGCTGAAGGCACTCTTTCTCTTTTCAGTTAAATTCTTACCTGATCCCTTGATTGCTTTATTTCTGATGCTGGTAGTTTGGTAACTCCTAATGAGTCCTGACTGAAAAGTCATCAAAGTCATTCTTGGGTGTGAACTCAGAGTTTCTTAACCACATGGGCTTTTATTTCCATTTGCGTGGTGGAATTGGGAGGGAGGATCTATGTCAGAGTATCACTGACGCCTTAGAAGGGTGACAAGACCACAGTAACTCTTCCTAGGCAATTATGTATGAAAGGTTGTCAGTATGAGTAGTATGGGAAGTTAAAAGCCTTAATTTTCCTTTGGAATTGAAGCCCTAATGACTTTCCACTCCCACAGCTCATAAAGACCATGCTTCACTTTTGACCAAGAAAGAAAGGGGAGGGGATATCTTTTATTTCAGACTTCTGCAAAATTTTTATGAAAAAACAGATTTATGAGTCACTGTTCTTTGTATAAAAGATGATTTCTGGGGTATGAACCTCAGAAAAGTGACAATTTATGGCTTTGCCACTAGCCACACAATTTTGCTTTCTCTCTTTTCAATTAGTTAAGTTAAACAACATCTCAATTTGAAAAGACTAATTGTATTCCTGTTTGTTGTTTGCCTTATACACTAATTATTTTCTCTATGTAAAGCTAAACAGCAGAGATGGGAAGAGAAAGGATCATCTCAAATGAATGCTCTCTAATTTTCAAAATGATGGGTGTAGATCCTGTGGGGTTAAGTGAAGTGTTGTATTCAGTCACATCCCTCACTTGCAGTGTAGTAAGGAAGAGAAACTGGATCATGCAAATCCTTTTGTTAACTCTAGGAACATAATTAACTTCCTCTGGAAATTTGTCCTTTAAAAACAAGGCCTTTACAAGCCCTCTAAACATCCGTGTTGTTTAATCTGTGCTTAAAAGGAAAGCTACATTTTTATCCACTTCTGTGTGTTTTGTTATTGTGTTTTTTTTTTTTTTTTTTTTTTTCCCCAAGAAATAAGGGAGCGTTTTGTAGCTCAGTAGCATCTGCTGCCTAACGCAAGTGAGAGCCCAGGGTAGGATGTTGGTAGAGGTGGCATGTGCAGGTGCCAGTCCTGCTTTGGCTCTGTAGGTCCAGAGCTCTCATGGTGGCAAGTGATCCACAGCATCTTTGTCTTTGTGGGTCCACCAGGGATGCTGAAGGGCATCTTCTGTTCAAAGCACAGGTGCTCAGCATTTTTGGAGTATTAAGTATTCTTAGAGCAAATATTCTTCATTCTTGGAAGTGGCTGAGGTGACTAGCTAATTTTTTTGGCCATGGGGCTGTATTCTTGAGAAAGCATCACTCCAGAGCTATAAATGCCCTCTGTCCATAGCAGCACAGGTCAAACAAGTTTTCTGATCCCACAGCTGTGGAGACAAGTTTACTTAGAGACGTGCAAGATGAGGAATGGATCATGTAAACAGCAGCTGATGCAGTTGTTGGAAAAGCCTCTATTTCTTCTTTCTTCTTGTTACAGCATCTTGGCCATGTTGGTCAGAGAAGGTTTTCAGTGGAAGATCTGCTCTCCTGTGCTTCATTCTGCCTTATTTGGATAAAAACTACAGGACTGTCCTTTTAAAATTCTTCTTCTATTTGGCAGTGTAAAGTGAAGGAAAGACAGTATTTTTGGTACAGCCTTGGAACTGCCCCTGTAAAAGGAATGCTGTATAAAGAGTAAAACTCCCTGACTCTGTTATGTTCAAGGCTGGCCATATTTGAATTTGATCTTTTTTTTTTTTTTTATACAGGAGAGATTTCATGTGTGAACTTAAACCAAAACTGTGTCATGCAGAAAGGGACCGGTTTCTTCTGTTGAAAACAACATCTGTAGAGCTGGAGGGAAGGGCTGGGCTGCGTGGAGTTTGTGTCCTGGCATGGGGAGCCACAGAGGTGCTGACTTCCTGGGGCGGCTGTGGGAGGGTAGGGAGCAAGAGGGCAGTTGGGGGCAGAACTTTCATCAGGTTTGTGCTGTGCCTGGGGGGAGAAGATATTCTCAGTGTGTGAGGAGTGGGCAGCAAGAGCTGCCTGCCTAGCTCAAGATGGGGTTGGAGACCACCACAAAGGGATGTGGCAGCAGTCGAATGAGGGGATGGAGTAAATCACTGCAAAAGTGTGGTTTGGGAGCTGGCTGTTATTTTTAACAGCTGATTTTGTTGAACTGGATTGAACTCCCTCCAGCTCAGCATTGATGATGGTGCCTGGAGCTATGAAGACTGTATTTTGATCAGCAAGTCAAAAGCAAGTGTACCACTAGTTATGAATACATTTTCAGAATTACAAGCAAAGGAGATCTCAGAATAATAATGGGCAGAAAAAGTTGCCTGAAGGAATCAGTTTCCTTGATAAATGTGGAAGAGGTGTGGACTTGAACTTTGCACTCCTTCCCATATCAGCTTTTTAGAAATGTGCCAACAGATCTAGAATCTTGAGTTTTGAACTTGTTAAAATCCTGAATAGACATAATGTAATATGGCAGGAAAACCAATAATGTTGAGGTTTTGAAAATACAAGTGGTTCAGTTGTAGATGTGTGATGTGGGTTAAAAAGGGGCATGTGTGTCCTGTGCTGTATATCGCTGACCCAGTTGGTTATTCAGTGATGAATTCTGATCTGGATTTTTCGAATGACAGATCTGGGTTCTGAAGTGCTGATGATTAGATTAAGACAGTGTAGTAAACCTTAATGGTGCATGAAGAGCTACTGCTGGATTTGCAGTAATACCTACTTTTCTGCCTTAGAACAGCATGAATAATACTTTATGGTTGTATAACTCCTTCCAGACAAGGAGTCTAGGAGTGCTTTGTAAACGCTAATGAGTTTGGCCTCATAGCATATTTATAAGCCTGAGAAGAAGCATTATTCCCCTTTTTTACAGTTGGGATGTTGACTAGCCTAAGTATGCAAAGAGCAGGCAGCAGAGCTTTCATCTGCTGACCCTCAGTCCTGGGCCTTATCTGCAGGACTCGGTAGGGTTCCTAAGTGTGTCTGAGGCATGCTCAGAAATTTACTGCAGATTCATTCCAGAGAAAAGGTTGGGTTTTTTTGCAAACCTCTGAGTGTCTTTTGTAAAGCAAAAAGCATTGTAATTATTTGATGATAATTTCGTGCTTGCCGTTTTGTTCTACAGCAGCAGAGATTGAAATTAATCCTCTACTGGAATGAAATCAGATTGGGCATTATGAATATTGTTTCCTTGCCCAGAACAAAGAGACTTAGTTAATGTGAATGCAAACTTCTGTTATCTTTACGTGGGAGTTGCAGGTGGGTAAGGAATGTGAGGTCAGAAGGATTGGGAGCAGATAATTGCTGGTGTCAAAGGGCAGTGAGAGTGATGCCTGTGAAAAACGCCTTGCAAAGTAGGTGGGATCAGACACTGCAATGGGCACACACAGATCTGTCCTTAGCAGCTTTCTCAGATGTTCATCCCAGAATGTCTGCATTATTTTTACAGATTTATGTAGTAGGATGTTCTGCAACATAAGCACTGTGTGGATTGTATATAAATTTCATAAATATTTTGGGTGTGAATTTGGTGACACTTGCTGTAAAGACAGGTCTAGAGGGATAAGTCCCTCTTTAGCTGTAGGGTAAGCATATGCAAGCAGATGTTTCACATAGTGCTTTCACATCCCTAACCTGAAAAACTGCTTCCAGATCTCACTGCTTTTTCTTGGACTGGAGACCAGTGAAGATCCCAGCAAAAGAATCTGTGAAGTTCTAGATGTGGAAGTGGTGATCTCCATGATGTGGTTGTTAGAATTAGCAGCATTTCTGATCTGATAGAATCATAAAATAGTCTGGGTTGGAAGGGACCTTTAGAGATCATCCAGTCCAACCCCCCTGCAATAAGCAAAACTTCAACCTGATCAGGTTTCTCAAAGCTCCATCCAAACTAACCTTGAGTGTTTCTAGGGATGGGCATCCACCCCCTCTCTGGGCAACGGGTGCCAGTGTTTTCCCACCCTCATTGTAAGAAATGCCTTTCTCAGATTTAATCTAAATCTACCCTCTTTTAGATTATAACCATTACCATTATCCCTGTTATGTCCAAAAAGGCCCTAATAAAGACTTTGTCCATCTATCTTATAACCTGCCTTTAAGTACTAAAGACTGCACTGAGGTCTCCCAGCAGCCTTTTCTTCTCCAGGCTAAACAAACCCAACTCTCTCAGCTTTTCCTTGTGGAGAGCTGTTTCAGCCCCCTGATCATTTCTGTGTCTCTCTTCTGGACCTGCTCCAGACACGGACAAACAAGTCCATGTCTTCCTTTTGTGAAACTGTGTTCAATGTGTTGCTGCACTTCAGACCTGTGTATCACTGAGTCAAGTGCCATTAAAGCAGTTGCCTCTTCTTTATGACTGGACTGTGATTTCTGTCTGATTCTGGCATATTAAATGCTATATTGGCATGTGATTAAATGCTATATTGGCGTGATTTTTCCTTATCTGGCTACTTCTGGAATGCAGCTTAGTCTTAACTCTTCAGCACAGAACAAAAGCTTTCCTGAAACTGTTTGCACATGGCTACAAATAGAAACCTCAGGTGATTAGCAAGAGGTTTTGGCAAGTCATGCAGATACACGGGCTATTTCAGTGTGTGGTGTGGTGCTCTTGCAGAGCTGGGGGCAGGAGCATCCTGTAGGGAGGCTCTAGTTGACTGTGCAGTGCTTAATCTTTCTAATACACCCCATAATGTGTAGTGGAAGATCTAGATAATGCAAGAAAACAGTTATTTATCTGGGATTAACCTACATAAAACATTTGCATTGAGCAGAAACTAGGCCAGAATACCACTCAGTCTGATGAGGAGTAGTTGAGGGACCTGGGGAAAAGGAGGCTCAGTTCCTTCTTGCTGTCTACAGCTACCTGAAAGGAGGCTGGAACAAGGTGTAGGCTGGTCACTTCTCCCAGATAACAAGCGATAGGAAAAGAAGAAATTAGCTCAAGTTGTACCAGGAGAGGTTGAAATTGATATTAGGAGAAATTTCTTCAGCAAAAGAGTTGTCAGGCATTGGAACAGGCTGCCCAGGGAAGTGGTGGAGGTAGCATCCCTAGAGGTATTTAAAAGATGTGTAGATGTGGCAGCTGTGAACAAGGTTTAGTGGTGGACTTGGCAGTACTGGACTCAATGCTATTCAAGGATCTTTTCCAACTAAAATGATTTGATAATTCCATCGTCCTGTGAATTGCAGTGTGGTAGATTTTCTAAAATCAAAAGAGCCTTTGTGGTTCTTTCAGTGAGTGGACATTAGCTCTGGATTTTGTCTTAGTACCCCTTTTTTTAGTTTGACTTAGTACTTGAGCTTAGTTCTACAGTCTATGTGTATTGATGTTCTTGTATTAAAAAAAAAAAAAAAGAAAAGAAATCAACTTTAGCTTCCCAAACACCCAAACAAACACACCAAATAAGTAGAGCACAATTAATATAATCTTTTTAACGAACAGGTTGGCTGGTTATCAGTACTCCTTATGAAGAATAGCCTGCCTGTTTTTCCAAACTCCTGCTCTGTTAGTGGTGCACAAGGCATTCTCCTGAAGATTTATTATGGTAGGAGCTACAGAGTAATCCTGGGTAAATAGATTTATACATGTGACACTCTATTGAATGGGAGATTTATACTTGGCTATTCCATTGCTGCTCATTACCATATGATGTTTCATTGAATGCAATTACATGTCTGCCTCTACTCTTTAAAGTCCAGAAAGGTTTTGCAATATTACCATCTTCCTCTGCTCAGCAGAGGCTCACAAAGAGGCACTTTCCCGTGTGATGGATGGGGTTTGAGGGTGGCTTTGTCCCTGGTAGGCCTGCATGTGTGAGGGAAGGTGGGTTTTGGCTGTTAGCAAGACTCATGGAGCTGTCCTGCTGAAGATGTTTGAGTTTTGCTCAACTTCGCCTGAACTCTTAGAGAATTGCACTGCAGAACTGACCTGGTCTTATAGGTTGTTAATTGTGAAGATCTTTGTAACTCCTACAAGTTTTAAAGAGGTGTAGGTCTTACCTCATGATGAATTTAGTGTAGCGTATTCATTACACCAGCTCAAGATCGCAATATTTTCTCTGACACTAGAAGGATGATTTAGATTTTTATTAGCTGATATTTTTCACCTAGTTTCTGTGGCCCATATTTTACTGTTTGCTGCCATTATCTGCTACATTTTTAATCAGAAAACATGAAATCAAAATAATTATTTTCCTGCTTTGGAAATCAACGCAATATAAAATCTTTTGAAAACTATACCCTAAAGCAATGGGGTTTGCTAGATATTTTATTTAGTGCAGATATTTTGTGAGACACCTTGGCTACACTGAGGTCTGTGGCAAAACTTTCATTGGCTTTGAAAGGACTGGGACTTTACTTCTTATTTTCTGTTTGCCTGTAACTTTTCGTTCCTGGCTATTGCATATTACCTCTTTAATGATTTGTCTTCAACGTGCCTTTTAGAAACTATCACTTTTTTTGTCCATTACTTTTCATTTTCTGTTTGCCTGTAACTTTTCATTCCTGGCTATTGCATATTACCTCTTTAACGATTTCTCTTCAACGTGGCTTTTAGAAACCATGACCCTTTTTGTCCACGGTCAAGCCCTGTGTTGCTGCACCCCTGTGCTCTGAGACCTCATTCATAAACATCTCTCCGAGCAGGGCTCTTTATGCCGTGTCCAGGGATGCGAGAGAATCCCGAACAATAGCGAGGCCGAGACAAAAGCCGGCATTGTGGAGAGGGCGCCGGGGCGGGAGGGCTGAGGGGCCCGGGAGCCTCTCCGGGCCGGGACCATTGTGCCCTAATTGGATTGCTGCTGGTGCGGCCGGTCCGAGGGAGCGGGACCCGCCGGGGCCGCTGCATTAAACCCGGCCGCCATTGGGGGAGGCCGATGACCTTTAGAGTCCGTGCTGTTGAGCGAGACCTAATACGGTGCGAATGCACCAGGTTGCAACTTTATTAGTGATTAGACCCAGAGATAAGCCGCAGCACGTTGCCTAATCTGCAGAGTCTAATTCCAGGCATGGAAGCCGGGGATGCTGATGCAGGCCGAGCGCCTGCTCAGGCCGGGGGAGCTGCAGTGGCTGTAGGCAGCCTGAGAGGGAGTTTCTGAGGGACATGGGTGTGCTGATCAGCCCCTGCTGAGAGGAAACTTCTGAGGGACCTGGGTCTGGGACAGGTTCTGATCAGCCCCTGCTGAGGGGGAGTTTCTGAGGGACCTGGGTGTGCTGATCAGCCCCTGCTGACAGGGAGTTTCTGAGGGACCTGGGTGTTCTCATCAGTCCCTGCTGAGGGGGAGTTTCTGGGTGACCTGGGTCTGGGGCAGGTTCTGATCAGCCCCAGCTGTGGGGGATGCTGGGGCAGGGAGGCAGCCACAGAAAGTGTGGAACTGGGGGCAGAGTCATACAACTGGTGACTTCAAACCCAGCTTAACATTTGCTACAGCTGATCAAGAATATTCACACTGACCAAGGGTTGCTCCTTTTGGACGAAAATAAAGGTGCAGGCTACAGGTTCAAAGTGACTTGTAGAGTATTTAAGAGGGAAACAAGCTCTTCCACATTTCAATTTTTGCATCTGAGGCTGTTCCAGGTGCTATTCTGAGTTTTTTGTCATCTTTTTAGACTGGACTCCCTTTCCTGTGATCCAGGATAATGTCCTAGGTGGATTTGGCCCGTGGTGATTGATCCATGCTGGATGTATTAGTCTGTGACTGAATCCTAGTAATGTGTCTGCATGAATGGTGGTGGAAAATGTCAGAGGTTGCAGGCAAGATGAATCACCATAGGCCAAAGGCTAAGACAGCACAGCAAGTGTGATGCTGTGGTATGCTCCGTTATTGGATTTCTTCCAGGGACTGCTCTTTGAGGAGCTTTGGCCTCATGGTGTGTTGCAGAGACCTGCTGCTTGGTGCCATCCTTTAAAGCATAATGTGGGAGCCTCCAGTTGGGATCGTATGCAGATCTTGGGCTGTGTTACAAATATATGCATTGAAATGTTTGGCAGATTCACTCTGCAAATCCAGACAAGCCCATGCAGCCCAAACTTTTAAATCTGTGGCTTGGAAATCTGCCTCTCACAGCCACTGCAAACTGCCTTGCTCTGGACTCTCTTGGATGGCATCTGTCTTTTCTTCAGACCCACCTGGACAAGTACACAAATATGATCTAAGAAACTAGCTTGCTAATAGCCAAATCCTCAAAACTTTGTTGTTCGGAGGAGCTAGTTTTGACCTTTATTTGGGCAAACGGGTATTAAACTAATCCCACCCAATCTCTGTGGTGACAGGATGACCTATTTCTTTTTAATCTTATAAAATGAAGTTGTTAAAGTTACTGCATCTCACTGTTTTTGCCCCTTGCCTCCAGGCAAAACCCATTTGGGATTCCTGCCTCTCTAGTTTTTCTCTTAGCCCTTCCTGTGTTTTGACTTGTATTTTGGAACACCTGGTTCTGTATTTGGGACTGAAAAGGGGTGAGAAGCTTCATTTGTTGTAAAAGAAGTATCACTGGGCTAACATATACCCCCAGGCGGTAGCAGGCCACAGAAGTTAGAGATTCTGGAGAAACCAAAATCTTGTCTTTGTGCAGTTAATTTTTTTAGTTTGTTGGAGGGAATTTGGAGATGTTAAATTCTCCAGTGGTCTGTTCAGGACTGGGAAGTGACCTGGGCAAGGCCTGGCTGTAGGTGAGACCTTGGTAGGTCCCAGGTCAGCATCCCTGTCCCTGGGGGAGCACTTTGTTGTGTTTCTATGTCAGCTTACCTGTGGCTTTGCATTGTTTTCCCTTTTATCACCCAGCCAGGGCTTGTTGTTGGACCTTTGCCTCCAGAGTTTTGGAGAGAAGCCACTGACTTCCCTTTCTCTCTGTTAATGCAAGGCAGCTTTGCATTAACTAGTCTTCTTCTCTGTTCTAAAAAGTGTGAATCAAGAGAAGTTTCTCTTGCTTTAAGTAAATGTTGGACTGGACTTGATTTTGTGAAGTCAAAATCTGTGAATAGCAAATGATACAAACTAAATATCTGGTGCCAGGTGGCCTGTCCAGGCCATTTGGGCATCTTACCCGGAGGTGTAAAGTGGATATTGTTCCGCCAGCCTTGTGTTTCATGCATCACCTTCCCTCAGGATAGGTTTATGCTTTGTTCTGGAGGTGCTTGGAGAAGGTGAAGCAGGAGCTGAAGCGGAGAGAAGTTACTCAGCCCACAACTTCGTGTCTTGTTTGTGATGTGGGTGGGTGATGTGTGTGGGTGATGTGTGAAGTGGGTGGGTGATGTGTGAAGGTTTCCTGGACAGATGCAGATTTTGGATTTGTAGGTCCGTTTTTTGTTTTCTGCTTGAATGCTTTACTCCAGAGCAGTGTTACTGCTGCTGTAGACACCTCCTATGCCATAGCTTCTGCTGGAACTGATTGGAGCAGGATTGCTCCTAAAGCCTTAAGAGAAGCCTAAAGCCTTCTACCTCAGAAAAGGGGAACTCTAAGACAGCTCTGTTGTCTTAGAAGGTGGTGTTGTGTCTTCTTCCCACCCAGTTCCTTGGCGATAAGGACAGCAGAAGCAAGACAGTTGAGAGAACAGCTTGTATTGGTCCTGTGAGCAAGCATTCATGTCCTGGGAGGAGGTTTAGTGAGCAGCAGGCTCCTGAGCACCTGCTGGCAGCTCCTTTCAGGTGCTGCATCCTCTGCTGCCAGCCCTCAGCACCCGCAGCCATGGGGGCTTCCAGCACCGTGGGGTTGGGAAATACTTTGTTTGCTAATCTCCAGACAGTGTGGCCTTGGTTAGATAAATCCATGCCCATAGGCAGCTTCCTGGGGCTCATTATAATACTAATTCAGTTGAATTCCTAATTAGAGACCAGTGGTTTCGTGTAGGTATTTGAAGTTGGTGTAACTTTCTTAGGGTGGAGGAATCATCCACTGAAAGCTGCTTTGGAGACAGAGGCAGAAATGAGATGGAAATCTAAAAAAGGATGTCTATAAAATAAAACATCCATTGTAAGTGTGTTGTATAGCTGGTGTATTACTTCACATCAGTCAGGGTTTGGAATTATTATTTTAGTTGACTTTTTGTGTGCAAAAATGTCCGTAGATGAGGAGATACTTCTACCTTGAAATACTAGGAAGGAGAGTTTTCAAGTCCAAGTCCAGTGTTTCTCTCTTGGAGTAGGTGAGAGGGCTGCATCAGATAATTTGAATTGTGATTAAATAAAAACGGGCTTCAAGAGACAGAGAGAATCCAAACCAAGCCTTGTCTGATAACTATGGAGAAATTCAAGCAGGGCCCCTCTTTGACCATTCAGGGTTGGATTATGTCCGAAACAAGCAGAACAATAATTAATTATAGCCCATGTATTTTAATTTTGTAAAGTGGAAGAAGCAATCTGTCTACACTGTACCATGTCCTGGTTAGGCTTGTGATCTCTTCTATTTATATTGCCTCTTCTGTTTGAAAGGGCTGCTTTAGAAGGGTTTAGTTCAGGGAGTGATTGTGCATGTGTTTTTGTGTTGGTGTTGCACTCTATCATTGCTCTAATGGGTCTCTGGGGAATGTGATACAATAGTTAATGCCAGCTATGCTGTTAAAGAATAGCTCTTTCAGGAAGGAAGTGAAGAATAATTTATGTACAGGAAAACAGAGCAGGTATACAGAGAACAATAAAAATGGATAAGCTGTGATTTCATTAAAACAGTTGAGCCAAAAGTGGCTCGGACTCCATGATGCCTGCTGGTGCCCTCCTGCCAGTGGCAGTTCCATGAGGATGCTCCATGGATGGCCTGTGGCTGGGGCTCCAGGGGCTTGAATGCTCAGGAGGACACAGTGAAGAGTGGGCCAAAACCCAGAGCTGTTCAGCCAGTGCTGACATATGCATTCAGCAGCCCAAATGCAGTGTCCTTGCCCATGCACTGCCAAAATCCTGCACTGGAAAGGGTTTCAGGAGGGAAAGAATGTTACCCCTAAGTACAATTCTGGTGTGAGGAGCAGTGGTGGAGCTTGTTTATACAGAGAATGGATTATAAGCTGTGATCTGCCTTTTGATTGTACCAATACGCTCACTCTTATCTAAATAGATTTGTGCATTAGCGTACTTAATTATCTGCTGGACACTCTCAACTTTTGTTTGGATAGCCTTCCTTTTGTATTTAAAGGTAAATAAATACTGATAGAGTAGATTGGGCTCCATGTGGGCTATGGCTTGAACAGGAGTCTCTGCTGTGGCTGTGCTCCTGTGAGCTCCTCAAATAAACAGAAACCTTCTCCAGTGCTACCGGGACTACTCCCCCACCACTAATTTTAAAAGTAACCTATAAATGAAAAGCGTATCACTCTCTTTGTTCCAGCATTTCACTTTTAGAGGTGGTTTACTTTTGCAGTGCACAGCTGAAATGGCAGCTTTTGAGTAGTCCTTTCCTTTAGTCACAGAGATGTATTATTTAAGTGTAAATACATTTGCACGAGAAGTGGTATCCTGTGTCTAAGCTGTTGGGAAGTGATCACTGTTTATCTTGTCATAGAAACTTCTTACCCTTTCTGCAGGCTTCACCTGGCCACCCCCACCTCCCCTTCCCCGAGCCCCAGCCCCTCTCTCCCCATTTCATGTGTGTGGTGGCCTCTCAAGCAGAGAAGGCATGAAAGCAAAGAAATCCCAGTTGCAATCTTGTAAAGAAACAGACCACCTATGTGATGGGGCACCTGGGCACGTAGGTCAGCAGTATATTTTGAGAATGTGGATTACCTGTGGTGGGGCTGCAGTTCACATTCCCATATGACAGGGGATGGGATAATGCTATCTGGTACCTCTGGCTATAGCACCCTATCGCTTTTCTACTGAAGTTCAGACGGTAATTTTAAACCATGGGAAAATATTTTTTCTCTTTGAAGAGTATTGTTAGTCACTTGAAGTCTCCTCCCTTGTTCCTTTGCTGAGTGCATCAGCCCTCGATCAGATTGCGGGGAGCCCAGGATTCCCTGGTGCTGTGGGAGGGGACTGCCCACGGCAGGGGACAGAGGGGATTGGCATTGCTTTGCTTCTGGGTTTGACTCATGTGATTGTGCTGCCCTGTGTTTGTGAGGGCAGGAATGCGACAGACACTTTTTGAGTTATTCTTGGATCAGATTAGCCAACATTTCAGAAGAGAACTTCTGCAAATTCACAAATTACAGTTAGGTCAAGAAAATACTAATTGCCTGCAATTTTCCTTCTACCCCTTCTCACCTCCCAGCGTATCTGTGTTCCCTCACTGAATAATATTCCACCTCTCTGGAAATGTAGTCAAATGACTGCATGAATTTCAATGGAAGTGTCATTACAGTAAAAATGCTTAGTGTGTTATGTACTGCCAGGTGTTATTGGCACAGGGGGGAAATCTGCACTTTAACAGATCCTTGGCTTAATAAAGAAGTGAAAATGATGCCTGGTATCTTGGTTAGTTGGGGTTTTTTTTTAAATGAAAAAGCTATCCCTGATCTCTTATGAACAATGCACAGTCACTATAAAGTACTTGCATTTCAATAGTACTGTTTTTTTCTCTCAGTGCTGGGTTGAGGGAGATCTGATAATGCAATCCAGGGTGGAAAACCTTGAAAACTTGAGCTGTTAAAATAAAACACAACGTGCTGTGTTGCACTAAAAGATAAGGCTATAAAGGTGTGGTGCTTATTTTTGTGGGTTTTTCTTTTCTAGAGGCAAGAGGTGGGTTTGACAAAGTCAGAGCAGGGAGTGGCGTGGAGGCAAATTTGTTGCTGGTGGAATTGCGCTCATTACAATTGTGTGCTACCAGGCCATAGATCCATTTATGTTTGTTAGAAATATTAGGTCTCTTCTAGAAGATAATGAGTGATGGTAGGAAGCAACTTGTGAGATTAATGTAGTACCTTTTTGAAGCTTTCTGCCTTTTTTTTCTAAGCTCCTGGGAGCTGTTTCCACCGAACACCTCTCCAGTCCCGGGGAGGGTAAGGAAATCCCCGCCTGCAGCCGGGTGTGTGCCAGGCGTGATGTTGCCCTTACGGTAAAAACAAACCTCCAAAAAAAAAAACCGCCAACAAAACCAGAGCTTGTGCAGCTTCAAAGGAAAGGCAGGGCTGTGGCAAGGGTATGCTGAGAATCTGACCCTGGGAGCACAAAGCCAAAAGGGCAGCGGCAGGAGCAGGTTATGGCCATCCCGGCACAGCGGCTGTCAGGCTGTTTGTTCAGTTGCAGTTTAATTAAAAGCTGGGGTGGTTGCAGCCACATTGTTATTTATTTATTTGTGCTGGTAGAATCTCTTCTCTTTAGGAAGGTTTAGGTTTCTGGAAGGGAAATGGTCTGAGTGTTGAAGAAGCTTTTCTAAATAGCTTGTGGCATTGCCTGCTCTCCAAGGACCTCAGTCCCATCTTCTTTGGTGGGCATGGTCCAGTGATAATCTCACAGATACAAAACTGACGGTAATGTTGTTTAGATAGAATTAATTTGTATAGTATTGTAGAAATATTTAGGTTGGAAAAGGCCCTAAAGATGACTGAGACCAGTCCTTAACGCAGCACTGCCAAGTCCACCACTAACCCATGCTACTAAATGCCTCATCTGCACCTCTGTTAAATACCTCCATCACTTTCCTGGGCAGCCTGTTCCAATGTTGGATGACACTTTACGTGAAGAAAGCTTTCCTAAAAGCCAGTCTAAACCCCTCCTGGAGCAACTTGAGACCATTCCCTCTTGTTTTTATTAGGATCATCTCCTTCTACTGGAAGCTAGAGACACAGAAAATGCCCTTTCTTGGTGAGGGAATATTTTCCTTCCCTGGTGCAGATGCCAGGCCAAAGCTCACCCTCTGCCATTTGTGTCCCTGCCTTGTTACTGCTGTTTCTGTTCCAGAAGGTGAAAGCACCAATCCAGATATCTGTGTGATCCAGTTAGATCTGGACAGGCACAAACATTCCCAAAAATGTGATAAACTGATAGATTTTTTTCGAGCGTTAGAGTGCTGTCAATCCATTCATACCAGACAATTTTTAGATCTATTTTGTTTCTGTGCACCAAGGCCTGTGATCTTGATGACATTCATGATTTGACTTTTTTGTGAGGTATTCAATTAGAATATTGCATTAAAATTCTGCTGTCTTTAATGATACATACTCATGTACAGGCAGGTAATTACACATAATTTTTGTGGGTTTTTTCTGAGATAGACAACAATCTTCACGTATACTAGGATGAGTGACACAGAACAATCTTTCATCGAGTATGCCTTAATTAATACAAATGTTAACTAGTCTTACAAATAAGTCTCATTTAAATGTCAAACATTTGTTATTCTTTGCCTATGAGTAATTTTTCTTGCTTGCATGTGTGTGAATTAAGCATATGTTTTGAAATCATTAAGTATCCGAGGTCACAACTAAAAATAGGGAGGTACATTGTTTGTTTGCCGTCAAGGGTAAAAGAAATTCTTGATTGCAGACACTTTCTTGCTGCGTGGTGTTCAAGGGAGAGAGAAGTGCTCTGAAGCATTTGTGTGGAGCTATGGGACCTTCCTGAATGCTGGAATTCGTAGGTTAGGGAAGAATTTTTTACTTTTCATTACAAATTTCATTGTTTGTACAGTCTGCACCAGAACCATCGCTGTATGGGCGTCATTCCCAGCTGCAGAGCTGCGAATCCAGATATGCTACTTCAAAAAAGGATGAGTGACAAGGCAGTGACAAGTCCTTCTATTTGCTTTCCCTCTGTATTCACCAGTGTATTTATCCTATTGCCAAATGATCAGCAGAGAGGTAGTTACAAACCTTTGCATTTCAATAGTCTTTATGTGGAAATAAGTGACAGCAGCTTGAACCCTGCAAGCCTGTGTTGATCTCCTGTGTCCTGGTGGTGTTGGTCCCGTGTCACAGTGACCAGGGGAGCCTGCCCTGCTGCAAGCTGACACAGAGCAGCTCTTCTGCTGCTGGGGTGCTCAATCTGAGGTAGGGCAGGCTGCTGGTGGCCTGCTTCAGCCTGTCACTGCGGGTGGGAATACTTGGAAGGGTCATTGGTCAGGATGTTTGGAAGTGTCTCTGTTGGGGATTCTTGGAAAAGTCCTTGTTGGAGATTCTCAGAGAAGTCCTCAATAAGGACACTTGAAAAAGTTCTGGCATGACCAATTCTTTAAGCTATTTATCTGGAATGGATGATGGTTTTATTTCCTTCAGGGATCTCTCACTTGCAGCTTTTGCTATTTTAAGGGGTGAAAAGCAAGGTTTTCCTGTAGTGAAGGAGGTGAAAAAGGAAGGTTTTGTAGGAAGCCACAAGGCAAGTGCCAAGATGCTGCTTTCCAGTTGTGCTTTAAGGCTTTGTGCAGCTGCTGCTGGTAAGACAACTGGTTTATGAAAATGCTGCTGGAGCTGTAATCCTCTCATAAGCTTGGCCATGGGATTGTAAAAGCACCCAAAGGAAAACCAAGCTTCTTCTGCTGGAAAGTCCATCCAACACAGAAATGCTGGGTCTGGAGTGTTTAGACCTACAAGCCCCCTCATTGCTGCAAGCTCAGGAGAACTGGCTCTTGCCTGAGCTGGCTTTCCATGTCCTCTGTGGCCTGGCCACTGAAGCTGCTGGATGAGATGGAGGTGCAGGAACTAAGTAAGTGTCAGAGCTGGAAACTGGAAATGATGCTCTGCATCTAGGAATGCTACAGGGAAGAAGTCTACAAATGTTGGCCTTTCCTGCAAAACTTTTCATATCCATTTATACTTCTTCACCACAGCACAGCATTTTTTGATTCTGTTCTCTTTGTGGAAGAGACTAGGACAAGGTGAGGGTGAAGCTGCAAGGAGCAGTGGTCTGTGGAGGAATGCAGAAGTTTAAAGTGTGGAGCAGGGCTGCCAGGAACAAGTGGACTGGGGCAGTTGTTTTGGAGCAGAACTGCTCCCCAGGCAGCCTGGTGTGGGGCGAGACTGACCTGGCTCACCTCCTCCCCACTGCCAGACCCTCTGCTTCCTCTGATGCTTGGTACTGGGACCTGGGAAGAGGCCTCTGATTATTTTATTGCTGAGTTTAGGGCTGCTTCTGGAGCTGTCTTAGGCACGATGCCTTTGAGGAGGGTTAGCCTGTGCTTTGATTAGGCAATCTGTGCTTCGGGCAATAAAGAGCCTTAATTCTGCACTGAGAGTTTTGCAAAACAGACATGAGGCCTGGAAAAACAGATATTCGAGTCAAGGAGTTCATCCTGGGCTGCTCAGTTCCAGGCACAAGGTAGGAAAAAAGTATTTCAGTGGTTCTAATCCCTTGCAATATCATGGTCTTGGGTGACAACAGAAAAAAAAAATTGCAAGATTTTTCTCCCCTGTAATGAAGGAAATAAAGAGTGACCCATTGGACTGTCCATAACTCCCAACTTGTCACGGATGCTCTCACAGATTCCCCTGCCAGCCTGGGTTCCTGCCTTGAAACACATCTGATTTATCTAATCTCTGCTAAAGCATCCTAAGTGATAAGGGATGCTTTTATTTCTCCATTCCTCCTCGTGCTGTCTGGGAGGCCGCAGTATTTCATAAAAGCACAAAGCTGCTGTTTTAGGCAGCAGCTTAGTAGGCTTGTTAGCTACTTGAATCAGGTGTCCTGTCTTCTTCCAGGTTTTGTGCAGGACTGATCCCACTGGCAGCAATAAATAACAGCAGTTCCCTGTTGTGCAGATGGGATATTAAATGGTCCTTGCTTGGGGTAGCGAGCCAGCCCTGGGGGTTACCCACAGTTGGGTTTCCAGTGGCTGCATTGAAATTTTTGGTGACACGGTCCTGTTTGTGTCCCTCAGAGCTTGGTGTATATCAGGGGTGGCTGTCAAGCTCTGAATTGCCATCCCTTGAGCTGGATTGCAAGCTGATCACTCTGCAGAGCTGCCAGAATGTGCCTGTGACATGCTCTGGGATGGACTTCAGCACCTGCCGGGCTCTGAAGTTGTACTTGTGGGGCCAGACTGGAGCTGCTCCCTCAGCCTGAGCCTTCCCCGGAGCCAAGCCAGCAAAATGGGTTCAAACAGGCTGCTGCTAATCTGCTTAATGTCTCGACATGAAATAGCACATGAAATAGCACATCGTCTGCTGCTGCTGGTGGGAAACAGGGCTCTTATCACTGCTGGTTTCAAGTGCCCGGTCACGCTGCCAAAACAGATACAATTCAAGTCACAGAGATGATCTGATGAAATTAAAATGAAAAATTTGGCTTATTTATTTATTTATTTATATTTAAGACAAGTCATCCTTCACTCAAAAGAGCTGAACTCCTCAAAAAAAATCTCCAGCCTTCAGCTGTGGCTCATTTGATGCTTTTCAGTCTCTTTTTGTGGTTCTTCTCTGAAAGGAGAGCTGGGGATGAGTGCAATGCTGGGAGGGAGGAAGAGCACATGGTGCTTGTCCTGCTCTGTTCTCACATGCTTCCAGGACTGGGAGGTGGAGGAATGGGAGCCTCCCAAGGTGTGTCATTGCTGCAGTACATACGCAGGTCTGTGGGCTTGGTGCCTGCGTCTGGTGTTTGTTTGCTCTCTCCTGTGCTGTTCCTTCTGTCCTTCACTGCAGGAACATGCTGTACATCACTGTCCTTGGTGGAAGGAGCGTGGTGGAGGTGTTGAACTTGTGTGATGGCATCAGAGCAAAGATGGAAGGGGCTGTTTCTTCCTTGGCTGCACTGGCATTGTTGTGGTGATGTGACTTATATGTGTTTAGACAAGGCTTTGGGCAGAAAAGTGGCATTTTTGGAGATGGTTGGCCTGATGGAAGACGTTGCTGTTCCCTGCAGAGTGAGACCAGCTCATTAGCGTGTCTACTGATCTGCCAATGGAGCACAGGTTGCCTGGATGAACTCTTCACTTTCCTTGGCCAGAGCCAGCAGTCAAGCTGCTGGGGCAGAAGTCTGCATTTTGTTATAAAGGGAGCAATAGGCATTTGTGATTTTGTTTGTTTAAATACATATTATTGAAATTAAAGTAAATCATAAAACAGCAGCACAAAAAGGCAGAGAAACAGCAAGAAATGAAGATGTGAAGGAGGAAGAACATCAGGAAAGTCTAGAAGAGATGAAAATGTAGACAGGATCCAAGAAATAAATGCAAGGCGAAGGTGCGGTCAGACATGGCTTTCCTTGAGCACAGGGGGTGCAGACCCTCTCTCACAGCCATGGGAGCCATGGCTGTGGGTGCACTGCAGGATCTGTCTGCCTTGGAGGTAGTGAGTGATCTCCCAGGTCAGGGTCCAGCCTCCTAACTCCCCTTCCATCAGCAGGGGTGCAGTCTGAGAAAGGACCATTTGCTGAGCACTAGAAGAGACCAGCCATACAGCTGTGATCTCTTAGTGAAAGAGTAGAGACTTCAGTGGATCTTTTCTTTTGCTTGTGTTTGAAAAAAAATAGAGATGAGAAGCCTTTTCTGAAGCATCTTGGTCTTTTCAAAGCCTACAGAAGATTTATTTTTGCCTGTTCCACCTATTTGAAAAGATGTGGGAAGACAGGTAGTGCTCCGCAGCACTCACAATGTGTGCTTGAGCTCTTGGTACAATAGCTAATGAGATTGCTATCAAAACCTAGTCAGTGATTTATACCAGGGTGGCTGCTAACATCAGGCTTATGGAGTGCTCTGGGATTTGAATAAAACTTTGTGTTTTTATAAGATCTTACTCTCCATACTTTAATAAACAGCATTTCATTGTCACAGCTTAAGAATGTCCAACTTCTTCATCTGAGGGCAGCATTTCAGCACATCACATCCTTATTTGTCTGTGATGTTCTGCTTCACTGCTGCTGTCCCACTGTGGGGTGAAAAACTTCAATGCAAAAGCCCAAGGGCCTTAAAAAAAAAGAAATCTCTTGTCATAAAACTATATTGCTTTCACACAAATGTGGAACATGACCAAACTCTTCCTTAACAGCTACTTAGAACAAGTTTTTAATTGATAAGGGAATCACTTTTTTCTCCCCACCCTGCTCTTTGAGAACTTCAGAAACCATGCTCTCTTACACAGTTGTGTGGGGTGAGTTGTCATCTGCTGTTCTCAGGCTGAGTTAAAGGTTTTGTGGGAGCCACCTGAGGCTTTGGTGACCACTGTGGTTAATGTGTTCAGTCTCACCTGTCTCTGTGTTAGGAACTGACCTTGGGCTCCCTGCTTTTGTGGTGCCTGGGGTAATGGGGCTGTAAGCACTTCAGGAGTCTTTAAGCACTTCCCCAGGAGAAATAACAGTTCAGTATTATGCAGGAGAGCACAGGCAGCTCCCAGGTATGTACATGGGGAAGGTGGATGGATTGTCACAGCCCGAGGTGGGGCTGCTATACCTTAGTGGGCACCACTGCAGGATTTCATGCACTTGTTGCAATTATTCTCTGAGCAGAAACAGGGAGGCAGCCCTTGCACAGTTGCCACAGTCCCTTGTGTGTCCCTGCTTCAGCTGTGATATTTCCAGTCATTTGGGGATGAAAAACTTGACTTTATTTGGTGTCTGAACAGGGGCTCAGACAAGACTTGTCTGTCTGTGACTAGGCTTATAATGCAAATAACAACTACATAATAATAATAATATTGAAGGGAAAGATTGCTAGCAGGATTAGGATTGCAATCTTGGTTTTTTTCCCCAATTTTTCCTGAGGTTTTGTTGTTAGGTTAATGCTCATCGGCTCTGTCTGACTGCTTGTCACGCAGCATTTACACAGATGGATTCTTGTGCATTACTGACATCTTTTTACAGAGGTTCATGAGATGAAACTGTGTAGCTGCTTCACTTCAGAAATGCTCTTTTCAATACTTCTGGGGTTTTGTTTCCCACCATTGTTCCCTCCCTGTAGGACTGCCATTTAATATGAATTGGAGCTTCAAAACAAGCCCAAAGATGTCCCTTTCTGTCAACTCTTTGGGGTGGAAAGAGGGAATTTGAACTTTTTAAACTCAACAAATCTATTAATTTACTTTGCTGAAGTCAAGCTACCTGCCTCCCTCCAGAAGCAAGGTGGCAGATCTGGAAATGGATTTGAGGAGGGGGCTGAGAGGATGTAGGCACACAGTTTGTGGTAGTTGGGAGTGGGGCTGCAGCTGAGCCTCATCCCCAGTGGGCTGCAGCTGTGCAGGACAGGTGAACAGTGTTGAAGGTGATGAGCCATGGAGTGCCCAGGTGCACTGGGCAATCACCAAAGGGCACAAAGGTGCAATGCATGTACGATAAGGGTGTGAAAGAATGAAAGATTTTTCTTATACTTTTGCTGAAGAACAAGAAAGTGTAGCTGCTTGCAGCCTCCTGAAGTGACATGATGTTACCCTGTATGGGCAGTTGTCACCTTCTGGTGGTACAGTGTTACTCTGTGTGGGTGAATGCTGAAAGCCTTCTGAAATTGTTTAGTGATTCTCTGTGTATCATGGCCATCTCAGCTGTGACATGTGCTGTGACAAGAGGGAGCCTAAGGACCAGCATTCCCAGTCCCTAGCCATGTCCTTCAGCTGTGGGACAAGGCCTTCTTCTCTCACCCACTTCTTTTGTTGAAGAGGTGGCCAAGGGCAGTTGGTGCTAGAGGTGGTCCAGGCCAGGTAAAGGTGAGCTTCTCCCACTTGGACAGGGGAATGAAGAGGCTGGTGGCTTGTGTTGATGTGGTTTGTGGTTTTAGTCCCTTTGACAGAATGGGAAAAGCAGCAGTTGCTGGATTCTGGTTGTATTTCTGCCTTAGCTGAAATGGCCCTTTGCCCTGCTGTTTTCTGATGTTTTCTTGCACCTCTTGTGCAAGTGTGGAAGTAATGTGATTTTGGGAGAATAGGTCTGTAGCCAAAATTCTCAGCAATGTCAAAGTGCTTCATACTCCTTGAAAGAAAATTGAGTACTTATAGCTATATCTGATAATGATGTTGATTGCTTTGGTGAATTATTTGCTCTATTAGTTGGCTAATGTCCAGTCTCAGACGTAGAGGAGGGACTGACCCTTGTGGTAGCAAAAATATTGTGACTGCTCCAGAGCATTTTTATTCAGAGACTGGAGGCAGCAGGGTCCCATTGTCACTGTGTGTTGTATCACCCAGCCCCAACCAGTGCTTCTGTAACACCACCTTGGGGCCTGCAACCAGTAATTCTGCACTTGCATTGGGGTTTTGTGTTCAGATTTTCCCTAGCAACTCTCTGAAGTAAGGGATGCGGGAAATTGCAGATCTGGCACTCCCAGTCTTGGGTCCTCTTGACCCTTTCAGAAATGGAACAAACATTGTCTGACGCGTTAAAACCTTCCCCCGCTGGGCAGTGTAGATGGGAAGCTGAGCGTGTTTAGTTCTTGCAGAGCTGAGCTGTTAAATTGATAGTGCCTGTAGTTACTCTCGTGAAGGGAGAGAAACATCTTAAATCTTTAAACCTCTCAAGCCCATCCTTTCATGCCATGCTGTGAGAATGTGTAAGTGTATCAGAAGAAATCCTACCTGAATGTAGCCATGGCAAGATGTGCTTGCAGATCTCAGCCTTCTACTGAGCGTGAACCAGTGCCTGCCAAGGTCACTCATGGGGGTCTTTCAAGGCTGCTGAGGGCTGTTGTTAGTGTACCTGGCTTTTGAAAGCATTGCACGTTTCAGAAAACCACAGTTATGTTGTAGTTGCTCCATTCACACAATGGAGATCCCAAGGATTATTAGTTTCTGTGCTGAAATATTTTTTCTAAAGTAACAGTGGATGGCATGTATGTCTGACCAGATCTGTTTTGAGCTCTTGGATGAGTGTGCTTTGTGCTTTCATTTTATTCAGATTTGGTTTAACTAATGAGAAGCACAAGTAAATGTTCTTTGTTGCCTAGAGGGAGATCTTGAATGTGGATCATTAAGAAATGGGGTCAGATAAAGAAGAGAAAATACCACTGTCCCCAGACTGGAACTTGCAAACCCATGCACTGTGCAACGCCCCACGGAGCTGGAAATCTTCTGTCAATGCTCATATGACTGTGATGGTCTGCAGTGATGATAGCAGTGCCTGGCTCCAGGGTCTGTGCTATCCCCACTTGTCACAATCACTGCGTTTCAGAAGCCTGGATTGCATTTCCTCCCGGAGAGTTTGTCTGATTGATTTCCCACAGCACATAACAATTTGAAAACGAGTTTGTTTTTAGTAATAAACCTTTATGGCTTTTGCAGAGTGGGTCTTCGCAGTCTGTTTGGGGCAGAACAGCTCCACCTGACCTCTGGTTTGGGATGAATGCCAGCCTGCAGGGAGGTAAGGCGAGGTTATCAGGGACAGGGGAAATGAAAGGTTTTTCTTACACTTAACACTTCCTGTGAGCTGAAAAGTCACAGCTTGGCAAAATATATGTTTCTCAAAAATTCTGAAAAAAAAAATTGAATTAATGTAGCTGTAAGTTATGTGAAATGAAATCCAAAGGAATTAATTAGAATTCTGAACCATATGGTCATGTGAATCTGGAGACCCACACAACTACGTTTTCGTATCTGATGTTGACACATTAAAATTCATCAGTTTGCAGGCAGAGTTGTCTTAGTTAATTTAACTAATACCATAACATTCCTGAGATGCATCATTACACCTCATAATGTAAACATAAACCAGGATGATTAGTGGAGAACCACTCACTTCAAAGAATTAATATAGCTGAAAAACTGCTTGCAATTTAGAAGGATTAAAAAAAGATGCTAAATATGTCTCCTTATGCCCCTTGTTAAAGCCAGACCTTTATCAGTTTACACAGTACCTGATTTCTGGTGGTGCATAAAAGCCAATGGCTTGTTTACACTTGTTTCTGTACCACTGAGGTGCTTGCGTGTTTGGGGTTGTCACTAACATTCTGAAATGAGAGTTTTGAGGAAGAGGTTGCTCAGTTTGTTGACCTGTGTTGTCCCCTTGGCTCCAAAAATGTGTATTGCCCAATGCAAGCTGCCCCTTGCCATGCCTTGGAAGGAAGAAATGATGCCCTCAGGGAGAGGGAGCTGGAAGGGAAGACAGCCTTTCAGCTGAAATGATGATGAGTAGCTTGGTTGCACTGTGGTGGGAAGAGAAGCCTGGCCCACCTCGCTTCTCTTTAACCAGCTTTAGGTTGGACCTTCTTGTTGGTGTCTGGTTTTTGGTGTAGGGAGGTGGAAAAGGCTCAACTCTCCCCATTCACAGGTTAAACTGGAGACTTTCTGCTCAGAGATGAAATTAAGGCAGATGCATGTCACAGGAGAGCTGGGTTCAGAAGGTTAATGCATTCTTTGATGTCTGCTTAGACACTGGGATTTTTCCCCTGATGGTGACTTGTCATATGTCTTATGTATCTGTGGTGTGTGCATGTACCAAGAGACAGAACTCATTCCTTGTGATTACAGAAGCCAGCTTGCAGACTTTGGTGGCTGGCAACAAAAATGTTTGTGGGGATTTTAAGATTGTTTTCAAAAGCTCTCTATTTGTGTGCACAGCTTGGGGCTGTGTTGGCCACAAGCTGACCAAGGGACACCAGTTCAGGACAGCACTGATTGTGCTTCAGAGTTTTATGTGATCCTGTTAGCTCCAGCATCATTTGGAAATCTTGTCCTTGTGAGCAAAGCCAGCTACTTTGGACCTCCTCCACTTCATGGAATACAGTGTGCAAAGCAGACATGCTCTTGTGGTTGCCTGCTTTGTTGGTAGGATCTGGGACCAGCCTCGGACAGAGCGGGCTCTGGGTTTAGCACAAAATATGCAGACATCAATAACAGGCCTCAAACGAACCAATTGATTTGAAAACTGTGATATTGACTTGTGAACCACTGTTACTAATGGATTAAGCAGCAACAGGATGTGAGTCTTTCAGGGGTCGTTTAGCTCATCTCTCTGCCCTAAGGCAAGACCACCTCATATCTAAGTAGGTGTTTTTATAGCCTGGTCTTAAAACCTCCACAGATGGCAATTCCATAACCTCAGCAGGCAGTGGCTTCCAGTGTGGCGCTGTCATTCCCAACTAGAAGGTTTTTTCTAAGCTAAATCTTTATCTGCATTTTGGGTCTGGTTTTGCCATGTCCAGTCTGCTGTGGGAAAGGAGAACAGGTTATTCTTTCCTCCTACTTGTCATGTATTTCAGATATAGTTAGCATGTCTATTCTCAGTCTTCACTAGACTAAACAACCTAGTTCCTTCAGTCATCCTTTGTAGGTCATGTTTTCTAGGCTGCAGAGAAGTCTTGTTCCCCAGTGGACTGTCAAATCAATGTGCTTCCTTTTTTGAAGCGTTATGCCCCAAACCAGCTGGCTGTGTGAGGGCGATGCTAAGCTGAGAGGGAGGAGCTGGTACAGGCTGACTGCTGGTCACCAGGAGCTCAGAGTGCCCATCTCTGTGGGGAATAATAAAGTTCTTGAGAAAGGCATCCTACTCTAGACATGCTTCATGGCCTGCCCTCAGAGAGGGAGAAACCATCTTGGCGCAGAGGCTGGTGCCTTTGAGGTTCCCATATGCCCAAATGGGCTGCTGGAGCTCCAGCAGCCTGGGCTGAGTTTCTTGACAGGGCTAGGATGGTCTTGGAAGTATCCACAAGCAGGTTCTTGCTTTTGTAGTCCTGACTTCTGTTTATGTTGTTAATAACTTTTGTATCAAGCAGAAACACATGAAAAAGAGGAGGCTGAGAGGAGTGGAGTACTTAGTTTCTCCCTTTGGCTCATCCAGCAAGCTGCCCAAGTTTCCAGAGAGCCACTCAAGATTTGACTCTTTAAAAAATTGGCAGGTTGCCATTGCTTTAGGAATTAATTTTTTTTTCTTTGTGCCTAGTGCTTCAGCTGATTTCACAAGAAACTGTTGGAGTGGGGGCAGGGGGAATACCTTGTGCAATGAAATCAAGCCAAGGGATCATCCTTATTTCCTTAGTGTGATATGGGTTGAGAGACTTCTTTTGCCTTGGAACAGCAGTTTATGCTTGGGCTCAAAGCAGACCTTACAGGGAGACAAGAAAGGGTCCAGCATGTTTTCTTCAATGGCAAAACTGGTTGCTTACCAGTCTCTCCTTCCTTGCCACCTGTCTGCTTGTCCTGCTCCAGGAATTCCAGCATCAAAAGTCAAGCCAACTCCTACACTCACACTTGGAATAAAGGATAAAACAAAGCAAGCTCCCAAAACATGGCCAACAGGTACCTTGCAGCCAAGGTACCAAGCCGCTTGCCCAAAGCAGGCATGGAGCCATGTCCCAACTGGCATTACCTGTGGCAAAGGAATGACTAAAGGAGCCCTCCAGCCTTTTTCCCAGAGCTTAGGATCACACCCCTGTGCGTTTTTCTCTCTGCTTGTTGATGGATGCCGCTTCCGTGCTTTCCCCTCCCTGAACCAGTGGGCTGGGTGCCAGCCCTGGAGTTGTGCAAGCACTCAGCCTGGCGAGGCTGCCAGGCACGGCGATGGTGCAAGAGGACACAGGGCTCTTCTTGCACCATTTGGAGTAGATAATCCTAATTTCCCTTTTTTCCCCTCCCCAGTTCTGGCAACAGTTGTAAAAGATGGAAGATAATTACCCTGTGAAACAGATTTGATTTCCTACCAGGTCTTTTGTCTCTGCCAGACACTTTTAAAACTTGAGGGTTTTGGAGGGAGAATTTCATAACACATGACTGATCGTTCAGCAGTCCACGTGTGGATCTGACCTTGGAGTGTTTATACAGACTTGGTGGAGCTGCTGAATACAAATATTTTTCTTTTTCTTCCTCTGTATTTGCAAAACATTTGGGTCTCGATCATCTGCTGTGTCGCCATTTGGAGCTGCACACGCTGACATGCCGTTTGTTCCACTGCCACACTGCAGGTTAAACAGTAACCTGCTTGAGACACTCATTACTTGGTGAAACATCTCTCAGAGCTTGAAACCAAGGCTCTGCTGCTGTACACAGCAAGATTTATGGCCTGGTGGATAAATTGGATTTAGCAGAGCTGAAGCAGTAATAAAATGATTGTATCAGATTGCAGTGTGTGAATGTAGGGGTGAGGGTCATGTAGGACTCAAATACCTCCTGAACATACTCACTTTTCTTGTACGTCCTCCCTCTCCTGTAAAATCGTGCTAAAGCAGTGAGAAAAAAACAAAGCAGTAGGTTTGGAAAGAATCACTTCTGACTGGCTGACTTCAGAAGGATGGGTAATTTTAAAACAACATCATTGTTTCTTTGAGGTTGAACTGGCCCAGAGCATTTCTTCTCCCCCTTCTCCCACCCCAAGGGAGAGATTTTATTTTCTTGCAAGTACAGGTCCTATCTGAGGAAAAAAAAGAGTGTTTTTTCTTATTAAAGGCTTTGAGGGAAACCTTCATGGAGAATTCAACTTGTGTGCTTAAATCTTTGAGAAGTGGACTGTACTTTAGTATATGTTTCTTTCTCTGCTTCTTGAAACACCTGTTACCAGAAACAGGGAAAAAGCAGTAACAAAATTCTGGCAGAGCAAAGAAGGGAGGATGGAAGATCAACACAGTCTTCCTAGTCTATCCAGCATCCCACTGGCATTACTGTTTTGGCCTGCAATTGTTTGTTTGTTGGGTTTGGACAGAAGATGAGATGTTACTGATGAAGGAACACCAAAGCTGTGGGGCGAGCTGGGCCACTAGTGCAGGCACAACTAGATGCATTTGCAAAGGGCAGGCCTGTACCTGGCTGCAAAGCTTGCTCTCAGGTTGTTGCTGTGCCTACCTGAGTATGCCTCTGACTGGCTAAAATGGCTTTTGATCTGTATTTTGGGTTTAACTGCCCATTGGTAGTATGCTCTCCCTGGCTGAGAAGGGTAACACCATATCCATATTGGAAGCTAGTCCTGTTTATTTCTGTGTCTTCTCAACTCAGAATTGATGTAGAGAGCTTCTTAGACATGGTTGTGTGCTCCAGAGCTCCCTGGGAGGGAATGAGAATCAGCCAACCAGGCACTGTGTGATCATGGGGATTAAGTGATCTCTTCCTGGCACAAGGGGATGGAGTAATGTGTTGAAGGCATCGTGATGAGGAGAGATGTCTCTTCCCTTCTGGAGCAAAGCAGCTGCCCTTCAGAGCCTCACAAAACCTCCACGAGCCTCCAGCCATGCAGGCTAATATGGATTACATTAATATAGTCAATCCAAAGATTAATTTTATAAAGCAAACTAGATTGGGGAGCAGGTTAACTTTCTCCCTTCAACCAGTTTTCATTAAAACGATTTGGAGGGTGTGCCTGTACCTTGTCATGGAGTGCAGCCCAGGGAGGGATGGATGCCTGTGGGAATGGAGGCTGTAGCGGAGGATCTGGGCATAACGTAAGCTCCTCCAGGGATGGTTGTGTGTCAGGACTTGTTCACTTGGCCACAGCGCTATCCTGCTCTACTCGCTTGAGATCTGCCCAGCGTTGCTCTTGGTTCTCCCTGCCACACCTTCTGCAGGCAACAGATAAGCGCTTTTGGGGGATGATGTAAGATTTTCCACGTATGAATGCTACAAAGTTGATTTTAGGGCAGCACAGTTAAATTATGTTCTGCCTTATAGTAAAGGGTGCTTCTTGGATAGGATTTGCTGAGTTTCAGATTTTGTCTAATCTAGAGAAATAGTTGCTGCTCCTGGGAAACAGGCGTTCCCAAAACAAATGCAGTGCTGACTGAGAGTGGTTGACAGCTAGGATGCGCAGGAGATTTATTTACATTTTATATACAAATATATATATATATCTACAAAGATAATGGTAAAAGGAAATCAATAGCCTAGAGTTGCAGTCTGAGAGGAGTGTTTCTGGACATTTTGTGGACACAGACATTTTCTGGCATTGATGACTATAGTTGGTAGAAACCCTGCTTGTTCCATTAAAAATAACGTTCATAATTGGTCAGTTCAAAATTCACCAGTACAGATCATTGCTTTCCAGAGCAGCATTTTATGCTTTTCATTGGACATTGCTTACAGCATCAGTGGACAGTGCAAGGAGAAAATGGGCTCATTAGATATGAACTTAATTGAGAGTGACATGACTGGGTATTAATATTAGTCTTGCCTCAGGCTTTTCCTTTTTTTTTCTTTTTTTTGTGTTTATAGTTACGCTAGTAGATCCTGAACATTTTATCCATTTACCAAATTCCACAACAGTACCTTCAATAAAAGGCATATGTTTCCTCTTTTGTTTCTAAATGGAGATGCCGCATCCAGGGCTCTGCCTGGCTCCAAGCACAAGTCACACTTGCTACTGGTGTGACCTTTGTGATGATATTTCTGTTTGCAGGAATCCACATTTGTGGTGGTTACGGTGGTTTATGGAATTTAACTTGGCATTTATTTTTCTGAGGAATGGTCTGGTGACAAGAAGCTGACACAGATTTCTTCGGGGTCCTGCCCCGGCCAGTCCTACCTGTTTCTCCTCCACCCTGAAATATGCCTTGGAGAAGAAACAGATTGTTAGGTGAAATGGAGGGCTCCATTTTCATTGGGACCAGGAGAAGCACGCAGGGAAGGCGGGTGGGCGCGGGGCTCCGATTGGCGCGGAGGGAGGCGCTGGTTCGTGCAAACAGCGGGATGCGCTCCTTTGTGCTGGAGAGGATTCCCGTGCAAGGCAGAGCAGAGATGCTGGCAATGTTGCTGTCACGACTGATTCTACTCTTTTTGGTACCTAGGCTTTTCTTTTAGGGCATGGTTGTTTCCCCCCACCCCTCTCTTGCCTGGCAGGGGAAGGCACGGATGCCCCTCGCAGGTGCCTGGCTCCGTGCGCTCTCCTCCCGGCCAGGGCGAACAATTATCAGAACGGTTTGTCTCACAAGTCACTGCCATCTGTGCCGGGTGCCTTGTTTGCTGAACAAAAGGATTTGGAGGGGATGAGGGGCTACGGCTTTAAAAAACTCCAGCTGAGTGGAAGAAAGGATGCTGTCACCCACTTCTAGCTGCACGCGGGAGCATTGTTCCCTCCCGGAACGTTCAGCGTCACTTTTATTACCTGCAGCCATGCCAGCGCCTGGCAGCCTGGTTTTTAATTGGGGGATAGGGTTAGATTCAGTCATTCTGCCTGCTACTGATATGTGTTGCTTTGTTTATAGATATTTTACAGGGTTTGGTCTGACAGTTTTGTCTCCTGGGTAATTAAGCTGAATTATTGAAGGCTCTGAAATTAACACTGTCATTTTTAATAATTAAAATAAAATAAATCTCAGCCTGTTTATCAAGTTAGGTTATTTCCTCTTTCTGATTTTGAAGGGGTGTGTGAACTTGTTGGGAAGAATGTGAGCATTCGGGTAGCTTGGTTTTAAAATTTTGTTTAACAAAGTATGGGGGAAAACCCTAGGTCCAGGTAAGGTCTCTTAAAACATCCAAGCCTTAAAAGAAAAGAGAGTAGGTGGGAAAACTTCAGAGTATGGTAAGCACTGCTGGTCAGATTTTTCATGCCCAAATGTTAGACAATAGGAATCTCTTGGAGATTGTTCTGGAGCAGGGGAGACGTTTAGAAACATATTTTCATTTTTTTTTGATTTGGACTGTGACACTGGCAACAAAATTTTGACTGGCCTGATTATATGTGTGTAGGTTTTAAAATTTTTTTTCTTCAAACATTCAAATTTATTTTGTCATGACTTCATTTTTTAGTATTTCTTTATTCAATATTGGAATTTCCTATTTGCTGTGGATTTGGGAATCCTCCTCATTTGCTGTCTGGGAAATCCTCAGTGGTGGATTTCCAGGAGCCTAATTTGGTTAACTCCAGTGTTAACACCAAGGTTCTGGCCTTTGTTCCCTAGCTTTAGGTCAGCTGTGCCCAGCCTCATGTCTATGAATCACTCAGGCTTCTTTCTCTTGACAAGGATTTACAAAATCTGGCTCTTAATTTTCTGTACCAGGATCAAGAGCTGTAAGCATGGATAGTGACATCCACATGTTTGTGGAGCTGCAGCAAAGAAAGGGGCTGCTCCCCATGGGGGTGGTCAAATGGGAACTGAGACACTCAGATCCCATCGCTGCTGCTGCCTGTTGGGAGTGAGCATTTTGTGAAGTGAAGGAGCAATTGGAGACAGAACAATGACCAGCAACAGTCAGAGGGTAGTTCAGGCTGGAGAGGAAATCTTTTCTCCAGCATGCTGCTCATAGCAGGGTTGTCCATAAGATCAGAGGAGGTTCTGTTGGGTCTGGAGACCATGCAGCCTCTCAGGTCAGTTGGTTGCAGTGCTGGACTGAAGGAACAAGGAAGCTCCTCAGGTCAGTAACTCATTGTGTCTCTGCTTGTGTGTATGCAAATGTCTAAAGCCACAGAGGAGGTCACAGGTGGGTTAGGACAGCTGGGGAACAGGAGAAGTGGCTGCAGGCCCAGCTAATTTAACTGGTTTGTCTGTGCACACCCAACACTTTTTATTGATAAGCATATTGCTGTATTTCCTTGGCAACAGTGTTATGGCAACAGCTGACTTTCAGTTTGCAGAGAGAAGGTAAAGGAGGGGAGGTGGTGGAGAGGCTGGCATTGGCCAGGGCAGGAGCTGGGGCCAAGGGGCTGTTTTTTCTAAAGGGAGAAATACGAGCCATGACCTCCAGCCGCTGCATGGGGCTTCAGTACCGCTCTCAAAGTTGCTGGCTGCAGCAGGACGTGTGCCAAGGAAGGGCTCTCGGATGTGGCTTTACCTTGCGAAACATCAGCAGCTCTTCAGCTTCTGCCCGGTCACCACATGAAAGAGAGGAGCTGCTGTGTGGTTAAGGCAGTGGATTGGGCCTTGTGGGACTGGGATTGGCCACAGACTTCTGGTGTGACCTTAGGCGAGCCACTTAGCTTCTCTGTGTCTGGGTTGCCATTGGCAAGATGGGGATAGGAAGGTTTGTTCCATTCAGCATGTCCAGCTGAATTATAGGCTCTTTGGGCAGCCTTGGCTTTCCTGGGCAGAATGGGGCTTCAGGCTCTGCTCTGGCTTGTTTGGGTGCTGCTGTCACAGCCAGGCTGACATGCTCAGGTAGACTTTACAAATAAGGAATACTGCCTTAGGAGCCAGGAGGACACAGGCAGTGGAGGGACACAATCCTCCCGAGGATTGCCACCCATGGGCGGGTTTGGGTGGGCTGTAGGGCAGAGTGCCTGGTCCCCAGCTTTAGGCAAGGCACAGGGGCTGTCTGGAGAAGGAGACCCTGCTCCTTTACCTCTCCATAGCTGTGCTGTTTGCTTTCTGAGTGCTCAGAGCCTCTGTCCTCCCTGCAGAAGCAGAAACACCAGCTTATCCCATTGGGTTCCTGCACAGCAGTGAGGGCTCAGACCTGCCTGGAGGGGGTTTCAGCATCTCACTTGGAGGACTTCTTTGGTCTGACTTTGCCAAGCTCAGGGGGAAAATGGGCAGGTAGAATGCATTGGAGGTGCCCAAGGCATTTTTAGGCTTCTGAGTCCTTGCATCTTACTTTTATTCATCACACCAGAGCATTTACAGGAAAATAAGCAGTATTCTTAAATAATACTGTTTTAAAAGCATATAATTTAAAGGTTTTAATATTTGTCTACCTTCTGGCCCATATTGCCTTTCATGCCTTCCCAGATGAACGGGTGAAATAGGGAATCACTGGGGCTCTGTGTGTTTATGGGGAATATTGACTAGAGCATCCCCCAAGTCACTTGCAAAGAAACATTTTAGCATTCAGATGGCAAGCCGGTACTTCAGAAAGCTCCTTCAAATGAAATATTTGGCAAATCCATTTTCACATCTCTTAAAAGTGTGGGAAGATTTTTTTTTTTAATTTGAAAATCTGGTTTGGGCCCTTGCTAATTTTCAGGAAAGACTGATGGAAGGATTATGACCAACCCTAATTTTGCAAATGAGGTAAGGGAGCAAAGCTTGTATAACAAAACCACAGGATAATGTGTCATCTTGTGCCCTTTCTTCACTCACTGGTGAATACAGTTTACTTGTAATGATGTGTGAACTTTTCTTCAAGTGAATTCTGGAATATATTTTGCCAAAGGAAAAAAAATCTCAGGACGACCAGATCTCATGATATCTCCCTGCTGTTTGGGGCATGCAAATTATGGGCAAGTTTCTAATGTGTTAAGTTTCCACAAGCCTGAACCAAATCCTTAAGGAGAAGCCAATGGGAAAGATGTTTCCCAAGACTGCAGGACCTTTTTTTTCTTTTTAGCCTTACAAAGAGTATTGGATTTGGTTTGTTGGGGTTTTTTTTTGTTGCTTTTTACTTTTAATGAGCAGCAATGGAGCTAAGACTCCCGCTCTTAGGAACACCAGGTATGAATTTTTCCATTGCAGTGTGGGCATGTTGTGTGAGCAAGGAGTGGTGGATTCAATCCACTGGGGCTCAGTGCTCCCACTATTTTCATATTGATGTCTTTGAACTGAGCACTGGATGGTGAACAGATGAAATCCTGGGTCACCAGGCAGGAGGGGGTGAGGAACTGCCCATGGGCAAGTGCAGGGCAGGGGCTGGGAGGTTCAGGGCAGAGGCTGATGTGCAGGCAGGTGCTGCAAGGGCAGGTTTGGTGTCTCTCAGGGGCTGTGACGGCAGGGAAAAAGCCTTGCTCTGGGATCACACCCCCCAGTGCTAGAAAAGCCTGACTGTCTTGTCCTGCCGATCTCCCCAGTGCTCACTTTGAATTGGCCTCTCATGCCTGTTGTCCTCCCAGAAGGCTGCTTTTCTGAGCTGGTGATCCCTGGATCTGGCTGATACCTGGTGCTGTTGTTTTCTTGGATTCCAAGTGCTGCATCCCTTTGCAGTCTGGAAACCAGGTATGAATTGTTTGCCCAATATCTTTTCCTCAGGTAAACACTGCTTTAGATGCTGCAGCTGCGTTATGCAACGCAGATAGGTGGGGACAGTTTCCCTTTCTGCCAGCAGTAGAAAGGGAAAGTTGTTTTGCTAAGATAAAAGTGGGATTTTCTCCAGTAGCTGGCTGCACAATATAACATCCCTTTTTCAACTTTGTTATCCTTGGCAGCTAGAGGTGGCTGGAGCTCTGCTCCTGAGGGGAGAGGTGGATGAATCAGACAAGATTTTCAGAATGCAGCATTTCTGACCAGGTTTTGGACAGATCCCTGATCTCCAGGGGCAAAGGAGGACACAAAATGGGCTCTGCACGCATCTGGGGCAGCACAGCATGCGGGTCTGCCCTGAGTGCTGGCTGTGCCTGCCCCTCCAGCTGTGCCTGCCCCTCCAGCTGTGCTCCTGCCCGAGCATTGTGCTGCTCCTGCCCGGGCATTGTGCTGCTCCTGCCAGCCTCTCCCTGTGCCCATCAGCCGAGATGCTGCTCCCGCCTGTGTCCTGTGCTGCTGCCCCGGGCAGATCTCACCAGGGCTTTGCTGTTGTTGGGCTGTGCCTCTGGCTGCCTGCTCAGCAGACGTCTTCCCCAGATGCCAGCAAGGCTGTTAGAGCTGAAATTGGAGCGGCGGGCTGTGGGTCCCCAAAGGCCGATGGTGACACGTGTGTCGCCGTGGGGGTGCGTGCTCCCCGCTGCAGCAGGGCTGCCTGCAGCCTGGAAGAGCCTGGCAGCTGCCTCTCCCTGTGCCCTGGACCCTGCTGACACCCAGCACACCAATGGGCTGCATGAAATAAAACATTTTGTGCTCTCTTGCAACAAACTCATTGTCAGCTTGGGGGCCTAGAGCGAAGAAGGCAAAGGGTTAAATTTTTTATCTGTTCCTCCCTGTCCTTGGCGATGTCCTTTATGGGCAAAACCACAGACAACTATAATATGTGTGCATCATTTTAGTATCATTATTTCTAATTCACAAAAGGTTTTAAAAAGTCAAGGATGACCCAGTAGCTGTGGTAGACTCCCTGTAATAAACTTTCCAAGGGCCTTGTGTACTCAAGGCCCTATGGCTTTTCTGGTGATTGAAAATCCATTGGGTAAGTGTATAGTACCTTAACATGACAGTTGTTTCATGGAAACGTGAGAATATTTGTAAAATATTTGGTTGTCATATTTTTAAGTTATTGTCACTGAACCTGTGGTTCTGGTGTCTGTGTTTGAATATTTAAAAGAGTGCCAGTAAAAGCAAAAAACCCCAAAAAGGTAATCTTTACCCTTTGTCCACTGTCTAAATTAAAAGTAATTACCCAGAGCAGAAGTATTTGCACTTCATTGTATGAGGACTGACTTTTCCAACTGAGGAATCGTGAGATTGTGAAGAAAATTCAGCTCAAGGATGAGCCCAACTTGGAGTCTGTTAAGTAGTGTCTGTCATCTTCACTTCTTCAGTCAAGCTGTATTAATCTGTCTGAAAGCTCATATTCCCAAGGGCCACCCAGCGCTTTTTATACTGTGGCAGTGACCTGAAGGAGAGTGTGTTACTTGTGTTATTTTGAAGAAAAGCTAAAACAAATTTTTTTGGCTAAGCAAAAACAGCAGTGAAATCAGCAGATGAGTGCTAGAGGCTCCTAAGCCAAGAGGCACTTCTATCCATTGCCTCCATCCTGGACATCCCCCATCTCTGTATGTCATTGTGCTTGTCCAAAAGACCATTACCCCTGTGTAGGTGCACAGCTCATCTGGTAATAATGAGACGTGGGTATTCAAGTTGGCCAAATTCATCCCTGAGGTCATTCCAGATGACTCCAGGAGAATTAAAACAGGACTGAATTTGCTCCTGAATCTTTATGTTTGCAAATTAATTTCTGTGAAATCTATTTTTAATTATGCTGTACCTAATTATACCAGATTTACTATCACAAGGGAGAAATGCTCTAGTGTCCAAAACACACACAATTTTTTTTCTAATATCTAAAGTGGGGTGAGCATGCCCAGCCCTTTAGATTAATCTTTCACTGATGCTGTGTGTGACATGTGGTGATGGGTATATCCAAAATGCATCAGTATAAGAAGACAGGAGATCAGAGGGATGTTTAGGGTTGGTGGATGTGGTCTTGTGCCATAGTGAGCACTCACACTTGACACTGACTGCCTTCTGAAATTTTTGTTCCTGCTGCTTTTATTGCAAGGCAAATTATATTCCTGAATCTCATACTTTCCTTTCTATTGTGAATGTCTTCAGATTTAGTCTGTGTTCATATTTTCACCTCTTTCAGTTGCTGAACATTTTGCTTTTCCTACCATATTATTGCCCAAGGCAAATGCTGCTGAGTCCTGCAGGAACACAAGTCTGTTGGTGTGAATCCTGGGTTCTGCTGTCATAATGTTGCTTTCATCCTAATAGCAACATCTAACCTCATGATATATGCTGTGAATGTCATAGGCAGCCTTGCAAAGTGAGCCCTTCAGCTCCCACCTGGGAACCTGTGCTAATGCATTACTTTGGAAGAAGATGTGTATGAGCACAGTCAAGGGCACCTTAAAATTCCCACTTGGTTGGTACATTTATAGAGAAACATATTTGGGGCAGCCTTGGCTCATAAAAATGTAGTGTAACTCCTGTGGTGTGCAGGGTGCTGCTGTGCCTGGCAGCTCTGTGCCCAGCACTTCTGCCTGTGCTGGTGAGGGACATGGCCCTGCCCCATGAGCTGTGCCAGGCAAGGGAGGAGTGGCAGGGACAAGAAAACCTGCTGCCTGAAGTATGGGGGCTTGGGGGTAGGCAAGGAAGATGCTGCTCATGGCTGTGCTGAAGGCTTGTGATGCACAGCTCTGATCCAGAAAAGCATATGGAAGTATGATTGACTCTAGGCAATGGCTTTTTATCATTCTTCAGGTTACTGAGCTGTTCAGCCAGGGTTTTACACTTGCTTAGCTCTGCAGGAAGTTTTGCTTAGCCGGTATTAAATTTATTCAGATTTTTTGTCTTGATGGGGAGGCCCAGGTCAGAACTTGGAGCGGGGAAGTCGTGCAGCACCACTGGAGCCTGGGGGTGCCAGGCTGGTATTCAGCTTTATCAAGTTGCATGGGAAGTGCTGTAAGCCCTGTGAAGCATACTGGACATCCCAGATTTGTTAATGCTGCAGAGACAGCAGGTTTGCTACCCAGCATGGCTGGGATGCTACCCTGACTGAATTGTGCTGTAGAACATCGCAGTGCACTTTCCATTCCGCTCAGCTGAATATCCTGTGCTGTGGAGGGGAAAAAGCAGTGGGGAGCCATTAGCTCCGGTTCGGCGATGAAGCACCAGGCATGTGGCTTCCACTGACCTCGTGTTGGGCAGCTGCCAAGGGCTGGTGCTGGCTCCCCATGCCCAGCTGCACGTCCCCATGCCTCGTGCCAGCCCCAGACAGGGATGCTCTGCGTCACCAGTTCATCCCGGGATGTCACTGGGAAGTGCTGCCCTTTTAGGCAGCTGCCTGCGGTTGGATGGGCACAAAAAACGGAGGTCTTGCCCATTGTTGGTGGCAAGTTTTTAAGCAGAATGTAGGCTTTTCAGGTCCCAGACTTTGGCTCCCTGCCTCCCCCACACTCCAATTCTTGCCCTCTTTGCAATCACTGTTACAGGATTCCCCAGATCTGAGGTCCCTAGCCAGCTCTGCTATCTTCTGTGACCAAAACCAGCCCTTTTATGCATTGAGAGAGTAAGTAGGAATGCTTTTATTCTTGTGATACCTCTTAATGCATTTTGCTTGAGGAAGTGTTTGTTAAAAGGGTCAAGTAGGGTTAGAGAAGATAAACTTGAGCCTCTGGGCATACTGTGGCTTGATGGGCATGAAGCTCTTTCTGTTTCTGCCTCTGTCAGGGACTTGCAGTGGCATCATGTCAGAGGCTGACACTGGCTACTGCAGCACCATCAGGACTCGCTTTTCTCCTCCTTCTGGCAAGAAATTTGCTGGGAAACCATTTGTATTATTTAATAATCACTAATACTTGAGAGCGGGTATCTGAGCAATGCAGGAGTCTGCCTGTCTGAGGTCTCAACACTTACCCTCTGGGTTTTGTACCTAAGAACACAGCCTTCCCTAAAAAAGATGAAAAAGCCAAAAATACTTTATAGGAATCCTTTCATTCCCCCTTTTTGAGTGAATCATCCTGAAAATGAGTTCTCTAAAAATTCTCATCTCAGTTTTTATTGAGGCAAAATTGGGTGATAAGTAGTTTTGGGAGAGAAACGGAGAAGTTTGGGAGTCCCTTGTCTCTTCGGGGACATGCACTCTTTGTGTCTGTGTGTGTTTTGTCCCAGCTCTGGGTGACAGCCAGGTCTCCAGCATGTTCCTCCTTCAGTCCCTTGTGTGTTGACACAAGTGTAGGGACTGAGGACACATATCTCCATTCTTCTGAGGCTGTCAAAGGCAGGTCTTGGCTCTCAGCAGCAGCCAAGGATGGCTGGAGGGGCCCTGGACTCTGAGGTTGAAGGGTAGATGAGCCTTTGCAAAAATAAGCCCATGCAGTTGCATTCTGGTTGCTGCAAGGGAAGCAGCAGCCCACAGTCTGGACACCGTGCACTGGGCACAGTCCAAACAGCTCCTTGGAGCCTCTCACGCAGCTCAGGGTGATGGAGTAGCCTGGCAAAGCAACCCAGAATGAATCTGCTCTGTGACATGTGCAGCTGGTTGGGCTGAGCTCACCAGGAATGAAGCTTTTGCCTCATGCATGATGTTTTTGAGCATCATGTTATGCCTTGTGTGTATTGCTCTGCTTTGGCCTGAGTGTCCTGCTCTTGGGTACTCATGGAGCCTCCAAGGTCTGAGAAGTCTCAGAGGTCTCTGTTTAATTTAAATTTTTTTGTTAAATTATTTATACCAGTTGCAGCCTTACTCTTTTCTCCTCACTGCCTTTCAGGACAGCACCTGCTTCCCTCCTAAAGAAGCCATTAGCTTGCATGCTCCTAACCAAAATGTTAGCTCAGCTGTAACAGATGGATGGATATGGGCATCATGTAGCAACCTAATGAATAATATCTATCACCTAATTTCCCAAAAGTTGGCATGTAATGAGTCTGGTGCTGTGATTATTACCTCTGTAAATCATGACTCTAAGATCATGACAGTGCCTCCTGCCCCAAGGATGCGGGGCAGCCAGGCAGTGATGTACATTTAATTGCTGGATGAGAGAGGTGATGTGTTCAGGAGCTCACCATCGCCTCTAAATTATCTTCTGCAGCACAGACACGGGGGGAGATTAGTGCAGATTGGAGGGGAGGGAGCTGCTGGGTGCCTGTGTGTGTTTATTCCCTGGAGCCAGCTGGTGGAGGTGGGGTGAGCTGGCCAGTGTGGGATGGAGGTGTGACTCCCAGGCTGGCCTTTTTGGTCTCTCCTCGGGACTAAAGGAGAAGGGGATGGAAACGGGGATTGCTCACAACTGTGTAGAGATGTTTGCTTTGTTTTTCTGATGAGTGTTTGTGGTGAATACCTCTGCAGACAGAGGACTTTGACCTACCAAACACAACCTTGGCTTCAAGGGTGAAAGCTGCCAAACCTCTGCCCAAACCTCCTCCCACTACAGGAAATGTCTGTCCCTGATTTCTTCCTACCACAAACCACGTCTGGCCATAAAGCAGAGCCAATGCCCATATTGTGGGCTCTCAGCTTGCTCATGCAGTTGATTCCTAGCCAAGGGAGGCATCTCTGCTTGCAGGGCCCTCCCACACCTTCTCATTCTTCATCAACTGATTGTAAAATTATTATTCTGGTCGGCTTTTAAGGTGTCTTCCATTAGATCCTCTGCTGTGACTGTTGATAGGGATGTGGATGAATCAGATATTGCAACTGACCCTTGGAAAGCAGCTACTGCCAGTCTGCCTGTGCTGCTGGCTATTGCTGCTGCTTTGCTGTGTTTCCTCCCCTGCTTGGGTACTTCTGTGTGTTTGTTTTATTTCTCTTTTCCTTTTAATTCTGCCCCCATTTCATGGTGTGTGGGTGAGTGTGGTTATAGCTGGCTGGATGTGGGGCAGAGCAATGGACATCCTGATGCTGTGGTCCTCTCCTCCACTGCAGTGCCCTGAGCCACGTGATGAGCAGAGATGAAAATAGCCTGAAACCTGTGACAATGGCTGCTTTGGGTCAGACTGAAGATCTCCCTGGCCTGATGTCCTGTCTCCAGTAGTGCTCAGGGGAATAAGAACTAGGGCAAAGTGATGACCACATATGATGATGGATTTTTCTACAATGCTCTCCCAGCCACCAGAGATCAGCAGCTCAAGGGCTTCCCAAGCCAGGAGTGTTATCTTTGGGTTTGGTGGCCCCTATGCAGCCACCACTGGCAGTACCACAGCTGCTGTCAATTCCTGCAGCTCAGGCACAAAGCCCAAATGCTTTCCTGGTTTGTGGGGAGATGGCTGTAAAATCAGCAGTGCTGTGACAGTCTGGGTGATGTGAACCATAGGTCATTGCCAAAGCCACTGAGTGCTGTGGGCTGCATGGGCTGGGACTGCTCAGCCATGTGCATGGAGACGCACAGTGCTGAGGGACCATGTCTTGTGCAGGGGGTGCCATGCCTGAATTAGCCTCTCCTCCCTCTGTCGTGTTGGCTTGCACAGCGGTGACCAGTGTCACCCCAAATGGGTCAACTCCCACAGTGCTGACCCAGCGTCACCCTCATCTGACCCTGCCTTGCAGGGCTCCTTGCTGGAAGTGTGGGCAGGTTCTGCCTAAGGAAGGTGAGGATTCCAGCAGCCTGCATAAGTGCAGGGCCAGAGGGGGCACATGCAAATACTTGGGCTCTGAGAGCTCATATTCTCGGGCACCTTTTTACAGCCAAAAGATGCCCTGGAGCATTCCCTTGGTTTCCTTTTTTCCCCCAAGTAAGCCAACACCATCCTGCCAATGCTTTGTGGTGTCAGATGTTCCCATTCCTGCCGGAAAATTACTATCTGCTCAAGCAATGCTGCTCATGCTGATGGATTTCCCAGTGTAACACCAGTTTCTTCTCTTTAGCTCTCAGCAGTGGATTGGCTGCAGTTGGTCTGTGTTGAGCCTTTTTGTCACTAAAGACATTGTAGTGCTTATGGCATTACTGGTTACATAAGCTGGCTGTCTCCAAGGGGCTTTGCTGTGGCACGATGCTCCTTTAGGGTAAGGGAAGAGCCTGCCTCAGAACAGGGGGACATGAAAAAAATATACACATATGTGGTCGACTTATTTGAACTTAACACACCCCGCAGGAAAACCCGGATTTTGGAGTTTTCATGTATTCTCTCTGGCTCCACAGATTAGAAGGGGACCGTGGGAAAGCTGCCAGGGCTTGGAGATCAATCCAGCCTTTGTAAATCCTTTCATCTGACTGGCGGCTTCATACAATTGAGAATTACCCACTTTATTATTGTTGGTTGATTAAATTCCTGTTGGTCAACACAAATAGTGCTGTGCAGGCTGTGCGTTCATGGGATGGAGATTGGCATTGCAAAGCACTTCCTAGAGAAAGGCAGGGGCAACCTGTCATTTAAAACCACATTCAGAGGGTGTTTGGCAGAGATGGGGAGGAGGGGGGAAGAACAAATCCCCCCATGCAAGCAACTTCCCAGGCATTTCTCACATGCCTGCCGAGGTTCAGTTGGCAGTGAGGGAGTGTGAGGCTGGGTCTCCACTTTTCTGGCAGTGGGAGCAAGCAGCCTCAGCAGGAATGCACTCACCAAGCCCCTGTGTCTGCAAGGTGGGGGAGGTGTGGTGTGGGGTGACTCTAGCCTGTATAACCAGGATTAATAGGATGAAATTAGGTGAAGGAGAAAGTTGTCAGGAAATGTTTCCTCAAGGTGAAAGCTATTAGGCTGCAGCACAGTTTCTCAAGGGAAGCAATGGGCACTTACCTTCTTGGGTTGTGTTTAAATGACAATGTGAGAAAAATCTGGCTTTGGGGAGGAGGTGGATGTTATCAGTAACTTCAGGGGCTCCAGGGAGATGTGACTGCTCTCCAGGGATTGTGCATTTCTGGGAGGGATGGAGGGGGCTGCAGGGTTTTCAGCTGAGGTTCAAGTTCTGGGGAGCTGTGGGTTGTTGTCGTCCAAAGCAGGATGTTACCAGTATGCTGGCAGCTGGGACTTCTCCTGCTGTTAGTCAGGGCTCTGGTAGGTCCTGAAGCAGCACTCCCTAATTTTTTTGGCCTTTCAGAATGCTATTTCTATGTAATGTCTGGCTTGTAAGAGGGAGGGCACAGAACATATTTCTCAAGAGTGGGAGTAACTGGCAAAAAAACCGATTTGGGAACCTCTGCGCTAGATGACCTGAAACATATTTATGCTTTTATGAATGGTGTTACTTCGACCATCCATGTATTTTTACTTCACTATCCTCATGCCTGAACCAATGAAACACCCTTTATCTTTGGGTGAATGATTTGTTTCCCATCTCTGTGCAGCATACACCCCTAGAAAATGAGCCCACCTGATATTTGGGGGGGCAGATAGGGGTTATCAGCAGCTTTAGGGGGCTTTTGCTTTGCAAAATAGCAAATAGCTATTCTCTGGAAGTAAGACTATCTTCTCTCCCTCTCCTAGTTCTCAGATAGTCCTGAGATGTGGACACAGAGGAGCCCCAGGCAGCAAGCAGACAGGCAGTGCCCGGAGCAGCACGTGGTTGGGAATGAAGCTGTTCATCACAGGGTCCCTTTCCACATTGCTTCCCTTTGCACCAGCTCTGCCATGATGTGTGGGCAGAACCTACTCCCAAATATGACACTAGGGAGGGAGCAGGGCTTCACACTGCTGAGAGCCTGCTCTTCAAGCCTGGAACAGCAAATATGCATTTGAAAGCCAGCACACAGAGGTAGATCCCATGGGCTCCTGTGTGCTGCTGTGGTGGTGAGGCTGAGTGAGCCATGAAGGCTGCCTCAGCCTCGAAAAGCACGTCAACCTGCCTGGCAGGGAGCCCTCAGCAGCCAGGCCCAAGGGCTGGAGCGAGAGGCAATAAACTGGTTAATAAATAACAGGGAAAGCTGGCAGTGTTGCATAGTTTTAGTTTCTTCATGTAACCTCAGAGAAACATGGCAAAGGTTCGCACAGCCCTTTGCAAAGCTGTGGGAGCACTTGTTTGGCTGGGAGGATCAGGTCTCCTCCAACTGCCTGCACTCTGAATCATTGTGGGACTGATTTTATTATCCCCAGAGGCCAAGTGCTTGGGCTCTCCTTGGCTACCCCAGGCTTGGTGACGGTGCAGTTCCCTGGTTTGCTGTCATCCCCAGGGATTTTTCCTGTGGGGTGCTGCCAGGACAGCTGCCCTCACAGCGAGGGATGCTCAGCATCCCCTGTAAGGGGCCAGTTCTGGCACAGATCAATCAGCTTTGTAGTGTGCTTCCCTAAAACTCTTGGCTCAGGGTGGTAGCATGGACAAGAGTGAGTTACAATTATTAGGGAAACTTATCTGAGGGTAGACTTGCTGTTTCTAAATGATATCTCCTATTGTTATTGTAGTAGCATTGTACTATTAACTTGTTTTAAAACAGGTTTTGTTCCATTGTCTCATTGTTTCAATCCAGCCCAGTGATACACTGTAATCTGTGCCTCCACCTTGTTTCTACTCCCATCAGACACCGTGTATTATGAAATTCCTAGGTATGCATTGTCTAGCCTTTCTTTCCAGGCATGAATTATACATTTGCTCTATTTGGATTCTCATGCCATACCCTGTGTCACTTCCTTAGGTATCTGGAGTCCTTGTTCTGCTCAGTTCTGGGTTGTAGCATATTTTTGGTTGGCCTACTGCTGTTCCCAGCCGGTCCTGACAAAGCCCATGCTGTTTTGGCATGGCCCACACATTGCACTTGACAGCCCTTCTCCTGTTTAATTTCCTCGTGCTGGCTCCCGCGGCAGGGCAGCGCGTGCGGGCAGGAAAGGGCTGCAGGTAGGAGTAGGGACACTGCTGTTTTCCAAAAGGAGGATTTCCCTCCATCCTCAGGTGAGAACATAGGCAACTGTCTCTGCTCTCCTTGTGTAATTTGATGGCATAAAGGGTCTCTCCTCTGTGGCACATTGTTTATGGTTTTTTGGTTGAATTTTTTTCTCAGGTGAAAGCTGGCGGGGGTTGGGTCCATGCCATCTTCCAGCTTGACACTAAACTAAGTGAACTAAGTGTACATACTTTATAATTTTTTACGTGTGGCTGTTTCTCCTGACTGTAGTGAGTCCCTGAAGATGTTTAGGAGGAAGCACACCTTCATCTCATGATCTCACACCACCATTGGATTGTGTTTATCACAAGCCAGTTAGGTTAGAAGGCAACTGCAATATGTAATGTTTAACTACAGGCTGCACTAGGAGAGCGTGAGGCTGAGGGGCTTCTGCTGCTGGATGGAAAGGAGGAACTGGGCAGGGGAAGAGAAAATAAGTTCCTTGGAAAACCCCTAAATCACAGGGGAACAGAGTCTTCTGCTCTGGACTGCAGCAGAGCATTTCTTCCTAAAACACTGGGTCTCTGGGAGAGCCCAGCACATTAAACCAGCTAACTGCAAAACACAGAGAGATCCAAAACTGAACTGTAGGTGAACACTGGAGCCTTCAAGGTGCCCATCCTTGCTGGTAGGAATCACTGACTCTACAACTGCAGTTATTTTTGGCAAATAGGACTGGGTGTGGGGCTTCTGCCTGCAGTTTAGCAAAGCTCCATATCCCTGGCCACAGAAATTTGTGTCTTTGACACATTCACTTACAATCCCTAACTCCAGAAGAGCTTAGTGTGCAGGGATTTAGACGTTTCCTGGTGATGGCCTTAAGCCATGGACTCACAGTTATTTTAGGCTTTCTCCCCTTTTTTCTCTGAGGATCTGACCAGAAATTTCATCCAGAGCTAAAAATTGCTTGCAATGGAGTGTGTGGGATTAAAAAAATGCTCTTTTGATTAAAACAGTGTTTTCCTACCAAAAACTGCTTTACCTAAAGTTTCCCACCCAGCTCTCATCCCGAGTGGTGTAGCACTGTGAAATCAGACATCTTCCTGGCCTCCTGGCCAAGAGCTGTCCCCTGCCAGCCCCCAGGTGGGAATGAGGTTTGTTGCCATCCTGTGCATAAATGCCAGTTATAACTGGGTAAAGGCTTTTTGCTGGAAAAAGCATTAGCACCTTTGCTACCTTGCACTTTTTAGGCTGAGGGAGAGAGATGGGGACAGACAGTGCTGAGGTTAAAGATGAGATGTAGGGCAGCCTGTAGGGGGGGTGGATAATGAATTCATGGGCACATGGAGACCATTCAGCAAGCTTTGGGCTCCTGTGGGCCCCTGGGTGGAAGGACTTTGATCTGACTCCAGCCTTTTCCCAATGAGGCGCTGCCTTTGAATGCGTTCCTGCTCTCTTGCCCTGCACAGCAGACAAAGACGAGGGGAGCAGGGGAGAGGAAGGGGGGCTGTTTACCCTCATCAGAATGGTCGAGTGGCCTGAGTCAATACAGCCTATTTTTCATTAACCTAATCATTAGTTTTTCCTCACTGCCAATTAAATTTTTCCTGTCAGTACTGAGAAGGGCATAATTTGCATCTATGAGATTTTTTTTTTTTAATAGGGAGCTTCCTGGACATGGTAGGGTTATTTGAGGAGTGGAAATGAAAGTTTAATTTCTCTCTGGATGGAAGAAGATTTTTGAGTTTTAATTATCACACAGCTTGGATTCCTGACGGTTGAGGACCGTATTGGAAAGGCTGGTTTCCATTGTGTGGAGTGGATAATTATGCAGCCCTCTCCCAGGCTCACTGCATTTATTGTCCAGAAGAATCTTCCCAAGCAAAAAGGGGGAGCAGATTTACAACCCAAAATGCATTTTTATAGCCTGAAAAACTTGATGTTTGCAAAGGAAAACTTCTACAACTGTTTGAGATTTTATTTACCCTTTTAACAAAATAACCCCCATCAATTAATCTGGTAATCTGCCTTTCCCCTCACAGGTTGCTTAGGAAATAGTTTTGTAAACTAAGAGAGCCTTTCTGCAGCTGGATTGCTTTGTGTTATCAGTTTCTAAGCAGAATTCCTGGCAGTGGGAATTTCTGCATAAAATGTACTGGCCCATTTGTATGTACAGTGTCGAATAGAAGATTTACAGCCATCCAAAGCTTGGAAGTGCTTCTTACCTAGGAGGTAATGTTAGTCTATCCAGGAGAACGTGTTAAAGGATTCAAAGAAACCTGAAATGTCAAAGCAAAGCTCATTTACAACTGTTCTCTTTCACAAGCCTTTGGATTAACCTTGTGTCTTTCTCACTGGGTTTTGAACCATTGGTAGTTTGAAGTTTGCCATGAAAATGGAGATGTTTCAGCAAAGGTCTGGTCAAATCTGGGGAAGCTTTTGAAACTGCAACAATCCCACCAAATCCTCCAAGGGTGGGATCAAATCTGCATGTGTTTGGGTGGGATCAGATCTGGGGACAAACATCCTGTGCAACTTTCATTAGTGTGAGATGAAAGAGAAAATGCTCATTGTGGGTGTTCACTCTTTTTCTCCATGCTGAGAAGTGCAGCAGCAATAGTGCAAACTGGGGACCAGGGAGGAGATTTTGGAAGCACTTGTGCTCATTTCAGTGGATTTGTAAGAGATAATTTAGCAGGGCAGCTGTGCATGCAAACATTTCAGATAGGCCTTATTTCCAGAGCTTTGTGACTGTGACAGGGTGGCAGAGGACTTTGAACCCAGCCTGACTTTCATTTGCAATTCTTCTTGGTTTAACTAGCATGAACCCAAGAGGATTTGGGCTTCTGATAGCTACCTTCCAGTCTCAAAAGACCATGTGGTTGTTTTGGGGAAGTTAACAACTTATTGTGGGGGTTTCTGGATTATTAAAATAGCTTAAAACAACCCAGTCTCCATTTTCCATCCTCAATTTTCAAATCAGTGCTTTTGCTTGTGCTGCCTGAGGATTCATAGATGTGGACTGTGCTGTCTCCTCAGCCTTCTCCAGCCCGTTCCTCTGACAGGGTGCCTCCAAGCCCTGACCACAGTTGGACTGTCAGTGTTTCTGAGGCTGTTTCCTAACCCACGTGGTTTCCTGGCATTCTCCAGCTTGCCTACATACACTGAGCAGCCTCTTTTTTAAGCTCTTGCAGCTAGAGACCATATGTTGTTACTATAGTCATAGCAAGCCTTGTGCATGTTGGCCTTCTGTGATTTAGGACTGTGAATTTATGTGGAAAAGCTGGATAACTCTTAAAGATAAAAACCCTCTTTTTTGGTGGGGAAGTACTAACTTTTCAATCCTCTGTCTGTATTTTACACAGCCATCTGTTTCTAATATAATCTTTTTATTGCAAACATCCCAGTCGTGTCAGAGAGCCCTACCCCAGCACTTGTTCTTCTCCCCACAGTGTTTCCAGCCTGCTTTTCTTCTTTGCCAGCCACTCTGCAATTAGGTGAGAGTTTCTGCAGGTGATGGAAGACCAAAGGCATGGTTGGTTTCAGATTGCTGTCTGACAAGACAACAGAGGCAGCTTAGTGATTTCATTTTTTGCCTTCAAGTAACTTGTGATGTTTGCTTTCTGGATTTAAAATGCAAGATCCACAGATTTTCCTCATATGATGTTGTACAGGGTAGACATGGAAAACGGGATTGAAGGGCTCTCAGTTGGACCTAACCAATCTCTTTGCCCCGAGTCAGACTTGGCTCTACCTAAACTGCTCCTGACAGATGTTTGTTTAACCTGCTTGTGAAAGTCATCATCAATGGCAACTCCACTACCTCCCAAGGCAACCTCTTCTACCCTTAAATATTGCTGTTATTAGAGAACTTGCTCTTCCTGGATGGAGATGGAGTACAATTTATTCACTTTTTTATTTTTCTGACAATCATTTACATATTTGAATCCGTTGCTGCATCCATGTTTGGTCTCTTCTTCCCCAGGGTAAGCAAACTGGACTCCTTCAAGCTCTCCAGCTAGATTATACTTTCCACACTCTGATCCTCCTTGTTTTTCTCCTGAATTTTTTCCAAATAGCTCGCATGAGTCTTGAAGCGTGATGCCTAAAAGTGGACACAGATCCCTATTCAAGATCTTTAATAGCACTGGTAAAGGAGGATTATTTCCCCTGTTTACATACAGGTCTCTTGTTTCTGCATCATGATACGATCTCAGATATTGTTTTCAGCCTAACAGCTGGTTCATGCACAGTTTACAAGTTGCAATAGTCTCCAAGATCTTCTTTCACAGGACTGCTGTATGCTGAATGAGGAATCAAAGGATGCTGCCTTACAAGCTTGGGTTGACCTTGGCAGAGGCTGTGAGCATGGCATGCTGGCAGTGGGATGGACTGAGCCTTTGGGTGATGCTGTGGAGACAGGGAGAGCAGCTACCACAGCAGTATCCCAAGTCAGGCAGGAAGGGTTGGGTTTTGGCAATGGGAGGGAGGAATTGAGTAACTGGATTGATGCAAATAGAAATGAGTACAGCCTGTCCCATAGGTTTCAGGGAATTTCCCCTGGGACCATACTCTCTTGGCTTCTAGAGGCTGCAGTGTTCATCAGTGCTCCCAAAAGGAGGTTGTGGAGCAAAATGGGCCACTCTTGCTGAAACATCCACACTACCCTAAATGTTGAGTCCTTTGTAGCCGGTGGAAAGACAGTAATCGGCTTTGGGGCTTTTTTTGACCTGGTCACGTGATCATGCTATCAAGATTAAAGCAGCACGAGGAAGGAAAAGAGGCTTAAATAGCTGAGGGTGCCTGGCAGGTCATTTTAACCTTTTCATAATCATTAAAGCTGCAGAATCCCATTAGCAGTGAGTGACTTGCAGCTTCGCTACTCTAACAAGCACTGGCGACAAAACTTTCTGTTCACCTCTGTTTTCCCCCACGGGAGAGTGCAACCCAGCTGGTTGCTAGAACCCAAACTTTGAGCCAAGTCTGGCCATTCCTTCATATGGATCAAGGAATTTGTTGTGCCAAGGAGAAACAATCCATGGGTCTATCAAAAGCAGAGGATTTATCTCTCAGTTTCTAAAATTAGACTCTCTTGGAAGGTCCTGCTCAGGCCATACTGTGGTAGATCAGCCCTTGTCCATCTGTGGCAATAGCAGAGAGGTACAGGATAAGGAAGATTATGATGATCTCCTAAGTCACTTCTTTGGCACTGGTCAGTAGGCTATGGCTTTACTCTGCTGGGATTGGTGACATCAGAAGATCCTGCACTGCTACAGTGCAGCTCTGATATGGGAAGCAAAGCTTTTTGAATGAGGCTTTGTTAACTAAGGCATAAGACCCTCAAAGAGCCTCCAGTTTATTGTTGTTACTCATCTTTTCCTCTCTTGGAAGTTTTCATGAGTGCAGCATCACGTCCAGTAGTCAGTCTGATCCTCCCATGTTGTTCCTCCAACTTCTCTATCTTCTTTTGTCTCCCTTCATATCATCTAGTAAGCTCTGATGTAGAAATTCTTGCCCCACAGTGTCTGGAAGACAGGATCATTCTGATCCACCTGAAATCTGAACACTGTCGTACTTTATTTAGAATTGTCCTTTCTGCATTCAGGCAGAAATCGTTGAGTACATCTAGTGGTTGCACAGCAAGGCTTCTTGAAGAGGCCAAGGAAACCCTGAATTTTGCCTGGTGTCACTGGGTTGTGATGGGTGTTGCAGGTATTGCAGCATCTGGGATTGATCTGGAGAGCACCTGCTTTCTTAGGGCAGGATTCCATGTGCAGGGAGCAAGAGCACTGCAGGGGATGCAAATCAGCTTTTCTCTGGTACATGTACACCAGTCAAGACTGTCTGGCTGTGCGTGTCTTGGAAATTAATATTTCTATCACTATGTTTGCTTATTTCATCTAATTACAGTCTATTCACTCTTGACTGAAAGCTTAGTCTGAGGCTGAACCATCAGAAACTCACACTGATTTTTCTCGGGGTGATGCCCACAGTCAGGCATTAAATACAAATTGTAAAGCAAATACCTTTTTTTTCTTGGCTGTTTACCTTCAGAATTTCTGGGGGAATAGCAGGAAAGATCTCCTCAGGAAACCTGTCTGGCCAGCAGTGACTAGTAGCAGGGCTGAGGCAGTCTGTCACACAGGCAGCACGTCTGAGAAGCCTGGTGAAGGGGCTGTCCTCTGCATGCAGGCTCACTCCTGTGAGCTGTGGAGAGCCCTGGAGAGCCACAGCAGCACTGTGGTCCCTGCCCACTCCCAGAGCAGAAGAGCAGCTGCTGGTTGTCCCCTCAGCAGGGGGAAGGTGTGGTGACAATGCTTTGCCATGTTCCTGTTGGGCAGGTTTCATGGCTGTGAGGGTTACACATCCTCAGATGCAGACGTTCTCCAGTGGTGCCTGCTGTTCTATGCTGTGATAGAGGGACAGCCCCCACAAAGATTGTCATGTACACATCACCCAAGCAGGGAAGGGGAAACTGGTGGCCACCATGCTGCAGCACATGGGCACACACACACTCCTCCTTCCCTATCAGCCACCTCCTAGGGAAATCCTGATTTCAGGAGCTCCTGAACTGTTGACAGTCGTTGTGGGCAGATATTTTGCTGTGTGCAGAGATGATGTCATGGCTGGAAGTCACAGTGGTGAGCTGTAACAACCAGAGTCAGCAGAGACCTTACCAGACTCTTGCAGACCAGCTTGAGGCTGCTAAGCACCCTGAGAGGTCTAATGAACCAAAACTGAGTCAGGAACATGCAGTCTTGAAAACCTTCAGAGCTCGTAGTTAGAGGCTTGCTATAAAATGTTAATTAAATAGCTGCAGTAGCATATGTTCCATCCTGTCAGAGCTGCAGCACAGCCATGTTGCATGTGCATAGCTAGTCTTGTTAGAGTTAAAAATGTGTGTTATTCTGAGACCATATATCTTTATTTGTGATTGGACTGGCTGCACACTTCTCTGTTGTTTTGACTAGTGTTTGAATACCTAAGCTATGCCTGAGCTATCACCTGCACCTTCAAAATGAGGCCTGATCCTACCAGTCTTATTCAGACAGATGTTATTGTGGGTGGCTTTGGATGCTACAGATGGACCTTTTATTTATTTAGTGTAGTCTAAGGCAATGTCTGTTCAGTAGAAGTGCTGCACCTCAGTTATGGAAATGTTTAAGATTTGGCCTTAGTTCTCTTTCTGTGAGTGCATTCCTGCCACCTCTTCGACTCTGCCTGTCAGTGCAGAGGAAACTTTTCCCCACACAACCCATGGTGAATGAGGTGGTGGGATAAGAAGTAGAGCAGGTTGGTATGGTTTGCTTGCTGAATATCTTGCAGAGGTACAAAACACTGGGAGCTTCTATTTACCATATACCTTTTTCTTGTAAATTCTCTTACCATATCTCAAGGGGGACCCCAAATTGTGACTGAGATGCTACTGGAAAGGCATGGGACTTGGGATTAGCAGAGTGTGATATTTTGGACATGATGATCATGAAGATGTGAAGATGATCAGGGGGCTGGAACACCTCTCCTCTGAGGAGAAGCTGAGAGAGTTGGGGTTGTTCAGCCTGGAAAAGAGAAGGCTCCAAGGAGACCTTGTAGCAGTTTTTCAGTACCTAAAGGTGGCTATGAGAGAGCTGGAGAGGGACTTTTACAGGGGTATGTAGTGATAGGAGATGGGTTAATGGCTTTGAACTGACAGAGGTCAGGCTTAGCTTAGGTATAAGGAAAGAAGTTTCTATAATGAGAGTGGTGAAATACTGTCACAAGTTGTCCAAGAGGTGGTAGATACTCCATCCCTGGAAACATTCAAGGACAGGTGGATGAGGCTCTGAGCAGCCTGGTCTAGTTGAAGATGTCCCTGCTTGCTGCAGGGGCTGTAATGGGTGACTGCTAAAAGTCCTTTCCCACACAGGTTATTCTGAGATTCTGCACCAAGGCAAACCAGTGAGCATTCCCTGAAAACCCTGGTGGAGCCATAGCAGAGGGCAGCACCTGTGAAACCTGTGAAACCAAAGTAACTCAGCATTGGCTTTGTGGTGGCCCTGCTCACGTTTGAGTCATCCACTGACTTAAGCCTGTTGTGAAAACTTGCCTTGCATGCTAGTCAGGAAATTGGACTTTTCAACTGGACATTGAAACAGGACTTTCCAATTGGGATTGGGGTTTTCTGGTAGGAGCAGAAAGATGGGGGCTGCCTAGGAAAAGCAAGGGTGGTGCATTTGTCCATCTCTCCCAATAGTTTCCTTTAATGACAATATTCGAGATATGTGAGTTTCATCTGCTTTCCAACTGCTCTGAAAGAGTGCTGTTGCTTTAATAAATCAACTTCTTTACAAGATATAACCACTGGCCATTTTTCAGCCTGCTTGTGTGTGTCAAGAAGCAAGACCAGTGGAGCAATACGAATATGAAATATAGTGGGGAAGAGCAGAGATGTGATAATGAAACTGCCAACAAACAGCAAAGTGTTTTATTGAGCACAGGTGAAGGCCTTCTTATGAGATGATCTTTGATGGAAGGAGAGGAAGAGAAAATGTCAGCATTCTGTCATGCAAAGAAGGCAGCTGGCTGCAAGGTGAAAATCTGGCAGAGCATCATTCCTTCATGTGCCTTTCCTTCGTGCTTTGGGAGAATCCCTTCAGGAATGCTGCTTTTTATGAGGATAGGAAGAGCCTTGTTTGCAGGACATGGACAAAACATAGCTGTGCTTTGCTGTCATGAATCAAGCTTAGTTAAAGCAGCTCCTGGGGGGAAGGTGCAGTGGAAGCAGTGGGTGTCCAGCCTCGCTGCAGGGTGTGTGGGGCACTCTGAGCTGCATGTGGGGACAGAGCTGGAGTGGGGCACTGTGCCCTGACCTGCCAGCCAGCTGGACACTGTGTAGCCTGTGCTTTGTAGCAAAAAGGCAAATCAAAAAGACAAATCAAACCTCAGTCCCCACTGAGGTTGCTGTGGAAGAGGACTAAAGCGCTTCTGTTGGTTCAAGTGTGCTCTTGCCTTTTTTATTGGTATTGCCCAGGCTGGGTGTATGGACTGTCCTGCTGGGAATGAGTCCCAAAAAGGGCTCTGGACAATTTTCTCATCTCATTAACCTTTTCTGGTGTGAGCTGCCCTAAGTAAAGGGCAGTTTTTTTTCTTATATTCATTTAGGTGTTAGCACCTCATTATGAGAAGGTCTTAAATAAAAGTGTCACAATCCCAACCTCGAAGCTACCACACAAACATCTGCTCTGTATTCTTGTGGTTGGAGAAGTGGCACACAAGGAAATAAAACCATTTATTTTGCTGCTGTCAAAATAAATGTGTAATTTATCATATTTATCCCTCTGCCAGATTCCTCTGAAATCTCAGATGAGAATCAGAAAGGCTACAAGTGTCTTAAAATTACACTGTTCTGTGCTCTGCAGGCTGCAAGATTGTTTTGTTTGTTAAAACAGTTTCTAATTTATGTTTTTACAAAGCTTGAGGAGTCAGGCAGTTCCCTGCTCTCTGAGAGACCACTGAGTTAAAACAAGGTAGACTGATTTGTCTTGCCTCCATTTAGCTGTAATGAGTATTAAGTGGTTTATCTATGTGGAGAAAAGTTACTCAGCTAGATTACATCCAAGCTGAATTACATCCCATTCCAGATGGAGTATGTTTTTTAGAACAGTAAATCTTTAGGAGGGTGGGTAATAACAGTAATGCGCCTTCCTGAGCTGGAGCACAGCTCCTGTGCCTCTCTTGGAGATAATGTGGAGAGCTCTACATCCAATTAGTTTTTCCAAGGCTTTGTAAAGAAACAGGACCTCAGGTTTCACAGCTCTGTGTAACATTTAGCTTGTGGAATTTACGCTGTGCAAGTGAGAGATGGCTGATGGGGATTACAGTTTTCACCCATTTTGCATTTGTGGGTAGCAGCCTGGCAGGGCACGTTCTGCCTCTCCCCAGCTTCCTCTGCTGTGTGATGGCTGCCACAGGGAGGGTGCTGAGTGGGATGTGAAATGTTTTGAAGGGAAATTGTGTTCCCTCTGGTGCCATCTGGCTCACTAAGGCACCCACTGCTCATGCAGCTGGTTCTTGTGGCCCCAAGGGGTAACTAGAGGAGGATGTTGGCCCTGATGGCATCCCGAGCAGCACTGAGTGCCAGAAAGCTTCTCCTCCACCGTGTGTCCTTGACCACCATACTGGTCTGGTCACAGCAGGGCACTAGCAGGTGTGAGGGGACTCAAGTCAGTGCCATGAGGTGTGGCTGGGTGGGTGTGCTGGGGTACACTGCTCCCCAGTACCTGAGCAGTACCTGTGGGAGCTGCTCCAGCCACTGAGGAGAGTGCTTTTGGGCTGCTGAAGGTGGAGCTCTGCTTTGACACAGGCTTTGACAGCTGTGAGGACCATTTGTTTGATTTCTAATGGAAAGGGATGTGAGGGTCTGATCAGTCAGTGATCCAGCTCTGCTGCCTCTCCTGGATGGGTCAGTGAGGCTGTCCTTGTCTCCTGGCTCTGGAGGAGGCAGGAGAGGATGGAAACTCACTGATAAGAGAAAGGTCAGAGGCAGAAAAATGTTGGGAATGTGTTTCTTGATATAACATGGGTGAGACCTAGCCTGGAGTTTCACTGCATAGCTGGCAGTGTTACTGCCTGCTGTTGTGAGAGTTATGAGCTTTTTGAAAACTGGGATCAAGATGCAAATGGTTTATCTGGCACCTGCCTCAACACAGGCAGGTCCAGAAGATGGAGGTAATTCATCTCTGAGGGCATAGCAAGGACTGGGATGGCTCTGAGCACTGTTTCACAGCCTTTGCCTGAGATGGAGCATCTTCTGCTGACAAAATGCCTTATTTGTTTTTTTAACTTTTCTTTTTCCTGTGTATATTTTATCTTGCCATAGTGTGTTTTCTGGCTGAGGTCAGACATCAGACATGGTTTGGGGTTGAACAGTGGTGTCTGAAGAATTCTAGCAGTTCTCAGGTTAGGTTTTCAGAACCAGTGGTGTACGTTGGCCCCTGAGGATGCAGGACTTGCCTTCTAAAGGAATATCCTTTTTTTTGGTAAGGGGTATGAAACCACAGAGAGGAAATAATTCTCTATTTTCTTTTCTTTGGCAGTCATGCTCTATTCTTTTCATCAACCAGTCAGTCAGTTATGGTAGCATTCAGGGCCTGGAGATGACAGCTTCTGCATCACCATTCATCCACTTAACCTAAATTCCTTGTAGCTGCTGGCACAGTGAGGGTACTGATGGAGCTGGGATGCAGGTGGGAAGGACACCTTATCTGACCAGATCTGCCAGTGGAAGCTGTTTTATTCAGCACACAGCCAGCAGTCTCTGGTTGTCTTCAGACAGAGATGGAGACTGGTTTTGGAGCTGTTTAGCTAAATGGATATTATTGTACTGAATTTAGGGGTAAGTTAACAAAGTGTGATGGCCTGGGGCACAGAGGAGGTCAGACCAAAGAATCCACGGTTCTCCTGGCTTTAACAATCTCAAACTCCCCTTGCACCCTGCTGGAGGACAGGCTCATTACTAATTCAGCAGGTTCTTCAAGCTGATCCCGAAATCTTGCTGCATTCAGCACCAATCTACTGCAGCATTCTGCTCACCACCCTTAGATATGCATGGGTAATGCTGTGGTGCACGAGGCCTTCACGGGGAAAGTGCTTTAGGTTGATTCTATAACCTACTTGGTTTGCTGTCTTCTCCTCTGACCTGGAGCCTCCCCCACGTTAGGGTGGTTGTAGGGCTGAGTTTGTGCTCCCTGCAGCTCAAGCCGATGTTGCTGTGAACCTTGTCACCACTTAAGCTGTTCACTGAACTTACATAGCTCCCTACAGTGTCTTCTTAACCTTCCTCATGAGGACTTGTTTGGATTTCCTGGGTTTGAACAAAGCATAATCCAGTGAAAAAACGGAGCATTTTTCCTCCGAGAGTGAGCTTTAGATGGGCACTTGACTCAGATCCATCCTGCTGTTCCTTTGTGTGGCTTGGCACTGGTCTGTGGTAGCACTGTTTTGAGCATATTCCAGTTTTTCCCTTGAGTGGCCAAAGCAGTCTCAGTGATTAGCTGTAGCTCCCCTGCTAGCCCTTCTGCTGAGTGGCCAGGAGGAGCATTCAGGCCCCGTGCCGAGTGTGTTTGGCAGCGCCAGGCAAAGGCAGAGAGGAGCACAGAGCCAGCCCAGACCCCACCCGTGTGCGTGGGTGAGTGTTCGTGTGCCAGAGCTGTAGCCAGAGCTGGGGGGGTGATCCCAAAAGGTGCTGGCCACAGCAGCACACACCCACTGCCACTGGGGCCCTTGTGTCAATGCCTGGTGTCTTTTTGATTCATGCTCAGCAGGAAGTCCTGGGGTGGAACGGTGGCTTCTGCAGTCATACATCACAAATGAGAAGAGGGAAGTTATAATTTTGCACTTTTCAGAGCCCCTTTAGAAGTGTGGAAAATGTTTGGAGTTTTTAATATGCTTATGTTTCAAAACTTTTCCTCCTGCTGTAACAGCTAATGGCTTCTGCTACTTGAATTACAAGTGGAGGAGAAATTTTGCAAAGATATAATTGTATGGGAGGAACTCATCAAGCTGTAATGAGAATGGAGAAAAGGTTTTCCCAGTGTCCTTTATTTTCTTCCCTGTGAAATTTTCAAATGTGTTTCTTCTAAGCATGGTTCAAAACAAAAGCCAGATGCTTTGGAGAGCAGTCAGCCACCCACAGAGCTCTCCAGTGACTTATCTTCTATGCCAGGCCACCCTGTCTGGTGGTGCTGTCTTGCTGCAGTGGTAAACTGGCCATTGCATTCCTTCAGGTTGAATATTACCATTTTATGTGAGGGTATTCCGTATTTTATTGTCCTGGTGTTTTTCTGGTTAGTGTCACGTGCTGCCACTAGAAAAAACAGATGTCCTGGGGAGGCACTTGTTGTGTGTGTCAGGCTGTGTGCATGCTGCAGCTCTGTGGCCTTGCTGAATAAATTTCTCCTCCTTTTACAGCACTGGGAGTTGTGGCACTGACCTCCTCTTAGAGCTGTGCCAGCAGCTTGGTTTTGTGAGTTTCTCAGTTGTTTTTGAAAGAAGAAGGCACGTGTCTGGAGGGGTTGTTTATTCAAACCTAAAAGGAAACATCTTGTTCTGTTGTGGAGTATTTTGGTGCAGTCTAGATGAATGAGAATAGCTTTCGAAACTAGGAAATTACTTTTATGAAGATACAAAACACAGTGTTTCAGCTTCACTTTCCTTCTGTATCACCCACCTCTCAAACTGGGATTGATGCAGATCCACAGAAGATATTGCTGTTGCTGAATCTCAGCTTTTTAGTGAAAAAAACTTTGATGGAGTCCCTCATCACCCTGCACACATAGGGTTTTATTCATCAAGTCCTTCCCAAACTTGCCTTCTACAGAGTGGGAAAACATGTTGCTTCTGACACAATACTTGCCTGTACCCCAAGAAGCTTAAATGTGTTTGTTTTTTTTTTTCTCTTTTCCTAAAGATTCATCTTCCAACTATATCAGGCAACTTGAAACAAAAGTGAAGCTGCTGGAGGATGACAACAAGCTTCTTTCCCAGGTAGGTTTTATTGCCTAATAGATACCAATGTGGCTCAGTTCTCCTGTTTCCGTGTGGTTGTGTCTGACTGCCCATGTCAATGCACACTGGCTTTTGGTAAACATCCTGTGCAGGAAGAACACAATTCATATTAACCCCACACAGACAGAATTTGGTCTCCTTTTGTTAAAATAAAAAAAAATAGGGAAAAAAGTGAATCCTCTGTTAGTGTCTGTGTGTGTTTCAGAGATGCATTAATGCCACCCTGCAGAGCTCCTTGGCCCACCTCTGCACTGGGGATGCCGTGAGAGTCCAGCTCTGCCCGTGTCCTTGCTGTAGGATTTGTCTTCCTTGCCCATTTACATTGACTTTTATCTTGTTGAAAGAGGAGACTGTTGTCAAAGGACAGCCTTGGGAATGGTTGTGTGTGGTGCAGGCTCCCAGCTTTTATTTGAGATCTTACTTAAATCTGAGCAGACTCTCTAGAGGGGCACTTTTTGCTTGCATCTCCCTTTCAAAGTCTACTTCACGTGCCACTGTGCTTTTGATCACTCATGCTGCTTACCTGTCTTTATACAGCAATGTCAAGCAGTGAGAAGAAAACAGCCATTCTGGTTGGTATGTCCTCTGGATCCCCTGTAAAACGCAGCAGTTGCTGTAAACAGGGGCAGCTCTGCTGCATTTAATAAGGCACTGTCTATTTAAACCATTGGGAAAGTTACACTTTTTTTACCTGTTCTTTGCATCCTTTCACTGTTTTCATGTTCTACCTTCCTGGCATTTTAAAAGGTTTTTTCCTATACTTTGCTTCTTACTTCAAGCACCGTGTTTCACAGTAATTTTGTTCCAGATTCTTCCCAGTTATAAGGACTGGAAATAAAAAAGCCCTTGTAATACTTTTTTGAATGCCTTTTTTCCAGTTTATGTTGTGCTGTTCTTTGCATTTCACCAAATCAGAGAATAGATTGTTCTAGGGTCACATTTTTAAAACATTCTCATTTAAAACAAGCAAACAAAAATAATAGAGAGCTCTATGTGTACTGAAATTTTAATAACATAATTTTTACCAAATGTTATTTTTTCCTGAAATACACATTTTGACCTGACTCTGAGCTTTTTTAAAGATTACTCCTTTCTCCCAGCATACTCATTGGCATTACTAGCCATGAAAAAAACTCACAGGGCACCAAAGGGTTAAACCCCAAAGGGTGCTCAACTCACCAGCTTTGTAGTTGCTTCATGTATTAATTGATTGCTAATTTGATTTTAAGCCCCCCTGTCTTTCTCCCAAACTGTGACTGGGCTGGTGTCTGGTGGCTTTAATTGGAGCTATTGATAGGCAGATGGGATGTGCATGAATTCAGGGATGGGCTCAGTGTGCCCTTGGCCTAGCTTTGTCCTGCCACAGCCAAGCACATTACTCTGTCAGATCTGCCTTAGGAGGTCAAGAAGTTGGTAATTAATGGTGAAAATTAATAGGGTCTCCATAGCTGCATGGGCTTATTGCATTGGGAGGATGAAACCCAGTTAATTTTGGGTTGTGCAGGGCTGCTTCAGGCTCATGCATCAACCCTTCACCTCCATGCCGCCCTGGGTGTGAAGGCTATGCCTTTTCCTCCCCTGTCCTCAGGTGTCATCACCTTTTGGGCTGTGTTATTACAAATATTTGAATCCAGGAGGGAGGGAAATTACCTTAAAATAGCTCTGTGTTCTGGAGAAGGCCTGTCCTGTCCCCAGTGGCAGCAGGCACTGATGCCAGCCTGCCTGTGATGTGCTGTGTGATGGCCCTCCAAAAAGACCAGGATCCAGCTTCTTTTAGATTACATTCAGGAAATAACTTTTTTTTTTTTGTTGTTATAAGCAGGGACTCAGCTGTCCTTAGGGCAACAGGAATGTTGAAGCTACCATGGGCTGGCTGAACTCCCTGGGAATTCTGAGCTGCATCACCTCCAGTCTGTCATGCTACACACCCAGATCTGGATTTTTTTCTCTTTTAATGAGAGAGATTAGGAAAATCTGTATAGGCACAGGCTCACTTGCATATGTACATATAGTTCCCAGCACTTTCCCAGAAAGCATAATCCACTTACTGTGTTTTTACTTGCTTTGTCTGACTGGGAAGTGTTTAGCTGTTACCATGCGGATCTTGGGATAAGACTCTAGTCAGAAAGGATCCTGGCAAACTTTCTCCTGTTTTGAAAGTTGCCAGGTGATCCTGGCTGTTTGAACTCTGCAGTGCCAAACTGGCTTGTCAACACCAAAGTCACATTTCAACTCGGCTTGGCTTTCTCCCTGGGAGTATTGACTTTGCAATAATATTTGCAGCCTGGTGTCAAGAAGTTCTATCACCAGCGTGCTGAGGAGTGATGAAACCTGACGTCCTAAGTAACAAACAGTGCCTGTGCATTAAAGGATTAACAAATCAGGGGTGGTTATGGAAGTCTTCCTGGCTTCCTTCCAGCTGCTAAACATAGAGCTGAAATAGTGCTTCATCCAGAGAAACCTGAGAATGCCGGTGCTGCAAAGGATATTTGCAAGCTTTATGGCTGGATTTATATCCCAGTGGCCAGTGACACAATGCCCTTTTGCTGGCTGGTGCATCCTGAGTGAGATTTGTTGCTTTATCTTCAGTATCTCTGGAGTGAAGGTATGCTAAGAGGTGGTGTCTTTGTAGCCCCTTCTGGAATCAAGATGTTGATTGCAGGAGATTCTTGCACTTTTTCTCCTGCTTCCCAACATATCCTTTCTCTATGAGCACTTTAGAAGAAAGCCTCAGTGGGACAGGCAAAAGGTCTCAAGTTCATGCCTGGCAGCTGCTCTGCACTGTACATGTCACCTGCAGTATGCTGGGATTCACACTTCTGTTTTCCTAGTGACTTATTTGAACAGGTTAATGGAGAGAGCTTTTCTTACTTTTGGAGATCAAGAAATACCATCTTACAAGCCACACTGCAGAGGGAAGAAAGCAAATGGATGTTACTATGATAGCCATATAGGTGGTTGTTTTTGTTGTTGCTTTGACTTCTTTTGCTTTCTATGGAAGGATATGATCTGTATTTACAGGTGGAAAATGATATGCTAACCCATCAGTATTCATCACTCTCTCCATTTTTCTTTCTCTGAGGAGAAACAACTCCAGTTTTTACTTTTTTTGACACAGTTTGTGCTGTGATGTTTTGTTGCCGTGGCCATGTCAGCTAGAAGGTCATGCTCTTGGATGGCATCTCTGTGCTGGCAAAGTCTCTGGCAGCAGTTCTGTTTGGGGAGAGGTTGTAGCAAATGCCACTACCAGAAAAGACCACTCAGCCCTGGTGGGTGTCTGTGGTGTAACCACAGTGGCAAAGACCCCACAAAACCCAGTGGGGATGGTGTGAACCTTTCAGGTGTAGCTGATTTCTGGAAGTTTTAGTTGCAGTGTGAAGAAGATGAATGAAAGCTGAGAAATGTTGGATGTTGGTTTCAGAGAGCTTCATGGGCATCACTTCTGTAGCCTCACATTCTCCAGGGAAGACTTGCACTGAGCTCTGCTGTGTGCATGCATTTGGTCTGTGCAGCATCATGTGGGTGAAGTCTTGTTATTCCTCTGTGTCATTGTGGGCAATGCCCAGAAGAGCTGATGTTATTAGTGGTGTCTGGTTGACTAGGTGGGTACCTTCCATATTGCTAAGATATAATCCCTGAGGTGGGAGACCATATTTGCTTTCCATTCCTCTGAGCTAGAAGTGTCCAAGCACAAAGTAGACCCCTTAAGCCACTTCAGCTGCCCCTTGAACAAAAAGGAATTTTTAATTACACGCTTTCCCCTTAAGGTTAGAGAGACCTCTATTTACAATATTTAGGAACTCCAAAGGTCAGTTCTGAGTAGTTTCATAACTAATGCATACATTTTAGAAATAATAAGGGTGGCAAACTTCTGGCCATTCTTTCACATTATTTTGCATTTTCAGGTCATTCTGTACACACGCAAAGATTGAGCACTTTTAGCTAAAACCGAAATTTATAGGCTGGGTGAACTCAATCACTTTTTCTCTCTCCTTGTAAACAAGTACTGTGCACCATGGGCTGGCTGTCAGGACTCCTTTTGGTTTATGGTTTCTGCTGAGCTGTGTCTACCTTTTCCCTTGAGAGCAGGAATGCCAGAGGCATTTTTCTATTCAGAGATGCCCAGGGAACGTTACACACCTTTGTTTCAAAAAGCCCAGCTTTATAGAAAGCAGGTGCATTGGGCAGGTGAGGCTCTAAGTAACTGGACATTTGACAATGAAGTCCTGGTGCCTCTTTCAAAGAAAATTTCAAGTCCCCTGGTGCAGAGCAGAAACAAAAAAAAAAAATTCTTCTCTAGGGAGTGACAGCCCTTGAGATTTATGAGTATTTAATTAAAATTGCCAAATAGACTTCAGTAGCAGCACTTCACAGCAGTTCAGCCTGCCTAGGATTTAGAGTTTCCTTGGAAGATCTTTAGAGCATCCCTAGAAGTTGTTGAAAATTGTTCTTAGTCTTACTTTTAAGAAACTGCATGCTTTCCCTGAATTAAAAGGCTGCAGCTGTAGAGTTAATAAAATGATAGTAGGCAATGCCTGTAACACTGTTTTTAGTACAGAGCTGAGGTGTTTGAGCAAGGAACTTCCATGGTCACAGCATCTGCAGGCTGCCACAATTCTTAGGCAAATGGGATCTTGGGACAACGATGCACTCAGCAGGCAGTTTCCAGCATATCTTTCTGAAAACAAGGGGGAAAATCTGGACCCCAGGGCTGAAAGGAGTCTGCAAAGAAAAAAGATGTAAGTGCCATTCAGTGGAGAGCCTGATCTCTTCCCAAGGAGGAGAAAAAGAAATTGCCCACAATGTGCTGTCTGGTTTCAGGAGAGTCAGAGTGCAATTTCCCTTGTTGTTTTATTATCAGCCACTTCTGTGCCAAGTCTGCCATTAACAGTTCCTGCTTGCAGAGTTGCCTCTGGCTCTCAGAGGTGCTGTAAGGCCTGATAGCATTTGGGCCTCTCTGTGAATTGGCTCTGGAGGTTTGTGTGAGGCCATGGCTTGTGCCAGGAGCACTGCACACGCTCACCAGGACAGGAACAAAGTCACAAACCTGTCTGATTTCCCCAAAGTCTACCTATTGTTCGTGAGAGGAGGATAAATGTAATTGCTTTAATTTAAGGTCTCACAAGGGAAATCGGATTTTTGTTTTTTTGGTAATACAGAGCAACTTAGACACGAAAACTTTCCAGGCAGTTGGTCTCCATTTAAATTCAGAATAATGAAGGGGATGTGCCCTCAGTTACTCTATTACCATTTTTAGGCAGTGTTTCAATGTTTAGCTGCATATTAATTTTAAGTACTAAAAAAGGAGATTCATATTTGGGGTCACATCCAAATATTCCTTTCAAGTAAATGGTGAGAATTTCTACAGGACTCCATGCATTTTGGAGTACAGCTCTTGAAGAAACAGATTTTCAGAGACCTTCTCTTGAGACCAAAACTTTGATATAGTTTTGAGAGTGCACTGCATTGCTTACATGTGTAAATGCAAAATATGATAACAGAATCCCTCAAATGTTGCTTCCTTAGTTGTGGAAGCAGAATCTTAAAAAAATCCAACATAGCATGCAAAGCTAATCAATGTCCAAGTGTGTTCCATTTCATTTACTTCTATGAATTACAATGACAAGACTGATCTGACCAATTTGCTATCCAATAAGTTGACTTGAGATGTAAGTAACAATATGTACTTATTGAATAAATTGTTTTTCCTTCCCAAATAAGAAATGTACACTTTTATAGGAGCAGTTCAAAATACTTTCAAGTCCTCTAAGACAATGGAGTTCCTTCTGTTTACTTTGGACAGAAGTAAGATTTGAGCTGCTACCTACCAAAATAAATATTCTCTAAATAAATATTTAGAAGTGCATTAATGCACTTCTAAAATGCATGATCAGTGACAGAATTGAGCTTTTGCAACTTGTAATGAAATCTGGGTGTTGCACTGTGTGTTCTGGGGGTTGTCACCTGTGGTATCCAGGGAATTTATGAGAATGTAAATAGAGTTCCCTAAGAACCTAGGAAATATAATTCAAAATATCTGGATCCAGAAGTTGACTAATAGATAGACAGAGACATACTGGGTTAATTCAGTCTTACAGATTTGAGACCATAGTATAATTTCTTGCAACTTAAAATTTTGGAAGGGCTGGAGCTGAATTTCAGTGTTTGAGTTTGTGAGAGAGATGCACACATGCAAAGCTCTGTCATGCCCCATTTGTTTCTGTTGTGGGTAAGCAAGAACATTGGGTTTAATGAGGCTCAGTTTAACCTCCAGCTGTGAAATACAGGATTAGTCATATCCTGTGCTTAACCAGCTTTGTAATAATTTCACTAAATTCCACTTTTTATCTCTGTATGAGGACAGGGCCAGGGAAAAAGCTCTTAATTGCAGTTAGATCAGGCTATGAAGAAGCAGCTTTTTTGTGTCTTTGATACATGGGGAGAGGTTCAAAGTGCACAGAGTCTCAGTGATCCGTCCATCTGAGAAGTACTGAAAAATGTCTTGAGGGGAAACTATGCAATAACTGCAGAGGCTTAAAAACAGATTTTTGCAAGGAGTAGAATGCCAAATTCAAGCCCAGATCAAGAAAGATACAGAGCCTGACATCTGAAAACTACTTGGGCAACAATGGGAAGGATGTTAATCATTCATTGCTTTGAGAACAAAAAACCTCTTTACTCAAAACTTCAAGTTTATGACAAGACTTTGTTTTGTTTTGTTTTGTTTTTCATGAAGCCAAAAATGCAAATCTAAATCTTTATAAGAAACTTTTAAAGGATATTCAGATTATCTCAAAAAAAAAAAAAATTGAGATTGGCAGTAATTGATTCTCCCTGGCTGCTTGAGTCCTGGTTCAGCAGAGAGCTTGGAACATCCGAATGGTCCTCCAGAGGAGAGGGACTTGGGTGCCCAGCACGAGCTAAATCCTGCAAGGAACCTCTGCTGCTTTATCAGGAGAGGTTTCAGGTCTTTATTTTTCTCATTCCTGACAACTCAGTTGTTTTATAGGATGCGGGGAGTGCCTTGAGGGCAGCCCAGCAGCGTTGCTGTGATTTTTGGGAGGAGGGGCAGTGGTTCCCTGTAGCCTCCTTGCCTGGAGTGCAGTTGACAGGAGAAAATCAAAGGTGACTCCAGGGGATGGTCTGGAGCTGTGCTAGATACTACATCCATATCAACATCTACTTCCCTGGAGGAATTGGGGCAGCATTCTGTAGTTTCTCTGCTGGCACCCCCAGTAAAGACACTGATTTTGGTTCTAATGAGCCATGCTGGGCTCTGTTAGTCTGTGACTCTGAAACTTGAGGCCTGCAAGCCACAGACCAGACTTGGGCTGCACCAGATGCCAATGGCTATAGCTCCATTTGGCTTTGTTAACTATTGAGCTGCATTTTTAGTTGGGTTATAGGCTGTGATACTTGGATCTCTCAGCCGTGCCAACTCATATATCCTCTTGAGCAAAGCCTGCCAGTTGTGTGATTATAATTATATACTGCAGCTTGGTTTGAACTGATTATCTGAGTCTCCTGTGAGTTATGGGCTTGATCTTTCTCTGCAGATATAAAACAAGAGGACAAAAATACAGACATTCTTGAATATTAGCAGTGTACTTAAGTTCCCTACCTCAGTTGCTACAGAGAATGGAGAGGTTTGAAACCTGCACTGCTTTTATATCCTGTACCCCACTGAGATGCTAATAAGTCTTTTTCCAAAGGTGATTTTACATGGTAGAATCTGCTAAGCCTCTTACTGACTGTCTCCTGCCTTTCCCAAAGTTGTTAGCTCCCCCAACAATAGAGAATTCCAGCTGTCACCAATGCAATCAGGTGAAATCTGGTTGCCCCTCCAGCTTCTGTGAACACAGATCGTGGTGTGAGGGGGAAGTCAGAGCCTAGGCAGAAGTGGGGATCCTCATCCCTGTGTTACATTTGTGAATGGCTGAGATCCAGCCATGGCACAATGCCCAAACACATTTTCAATTCTACATGAACTACTAAAAATGGATTTACTGATGGAGCTGGCTGAGGCTGTGCTTGTGACCTCCTGGCTGAATACTGAAGAGGGAATCAGGAGAGTAGGTGTTTTGACAGACCCTTATCCTCTAAAGCCTTTGTCACCAGTTCAAGTGATCCCCAGATGTGTTGCATGTACAGCAGGGATATGAACCAGTGCTAGGGAATTTAATCTCTCCTGTTACAGAAAGCTCATATTATTGCATGACATGGAAGATGTTAAATAGTTTTAATCTCATCCTGTAATTTTTTCCCCCCTTATTTGCGGACTTCTTTCAAAATCAAATTAGTTGATTTTTTATTGCACTCTCATGTGTGGGATTTCCAACTTGCCTGATAAATGCTGCTGAAGCTAATGGGACTCTTCACATATACTTAAAGTCAGATATGTGCTTTGCTGAGCTTATTTTTGCTTGAATATGTCTTGTAGTGATAACTGCAATTACTGAACCTTAATTCAATTATTTCCTAGCTTCACACAGTGAAATTGCCCATCCCTCAGATTCCTGGTGCGTGAGACACTAAAACATGAACTAATGAGATAAGGGGGAAGTGTTTGTGCAAGGTTGTGTGGTAGGGGATGTTCTCTGGGGCACAAGGCTGCCTGACAGGCCCAACACTCCTGGTGCTGAGGTCACAAGAAGCAGGGCCCATTGCCCTGATGCCCCTGTGAGAGCTGTGCAAGGCAGGTGCTTTGCACAACACCTCCTCTGTGCTGTTTGAGATGTGTTTCTGCTTTGCTTTAGCTCAGAAAATGTCACTGCTCTGCTGTGGCAGCTGAGGCTGCCTTGGGCCAGCTCGTTGTTACAGAGCTGTGTGCTCTGATGGTGCCACTGACCTCTGCAGGTGTGCTGAGGTGTGGTAGCTGTGAAGAAGAGTAAGGTGGTCAAACTTTACCAGCTATTTGGGGGAATCACCATGCTCTGAATCTGCACAGAAAGGCATTAATGTTTGTGCAGATAGGTTCTGCAAGGCTTCATTCATGAATATAGGGAAAGGGATTGAAGTTCAAATAATGATATTATCTTACCAAGTAACTCAATATTGACACCTGCATATAAGACCTTTGGTCACCTGTGGTAAAGATATGGGGTTTTTTCAAGATCATAAAATAACTTTATTTCTGTTAGTTTTCTGCATGTATAATGTGCTTCTGTTCCCTTCTAGCTGGCTGACTGCAACAGCTTCCCATGAAATTTCAGTAAGGCAGAGAGACCTAATGCATCCTCCATGAGCAGCTTTTTGGAGCTGGGGGGGCTGCCTTTTAGTACTGCTGCTGGTTATTTAGGGCTCTGATTTAGGGCTCTTGTTCTTTCACTTGCTAATGTTGATGATTTCCATTTTTTAATCATCTGAATGTGTTAAATATGCCACTAATGTATTTTTATTTCTGCCCTGTACTTGTGCAAAAGATACTGGTTAGTAATATCTGTGTTTTGGCCAAGTTCAAATCAATGCCATTTGCCTATGTGAAGAGAAGTGTGCACTTTCAGCTAAATTGCTACAGGAAATAACAGAACAAGGTTTTGAGGTAAATCTTCTATTTAATTACTCAGTTGCAAACAATGGGTTGTTGAGTGTCAAAATTGAGGCAGTTTCAATTACTGGAACAATTATGGTTTAGAGTATTGTTGCTGGTAGGTTAAGAATTTATATTACAGTGACAGACAAGTAATCCAGGTAATGGGCAGTGCAGGAGTCCATAAAGATGAAGGCAGGCTGACAGAGTGGGCTGAAATAAAACCTTCTGCAATTTTTTTCCTCTTCACAAATGTATATAATCAAAAGCCAAGGTCTCAACAGAGTTTTCCATCTAACATCCAAGATTTATGGGTGAAACTAAAATCTGAAGTAAGAGCAATTTTATTTTTTTTAATATAGGCTTTTTTTTTTTTCTTTTTCCCATATAGAGAATTACCCAAATCATAAGCCAAGATCCTTATGGGCTTACATGGTCAGGGTGTAATGCCCTTGCCCTATTACTAAGGTCCAAGTTCACTCTCATGTTTAAATGATGGCTGAAGAAAATCCCGTGTAAAAGAAGAGGTAGCCACTGAAAAATGGAAATTGCTTGTCTGTCACAGGGCTGGGTGATGGTGTGGCATAATAATTTGTCCAAAGGAAATCTTCTGAGCTGGTGTCAATAAGGGCATGTTCTCTTGTCAATATTGAGTTCCTTGCAGTTTTCCTTTCCATCTATTTGCATTTCATGCTGTTACATAATTTCTTCTAAAGTTGTGTTGAAAGCAGATCTAATATTAATACATGTAAGTGGTGCGGTGTGTAATCCCCTGTCTCTTGAGCTTAGTGCAATTGGGTCTGCATTGTAGGAAAATGAAGCTGATTATTATAAACCCTTGGAAATGACAGTCCTTTGGGAAGTCTGCTGTCAGTGACTCATGTATGCTTGATTCTCTGTGTTCTGGACACATTTTGCCATCCCTTTATGCTCCCCAGAGGTAAACAAAAAGAGGCTCAGGACCTTCAGTTTGGTGCTTTGTTGTGTGTTTTTAAGAATGACTTGTGAACCAGGAGAGAAAGTTTTCACACTGCAGGAGGTTAGAAATGAGTTAGAAAGGAGTGGAGAGAGCTGTAGTCCTCAGGTGCCTCCAGGCCTGTCCCTCCTTGTTCCTGCCTGCAGCAGGAGGATGCTCTTCATCACATCTGCCAAGGCTCCAGGGGTGCCTCGGGTATGCTCAGGCACAGGGTGCCCCTGTTTAGACACCCACATTGCTCCAAAATGACCCCACAGCTCATGGGGAGAAGGGAAGCTGTGACCCTTTGTGAAGGCTTTAATATTTCCACAGGGCACAGGGTCAAACTGATCGCTTATGATTAAATACTTTTTAAAATCTCTTTTTAGCTTTCATCTGTTAGAACTTATGTGAAAGGAGAAAAAAAGTGTTTTCAATTAAAGGCTACTTATGTAACGACCCTGTTTTGAATGCTAATTCATGAATTACTGGGAGCTGACAGTGCTGCTTTTTAATTTTCCACGGTCACTTCAGAACATAATTCTAATTGAAATCTTTTTTTGCTAATCTCTCATAAATGCTGAGAATTTTCTGTCAAGTAAATTTCTGTCTTTCTGTATTTAATTTATGTTAAGAACAGTCCATTTTGTTGCATCAAAGTATTTCAGAATTAAATATTTGTCTTCTTTTTTCTCCCTTCTAGCAGAAGTAACACTGAAGGGTAGCAGAAAAGATAATTTGTCTGACTTGTCTCTAAGTTTTCAACACTTTATCTTCACAGTTGGTCCAACATGGCCACAGCACTGATCTGACTTTACTGGACAGAAACGAAAAGGAAAATAAATGTTTCTTTGTAGTACTTTGACCTTAAAATACCACAAACACCATCCATCTTCTTGTGTTATTTGTGTTATTTTTCAATTTAATCACTCAGCACAGCGGGTCAAAAAGTCAGAGGCCACCGTTTCTTCTTTTTGCTAGCAGGATAGAAAGCTTTGATAGGAACAAGTGTTTGCTGCTTTTTCATTGTTTTGTTTTGCCTTTTGTTTTTTTTTTTTAATGTAATTTTAGTCTTTGGTAAGCACCAAGAGTTTAATTTCTATCTCAAGCATTTGAAATGATACTTTATTTGTTATGGAAAATATCCCTTTCCACCCATCAAATTGCTTGTTTTCTACACAGAAGAAAAGTTGGGTTTACAGTCTATTTTTACTAAAAAACTTGGTTTGTTTGTAAGCCCTACTGTTTTCTCACTGGTGGGAGTAGACCAAACTCCCTTCCTAGGTGGGAGGGACATGCCTGTGTCCATTTGTTTCATAACAGGCTGGCAAGGTCTTGGGCTTTGGTCCAATGGTATCTTCTGGGGTCACTCTTAAGTCCTGCCTGGTTGAAAAATTTATCAATAAATATTTTGTCATTTTTTGTGAGTGTTGAGGAGTGACTGTGTTGGAATGATGGGGTGGCAGTGCTGGCACTTGGGGCACAGGTTTCTGCAGGCTTGTCCCTGTGCTCATCAGGTGGGAGGGGAGGCAAGGCTGTGCAGAGAAGTGCTGAGTTAGACTGAGGCTTGCACTTGTACCACTGTGAAAGTAAGGACATGCTTTTTTGCCTTTTTTTTCTTTCTTTGTATTTATTTTATTTTTTTTTCTTCTCTTTGAACTATGGCTGAAACTAGGGTTTGAAAAATATTCACAGAGAGAAAGAGTCACTCTTGGAGTAGTCAGTGGCCAGTTGTTTTTGTTTGCTGGGGACTGGTGTGTGAGTCTCCTGAGCTCTCACTTGGTCTGCTTTGCTGTGTCCCTTTTTCTGTCTCTGCTCCTCAGCTTAGGAAACATTTCTAATAAAAGTTCAGTTGAAACTGTGTGCTCCCACAGAGTTTTAGTTCAGATGAAAATGATTTTGCTGATAAATTTCTTGAAACTCCAGAAATGTGAAGTGATTTTACCTGAAGGATAATTTATTATAGATATGTTGCGCATTAGTTGAGATAATCTCCAGCAATGATGATGAACAGAGATGATCAGGGATTCTACTTTTAAAATGTCTTTCTGACTAGAAAAGCAATTTGGGATCCACTTACATCTCAGTAATGAAAATTGGGTAAGGTAATAAGAGATTTCATTTTGTGAGTGAATTGACAATGCAAATACCAGGATTTTTAATTTAGGTTTAAGTGGAGTAATGGCTACTCGTTCTGATGCATCATTAGTCATATTGCTTTTTAATGATGGATTCACTTTCTTTCCCTGGTTAGCTCTAACACTGATAGCAAAGCCCAAGGAATGTGCAAATGTTTAGGGAGGTTTTTTGAATATGTGTCACTGCACCATTTTAATTTTAAAAAGGAAGAAAAAGCAGTGTTCTTTCTATGGTGAAAAAAGACATATTTGCCTTTAGTACAGGGAAGATAAATAGTGCAGAGCTGTGATTGGTAGCCTGTTGTAGAAACTCACAACCAATAAAGTAAGATACATTCCCAAATAACTTCTAGAAAATATAGAAGGAAAATTGCATTGAGTGGAGGGCTCATGAAAGAGGCTGGCTTTATGACAGACAGTAGGAGGAAAAAGTTTACTGTGCCCATCTCTGACAGGGATGTCTTATAAATAATGGCAGGTGAAGACTCATTTTGCCCTAGCAAACCCACTCTCTCTTCCAAACACCTTGTTCCTCTTCTGGATAGATCTCTGCTCAGCATTTTTATTTCTTAGATGTCTTTTCTTTTTCTTGTCCTATTTTTTCCCTCTTTTCCCTTTCTGTTCTTTAATTAAGAGCTTGTTTTGATGTTCATTGAACTCAGTGGGAATCTTTCCATCAAATTGAATGCATTAGGTCAGATTCATAATCAGCAGCCACTGAAACAACCTAACAATAGTTTTGTCACACGCTAGTGCAGTCTTAAATGGGATTTGCTTTAAAAAAAGCAATAGAACTAATCCATTATAAACACTTGTTAGAGCAGAGTTTTGACTGTATCTGTGTATTTACCAATACAATTTCAACCAATTTAAACCAAATTGAAACTAATGCAGACTTTTTCTCCAGGCGGGAGCATAGGGCAGTTAAATAAATTTAAACTAGTGTGTTTTTAGCAGCAGCAATGTGATACTGGGTGTTGTCTGGACTTGGTGTGGTTGTCTTCCTTCTTTAGTTGGGAAAAGCACTTTGACTTTCTGTGAGGACAAGCTGTAATGTGATGAAACATGTGGGGAATCCAATATAGACCAACCCATTCACATTTGGGGGTTAGACAGCAAGTTTCTGGGATGCAAATGTCCAGCAAATCTCTCTTTCTCAGGTCTGTTACCATGTTTCTGGTGCCCCATGATCGTGTGGCATCTTGATGGTCTCAGTGTGGAGTAACCCAAAAGTCTGAGTAACCCACTACCTGTAAACTGCTGATCCACACACCCTCTTCTGGAGCAGAGACCTCAAGGGGATCTCCAGCACAAAGATACAACCTCACATTGTGGCTCTGCTGTTTTATTCTGCTTTTCCCTTGGCCACACATCTGCCCCTTCATGCCAGATGTCAGGGGAGAGTGCTGAGCTCCTGAGCTGTCAGCCCAGAGGAGTGGGGAGCAGTGCCAGGAGCTCTCCAGGAGGTTGCTGTGTCCCCACACACACAGCAGTGCAGAAGGGGTTGCACACAGCAGGGACGTGGGAGCACAACCAGCCAAGGTGAAATCCTTTCAGGGTAACCACCAAGAGACATCACATGCCTGGGACACTGCCAGTAAACTAAGAGTCTTCTTATAATCTTCCACAGTGACCTGCTAACCTTTCTTTGAAATTATATACCTCCCAGGAATAGTGGAAACTCAGTTTTGCAGCAGTCACTTTGCAGCTTCAGAAGGAGTTATCTCCTTCAGATCTCTGACTCTCTCTCTGACTCTCTGTTGTGAAATGTGAAAGAAATACAGGCCACATCTTCTCTCTTTGTAAATTCAGGGGAATCCCAGATATCTGATATGCTGAACTCATTCTGTATCACTTGACTCCCTGTGAGACACAGCAGTTCCCAGCAGATTGGGTCATACAGGACTGGCATCCATTTCTCATGATGGCTTTCTTGAGAACTGCCCTTCTCTTCACAGCTTATAAAAGGAAAGTTGATAGGGTGAGGGCTCCAGAATGACTGTGAAAGCACTGGGTCACTGTAGAAGTTTAAACCTAAGAAAACAACATTTTGAAATAAAATCAAAGCTGAATATCAACTAAAACAGGCCATGTAGCAGCAAGAAAATATATATGACACTGATAGAAAATAATGTATACACACAGAGTCCACCAATTCTTCTCTTTGAGCAGGAAATGGAAATGAACTTCCAATGTTTCCAGAGATCTGTGCATGACAACAGTCTCCAAAGTCTCTGTTATGTTCAAGCCTTTGGCTTACTGTGGGGTTTTTACATACAATTGATCTGATTTTTGAGATTTCTTGTTAAATTTTATTGCTCCAATGAATTTTCATTGGTTCTTTTGAAGTAGAAAACATAATTTCTGTAGCAAATGGGAGTTGAAAGTCTTAATAGAGCATAAAAATCTGAAAGGTCATGATTTTTTAATTTTAAAATAGAGGACAGTGCACTGTTTGATACTCTTAAAAATATGAAAAGTTTATGAGATGTTTATTGGTGATAAAGATAGAATCTTCTCCCAGACCTTTGATTTTGGCTGCTTGTGTATTGGCTTTTCCTGGGTGCACTTTTATAAATGAGAAACACTTCTCATTCTTCATATTTCAAGATTACAAAGAGAGTTAAAAGCACAAGGCAGAAGCTTTTTCCCAGGGAGATTATTCAGTACTCCTAACTAACTCCAGTGCTCCTTCCCCTGTGAGTGCAGACTATTGGTTGCATTTATCTGGTTTTTAGGGTCATATTGACTACCTTCATTTATTTGACTATGTTTAAGACCGTGGGTGCAAGCAAATTTATAACCAAATAAGAAACTGTTCCTGTCAACACACATTTTGCAAGCTTAGGTGAATGATAGTAGCACTGTTTACGAAGCCTTGTTCTAGAAAATGTCTCCTGGTGTGGGATTTTTGGGTGGGTTTTTTGGTTGCTTTGTTTGTTTGGGGTTTGTGGATTTTTTTGCCGATTTTGATTTAATCTGAAGTCTTCAAAATATTTTTTATGTGCTTCTTAACAAATGTTTTTTATTGAGCATGAAGGAACTTAGGTAAAACAAAAATGCCTTCCTCCTGTATCATTTCATGTAGCAGACCTTGAGCAGTTCACCTCCAGCTGCTTGCAGGTGTTTTCTCTAGAACTAGACATGGAAAAATAATTTTATTACAGTGTTCACTGTCACTGTTGGTGCAGGGAGAAGTGAAGAGAACAGGTCAGGAGGCAGATGTGGTCATGGGAGCAGCCAGGACATGAGGAGGGGCAGAGCTTTCGTTCCTCTCATTAACGTGGCCTGTCCTGGTTTGTGTTGTCTTTGCAGCAGTCCAGCACGGGGGACCTGAGGACTCTGCGGAAAGGATTGTCCCCATACCACTCTGAGTCACAGCTCTCGTCACTGCCACAGTACCAAGACGCCCTGCAAAACGTAAGAGACATTTCCTTACCTTCACAGGCAGAGCCTTGGCTTTCCCCAGAAGTGGGCATGGCTGCAGGGGGCTGGTGACAACTGCAGGGCAGCTCTCACAAGTGATTGCTCACCCTGAAGCTGGGGTTACAAATGTGCAGCTAAAACCTGCAGATGTTGGGAGGGTGGGGAGCCCCTGGAACATTAATCTTTGCCTGAACTTCCCAGCGTGGGTTTTCAGTCAACTGACAGTCACTGTTGTGAATCTTTTAAAACTGGGGTGATGCTTGTTACACCTGCAGCTTCTTCTTGGTAAATGCCCTGTGCCTGCAGTAAAAAGCTGGTTGTGGATGGAGCGTGCCAGGTGTCTGGCAGTGCATGGAAAGGGTTGTTTAGTGAGTAAGTTCTTAGGTTTTTCTGTATCACAAATAAGGTTTGAGTTTCCTAATGAATGAGTTTGCCTGCACTGCTTCTCAAACCACAGAAGAACTTTGACTGAAGCCTCTTGCATAAGGTGGAATCTGTGCTGGTGTGCCAGGCATGGCTGAGGAGCCCTGCCAGGTGTTTGCCTTCCAGATGTTTCCCTCACTGCTTGGGCCACTAGGCTTGTGTGGTGATACTGTTTTCCAGATTAGAAGAAGAGTGTAGAAACAGTCAGAGAGTCCTGGTGGGAGTGGGCTGTGAGTGTTAGGAATGTGAGCAAGATCCTGATGGCAGCACAGCTGGAGAACCTCCCTGCTCCATGTCTGGGACACTGGTCAGCAGAGCTGCAGGTCCTGCAGGAGCAGTCTATGTATTGGCTGCTTGATTGGGAAAAAGTCGTTCTGATATTCTAGATTTAGTGTATCTCTTACAGTTGTAAAGGTGGGCACAATGATAATTTAATAAAGTTTGCATAAATAATACTCAAGTATGGAAGCATATCCCCTTCCTATCCCTGCTAAATGGCAGGATGGATAGAGGTGCTTCAAGCTAAAAAAAAGAGGGATAAAGCTGTCCAGGTGAATATTCACTTTTGGAACTTTGTGCCCCATTTATGAAGACAGGAGACTTTATAGGGAGTGCAGAGAGACTTGAACCTGGAAGATGTTTGTCTGGCTGTGCCAGCCCCTTACAATTTTGGAGATTTTTCTTTGCTTCCCTGGTGCTTAGGCTTTTGATCCCCAGCTTTGGTCCAGGTTGACGGTGCTCAGTCAGCCTGTGCTGGTTGCCCCAAGGAGTGCTGCTACTCACGATTTTATGTTTATCTTGTCAGTCAGGCTGGGATACGTCCAGCAGCTCTCTGCAGAGGAGCTGTGCTGGGATGGGAGCTGGCAGGAGAGTTTTCTGCTTGAGCATTGGCCCCCGCAGCTCACTGGGGCTGTGTGAGGGCTGGTGGCAGATGGTCCTGCCTGCTGGAGCCCTTCCTGGCTACTTTTCCCTGTTTTCTCTCCTTCCTCAAGGAAGAGATGGCACCTGGCATTTATGGAGAGGCCTGGGTGCTGTGTGGCATTCACTTTCATCTGTCACCCTAGCTGTGTTCTACCTTTTTGCAGGAAGTTGATAGAGAAAAAACAAAAGCAGCTTTGGATCTAAATCCACATCGTCTCAGATACTTATGTAGCCATTCATTTACTTATTCCTACCAAAATCCCTTTGGTTTGTGGCTTGACATAATACACTGTTTTTGTGATGAGGATAATGATCACAGATTCATGAAAACATCTTAGAATTACTTGAGCATGTCCAGAAGTGGATATTTAGATGTATATGGGTTTCTCTGTGACTTTTTTTAACAGACAGCAGGCATGAGTTTGTGAGAAATCATTCTTCTTTGTGCCTGCAGAAGCTTCATGTGGGTGAGTGATGGACAATTGGTGTCAGCTTCAAAGCTGCCACATCCGTTCAGGGTTCCATCAGCAGCACTGCCTGTGTAACTCTTTGGGAAGTTCCCCAGCTCATCCCTGTCACTGTCACACAGGTAATGAGCAGGCATCTCTCCAGGGGTCTGACACATCCCAGTTAAGGACACAGCTGGGTGTTTCTGATGTGTCCTGGATCAGGGACACCAGTGCACCCTCGAGATGCAGAAGCTGAAGACACTCACAGTTGCGCTCTGTGCACTGGGCTTCACACACACTGGTAGTTATAGATTTGCTCTGTAGTCTGCATGGTTACCAAATATCCAGGAGCAGCAGTCCTTGGGGTTAGTCTGGCCTACAAGACCCTGTCCTTCGCAGGGGAAGGTGTGATATATATGTTAGCTTGAAGTGATAGCAGAGTCAATCTTTCCAGCTCTGGAACAGCCACCCAGCATCATTTCATGGAGTACCAGAGGCTCCCTGGGTCCTTTGGGAGGTGAGGGTGATTTCCTCTGGCTTGGACTCATGAGAGAAGGCAGCAACAAGTTCCTGATGGGACCTGCCATTTCCCTGGGATGAGACTAAGCTGGATAGGCTGGCTCCATTTTTCCCATTGCCAGCAGCCTCCAGAGCTGCTCGGTCTCTGTAAGCTGATGTCCCAGGATGAGAGCTCTCTGAGGCACCTGTAAGCCGTGCACTGCTGAGGACTCCGTGGCCCACCTGGCCTCTGGGTGTCATGGTTTCACTGCAGCTGGTAACTAAACCCCACACAGCTGCTTGCTCACTCCCCCCACATCCAGGGGGATATCTGAGAGCCCTGCAGCCCAGCTGAGGGTGCGTGTGGGGGCTGAGGCATGGTCCAGAGCTTGCATCTCTCTCTTTGGCCTCTTCATGGGTGCTCTGGCTCCTAAGACATGTGGACATATGTTCCCTGCAGAATTTTATGTACCTGCCTGCTGCCCTGTTGCTGTGCCACAGACCCATCTCAGTGCCCAGGCATGAGGAGGAGACCTGAGGGCTGCTTAGGATCCTATAGTGGTACCATCACCTTAAGAAGCTCATAAAGCAACTGCCTGGAGGCACCATTTATCCACACTGGCAAAGAACACCATTAAACATGAACCAGCTTGTTGCTAGTAGTCAGAGCTAGCCTGGCTGGCTAAAAATCAGTTAGCAGTGTATCTGTGATTTATAATGGGAATCCTGCCTTTGGTGGGAGTAACTTAATGGAAATACTAAGGATAGTGTGGATGGAGTGTGGGTGGGAAAGTGTGTGTGAAAACACCAGCAGGAATTCTAGAGGAGGGGATGCTTTGGCCCGTGCTGATGGCCAAAGACGTGACTGGCAGCAAAGAAATGGGTAAACACCACAGGATGTGTGGTTTGTGTCAGGACTGGGAGGTCTGTGCTGTGATAAGGCCATAGCACAGATGGCTCATCAGCAGAGGACTGGTTCCCTGATAACAGGAGCAATGTCACACCACAGTTTTTCTTCCTGTGGTTCCAAGAGGAAGGAGTAGATAAGATGACCAAAGTGATGGAAAGGAGGCAACAGGCAGCAGCTTTCCTAGGGTTTTTGGAGGGTAAGCAAGATGCTGAGATAAAGATCAGCCTGCAATAACCATTGACTCCTAAGGCATGTGAAAAATGTGTTCTTTGCTGTCAATGAGGAGGAATGCCAGGGCTGTCATTAGGGCTTGCTAGTGGGTGTCCCCTGTTTTCTGTGCCACACACAGTGGCCCTGACCACCTTTTGGTGAACATGTGAATGTGTGTTTGTAGGTGTGTGGGTGTGACGTGTTAAGTTAGAATTTGCCGTAAGCACCTGACAGAGGCAAACACCTTCCCCTTCCTTACGTTTTCGTACCAGGTTTGTAGTGTTCCCTAGCTGAGGAGCAGGAGATCCTGGTAGTTTCCCATCTGGGTGCAGGAGGATGTGTCTGCTGGTGCTGTGACTGGAGACCATCTTGGGTCTGGAACTGGGAATCCCTGGGGAAAGTACCTGCAGATACACTCTGTGTGAGCTGAGACAATCTCTGGCTTTTTGAGACGACAATCCTGATGATGCCAATATCCAGCTTTTATATAGGCCCTGAGGACCTCAATAAGTGTCTCCAGATAAAAGTGAGGTTTCTGTTAGAGTGTTCAAAGCTGCTTCTCTCAGGAGTCTGTATAGACTACAGACCAGACTGGGGAGACACAATTTCTTTTTCCCTTCTAAATCTATTCCAAAACCAACCAGACCCATAGGAAAATGCAAGTAGTGTGGTTATGTAATGAAGAGCACTCAGCTTAGAGGGCTGTTGATTCTCTGGTTTCCTGACACTGTTTTTGACCGTGTTTTTCTACAGTGCCCACTTCTTGAAGAATGCAAAGCCTAGGAGATACCTCTGGCAGCACCAGCCCCTTCCCTTGATTCCCACCGTGCTGCCACAAGTCACATTTTGTACCTCTGCCTTGTAGAGATACTCGGGGGAAGTGTATTTCATTTTGCCAGATGGCACACTTGCTATTACAAAAACAAGCCCAAATGTTTGTGGTCTGTAGGTGTAAAGAGAAGCCATTAGAAGGAGTGGGGAGGGATGATGAGTCCTTGGCTGAAGTGCTGGCTGTCTGCTGAGCCTGTGAGAGCAGTGGTGAGGAGAGGGAATGTGAGGGAACATAGCTAAACCTGAACCCCAGTGACAGTCCTGTCTCTCCCTTTTGGCTGGAAAGACAGTGGTGTCCATGCTGTTCAGTACAAGGGCTAAGGCAGGAGAAAAGTGAGAAGGTAACTATCTCTCCTCAGCTTCCTGCAGAGGAAGGACAAAGCTGGCCCCTGAACCAACCTGGTGTAGGCAAGAAGATGTAACTGTGGCCCAAGCCTGGTCTTGGGTTGCACTGGGGTACACTGGACAAGTCTTGTAGTTCCTTCTCATCCTACATGGGAGTAAATCTATTCCTCTCAGGGAGAAGAACTGGATCAGCTTCTCAAAGCTAACCTGACTTTTCAAGTCAAGCTTGAAATGGCTAAAGATCACCACACTGTTCTCAGTGTGATGTCCTGAAGATGCCCCCAGAAGAGTCAGGGGAGCCCTTGGAGCATTGATTGCCCCTGCAGAGTCACCTGCTGCACTGGAGATCTTAACAGGGCCCCAAGGTGTCCCAGCACAGCACAGCAACCCCTGCACTGTCAGCAAGGAGCCCCAGCCTCTCACAGTGCTACATGAACCCCTGGGCAGGGAGGTCCCTGGCTGCCCAGTGCCTCTGGCATCCCCAGGACTGCATTTACATCTTCAGCATCTCATTGTGGCCTCTCAAAATGCCTCCAGCCCCTTCTGTTACTTCAGAAACCCATGCAGTGCAGTGCTCTTATGGTCCCCTGCCTTCTCCTGTCCCTGGTCCCCATCCCCTGTCACTGTCAGGTGAGCTGAGCTCAGCTGGTGTGTGTCAGAGGATGACTCTAGGCTGGTTTCTCACCTTCCCACATCCATGGTGGCCATGGTGCCTTTTTAGGCAGGGGGAAGCAAGGATTGAAAGAAGCATGAGCAGTGTGGCAGAAGGCAGCTCCTTCCCACTGGCTTCACTGATACCACCAGGACATTACTGAGCAGACAAAAAGAGAAATTCATGGTGCCTGATTTGCTGCTGCAGCAACAGTAGCTCTGGAAGACAAAGTAAAATGAAAGGTTTGTCAGGATTTATGGAGTGCTATGGTGAAGCTTCAGGCTGTATCACCAGCAGCTGAGAACAAACCAATCCATTTTTGAAAGCAGCTGCCCTTCATCTGCTGCTGTTAGAGAGGCTCTGAGCAGTGGGTGGCTTTTTTCCCCATGGCAGCTAACCAGCACAAAGTTTGGCAGTGACAAATTTGGGGGTTTTGATCAGCAAAAGAGGCATTGAGTGGCCGTGCCCATAATCTGCCCTTACAGGTAATCACAGGAAGCAAGAAAAATTAATCTGCTTTGAGGGTCGGCTGTAGGTTCTCATGTTCATTTTTCATGTACTCTTGTGTGGGGCTGGCAGTGGGTCAGGGGAAAGGCAGAGGCACAAGAGACCTGTGCTCTGCCACAGGTCTGGATGGGCAGCCAGGTTCAAATGGGCCATGCAGGGGTGCACAGGTACCCTCCTGTGCCTGCATGCATCCTCTGCCCACACAGAGGCTTTCACCTGCATCATCCCCAAATCAGATTCGCTTCAAAATCATGAAAGTCTTAAGAATACCCACCGCTTCCTTCTGAAAACAAATGTGCTTGGCGTTCCTTTGTCAAAAGTGGTAGCACCTCTGGAAATCCTTACGCTGACAGTGCCCCTGTGAGTCAGTCAGAGTTAGTGCACTTGTCTGCTTGCTCTGTCCGGACGGACTTGTTCTGTTTCCTCTGTCAGGTGCTTACGGGCTGAAGCTGCTCTGCGAGTGTCACGTTGGTGAGGGTTTCACAGTGCCAGGGGCAGCTGCAGCTGTCGCTGGTGATTCTACCGGCGTGCCCCATCCCAGCTGCCCCCGTGGAGTGAGCACTGCCCTCCCCAGCGCGGCCGGGCCGGAGGAGGCTGACTCACCGGCTCTGCATGCTCCAAGGAGCCTCCCGAGTCTGCAGCTTCCATCAACTCAGTGCTGAGAAAAGACACCCTTCCTGTTTGTAATGACATCCAGTTGCAAACAATGTCCTGACTTTGTTTTTCTCTGAAATATTCCCTTCCCTTGGGTGCCCCAGCACAGCCCGTACAGCCAGCGCTGTGTCGTGCCTGCCAGGGAGAGGAGTCATTCTTTTGTTGGGTGTCTGTGATGTTAGCTGAGAAAGCAATGAAAGAGTTAAATTGTTTCTTTAATTATCAGAAAGTGCCATGTAAGTCCTTGTTATTACTTAAGTAGACATCCATGCATGCTGGGGGCACATGAAGATGCAGGAGGAGGAGGCTGAGACACACAGACAGGCTCTGTCTGGCTCCCGTGTGGACCCAGCAGTTAATTCATGGATTTGAATGTTTACATGACCAGCTGCTCTCTGTGATTAAAGGCAGCAAATTAAGTAATGCCAAAGGAGATTATCATCTGCAATAAAGTCCCTTGATTTGATAAGGAAGATGCTAATACAGAGTACTGATGGCTCTGAACTGCCTGTTGGGGACCTGTGTTGTGCTGGGGAGCTGGGTCTGTCTAGGAATCTTCCTGGTGCCTGGTGCCAGGCTGTCAGGTGCTTGCAGCTGCAGGGCAGCTCACCATGTCTTTGGGACTGTGCAGCCATTTAAGTGCCCCAGAAGGAGCTGGTAGTTGGGTTTGAGCTGAGTGCTGGCAGGTTTCTGCACAGTAGGCATGGAGTAACAACAGCCAAGCACCATCAGATCACCTGCCAGGCAGACAGGACATGCAGGGATCCTCCCTGGCTCCTGTCAGGGTGTCCCATGCTCAGAAATCAGAGGTCTGGCATCATCTACAGTAGGGTGACAAAAAGGTGTGGTCTGCAGAGGAGCCAGCAAGGAGCCCTGGGGCTGCTGGCAGAGTGCCACCAGGTAGCCCTGTCCCTGCGGGGCCCTGAGAGGAGCTGGGCTCCCTCAGGAGCTCCACACGTGGTGGCAATGGCAGAGCTGCTGTGGACATGAGAAGATGTGGTAGGGAGGGAAGGGACCTTGCAGGAAAGGAGGGTGGATGTCAGCCAGGAGTCTTGTCGTGCTCCAGGTGCCCCAGCGCAGGGAGGGAAGTGTGGCCCAGGATGCAAAACAAGAGGGGGCCTAAAGAATTTCTCAGGCTGGTGGTAACAGGAGATTTTTTGGGTGTGTGATCACCCAGGAAAGCCACTCATCTTTGTGTGCAGGGAGATTTCTTGTTCTGAAAGGACCATCAGTCTGTGTGAGCCCAGTGCTTGCCCTCGGTGCTGCCTGTGCTATTCTTCTGATGGGGACACCATGCTTCAGGGTTTTGCTGCATTCCCTGCCTTCCCTTCTCCCATGCCAGGCTGGCCTTGTGCTCTCAGTCCTTGGTTTTGATGCTGGTTTTCCCCCATCTGCCCCAGGCACTTCCTTTAACTTGTAGCCACATGTGCCATTCACAAATGAAAATGTGCTGGGCCCCCTGTTCTGTCAGCACACCAGGGCTGGTGCCAGCCATGGCACCTTTCCATGGTAATACCTGGCTCTGCCACCCACTTCCCACGAGCTGTTACTGCATGTTACTGCCTCCTGCTTGTCTCTTAGCAGTTCCTAATTTGCAGAGTGGCATTGACACCTTTATTTATTTTTTATTTATTTAAAACACCTGGATGCTGACAGGTGCTAAGGAAGGGTCCAAGTACAATTCAAGTCTGGGTAAGCAGGTTGCAAACAAAACCACTGTGAGATAAATAGACATGCCCGGGAATTTTATTGTAAGCTGTCTGACAGAGCCTGATGTAATGTAATTTTCTGTGTTCTGTCTCGGCAATAAAAACTTCACGGTGTCTGATATGACTCCATTTAGCTTTAATGTTGTCTGAGGTATGCCGTTAGAAAAATATGGCTTATATAATCACGTTTCAATTCTAAATGCTTGTTTTTTGAAATAGGAGACAAAAATTAATAGAAGGCAAGGGGAAGATGTGAGGTTCAGAAGCATTAATATTTGCTCTTATGTTTCATGTTGGTCTGAAGCATCCCCAGAGCCTAGGTTGTGCCTGCTGGCTGAAGTAAAACCAGCATGATGTTCTCTTCTGGGTTTTGAAACTTAGTCTTTTGCAGTCTTTCTGCAGATCAGGAATAGCTCTCTTGGCTGTGAGGTAGGAAAGGGTGTCATTAAAAGACAGAAATAATTGAGCAAAAAAGAGATTGAAAACTGATGGCAGGCCCAAGGTCTCATGTCTTTTCAGATCCCTGGAGGAATCAAGGAGAAATTGTTTATCACAATTTCTTTGTTCTTTTTGTTTTTTAATTTCTGATCCAAAACCTCTAAAAGAGCAGACACCTGTCATCCCCAGTTAGGCTCTTTTCTTCTTGGGTTCCAAAGCATTCCCACTGTTATGAAGAGACGTTCATATTTTAAGCCTTACTTTGCCTTTGTGGAGGTGTGTCATATTGGGATTTCATAGTGTGCCCTATTGCAGAGAGTCTTTTTAATTTTGGTCCTCCAAATACATAGGAATGGAGTATCCATGGCAGTGCTTGTCAGCATCTGTGCTGGACCACATCCCATGCAGCCAGACAGAGCCAGCAAGGACTCATCAGGAAACTTGGTCTTAGACACTGGTAATGACATTGTGGCGTGACACATAGCAGCAGATGTTTGCCAGCAGCTGCAAGTTGAGGCCTCTGCTCTTCATTTTTTTGGTGTCAGATTGAAAAGGATCATTGGCACTGTTTGTGGTCTGAGGATTTTCTTTCTCACATTAGCACTATTGCTTGGCTGATGGTTTTTGTCTGGGGCAGTGAATGGGGCTACTTTGATTTGCTTTGTTTTCTGCTTTGGATTGGAGGGTGTCAGTGTCATTCTAGCAACAGAGAATTGGGGAATGTAGCATATTGCTTCAAGGATGCTGTGGCATGAGGGACTGCAGAGTTTCTCTCTCTTTTCTTAGTCAGTTATGCAGCTGGACTGTGACTGTCCATACAGACTTGGAGACAAGCCCTGCCAGCTCCAGAGAGAGGTTTCTGGGAGGGTCTCAGCTAGAGAGACCACTAGAGCTTCTCTGGTGGATTTGTGGTTTTGGCATGCATGATGTGGGGTGGGTGGGATGGGGAGGGCACTGATGCCATGTGGGAGCAGTAAGCTCTGAGAAGTGCACCGGTCCCATCACTGATACCAGCAAATATTCAGCACTGATCTGCTTGAAATGGAGAAACAAGTGAGGGCTGAAAGGGAAATGTGTTCGGTGGTGCTTCAGTACTGCTGTCTGCACAGAGGCAGCAGAGGAATAGCTCTTGTTGTGGTTTTCCCTGTGGAAAAGAGCCAGGATATGGGGGGACTTGGCACTGTCCTCCCTTGAGGGATGCAAAGAGTCTCATCAGGACCCTTTGAGGACACTGCACTCCCAGAACCATCCTGGCAGCAGGGATAGAGCTGTTCTGTCCAGGGCTGAGCTCATCAGACCCATGCCATAGCAATCTCAAGTGTTCTGAGCAGCCACAGTGGTTTGGAGAGAAGCAAAAGCACCAACTTGCTGAGGAAGCTCAGGATGGGTCACACACAGCCCCACAGCCTCTGGTTCCCTTGGACTTTCACTTCTTAAGGAGAGCGATCTTTGGGTCTCAGAGGTGCAGTGGTTGATAAACCCTGTGCATAGGGAAGGAAGGTGCTTCCTGCAAGCATCTGGACACTCAGAGACATAACCTATACCCCTCTCCTTAATTAGCCTGGTGATCTCACTGGGCAGCTCTTCCTTTGCTGGGGTGACTGGGGCTGTGGGTGCAGCTGAAAGTGGTATGCTATTTCTCAACATCTTTATTATAAATTTTAATGGCATTTTTGGTGACTTCTGAGCTGTCTTGTAGCAACATTCATTTATATAATTACATAATGCCTCAGCCACATATCTGAGGGTGAAGAGTAAACCACCTCTGAACTACCAAACACTATAAAAACCTAGCAAGTGGAAAAGCCATATGTGCATCTAATACAAAGACTGCATGCTCGACAAAAGCAGACGGGGAGAGGAAACTGAGAGTGACACTTGCCTCAGAACACACCATGTTGTCTTTTGCCTATATGGGCAATTTCTGCTTCTTAGGATGTAACCAGATTAACCTTGCTATTATTGTCTGCCAGGGTGCTGAGTCAGTTGTGTTCCTATGTCTGTGAAAATGTCAACTGCAGGGAACAGGAAGGGCATGGGTTTCTGTAGTGGTGGGGGGCCCCAGATTAGCTGAGTTGGAGTACTGGGGTGCAGCTGTGGGAATTCTTGCCTGCAGTTTTCAAATGCATCTGTTCTAGGCATGAGGAATCTCCTCCATCTGTGCAATTTTACTTACTACTTTAACACTGACTTCTTGAGATTTTCCCTGCCCTACTTCCAATCTGCTATCTCAAATCTCTGGTTCCCTCTCCTCTGCATTTCATCTCAATGAGTTTCCTGCTGGGTAAAATACACATCCTCCTCTTCCTTCCCATTCCCTCCCTTCTCCCACTGTTGGCAGTTTTCCAGTATAGCAACCTTGACCTTATCTCCAATTCCTTCCATTTCCTCCTCTTCAGCTAACACTTTTGGTGAACTCTGCCCATTTTCCTCTCCTCCATCCTCCAAAGGCTGGCCGTGCATCCTGCTGGCCGTGTATCCTGCTGGATATGTTGTCACTTCTTTCCTTGCTGACTGCAGACCCCTCAGTTCTGGCCTCCTTTATGTGTGCCTCTGTGCAGGAAGCTGATAGGAGTTTGGCTGAAGCTTTTTTTGTTTTTTGTGAACCACATGAAATCAGTGGGAATGAAGCACCAGCCCTTTAAAAACCACTGACTCTTTGTGTGTCTGGAAAGAGCCTTTCCCTAAGGGTGCAGCTGCACAAGAAGCACTGACTGCAGTGATGAACATTGGGCCATCCTTAGCCAAGTGTGTATTGTATATTTTTACTGGTTGCATCCCATAGCTGCAAAGACTGGGGATGTTGGTGAGATCCTTGCTTGCCCCCCCACTTTCTTCCCATGTGTGTTTGACCATTTGTAGCACCAGCCTGGCGTGGTGGGGAGGTCTCTGTGGCCTGGGGCAATGGCTCAGTGGCATGGCCATGTGGGTCACTCACCATTGCTGAGGATGGCACTCAGCAATTTGGATATCTCTTTCTGTTGGCTGGGGCTTTTGACTTCCAAGCTAAGTATCAAGGATCATGCCTATTTTAGAAATGAAGTAATCTGTCACTTTGACTACAGGTTTTGGGTCTACCTCTTTTGATGTATTTCTCATTATTTAAACTTATTTTTCCCTTCTTCAGTCAAATTCTCTACCTGTGTTCAGGGGCCACTCAGTTGACTGCCCTTGACTGAGAAGGAAGGTGACCCTTTGAATGCTTTTTGTGTGATATAATACATCCAGTATAACACTGTGTTTGCAAGAATGCTTTTATCTTGTCAGTATGGTGATTGGTTAAGTGTGATCAAGCTCTTTAGAAAAAACATTTCTCTCTAATCATTTTTGTTTCATTTGTATTCTGTAATAATTTTGAGAGTGATTGTGATCATGGAAGTGCTTTGTAGCTCATTAGTGCCTTCAGTTATGAGAGGAGAAGCTAATGCTGTCTTTCATATGGGAGACCTCGTGATCTACTCTAGTTTGGCCAGGAAACTGTATTTAAAATGTTGTCAGCAGCAATATGCAGCAGAATTCCTTTTAACTTTGTCATAGTACCCTCAACTCCAAAGAAATATTAGATATTAGACCTTTGGCATTTCCTGTGTTAGTTCTGAAGAGGGCCATGGGAGAAGATCCATATCAACTACGACCACAAACTCCTGAATATTCTTCTTTCTTTTATCATGAAGCTGCTCATTTATGGAAAGAGAGCATATTTCATGGTGAAGCCAGAGTAATTATGCATGCATTGCTGTCTGACCTCTTTGGGAAGCTGATTCTGGAAGGACTCTGTTGCATTTACCAGCCCTGTGAAAAAATTGTACCCCGTTTTGCAGCTGTAGACTGGCTGGATCCAGTCCCCAGTGCCCCGTCCCCAGCCTCTGGCTTTTCTGTCTGATGTTAGGACGGGGTGGCTGAGGATGTGTCCCCAGGTATCCCCAGCTCCAGCAAGCTGTAACACTGCCACTAGGTCCAGAACCGTGCCCATCCTGAGAGTGCCTCTGCTTTTTCAGTCTGTTAAATAACCTTGGAGAATTTTTGCGGGTTAGTAAGTCTAAATTTCCTTTTTCTGAGATGCCACCCCTCTCCAAAGGAACTTTGTGTATCACCTGCAACTCAGTTCCTGAAGGTTGCTATTATGAGTAAGTGGCTGTTGGTCATGGCATGGGTTAGGCACAGATCAGTGGCCAGGGCTTGAAAGGCTCTGTGCCTTTTTGTCTGTGCCCTAAAGGATTATCCCACCTTTTCCTTTAATACATGCCATGAATGCTTTTATAAGGAAAAAGGCCCCTACAACTGAAAACATTTGGAAGAATGAGAGCTAAGAGAGTGCTCCATCCATTGGTTCTCCTTTACTGTAAAAGTTGTGAGGCACTGGCACAGGTTTCCCAGAGAGGCTGTGGATGCCCCATCCCTGGAAGTGTTCAAGGCCAGGCTGCATGGGGCTTTGAGCAACCTGATTTAGTGGAAGGTTCCCTGCCAATGGCAGGGGGTTGGAACTGGAGGATCTTTAGGGTCCCTTCCAACCCAAACCATTCTGTGCTTCTATTATTCCATGATTCTTCTGGCACAGCTAACTTGCTGGCCTCGGCATGGAAGGCAAAGTGATGAGACAAAGCATAAGACATGCTGTGTTTTTAAACCCAGGGAAGATGTGAATGGAGTGCCTCGTGTGCTGTGTGTGAAAGCATTCCTGTGATGGTGCTACATGCCGCTCTGCCATCCTAATTTGCTTTCAGAGGCCCCCAAGTATAATAATTCTTTGTGTTTCCTAAAGGATGTGAAGGCTAAATACAAGTTTGGTCAATGGTTTCATTGTTGATTTCTCCTGGAGTTACAAAGCAATGCGAAAATATTAGGGACAGGCAGGGTGCATCTCACTGAATAAAGATATTGTGTTTCTCATAATTCAAGCTGGATGCCTGTAGAAAAAGGAAAGCCCTATGGAAAATGCTTACAAGGCTGGTTGGACAGTAGAAATCTTTTGTAAAATGTAATTTCGGCATCTTTCCCAATGGAGTCCTTCATGCAGGAGGACTGGCCAGCATTTTGGAAACAAACCCAGCCAACATTAGGTTTGGACATCTGCTTGTTTTAAGGTTGCTTTCACAATTTTCTCTGTAGCTGAAGATCGGTACTTGATGTCTATGTGAAAATGCTGCCAGAGAAGCAATGAAGTTATGCCAACTGTTTCTTTCATGAACACAGCTTCTCAGAAATTACTGTTTTGTGCTGGAAAATCATCTTGTTTGCATTGCTCCCGTGTCTAGAAGGATGAGTACTGTTTGGTCTTGTCCTTGTGGAAAGCTATCCTAATTCAACAAAAAATGTTTCTTGAATCAATTTGTATTTAAACCAGGGTGATCTCCTGCCAGAACTCATCTAGACTGAGAGCTGGTACTTAAATGGTGTCAAATCAAGTGACTTGTGAGGAAGGGATACTGGTGTCTTTTGTCTCTGAAGGTGTCTAAGGGGATTAAATTTGAGACAAGCTAGTGGTCAAATTTTCTGAATATTTTCTCCATCCTTGCTTAAACCACCCAAAGGGGAATTAACACATATCTCATCTGATTTCCACAGGGACCGGCTCGCATGACATCTGATCTTGCATCTTCTCCTGCAGCGGGGTATGTCCCTGTGGGTCAGAAGCCAGAGGCTGTGGTGCATGCTATGAAGGTAAGGCTGTGTGGGGCACTGAGGTGCCACTGTCCTGTGTTGCACCTGAGTGACAGAGCTGGGCTTTGGCTCTTCTTCTGGGAACAACTCAATACAGAAAGTTAATACACAGGCAGGATATTGGTAACCAGCACCTGTATCATGATGAATAAGCATTGCTTAAATAGTTGCAGAGCTAAGCAAGATTATGCACAGCTATTTTTTGGGGGTTGGAAACCTCCAATAAAAGCTGCTGATGCTGAAGGTGTTGGTTACCCTTTGTGTTCATCAGTCCTGTGTAAACTGGGTCGCTGGGGTGACAGTGGTGACCAGAATGCTGTTTTAAAAAGGACCACAAAAACTGCATTTCCTCTTATATTTTGTTATTGAAAATCCTGCAGCATCCTTCAGAGGAGAAAGATTTTATTTTATGAAAATATACAACAAACAGTGGCATCCTACCCGTGTAGGATGTGCATCATCAGTAGGGATTAAGTCAGGACCGTTGGCAGTGGGGCCATGGGAGACTGGTAGGTGAGTTAAAGGAGAAAACTTGCACCATGATTTCACAGCAGCTTTCATGTTCTGGTGACCATCTATTAGCAGAAAAAGTGTAATTCCCCAGTGCTACATGTTTAATTAGTTAAGCAAGACACTTCTGTGTATCTAAGAGACACAGAAGCACAAATCCTTTACAAGGTGCCATAGAGATGACTGGAAAGTTTCAACTAAATTAGTTTTTGGTTGAAATATAGTGATTTTTAGATTTGGATTTGCTGAAGCTGAAGAATTTGCTACAGGGCTAAAAAGATTACATCAACTCAAAGGAGGATTCCTGGATGGCTGCTCTGGAGCTCAGATCCCTAGCTGGAAAAAAGGTCCAGCAGTGGCATCACCAGCTTGGATGAACTTAGACCTGGAGACAGATGCTTACAAAGCTCTTTGCTGTTTATCTTTCCACCTCTGACACATAAATCAATGGCACAGATGTTGCTCATGGTTATGATCCACAAATTCTCTAAATTTTATATTTTTTAGTGTTTCTATCTTAGTATATCATGCCTGTCCAGGGTCTCTTGGCTCCAGGACAGATATTGTGGTAGTGGTGGTGGTAAAACCAACAAATGTCAGGAGAAGCAGTAGTGTGGCTGGCAAGGATATTGGTTCCATTGGGCAGTTGCCAGATCCCAGGAGGATATTGAATGTCACTGTTTCTCAAGTAGTTATTGAAGGCAAGACAAGTTTGATTTCATTTGGATCTAATTAGAATTTAAATAATAAACGATCCTTCAAATTTAAAATCTTGATTTTTCAGCTTTCTTGAGACTTTATACATCCAAATTGTATAGCTCCTATTGATTGACTGTATAACTCCTTAAGAGGAGGATGTCCAGCATGGTCAAGGATTAAGAAATACCTTTCATACAGTTTTTGCTTGTTCCCAAAGGAGCTGACCACACAAGTGGCAGTTCACTTGCTGCCATATATTTGTCCTGTGTTTTCCAACAAGTTTCTTCTTTGCTTGTTGTGAATGGCTCTGTGCTACCAGAAAGCTCTATCCTGTACTATGCTGCAATGTGCTTGTGGGTGACATTTCTCCTGTGTGTGTATGTGTGTGTATATATATATACACATACATATGTTTATATATATATATACACATACAGATGGATCTGCTATACTGTTGCCTTGCAGAGTGTTGCAAACCCATGTGAACCTTTGTTTTTCTGTCACTTTGTATTGATTTGTCTTTGACTGCATTTGATTGTCAAAGCCCTGATGCAGTCCAGACTGCTGCTGTTGGCCTTTTCTTCCCAAACTGTGGAATTCATACCTTTCTGCTCCTCTCTTCATTGCATTTGGCAAGGTGGTGGTGAGGGATAGTATTAAGCAGAGTTGGTAGTGTTTTTAAATTACGAGATCAAATACTTATAAATTGATTATGATCATATTCTGGGGAGCAATTAGTTTCCTATTTGCTTTAGGAATTGCAGGACTGAATTTCTCACTAAGGGCAAGAAACATAAATGGTTTCAAGATGTGATTTGATAAGCATATGAAAAGAATTGAAAATTAATGAGGAAGATTCATGGAAACTGGAAATTAAGTTTGGAAGGTCTGGTGCAACGATTCATTTAAAGGAACTGAAAGGAACTTGGATGAATGGTTGTTTGCACATATTAGCAGTCCCTCTGCTTCAGAGATTTGTGGATTCCTAGGAAGGGCTAGAAGAAATTCAGAAAAAAATTCTCCTCTGTGACTTTATCGTTTGGCTTGTGAGGTGCATTTGTCTGTCTCCAAAACCCTGGAAACTGCCATGGCTTGAGTCAGGAAGCAGGTGATATAGCAGTCACACCTCACGGGGCATAAATGATCTCACATGATGTGTCCTGCTCCCTCACTTGAGGTTAAAAGTGTTCTCGTATTTGAAGTGAGGAGGAAATTCTCCTGTAGATCAGTGTGGCAGGGAGGGATGAGGAGCTGTCTATTTTTCCATCCTGTGGCCCATTTCCAAGGATCATCTGGAAATTGAAAGACTGAGGAATCTGGTCATGGTCTCAATCTCTCCTCCCCCCTTGAGGCACAGTGAAACAGTTAGTAGGTGTTGGTCTCTAGCTGCAGACCTTTTTTTGTTCCATGTCATGCTGTAGCCTATGGAGTAAGTCTTACCTTGCAGAACTGGGTGGCTTTTCCAGAGCCAGCCCCTGCATGTGGGAAGCTGGATGCAGCTGCTGCCTTAGACCCTCACCTCCTGTGATACAGATCGTGACTCTCTTCAGAAGAGAGCAGCTTACAAATGAGACTTTGTGCTTTGGCTGTACCAGAGCAGATATTGCAAGTACTGCTTGGTTGAGAAAGGAAGTCCTTATGGCTCAGCAGGCCCGCTCCTTACTGCAAGAAAAGGCAAGGAGAGATGGAAAGGCCACGAAAATTATCAAGGAGATGGAGCACCTCTCCTATGAAGAAAAGCTGGGGGTGCTGGGGTTGTTCAGCCTGGAAAAGAGGAGGCTCCAGAGGCACCTTGTAACTTCCAGTCCTGTAAAGGGAGCTCATAAAAAAGAGGGAGAGGGATTTTTATGTCACAAAGTGACAGGAAAAGAGGCAATGGTTTTAAACTGAAAGAAGGCAGTTTTAGATTATTTTTGGGGAAGGAATTTTTTACTGTGAGAGTGGTGAGGCACTGGCACAGGTTGCCCAGAGAAGCTGTGGAAGTGTTCAAGACCAGGCTGGATGGGGGTCTGAGCAACCAGCTCTAATGAATGGCATCCATGCCAAACCATTCTATTATTCCATGATTCTTGCAGTTGGCTCCACTTGTCTTGTGGAACACTTGCATGCAGGCCTCTCCACAAGTGATGAGGCTGCAAGGATGTGGCTCTGTGCCCAAGCAAAAGTCACTGAGGGACTGTCTACTCCACATGGATCTGCAGGGCTTCTGAACTGCCTCTGTCTGCACCCACATACGTAATATCCCCTAGGCTTTTTCCTTGGGATTTTCTGCCAGCTAAATTCTATCTATGTGGCTGAAGTACTGCCTGCAATTTAGCACAGGTTCTTCCTTGAGCATGTTTAGGATTTTCTTTATTTTTCCTTCTGAAATAGTTTTGTTTGTTTGCACCTACTAAATAAGGAGCAAGATGACAGGTTGGCACTCCTAACAGCTGTTTTTGCTAACAAGAATAAAAGGTACATATGCTACAGCTCAGTATCTCACTGAACATCAAAGCACTTTTCTTAGGAACTGAGCAAACCTGCTAAAGACGTGGGGAAATGATGAGGAGACAAATGTAAAAGAATGACATTTAGCCTGTAACCCAGCTGCCCCCACAGCAGCAGCCTGGACCTCTTCCATGCACACAGAGCTATCAAGCAGGTGATCATCACTCCCACTAATTGTGGATTAGACAGGATTTGGCCTTCCAAAACTAGGGAAAAATCCTGGCAGGACATATGGACTGTTCCCTTGCTGAAGCAGGATGTTTCCCAGTCCAGCTGACTTATGAAGCAACAAAATTAATGAGGTTTGCACAATTTGGGAAGTATCCCTCAATCTCAGCATGCTTCGTGTTGCAGAAATGAATGCCTCAACTTTCATCCCTTCCAAAGCTTTACTACTGTCATTCAGACTCTTTAGTGGTGTTTTTTTGGATTGAATATTTGTTTTTAGAATATATTTGGCCATATGGGGTCAGCACAAGTCAGAAGGGATGTGGCATCAGGTGACTTTGAGGTGACACTGCCTTGCTCACAGACATCAGTGCAGTCTCAAAGAACACTTGAGGTGTTCCTCAGTTTACGTACCAGCAGGGAAAATGCCAGACAAGCCAGCATGCCCACCAAGAGCAAGGTGAAAGTTGTTTTTGGGGAAGGAACAGCCCTGTGCAGGAGAGCAGCATTTCCCAGTCCAGCCCCATGCCCGAGTGGAGCACGCTGCTCTCACTGGCTGGCATTTTACCCAGGGGGATCACAAAGAGCTGCTGTGTCAACAAAGGACCAAGTGCTGTCAGTGCAGCTTGATGAAAAGCAAAAAGGAGGGGATGGCATGAGCCACTTAGAGCCTGGGGTGCATTTGTCTGTTCCTTTGTCTGTTTCCTTTAGGCTCCTTGGTTGAGAGGTGGCAGAAATCACAGAAGGACATACCCCAGTTTCTTAGACCCACACTGAATGCACATCCCTGAACTTTAGCTGATCCATAGATAGCTGATGTGAAGGCATGTTTGTATTCCCCAGTGGTGTAACTGGAGGAACATTAACCTGGTCCTTCTAAACAGCTGAGGAGGCATCTGGCAGGATCTGAGAATAGCTGGGGCTGGGTCAGCACTAAGAAAAGGCCTTCCTGTCTTTCTTCAGGAGGTTATTCCACACAGAGTGTATTTTCTTCCAACATGCCTTTCCTGGATAGGCTGTTGCATTTTATCACTATGAATCCCATTTTCCCATACCCAAGATGCTAACACATCTTTACAAAGTGCCTAGCCAGACATGGGTTGAGCCTGGGAAGCAGGATGATTTCCAGGGTAAATGAGATTCAGAAATTAAATACAAACATAGCTTCCATCTGATCTTTTTTCAGCTCCAACTCTGCCTGGTTAACACTATTAAAACACATTTCTACTGAAAAGAAATAATATGCTCTGCCACCTTTTCACACCTCCTGGACTAAGGAATGTAGGCTTAGTTTAAGCACAAGTTGTAGAAAAACAGTTTATTTTAGTCCACCGAGACTCTTGTGCCTGCAAGATGGATGGCTGTTGAAAGCAGGGGCTGGGGCTGATGTGATCTTTAACTAATCTCCCCATGGTTTCCGTGGCACTTGCCCTGTGGGCACAGGCGGTGTTTAGCTGCAGGCAGGCTGCCCTGGTGCTCTGTGCCAGGATGTGATCCTGCAGGCTGCTGGCGTCGGAAGCACACGGGCTCCAGACAAGCAAGTTCAATGTGTGAGTCCAGCTGGATCAATAATTAATTCCCTCCTCTTTAGCAGAAAATAGATGCTCTCTTTGTCAGCACGAACATGCTTTTTGCATCCCTTTTGCCCTTCCTCTCTTAGAATGGATGTGGATAATTCCTATCTGTGCAAAGACTGGTCCCAAGTAGACTACTGGCCCTAGGAGAATGATCTATTTTTGTTTGTAATTCATTTCAAGTAGCAGGATTGCTGTGCTGAGGCAGACCTGGGGATAATCTTCCCTGCTATCCCATTTCATGGAGCAGCCGGTGCTTTTTATACCTCAGCAAAGGCTGAAACCCATCCTAGCATGGCACCTGGCTCTGTACCTCCCTGGGATGCATAGGAATAGTTATTCATACAACCATACCTGTTTTACACCTTCCTGTGTGTGAGGATGCATTGTGGTGAACAGGACCACGTGCTGTTTGTTGATGTTGGGTGGTTGCAGGATCTCTGACCCTGCACGCTGAGGTGACCACCTGGCTCATCAGTGGTGAAGCCCTGGGTGAGGTGTGTAAATCAGCACAGAGGCAAGAGTAAAACCTGGGGGCTCCTGTGCTGTGCCCACCTTGTGGGATGTGCCTGTTTGGAGGAACTGTTGGAATGCCTGTGGGTGTGACAGAGGGGTTTCCCTTGGATCAGTGTTTCCAGCTGGAAAGGAAGGCTGCCTTTAGCCCCAGGTAGTCTCCTTTTGTGATCAAGGGAGCAGCTGGCCCCAGCTGGGCACTTCCTCCCTAAAGGAACTCTGTGGGGATGGCCAGGACAGTGGGATGTGGCAGGCCAGGGCTGGCTCCCACTTTAGCTGCTCTGGAGGTTTGGGGTGTGGGCAGCACATGGTGAAGGACATCATGCTTGTTGGGATGCTGTCTGGAAGGTGGGACTACCAGCAGCCTTCCTGGAAGAGATGCACTTGTGGGCACAGGCAACCTGCTGCCAATGGTGCCCAGGCCTGGCAGCAGCCACACCATGAAGGTGTGGGACAGAGGCAGGACGTGGCTGGGGGAACAGGGAGGATGGAGGTGCCCAGCTTGATGTCATGTTTGTCTTTGTTTCTCGAGGCTTTGTGAATCCTGCCAATTGAAATACTTGTTAATGATCTTAGGTACACAAATAACTATTTGAGGATCATAATGGTTTTGTTCTTCTGTAGGTCCTTGAGGTCCATGAAAATTTGGACAGGCAAATGCAAGACAACTATGAAGAAGACCTAAGTGAAAAGGAGAAGGCAATTGTTCGTGAAATGTGCAATGTAAGAACTCCTCCCAGCAGCTCTTGGGGTTCCTTTTGTGGTCTTTTGTTAAAAGCTTGGAGGAACAGGGATCTGCTGCATGTATGCCTCGCGAGGTCCATAGGCACAAGGGAAGAGTGGAGGCTCTGCTGACCACTGTTTTGGGTAATCTGAGTGCCTCGTTCACTGCACAGAGCAGCCTTTGCTCAGTGGATAGTTCCCACTTTGCTGCCTCCCTGGCTGTGGAGTAGCTAGTCTAGCTGACCAGAGATGTGCAAGGGGCTCTCCCTGACTGGGAGAGTCCTGTTAGCAGTTGTCTCCACCTGTGCCCTTAAGGACTGGGTTTGGGTTAAGCAACAACTGCTTGCCATGTTTAAGCTGTACAGCTTGAACGGGTTTGAGCCCAAACCATGTGGTGATGTCAGAGGGAGAATCTTGTCTGGAGCCACTGAACAGCATCATGATATGTGGGGTGCTATTAACACTGCTGATGTTTTGGGCAACCACAGTTAAGTGAGCTGGCCACATCCTGTGCTGTGAGCGCTCGTACCCAGCCTCGGCTCTGGTGGCTGCTGTCACAGCATTGCCTCCAGCCTCAAAGCACCTTGGCCATGCTCTGGCTTTGAACAGAAACTTTGAGATTTCTTTCTGCTGGAACACAGCCTGAGCCACCTGTCACCTGCAGTTGAGGATGTGCTGTTCAATTGCTCAGAGCAGGGAGAATGCCTATGAGCCTTCTTTTTTTGAACTCCACCTAAGAGGTGGGCCCAGGTGGCATCATTTAGTGCCTTCCAGCAGTTGAGAGGGGCCTAATGCTCTGTTTAAATTCTGAAACCCACCTTAACCCTAAAAAGAGGGTGTGAACACAAGCATAGCTTGCAGAGCTAAATCACTGTGAACATCCTTGGCAAGGGCTGAGGCACTTCACTTTGGTTGCTGGATCCCTATAAGCAAAGCAAAGAACAGAGTAAATTAAACCCTGGTTTTCAGGATATTTTGTCTGCTTAATTTCCCTTGTAGCTATGCTGGGGGAAAGGTAAAATACTGTAACTTCATCCTCCCAAACTGACTCATCTCTATTTGTCTATCATCAGCCGTTTTCTCTTTAAATATTCATTTCATGTAGATTCAAGGCAGCTATAAAGTTTTTTGCAGTTTATTTTTTATTTAAATAGTGGTCCTAGAGTGATAAAATGTATGTTTTTAGAAAGTCATGTATATATAATTTTAATCATTATCTTTTTCATTATCTTTTCTGTTCATGGTAGCATCTTTTTTGGAAGCATGGCAGGGTTGACCTAGCATTGAACTTATGTTCTGAATCTAGTGTATTTGTTTTATACTATTACCCCAGGCAAAAACGGTTCTAATTTCAAGAGGGACTAATTAGAAAAATGCATCAATGGTTCCTTTCCTTGGAAACTGGTGCAAAGATGCCATCCAGTGTCCCTGCTGAGAACTGCAGCCCAGTTCTAGGAAAGGGCTGTTTTTTGTTTTCAGACTGCAATTAAAACAATATTGCTATTCCTCAGTGGCTTTGCTGTTTGGACTTTTTTAAAAAAATTTTAATTCCTGTTTTTCTCTCCCCAAACCCTTTGTTTTTTTTCTTGCAGGTTGTCTGGCGAAAGCTGGGTGATGCTGCGAGCTCCAAACCCTCCATCAGGCAACATCTGTCAGGAAACCAGTTCAAGGGTCCCTTGTAGGAACACTGTCCTGGCGACTGGAAGTGATGGATTCTGTGAAGACTAAAGAGACAGAGCTCAGTGTTTCTGGCTGCCTGTTCTTTGGGAGTTGGGGTTGAGGTTTTTCAGGGTTTCCTTTTTTTTTTTTTTGTAACAATAGTGTAAATATGGCAGCTAAAGGCCTGATTTCCAGGCTGTGGTGCTCTGGAGCTACTGTTCACCGGGTAACCATCCAAGAATGCCAGACTTGCATCATTTTTATTGTAGTTCAAACCTGCTTTGTTGTAATGGTCTGTTTGTAGAATTAACTAACTCAAGAGAATTTCTAAGAGGAACAAGAAGAACCCTTAACCTGCGGAGAAGTCACCATTTGTATTGCTCCTGTCCACCTGCTTGTCTGTGATTCATAGCCAGGTTAGTGGCTCCAGGCAGCCAAGGAAAATGAAATTCAAATTCATTGGCTTACTGCCTGCCAAGTTCATGAGCTGCTAACACTTTTTTTGGAGGTCCTTATTTTGAAGAATGACATGCAACTGTTTTCACAAGGCTCTGTGTAAAATACTGAGTGGCAAGCTAAAAACACTTGTACTGCCTTACGTTGTATGGTGGTACTCGTCACACAAGTGTACATAAAGGCTTAAGACTCCATATCAGGTGATATTGAACAATTTTTCATGATCAAATGACACAAGATTTCTGCAGTTGTAATGTGAATGAAATCACTAGCCACACAACAGTATTCCCTACAAAATGGCAACACTTTTCTTGTAAAGCTTTCACTATGAAATAATTCAGAAGAAACTGCTATCCTGCCAGTGCTTATGGCTTTCACAGGATCTTCAAAAGCAGCTCATCTTTCACATAAGGAAGATTTGGGTGGGTTTTTTTAATGTTCTTGCTGGATCCCTCACCTATACTGGTGCCTGTGTAAGGTAACCAGCAACCCTGCAGAGCTGAATAAAAAATCCATAAACACAGGCTGCCAGGTGAAACTACTTCCTGCCATTCTAGCTTTATTTTTGTTAATGAACCAAAACAAGTGGGTTTTTGCTTCTTCAAATGGTTGTATATAAAATAATGGGACTTACATTTTGCTATTGTGGAGTAGCTGCCTGTGTAGTTGTAAGAATTTGACTCCCTCCTTTTCCAAGTTGTCACAGCAGCTGTCCCTGTATTTCATTAGATGTTCTTTCCCAATAGTCCAAGGAAGCAGGGCTTCATTATTAGAACTCATTGGTGTAAAGTAATTTTAAAGACAGGCATGTGAGAAGATCAAAGCCTCCTCTTCAAAAGTTGCATCAATTTTATTGATTAGTTGTAGGGTATAATAACCTCAAACACCATTACTTTCTTTTTGTTCCCTACAAGAATCAGTCACAGCTGTATTAGCTGGACAGGTTCTTCCTCTAAATTAATTTGTTCTACCAGTTGAGTTCTTGACTTGTGGTATTGTATTACACGGAGCACTGATACAATACCAAGGAACCCATGTGGTTTATTATGAATTATGAAAGGTAATTGGTCCTGTGATGTACAGTAAACTACAGCTGCCTGGCTGAAGAATTTGCAGTGTCAGAGCTGAAACCTGTAGCCAGTAAAAAAATAGAGAAGGAATACGACCAAAATACAAAATAACCAGTAAGAGTAAGCACCACTTCATTATGCATTGCAGAAATAGAAATGTAACAGTTGAGTAGGTTATTTAAAAATAACCAACCAAGAACCACCCCCAAAACACAAGTGCATACTCTCACTTGCACACCCACCAGTAGATTATTTCCTACTACTGCTCAGTGAACACTGAGCTAGATAGCTCTCAGTCTAACAGTATTTACATCCCATGGAGTCTGGAAAAATCCATTCTAGAGTCTGACTGTCTCCTTTAAACAGCTTTAGAGGATTCTGGATTTCCTCCTCTTTGCTTTTTATTTTGACCTCCAGTTTCTAGTCACCATTGGTGATTACTTGTCTTCCTCCTGTACCATTTATACATTGAGATTTCTGTAACAAAAAAGGTGATGTAAAGCAGAGCATCATTATTCCTTAACATCAAAGGTCAAACTGAGGGTTACTTTAATCTATCTGCTTAGCCCATGTTAACTTTGGTGGCATCTGATTGCTGGATTAAGCAGAGTTGAAGTATATTTGGAACAAGGTTGATTTATGTCAGTGATTTTTAACTAAAGCAACACAAATGTTGCCAGCACTTGGAGAGAGTTAACTGTGTTCATGACATGCTTGCTATTTAAGAGTATATGAGGCTATTAGCAGGTCCTCTCAACAAGACAAGAGCTATACTCATCAGATTACTAGTCTCACCACTATGTAATTCCCACTCAAATATTCCCTGCTCTCAAATCTCTCTTAAAATATGTTCATTGACTTCAAGCAAAGCTTGTTTTGTTCCACCTGCAGATCTCACCTACAAGGAAATTGAGGTCAATTAGCCCTGCAAATCCTGAAGAGCCACTTTATAGGGTAGCCAGCAGTTCAGTTGAACAAACTCCATACTCATAGGGTACTGCCCTTTTAAAAATTTTATTTATCATCTTCAGTGTAAGATGTACATCACTGATTTTGCAGAACATCACAGTGCTGTACCTTGTGGTATTACTGTTTAGGGGTTTTTAGGCTTGCCAATCTTCATACTTATTCCATTTCAGCTATAAAATGTCTTCCTGGGGAAAATGATGCTCAATGACTTTACAGGATGACTTGGGTGCTGAAGTTTCAGCTGTCTAAACAGATCTTTTATATGCATATTTAAATTCACTTACCTATGCGCTCAGTATTCAGTGAAAACTACCTGAGGAGTTTTGTACATGAAGTTGGAGGGGAGCATCCCTTGAAATAGTGGCCATTAAATTCATATATTTGGGGCAATAGCCCAAGATAATTTCCTCAAGATTGAAGCTCTGGGTTCTGCAATCCTCTGGCAAAGAAAGCATCCACTGTTTACAAATGGACTTTGCTTGTTTAAGGAAAGTAAAATCACATCCTTGACTTTTGTTGGAGTGACTGGAGTAAGCAGCATTTCCCTAACAGTTCCTGAGATGCTGCAGTGTAACCAGCTTCAGTTGGCTCTTTGCACCTTGATAAGACTGCTGAGCACAACCTTGTTTGAGAATGGCACATTTTTATCCAAATATTAGATATTAAATGAAATCAGTGTTAAAGTGACCTTTTATCTTTCTAGAAACTGGGGGGAAGAGTACTACTGATCTTTTTCAAAGTGCATGACTGTAAAGTGATAAAATTGTATATTTTTCATAATGTGGGGAAAGTCTATTTGTGCTGCTTTAGAAATCAGTTTAAAGTTTGATTTCTGTTAAACCTGTGATCTTACAGCCCTGCTATATTTTCTGTATATGATTTACAAAGAACTGGAAAAGTTAGCACCTGCTGTTGTATATATAGCAAAATTCTTTAGACTTTAGCACGCGTTTTTACCTATTATTGAACCACTCTGGCTTTTTTGGGGAAGGAAAGTAATAGTACAGTTTTTTTTGATAATGTGTGTAAAACATTCTTTTGAAATATTTTAGTAAAAATGAAGTAAGAGATTGATTGTGATAGTGTATACTTCTAGCTGATAAAATAAAATACATTCTTTTTAAATAAACTGATGAGTAAGATTTGGGAGACCACTGCTGAAGTACCTTGGAGTATCTTGGAGTAACCATAGTTATGACCTCTGAACTAATATGAAAAACCTGGAAATCCACTAAATTCAGAACCAATTTTATTTGGGTAGAGTGAACAAAGTAGTCCCATTTATAACTATGATGTACATCACAGTAGGCTGTTACATTCAGACTTTCACACTTAGAAAATATATATATTATGTACAGGAATTTGCAAATAGGTGTAAACATACAATATTTTAAGATACCAGTACATTCCAAACCAAAACTATCAGCAAGGCAAACACCTCAAAATTATTCCAGTCAGCTAGCATTCAGAATCTCTCTTAAATAAAGCAGCTTTTATGCTTGACATCGTGTTGTTTTACTTACTATTAAAAATGAAGTTTCTTATTATAGATCAAATATCATAGTATCTGGCTATTTTGATACTTAAAAATAGGCACTGATTTCTAGAAGGAAATTTTCTTCTTACTGATATAATTGAGCCAATATGGCTGGTTTTGCTAGTACAAAGTAATCCAGTGCTGGAATAAGTCAAGACAATTTAAACTTAAGTCAAATGTGTAAAGTTAGAATAGATACTGCAAAGCTGATTAAAATCTAGAAGCCTATATAACTCACCATAAACCATACTGCAAACAGATCAGCTAAATTTTCATTTAATCTCATTTCTTCATCTAAATTATACAGATTACCCTCCTCTTCATCTTTACAATGTAGGTTTTGGCTATCTACTCCTGCCTAATCAACATAAAGGAATATTCGTGCAAATCACCTCATGCTATCTCATCCATGTAGCACGTCCAAGTCCTGCTACAGGTGGCATACCAGGTGGTGGAATTGGAGGTGGTACAGGTGGCTGTCCACCTGGGGGAACAGTAGGAGGGGGGTAACTAGCTGGTGGCATTCCCAGCCCTGGAGGTGGATGAGGTGGCACTGCGTGGGTTGGAGGCAGTCTGGGAGGTGGGAAGTTAGGGTTGTATGTAGGTGGAGGAGGATATCCAGGAGTAGGAGGTGGAATGTTGGGTGGGGGGAAAGAAGCAGGGGGTGGAGGTGGAACTGGTGGTGGAGGGTTGGGAGGGTAGACATGAGGATGGTAGGGTAGGTGAGCTGGTGGTCCATAGGCCGGTGGTAAAGCTCCGTATGTTGGTCCTTCTGTTTTCATCATCGACTGGAGACTCTGGTAACCCTCCCCTGACATGTAAGAATTTGTAGTAGACATCCCTGTAATATAACTGGTGGGGGGTGGGGGTGGGGGACGATGTGGCAGAGGGGGAGGTTGATGCACTGGGGCAGGATGAGCAGGAGGAGGAATCTGGACCTTTGGCATATCTACTGAGTCCACAGTAGTAGATTGCTCTGGTTCTCCCATTGAAACTGCTGTTGTCAAAGGAGGCTTGCGCTCTGGAAAAGAAAATTTCATTTATTTTTTTGAAGGATAAAAACAGCTTCTGAAACAGCTTCTGAATACTTCATATTTTTCCTCCAGTTAAATTAGCAAAAGAGAACTCAATTCTCTAAGTCTTTGAATGCCATATGGTATCCAGTCAGACCGTCTCAGGTCACTAAAAACCAAATAAGCTGCCTATCAAAGCTTCAAGGTCAGCTTTCCCCCTTCTAAAAGTTAAATTCATCTTTCTTATTACTATTTTTTATAATTTGAATATTGTTGTACAATCAGCAGAATTAACAGACTGGATGCCTGGAATCACAACTAGTGCATTTAAAAAGTCACAGGCTTCTTTAGTTCAGGCCTCCTTTCTACCTTTTTGGTAGTCCAGGAGGTGCCCTGGGATTACCCTCTGCACTTCACCTGCCTCCCACATTGGGAAACATTATTTGAGAACACAGGCCAAAGTCTTTAACACTCAGTTCTAAACCTGTTTACCAAAGACAGAGAAAGAGAAAACCAAAGGGTAAGTAAGAAGGGCATGAAATCTGATCAGCCTTGCCCACTGATTAATTTCAGTGAACTTAGTGCCTGACACTCTGGAGAAGTTCATAATAAGGTCAGCATTTTACAGAATTATAATTAGCCACTTCTGGAAAGAACATGCTTTAAGCTGTCTTCTCTTTAAATTAGAATTGTTTATTTTCCCCTCTTAATGCAGACATTATAAAATAAGTAATGCCACTAGGATGACTAACCTAACAGCAACCTCTCTGTATGGTCAGAGAAATTATTAGAAGGACCAACAAAAAAAAAGAGTTTGGGACATCTTGGTTGTATATATGAGAATCTACAACATTGTTGAGTAAGAAAAGCTACTTAGAAACACATGCAGGGCAGTCATTTCTAGTGGCATAATACAATGTTACTGTTAAACAGAATTTGAGATAAATCCTCCTCCTAGTTCACTTGGTCAAGATGCATTGTTTGTTTTCACTGACTTTTCCACAGTGCTGCCCTTTATTTTGATAATGTTTCAGTACTTGTACAATTACATCCTTGTATAAACAAAGAGGAAAATTTCAGGTAACAAGGGAACTAAATCCATTACCTGCCTAAGTAGGATTTTAACAACAAAACTGGCCCCTAGGAAAGCCACATAACTAAATGACACAAGGTGGGCATGCTGGCTGTGGTACTCATGATTTCAAGGTCCTAAATTGTAGCAGGCAATAATTTCTTCATTTTCTCATTTTCAAAACCATTCTGGATGCAAGATGTGCATTCAGGATTTAACAACTGAAGGAATAATGAGCATGGTATTTAGAAAAACTTCATTCTTAATTAGATTTTAATAAATGAAAAAAGTCCTACTATATTTCAGTGCGCTGCTTTTCTCTCTCCTAGTTCTCTTTAGAAGCTGTCATCTTACAGCTACATTATGGACTATGGGCTGTGAAATATTTATGTCACAGTTAAGGGTCACTGGAAAACAGCTAATGCATCAAGGCGCTGGAAGCACAGTTTTCCAACAGAGCAGTTGATTTTGCAAACATATGGCATGACTGCAGTATTACTGTTCCCTGGCAGAAAAAATTGTCTTTTGAGGTACAGCAAAGAAAGTATCCCCCTGTGGTGGTTTGGGTTTGTTTTCTTCTTATTGTTTGGAAGTTGCACACCTGCAGAATTCCTGTATGACAGATATAACATGGAAAACTTCTACAGGACAGCTGAAGGCTGCTCTAGTAATCCAATATGGCATCTACCATCCTTCTGAGGTCAAGAAGTCCCTTTTAGCCTACTATTAACAATTAGTTTTAGTCTTCTAGGCCTTTAACTGTTGCAGCTTTGTTTTGCCATTATCCACCTAGTATAGTCTTGTTTGCATTGCAAGTTTTTTACTTACTGTCTGGAAAAGCGTGTGCTACTATGATGAAATTCCCTCTAGAGCTTAGCAACCTTGTGTTTTTACTTGCCAAGAATATCAATCAAGGCAACAAACCCCTGCCCCCACCTGAATGAAAAGCAAGAAAGTTAACAAGAACAAATGTTTTGAAGAAAACAAAAGCTTACCTGGAGGTGGATGTGCAGGAGGTATTGGTGGATGTGAAGTTTCAATTTTAGGAATTTTAGATGGTGGCGGTGGTTCTAAAAAACATTTGTCAGTTTGTGACTGGTTATTGCTCTGCAATATTTTGCAAATTCCAACTCTGCTCTCATGATAGTGATTATCATATCACACTACACTATGCAAAAGTGCAGTGGAAATCCTATTTACTAGGTATGTTTAATAAAGAAAATTAAAATCAACACTTCTATATAAATTAAGTGGCATCAAGTATCACATACAAGTCTTCCAAAAGAACATATGCCTACAAGTTCAAGTGACTTTGTAACTAGAGACAAACTGTCCCAATAACAGTAAGTGAAGATGAGCAAGTGTATGCTTTCTAGCCCAAAACTAACATGTAAATAGTTGGAACAGCTCTCAGAAGAAGTTGACCTTTGCTTGGCTAGGGAAATGTGTGTAATGAACAAAACAAAATAGTGATTGGACAGGAGAGAGGAGGGAGAAGAGACAGCTGTCTGGAATCTATCTGCAGGGCTACAGGGGAATAAATGCCAGGCTTCCTTATGAAGTACAGCCTAGGATCCTGAACTATTTTGTTCCAAACCGTAAAAGTGAAGAAAAGCCCCCAAAATAACCAGGTATGATCACTGCAGTGAGTATACATTTCTTTCACTACACGACTGATACAAAATGCCTTTTTATGGCAGCCATTCCAACAACCAACTACAAACATCACTGATTACCAACCACTGACTGTTAGTGCAGATATTAATTGACATGACACCTTCAGTCACTTCACGGCCTCACAGCTTGCTGTGGAACTATTCCCAAATGATGCATGGAGTTATACATTGAGTGCTGACTAGTTTAGCAAGACTTCTACTGAATTGACTCTATTAAAGAACTCTTTGGGCACAGCTATACTCAATTTATTTCAAGTTTTGTAGTTAGGAACATTTTAAAAACAGTTATTGAATATATTTAAAGTACATTATCAGGATCAAAATAGTTGGGAACTGCCAAGCCTGTAAGCAGACAAACTAAGCACATGCCAGCAAATTACTTATTCTGGTTTAAGCAGTAAAATGGAAGGAACATGAACAGAATATTAATATTTACCTGCTGCCTTTGTTTCTTCTTTTGGAGATACAGCCTGTTTGAAAAAAAAGAAAAAAAAAAGGATAAGAATAAAAGACCATTGCAGTCAGTCTCTTCTCCCAGGTAACAAGTGACAGGACAAGAACAATTAGCCTCAAGTTGTGCCAAAGGAGGTTTGGATTGGATATGAGGTAAAATTGAGGGTGGTCAGGCATTGGAACAGGCTGCCCACAGAGGTGAATCAATCACCATCCCTGTAGGTATTCAAAAGATGTGTAGATGTGGCACTTGGGGACAGGGTTTAGTGGTAGACTTTATAGTGCTGCATTAATGCTGGAGCTGATGATCTTTAAGACCTTTTTCAACCAAATGCTTCTATAGTTTCTTACAACAAATGCAAGATGAACAAAGTCAACTCACACTGGGAAAGCCCAGCTTAACTAGCAGAATGAAAAGACTGGAAAAATAGCAGGTATTTTATATGCAGCATTTCCCACTGCTGAGTATTACATCTCATTTAATGTATTTATCATCCACTGCACACACGTCATGGTCCGGTTCACTGCTCACTGAGCTGAAAACAAGAGGCTTGGCCTCTGTTCCCAATTCTGCCTTGGCCTGTCACTCAACCTTTGCCAAAATCACTTCAGGCTCTTATGCTGCATTTACCAGGACAGGAGGGCAGTGAAAGTGTTGCACAGCATAAAACATTTCAGAAGCCTTCAGATGGAAAGCATTGCATAAAATCCAAATGTTATGCCAGGAAAAAAATGTATGCACACTGAACAAAACCCACAAACCCTCACATCATCCTTCCGATCACAAGTTTTTGGTTGAGTTTTTTCTTCTTTGGTTGTTCTTTCATTGCAGTTTTATGAAACAGACACAGATAAAGGAATAAAAAAATCTTCCCAGATTACACAGTCCCCTCAGATGACTACTTGATGGTTTCTGAGAAAAGCACAGAACTTAACTGAAATTTTAAGTACAACTATATTTAGAAAGAATGATGAAGGTCAGAGGGGTACAGTACATAGCTTCTCTGTCTTTTCAATGAAAATGTTTTTTTAAGGGACTATTTATCTCTAGTAGCTTTACCTGCACAAATTGTTCTATTTCCTTCATTTCACTTTCCACAGTACACTTCAAACCAATTTGAACAGTACTTTTCCTTAATTCTTACGGGTATTCTCAAAATTTTTCATGTCTAATTTTTGCCTGCTTGAGGCAACCTCGTTCTTATATTCCTTTGATAATCACTTCAATTTTCCAGACACCATCCAGCTGCTTTCCTGCTTTTAAAGGACAATCTTTATCTTACCATTTCAAACACACAAACTTTTTTCTTAGTGACTCTCATGGACTCATCTTCTGCCTTCATTTTACTTGGATGGTCTTTTCTTGACTTTCTAGCACTAAATTCCATGCCTGTAAAACAGCATCAGCTCTCCCTGCACTTTCAAATAGAAGCAAATCACTGCTTGTTGGATCTTTTCCAAAAATCACTCATTTTGTGAAGTCAGTTGATCACTTCAGGTGACAAGCAATTCAATTACTGTGCATTTGTTAATATGGAGCAATATTCAAAAAACAATATCAAGGTAAACCATTACAGTAGAACAAGAAACTGGAGCAGAATAACTCATGACAGAAAAATACCCCATCAATTTAAATTGCATTTATGCTAAAGAAAAAAAAAAATCAAGCAGCCACAATTCTCTAACAACAGCAGCTGCTAAAATAGAGATGAGCATTTATTTGGTAATTCTACTGCACTGTAGTTTGTACTGCCCCAGCCAGAACACCTGAGGGTCATAATAAACAATAATAAATTATCAACATTATCTACTATCAGGCTGGTGGATATTTAATACCTCCTGCTGAATCTATACAATGGAACTGTTCCTTTTCTGCTGTTTCTCTGAGCAATAAAATTGTTCCCCCCAACAATTTCTAGTTTAATCTGAATGAAAATACTATTTACATCGAATGATTCACCAGTATATTTTTAGTGAAATCAACTGAAAATTCAAGCACTCTTCACCACTAGAGATGTAGAGGATGTGCAGATGCTTTAGACATCTGATACGGGCCTCTAAGTCATAGGCCAATGCCTCAAGCTGCTCGAAAGCATCTTGGCTCAGTAGAAGGCAATGGGAGTTGTAAGAGTTCATGTAATTGAAAATCTGGCCTCCAGGAACAAAGTGTATTTCTGTTCTGCACAAACCAAAGAAGTCATGCAAAGCTCTATTTATAGAAGCAGGCAAAGATTTTAAGTGAGGTTTATGGCACGTCTAACTGAAGAACATTCTAGAAGCACCAAGTAAATCTTTCAAATGCCACACATCTTGTTCTCCCAGACTGTTTTCTGGATATAAAACAATTTTGGATCACACATTTAATTTTCTCAAATTCATGCTGCTTGTGCTGTATTCCTACAAAACTCATTTGAGTTTTGAAACACCCTTTGCTTTTTATTTGTTGCAAAATACCCTTTGCTTTCTATTTGCTGTGGCTGCTTACAGTGTATCTACTATTTTTGCCTTGATTATTAGGTGATGGACCTCAAACTAATTTCAGGAAAAGGTAAGTTTCACTGATGGCTTGACCAGAGGCAACCTTTCAAGAACAACAGATACTATCCATGCACAAGCATCACTTTTTTCCACTAGATACTTCATTAATATATGGGATGGGGCAAAATCAGTAGTACTGTAATGGTAGAATCTGAATAGTCCTGAATTACAGGAATGAACAAGCATTTTTTACAACTTAGATGGCACACACAGGAAAAACCAAAATTGTTATTAATAATTTCTGATGCGCCAAACTGTCCCAAGCATTTCTGTTGAAGAAAAATTGTAAGAGATCCTACAGGTCTGACAAATCAAGGAGAATTCGTGCTGATGGCATAAAAAGTATGAAGTAAAAAGTAGAAGAAATACATAATACCTATAAAGAACTCTCACACTTTTCAGGCTAATTAATAATATTATCACCTTTCTATCCTGAACAATGCTAAAGTTGAGTGCAGTAACTGAATTTCAGAGCAGGTCTTTTCCTCTAGTAAACTCAATCCTGCACTTACAAGACCAAGGTTTTACAAAGTTATATTTTTGTCTTTTTTGTCTCTTCCAATTCTATTTCATTCCAATATTTACTGCTTACTCCTAGTTTTTGTTTTGGTTTGTTAGTTTGTTGTTTTGGTTTATTCCCCTGATGTCTGTTCTCTAGTTTGGGCATGCAATAATTGCAGGTTGGAGCAAAAGTCAGAACAAAATTTACAACCTAAATGGACTTGTTCCAAAGACTGTACTTCTGAAAACACTCCTGTTGCTAAGTAAACACAAAAGAAGACTTGGGTAACACTTTTTTTTTTTAACTTACAAGTAAAATGTATACATTAAAATCTCAAAGCTTCATTTGAACTTGATGGCTGTTGAAAAGTGCTCAGAGTATTTGCGACACTATCCAACTGCTAATGTAGCTTCTTATTTTCAATTATGATGTGATATTATGGACAAAGCGAGGCTATAAAACCTGATGATGTATGGGCTGCTACTATTAAAGGATTACTTTAAAATACATTTTTTTCAAGAATTTTGACATAACTTTAGAAGTCACTATTCTCTTAATATTAGTAATCAAAGAGTCAAATAATGTCTTCATCAGCATTGTGCACATCTCTACATTCAGGTGCAGCACAAGAACCCCTCCCTAAATTAAACTTGCTTAATAGAGAAAACAATGAATTTGATAGCCCAGAACCACAAACACTGAGAACCTGAACAGCTCACGTTGACTTAAAAGCCTCTCCATGGCTTTTGGCTCAAGTGGAGTAAGAATGTCAGAACTGTAAAGGCTGATCAGCATTAACAAAGTTGCCACAAACCAAGTAAAATCAACTACATAAAATTAATTACAAGGCTCATTCTTAAAGCAAACACAAGTCTCCTGCTCATTGTGGCCTTTAAATCAAATGGGCATCAGATCAGCCTGAAAATAAATTGCAAGTTGAACTTTAACTTACTGCTGGTCTTTTGATCTGTCTAGGAGGACTTGACTGGGGAGAGGGCTTTTTAGATTGCTGTGCTTGTGTTTGCTGCTGCTGCTGCTGTTGCTGTGCTGACTGCTGAGACTCTTTTTGCTGCTGTGTCTGGGACTGCTCTGAACTTTGGGACTGCTGTGACTGCTGTACTGTAGGTGCCTGGGGTGTAGACTGAAGAGATGGTGGCTGCTGCAACTGATGAGGAGTATGATGAGGCATCTGCTGTTTTCCCTGTGAGTATAGATCCAGGATCTGATGACAGATATCTTAATAACAAAGAAAGAAAATTCCAAAGAATTACAATGTTATAATGTACAAGCGTATATTTAACACAATTATCAACTCTGATTTTTACTGGACATCAACTTTGGAAAAATTCATTGCAAATATTACTCATCATAATAATGAATGAAATAACTTTTAAAAAACAGATTAATTTTCAACTTATACTTGCATTTCTGTGTTTCTTCTGCCTGTCCTAAGCAATATGTACATGTATATGCACACCTTTCAAAAGAACACACTGTCTTGGTAATAACACACTGTGTGCCTGGAGAGCCAGTAACCACACTCACAGGACAGCAATACAGCAAGAAAGCAAGTGGAAGATTATATGTTAAAACATATATGTCTTCTCAGGCCAATCAAAAAAGTTTTAGGAAACAAAGTAAAGGACTAGTATTAAATTCTTCTTCCAACATGTTAGGAGCTAAAGGTGCCCCATAATCTGTTCATGCTTCACAGTACATCACAAAAAAACCTTCTATCCTAGTAAAATTTGGTAAAAGAGAACAATTATCAATGGGAAAACTGCTGGAAGTCAGGCTCCATTAGTTCCACTGTTTGTAGAACACTTACTTAAAATGGGGAGTAGATAATCATGTAAAAAATAGAAAACACATCATGACAATTCAGGCTAATTAGATGTGTTATAAACTAAATAAACTGCAAAGCAAACATTGAACAAAAGACTAATCATGATGATTAAATATGCTCCTAAGCTAAGCCAGTTCAATTTAAAACCTGATTAAGGCACAGCACATAGAAGCTGAGTCACATACTCAACACAAGATTATTTTGACTGAAACCTAGATAAAATGCTATTTGCATTTATTTATGACCTGGGCCACACAGTTACAAGAGATGTTGTGGGAAATGGTTTTCATACCTTCCAAAACATCAACGGGAACATCTTGGACAAACTGCTCCCACCATCGTCTGTACATTGGTTTTGATGTCCATTCCTGTATTTCAAACTTACACAAACGGCCTGCTAAGTACATAACTGCAACAGCTATGATCTCAGGCTCCCACTGCAGGGACAGCGTAGTGCAGAGGCTGCAACAGAAAACAAACCAAGCAAAACACAACCCTGGAGATTACCTGATTGTCCAAGTGCACTCTAAAGTACAGCAGCTATAATTAACAGGGTATTAAATCCCACCACAATTCTAACTTCTCAGGCAATTGTAATCGAGAGCCTTGTTAAACAAAAGAGTTTACAAAGCTAAACTATTTCTGGACTACCACAGTCATGAAATCAGGTCTCAAATCAGATTTTAGAGCTTCCAAATATTTGTAAATAAAATGTAAACAAATACTAAAGAAACCCTCAAAACCACATAGAACAGCCACCACAAACTTGTAAAGCAACCTGTCAAGCATAACACAAGTTTTAGATCAACATATAAAAGGTTATGTCTTGAATGGCCTTTGTTAAAGCTAATGTTAAAATAATTGATGTTATTGGTATTATTGATAATAACTAAGTTCCTGTAATAATCAATTTATTTCCTGATATCAATTTTAAATTACGAAATATTTTTTCTCTCTTTTCTCCATAGATTCTGTAGCATATAATCTGCTTACAGAATTTTAGATCCAGCCAGCTGAATGTCCATGAATTCCTGTGGCTGTATAAGAGCAGAACTCTTTATTCTAAAGGCTCGTAGTGCAAAGCACAGAATTATTTTCCCAGGATCCTATAAACAAAGTAAACTTCTAATATGGTGCTTATTAAGTAAGCACCAGAACAGAGGTAATTAATATGCCTGATTTGAAACAACTCCTCCAACTTCATACAAGTGTTGTCCTGAAGTGCATTTTAATTGTTAGTTTTTATTGTACTTGGAATTAAAATTGTTAATTTTAATTCCAAGTACAATGGTGTCCAATCTTTGATGGATAAATTACAGTACTTTGACAGGCTTAAAAGTGACAGTTATGCCATAATTTTGTTCTGCCTCTAAGACCATAATCTGCAAGACTCTCAGCAGCTGAAGTAAACATCTCTTGAGATCCACATTAATTTTGGTCAAATTAATTTGGAGAGTTTACAAAATCTGAACTCACACAGGGCTAATTCAAATCAGGCATATGATTAAAAAAACACCTCTTTCTTATGATGTTCTACTGCTGGAGGCATGACTGAAAGCCATGTATTCACATGTATTCACAATTTCTGGACAGACAGACCACTTATGACATTTTCTTAAGGGTTTGCTATGGAAACAGAAAGTAATATTCAAGTCCTTAATAAATTAACTTGCTCAGCTCTGTAGAATCCTCCTGAACAAGACTAAAGCATGTCAAGTTGTTTTTTTTTTTTTTTTTAATACCACATGAGAAATGCTTTTACATGCACTCCCATTAATTGATGTGATTCTTACAAGTTCATTATTCAAGAAATTGTAAATCCAGTGCTAAAAACTGTATTCCTCAGTGAATTTAATGGCTACTTCACTACTACCAAAATATCACATTAAAAATATTGATGGAATTGAGAAGTGAGTTATTTTTTTCAAGAATGCACCATATATCACAGATTTGGCAAGAAGCTGGTTTGTATCCTGGAGACTGAGAATTTGGTTTGGCCCTCTCAAACAGTAAGTTTCTTTTTAATGCAGCACTAAGTTAGTGCCACAACACTGCAGAGGTGTTACTGGTCTACTTCAAACTCATTCCAGATTCTGTGCTCAATGGAACTATCATGGTAATGATGGAAAGAAAAACTGAGGGACATGACCATGAAAACATGTAACAAGCAGAAAAAAAAAATTGAATATTTGTCAAAAAATATCCAATACCTGAACAAATTAAGCAACAGTAACTATTTCACTTTGAGAATGTTTCCTAGGTGTATCTTACCTGTCATTGACAAATGTCCATGCCATTTGAACCAGTTTTTGAATTTTATTTTTGTCACCTGAAAAACAATCAGAAAAAATTTAGGAGATAAAATTAGGAGGGACAAACAGCTGAAAGTAGAATATTCTTGCACTGTTAATATATTAAGTTCTGGAAATCAATAACAGGCATTACTTGCTCACCCTGCCAATATTTTACCTTTGAGTTGTTTGGCATACTTGAGAAGAAATTGGTATGGATGTTCCACTTGCAAATCAAACTTTATTGTTTGTAGTAAGATTCTTTCAAGTACCATCACTTCTTCCTATAGAGAGTTACAAGGTAACCACAGTATTATTTCTCCTTTCACTCAAAATTATTTTATTCCAGTATAGGGCATGACTTCACAGCAACTCCAGGAAGCCATGTTTGTGTCCAAGGAGTACAAAAAGTTCTCCAACTTACAATACTATTTTAAACTCAGATACCTTTTCTTCACATTTATTTGAATGAGGACAGGGGATATGATGTTTAAAATCCCTATTCCTCTGCAGAGGAATGAATTGAACCAGACACAGCATGAAAATGCCAGACACACAATCACAACAAAAAGCTCTACCACATTTCACTCAAAAGTTTCAAGTCCTTCTGCTATTTAAAATAAACAAATTTTAAGAGAAGCATAGTTTTGCTAAGACAATGCTGTAAACAATAAACTTCTCAATACTTTTGAGATCTAGTTCTCTTATTTAAGATTCACTGTTCATTACTTCCTAAAATTCCATTCAGATGATTTATAGTTTTATGCCTTGGTAACATTTCTTGCTCTGGCTGAAATTACTCAAATTTACTTTAATTTGCAAAATAACATCAGAATTTACATGAAATAAAATGCAAACTTTTAATGAAAATAATTATCCCAGTAAACTCCCGAAGCTATTTTTATTAGGAAGAATTACTTTCATAGCTACCAACCACATTACCCAGAAGAGCAATAAATGCATGCTGAACATCTAGTTTAATTTAGAACAACTGAAAATCAGTCAATGCTCTATTGAGTGTGTGTCACTTTACTACAGTACAACAGGATGAAATCAATTTCAACATACCTTTGGGTCATCTCCAAACTGTCCAAACTGTACATCATTTAGCAAGCTACGAGCTGTTTTAATTATATCTTTACATTTCTTGGGTGTTTCTTCAACCTTTCCTGCTAGGAAGAGACAGCAGGCTCCTGTCACCTAAAAAAAGGCAAGTACTTTCAAAAAGTGGCCTGCATGTAGATGTGCAGTACAGTGCAGCATTATAAAAGCACTGTCAGTTTCCATTAACAGCACTGCAGAAGTCTCCCAGGAGAGACTTAATGAGCATACTAATTTCTATTTTCATACAGTATTAAACTTTTATTTTTTCAGAGGAAATATGCAGAATTTGGAGGACTGTCTATTGTATACAACTTCATTTCAAGGTCAGAAACCCAAAGCACAATTTGTCCCGGTTCAACGTTGTCTGTCAAGCAGTTTTAAAACTGTGTAAGTTCTTTTTCTCTTTCAGCTAACACAGAAGTGCCAGCACTATAGCTGCTACTCCTAAAGAACAATATCAGCAAGTCATAACTGCAATGTCAATACATTTCTGAGCATAAACAGAAATGTATAAACAGGCAAGAACAACAAATTTTAATCTGTAATAATTAAAAGACAAAATGCTAAGTTTCCATCTTCCTGTAGTGAACAGCAGTAGTAGTACCCAAGTGACTAATCACCATTTCAAATAGTCCCTGCCTAATGCAATCATTAAACTAAGTCATCAATATTCTAAATACTTACATATCTTGGGAACTGTTTGAAGGAATGAAACATATAAAACCGATGGAAATAAATTATTCCAGTTGCTAGAGTGTCATAATGTCTGTGGTGCAGATTAAGGACTTTCAAACAGCACATAAAACAAATTTAAAACCAAATATGCACAATGGATTCTGCTTTATCAACTACTTCACGTAACTGGCTGTTCAGTGACCAGTCAGAAAACACTGCAAGTAAAACAGGAGTTTTAGGAAAAAAACCAAAAACCACAAAAGCCCTTAAAGCTGTGTAAATACTATGGTGAGGCCCAGATGCAGCTGATATCTAAAGCATTTGTTGTAAGTGTGCAAAGTCCTGACTGTATTTACAAAAGGATGCACATAAGGTCACCCCTGTGTTTCACCATACCTGCCTCAAGAGGGTCAAATCCAGCAGTAGGTACACCAAGGAACACAACAATTATCACTTCACATTCAAGTGCTGGCATGGAGGAAAGTTACTATCAACACCTACAAATGCAAAAAAATCTGAACATGCTCCATACTCTTCACTTCAAAACAAGTAAAAAATTTGTCTTCATCATGCTTTATTACAGAAAGAACTAAGGAGATGAAAGGAAGCACAGGAATAGAGGAAGCAGAAAATTTAAGTGGCTGTCTATGAGGGAGTACAGTCTGGAGTACTTCTACACAGCTGTAAATCCCAAACCAACAAAACAAAGAAACAGCCACCAAACACCAAGACTGGTAGAGGTTAGGAGCCTCAAAGGCACAATCTAGAAAACTGAGGAAAAAATTCAAAATTTAAGAAGTCATGTAGATTCATATACTGAAACAGAGTTTCACACCTCACAGAAGTTACTCTTAATTGGAAAGTTTGTATCATCTGACTTCCAAATTGGAACTTTGTTCATTCATTCAATGGACAGAAATTGTGTAGGAATATATTACATCAAATGCCACTTCAACACAAATATATTTTTGATTAGCAGTTAAACATCTGAACAGCTGAGCACATTGCATATTTTATTCTGAAAACTCACTATTCATGAAGACATTTCATACCAACAGGAGTGTAAAGGATACAGCCCCAAACGTGTTCCCACATCGAATATGAATCTGGCCCCTTCCCTGCGGTATCGAGCCTCTGTAGCTGGATCAAGCCCTTCAAGCTGTGATGGTGTGTGTGCCAAATCTTTCTTATCCCAGTACCAGCATGGCTTTGTATGGTCCAGGTTTGCCAAGTTTACAGAAGGGCTGGAATTTTCTTTATTCTCCTTCATTTATTAAAACAGAATTGTCTTTGCTGTTTAAATTTTCAAAAATGAAGTCTTCAGAGAGTCACTTCAGGACCTTGAAGAAAAGAAAAAAGGCATTCTTTAAAAATTGAGAGAACTGTCTTCTGAAATTCCTGCTCAAAGAGTAGTAAAGAAAATAGTGCTCAGCCTTGCCTGTTAGAAATTACTTTTTCCTATGCTCAAAGACAAGTAATAAAGAACTTTGCCTTTATCCTCCCCATATGTTGCAAATACAATCAAAGAAAAAGCCATAGGTTATCCTTGCTATTACCTGTTTAATAAGGAAACATCTCCAACAATATCTGCTATTTCTTAGAAGAACAACTTCCATCCACTTTGCCAATATAACTAGGAAAAACCAATTCAGTGATGGATGCAGAAAGATTTGCAAAGTTAGGGGGATTAGCTGACTGTTGGTGACTAGGAAAGGCCCTGGTGAGGTGAGCCTTAAATACCTGCCTGCTCCCAGGGACACCCCGAGCAGCAACCACTTGGCAGAGCTTTGAAAAGTGATCTGTACTTGCATTACTTAAAGAAAAAAATGTATCAGTGTTCTTTCCCATACCAAGACTGAGAAAACTGATGTGAGTTTATAAAGCAAGGCACATCCAACACCATCCCCCACACAAGGCAACCGAATCCAGCCCAGGAGTCCCCTGCTCTGCCCGTGTCCACCAGCACTTTGTGTTCAGAGATGCAGATCACAAAGCTCTGCAGGCACCTTTCTGTGCTTGAATTATGGCAGATGCTCAGCCAGGCCTCAGCCTAAAGAATGAGCACTCGCTGCCTTTGTTTCTTTCAGGCACAAACCTGCTCTCAATCCAATTCAACTAACTCCAGACCCTGCTCACAGATCACTGCAGTCACCTGCAAAGGTTTGCATAACAGTCATTAATATATGATGCAATATATCCGCTCTAAGCAAGACACTCACAGGAGGACACAAACTTAAAACTCTTAAAATCCCTTTTTTCGAGACGTTTCCCTTCCGAAATCGGAAGGAAGATCACGTGAACAGCCACAGAACGATGCCTACAATCGGCGCCTCGCTCACCTTCAAAAAGTTTCTGCTTTTCAGAATAAAGGAAACTGTCTTTGCCTCACGGTGGTTTTGGAATCACCTTCACAACTCGCGGTATCGGTCACAGAAAGATCTAAATTCTGCCACAAGAAAAAGTAAATGGCTACTAAAAACTATTTCCAGAATCAAGAAAAGCGCGCCAGGCCACGACCACACATTCCCATCACATTTACAAGAAAGGTGCTTTTTTAACAACTGCAACGATCCTTCTTCCTTACAAGATATTTTGCTTTGCAACTTCTACAGCGCTTGAAAATCAATCAACACCAAAACCGCTTGAAGCGACAATATTTGTTTCTACAAAAAGGCAAACGCATTTCCAAATACGGAACCAGGAATGAAAATTATCACCCGCAAACACCTTAAATGAACCATATTAAACGTCCCAACCCCGACCGCAACGCCCGGCAATAATAAGTTTCCCCTGCCTTTTTACGCACCCCATTAAAGTGGCGGAGAGTTCCAGAGCTCGATCGCGGCTTTTTCATACGTTACCTGAGACGAACCCACGGCCGGCGGCTCCGCCCCAGCCCGGCCGGGGATGCTCACAGCGCCTCACGGGGCTGGCGGTGCCCGGGGAGGCGCTCGGTCCCCGCCCCGGCCTCCCCGCTCCCTTCCCCCCTTCCCCGGGCGGCGGCTGTCGCCGGCGGGCGGCCCGGGCGGGCCCCACGCACTCACAGGGCTCGCGGGGAGCGGCAGCCGCACCGGAGCCGGGGCCTCTCAGCGACGGCGCGGCCTCCGCGCCCTGCGCGCCGCCATCTTGGGAGCCAGGCCAGGCCGCGCGCTGCGTCATCACGTCGCAAGGGCGTAGCGCGCGAGGACGGAGGCCCCGCCAATGGGAAGCGGCGGCGCCCCCTCTGCCTCCCGCCCAATCCCGGCTTCGTCAGCGGCTGCGGAGCCGCGGCTGGACGCCGACACGCTGCCGTACCCCGAGAGCGGCCCAATCGGAGCGCTGAACGGGAAGATTGCGCGCCTCAGGGACCAATAGGAACCTGAGGGGAGGCCGACAGGGCTGAATGACAGCCAATGGGCGCGCTGCCGTGCCCGTGCTGAGGCCGGCCGCGCAGGATTGGCCGCCGCGGGCGCGGGAGGGGCGGGGCTTTCCGGCGGGCGGCAGCTCGGCCAATGGCGGCAGGGGGCGCAGGGGGCGGGGCCGGGCGGGGCCGGCGCCTCCCCTCCGCGGGCAGCGGCGTCCGGCGCGGGCTCGGCTGCGCCGCTCCCTCCCTCGGGCCCGGCAGGAGCGGCCGCTGGCGGGAGGTAAGGCGGGGCCTGCCCGGGCCCCCTCCCCTGCCTCAGCCCCCCGCTCCGGCGCGGCACGGGCCCTTCCTCTCAACCCTACCGGCGGCGTGGGCTCGCCCCGCTCCGCCGCCTCCTTCCCCGCAGGAGGCGCCGCTCTTTCCGGACACCCGCTCCCGGGGCGCGCCCCGCGGGCCTCGCCGGCCCTGCCTTCCCCCGCGGGGCTGCTCCGCGCCTCCCTCCCCCGGGAGCCGCAGCCCCCGTCGGGGCCCGCCCGGCCTTTCCCTCTCCCGCCGCCCGGCCGGAGGGGCTGGCGCTTCCCCGGGCCCGGCCCGCGCCGGTTCCTGCCGAGCGAGGCGTTTTCCCGTGCCCCATCCCCCCTCGAGAGGCTGATAGAAACGAGAGTAAAGCAAATGGCTTAAAACGGCTTTCCTCGTGATGCAATTATTTTTTAGGGTTTTTTAAAAATATGTGGTGCGGTTTGAATGCTCCCTGCTCCTGCTTCAGTTTCCCCTGGAGCCTCCCGCGGCCCCCGCTCCGCGGGTCCGGCTCGGGGGCGTCTCCGCGGGCCCTCAGAGCCCTCCTCTGGCTGGGAAGAGTGCTCGGCTCTCGTTCCTTTCTCGCCCCGTCCGCAGCCTGCTTTAGGCAAAGGGTTAAATCCTGGGAGGGGAAAAAAAGAAAGGGGGAGTTAAAATTAGAATACATCGTAAGCTGTGTATTGACAGGGGTGTTACTCCTGAAACAGCCTCGCTATTTCAGCCTTCCCCTATTGCTACAACAGCTGCCTGTCCCATGAACTCTTCCTCTTCTTCCTTACCCAGCAGCACTTGGTTAGAGTTGCTCGAGCTGAGGCTGTGCTTTGCCTTCAGTTCTTAGCAAATTTTGAATTTGGCATGCAGTTTTTTACCCTGCATTCAGCTATCAGAATAGCTCTGTTCTTCCCTTTGGAAGTTGTCCCTCATGGTTCAAAGCTGCTCTTGCCCCAAGCTTGGTATCTGCTCTTCTGGATGGACTTGTCCTTGGAACCTAAGCTCGCTCCTGAGATCAAGCTGAAAGTAGATTGTCCCTTCTAAGAGCATGTAATGTAGGCACCTGTCTATTCAAGTGACAGCTTTGTTCTCCGAAAGCTGCTACAATGTTAGCTTAACGTCTTGCAAGTGTTTTCTGCCTTCAGTTGTTGTAATCCCGTAACTGTCAAGTGAAACATAAGCATTTGTAGGTGAGTAAAAAACAACTGTGGCATTTTGTATGTCCACTATCAGGTTCCTGGCACAAAATAGTAATAAGCCAGTGTACAAGTTGTGGGCAGGAAAGGCCACATGATGGACTCAAAGGCGGGGGCGGCCTCCTGATATTTTTGCTCAATTAAGTAACTTAATATGGTAGAGATTCAAGCCTGCTGGCTTGTGCCTTAGTAAAGTTTTCAGTTATGTTTAGCGGGGATTGAAGTATATATTGCAGTAGAGTTGAAAACACATTCTTGAGATTGTGTGCTGAGAAATAGATTTAGGCTGTTGGGGGAAGAAATGCCACAAGCCCCGAAATCATTTGTAATCTGTATATCACTATTTCCAGAGATGGCCTGATCTGTTGCTGAAGTCAGATGTGCCTTGAAATAGAATTCTGATGTCTGTATGGTACAGAAATTAAAAATCGACTGCATTATGCCTCTGTATGGAAAAGTGTACATCTTGGTGATATTTCCTTTGTAATAAATCTATTTAGACATGCCACCATCATAGTGGTGCTGGTTATGTAGATAAATTGTGTAGTTCCCAGCAAGTGAGTATGTCGGTGGTCGCTCTTTGGAAAAAAAAAAAGGATACTTTAAGGGTACTGGAGGTCTTAAGGGATTTGTATCTTTTCTAGTGGGCTGTCTTAGTGCTCAGTGCATGAGACCTGTGGCTTAACCTTTTGGAAGCCTGGGTGGTTCTGTTAAGTTCTGCCCTACAAATGGCTGAAGTCAGGGTGGCTTGCTTTATTCTCAATTAGGAGTTGTATTATATGAAGTGAGGTTAATATTTTCTAAATTAAGAACATTATTTAGGAACATGCAGATAAAGACAGTACATAAGGGTTTTTAATTAATTCTGCTGTAAAGGAATTAGGAAAAAAAAGTTTGTGGGAGTCTTCAGGAGGAGCAAAATTCAAACAAAGGAATAAAATTACAAAAGTGGGTTGGTAACTTGGTAGAGTTTATCAGCTTCTTTTCTTCAAAGAGTAAGTATTTCTTCTTTTCTGGTCAAATAGTTGTCTGAGGATCTGATTCAAGAGAGAGGCAAGGGAGCTAAGAGCTTGTTTCCTGTGGATTGTTAGTAAACTACCTTCCCTACAAAGCTCAGTCAGGTGTTGATAGTAAGAAGTACTCCATCTGCTTAAGAAAGCTTTAATGGGAGCTCAAGGGGTAGGGGGACAAACCTATGGTAAATAATGTAATAGTTCCAAATTAACAAGCTGATAAAAGTGAATTAAGAAATACATACTTTTTTTGAGCTGTTTTGTTGGATATAGACTTTTTTTTGCCTTTCAGCATTTTGTGAAACCTTCAAATTAATAATTTCTTACCAAAGGTTTATATTTAATGCATGAGGCAGTCTTGTGCTTAGTATCTAGCTAGGTTCAACTGGGTGAGGAGGGAGATAATGTCAAAATGACAGGATTTCCTTTTTTTAGTAGATTAGTGCTACCTCAAGCATTTGTAATCAGAATATTGTCAAGACATGTTTTCTTTGGTTCTAATTGTAAGAATAAATGTCTTTTGGAATTTGATTCCCGACAATTAGCTAAATTTGTTGTACTTGGTGTTTTTTGTAAGTGCATCAAACAAATGTTTAGCTAATTTTAGTAGCTTCTTTTGTTAGTATTCTGTAGATTGGCTTCTTCCCAGTAACACAGTTGCCACTATCACCATCATTCTTCCCTTAACCTTACACTCTAATGGGATTAGCAGTTTGTTCTTTGCAGAGTAGATGTATGCAGTGCATTCAGCAGTGGTTCAGTTTCCTCTTTTCCCAATGTTTTAGGCTTGTGCTCATGGCTGACACACCTGTGGTGGTGCAGCTGTTTATAGTAAAGGGAATTATTTGATTCTGACCATCCCTTGCCAAAGAGCTTGTTAGAGACACTTCATCTTCCTAGGTTTGGCTTTAGATGACTAATAATGTTTTTAACTTAGACAGTTATGTAAAATATGAGAAAGAATCTTTCAAAACTAAAAGTACAGCAGGAGCTCTTCATTGCTCCATAAAAATGGCCCATTAGTGTTGTCTGGCCTTAGTCTTGTGTATTTGGAGCTAGGCTTGTGTGTGTAGCAGTTAAGAAGTGACTTCATGCCCAAGTGTATTTTAACATTGATTTGCATTTTTGGTCTTGCCCTTCCTCTGCTTTAACCTTCTTTGCTCCCTTTTTCTGTTTTTAGCTGCTCTGCCCTACATTGGCTCTTGCTTACATCTCTTCTAACAAATGACTATTCCAGTTGCTCCATCTATTCCTGCCCTTCCTTTACCACTTCCCATACCGTTCAGCTAGTCTGTTAATCCTTTTTCTTTCTTTGAAATAAGGAAGAATTCGAGCTGTATTCTTTCATTTCAGTTCTGGGTTCTGTGACCAGGCCAAAGCAGCAGACCTGTCACTGCAGGAGGCTTCCACCTGTATATTAACCTGGGCTGCATCATGCAGAGGTGTGAATGACTGTGCTTGAGATCAGTTTTATCTCCTGTACTGGTGTTTACAGGCTGTGAAGCTGGCCAGATGTAGGTAATACATAAAGCAAAAATAAAGGAAAATATGTGTTTCTGAGTACTTCTAATATCCTATTAGGAATCAAAATACAATATAATTTGTAACTTGAGAGATATTGTTTTACTTTTCAGTAGGATTTTCTGAGCCTGATGTTAAAGTCTGTTATGTACTGAGGGATGACAGATTAGTTGACTTATTTTATTCTTGGGTATATTCCCAATATATCTGGAGGAATTGGCTAACCTGTCCTGAAGTGCCTACAGCAGTGTTTAAACACATGGTTTTCAACTAGTGTTTTAATGTAGACCAAAATTGTTTTTGTAATTGAAGATAGGCTGTAAAGTCTGTCAGTTCTATTCAGTTCCTTTTTTATTGTTTCTGTTATGAGTGTGACAACCTGCACTGAAAGGAGGGGAGTCAGTCTCTGGGGCTCCTGTGTTAGCTATCTGATTCTAGCCTTTTGCATGCAGATCAGTTTGCACATTGTTCTTTTTATATGTTTGTATGTATTTTAGGATATGATAAATAATGATGGAATCATCTCAGTAAAACTAAGTTGCTTATATTACAAATGCTGCCTGTATTTCTTAGTTAATCTTGCTTTGTCTTTAATGCTTTATAGCACTAGTGCCCAAAGTTTTCAAGTAATGTTTCAGCAGAGTAGGAAGAGGATGTGGTGTGTGGATTTCTGCTTCCACAGAACCTGTATTGCTGGTCCAGAACTTCCTGTATGCTGGATCTTGCCTGGTGTGCCCATTCCAATGCCAAGCTAAGAAAAGATGAGTTACTTTGTGGGAAGGGGTTGGTGCCAACCAAGCATGAGGTACAGGCTGTTCCCTGCCCTTGACAGGTCCTGTGGGGGCTGTCTTTGTGGCCACTGTTGGAGGTGCTTGATTATCTTTATTTGATGACAGTTTATAGATGTAGCCATATAATAACCTCAAGAACTGAGAGAAGGAGATTTTGCATTTAACAACTTTTGCATTTAAATACTTCTGACAAGGACTTCTGAAAGATCTCTTTTTACAGGTTTGCCTCTAGGTAATTCAAATGAACTGATGTATGCAATTATATAATTTGTGGAACTGTATGTCTACTTTGTCCCAGTGCTCAAGTCATCAGTGAGGATGATAATCAGTGTTAGTCCCAGTACTAATCCCTGGGCTATGCCGGTGTGACCGGTCTGCAGCTGAGCTTCCTGCCATTCACCACAACCTCTTGAATCCAGCAGTGCAGCCAGTTTTCTGTCCACCTCACTATCCACTGCTTTAGCTGGTAGTTCATCAGCTTGTGTGAGTATGTGATGGGAGATGTTGTTAAAAGCCTTATCAGTGCAGAGATGAACAGCATGCACTGCTGTCCCATCAAGGTTACTTGCTTCAACAGCTTCCCTTCACTCAGCACTGTGAGGCCACATCTGGAGTGCAGTGTCCAGTTCTGAGCCCCCCAGCACAAGAGGTGGAGTTACTGAAGAGGGGCCAATACGATGATTAAGGGACTTCCCTCATATGAAGAAAGGCTGGGAGAGTTGAGACTTTGGCCTGGAGAAAAGAAGGCTCAGCAGGATCTTCTCAGTGTGTACAAATACCTGAAGGGATGGTGCAAAGATGGCAGGGCCAGGTTTTTTTTGGGATGCCCAGTGACAAGAAGTAAGAGGTGCAAACTGCAACAGAGGATGTTCTCTCTGAGCACCAGGAAATACTTTCTTACTGTCAAGGTGCCTGAGCACAGTTTGGAGACTCCATTCTTTGAGATATTTAAAAGCTGTCTGGACATGGTCCTGGGCAGCTGGCTCTAGGAGGCACTGCCTGAGCAGGGGGGTTGAACAGGTCAGTCTCCAATGGTCCCGTTCAGTGTGAGATGGTTTTTTTTAAAGTTTAAGTGTTTATATTCCTGATCCTATTTCACCAAAGATCCATCAAATTTCAGGACCTTCTTGTTTTTCTTGTACTTTGTCCCTTGCCAGATTCAGCTCAAATGGGCTTTAGCTTTCCTGTCTCCACCCTTGCATGCTCAAACAATACCTTGATTTTTGCTGAGTAGGCTGGTCATGCTTTCACCTCTTCTGTTTCTTTGTTTGAGTTTTGTCAGGAGTGTCTTGTCCATTGATGCAGACCTGTCATTTTCATTTAACATCCTGCACATAAAGGTGGAGCATTGCTGAGCTTGGAAGAAATGATGGGTGAAAGTCTCACCTCTTAAGATCTTTATAATGATGGAGTAGTAGCAGAATAGTTTATTTCCATCCTGAAGTTTTCGATTGTGTACTCTTAGAAGAAGTGAAAGTAGTGGGGTGCTAGAGTGTATTTCATAAAACCATGAACAGATGCCTGAGTTAACAAACACCAAGTTACCTTTGTGCATCCAATCTCTAGTTCCAGGCAGCTGTAGAAGATTATTTTTTTTTGCATTCAGTGTTACTTCTTTTTTCCCTAAATACAACAGAATATGATTTATCATTTTCAAAAGTAGAAGGCGTTGGGCATATAGATGCTTTTGTTAAATTTTTGATACCTGCTCTACAGACAGCATTTCAGGTCATTGTTAAAATGGTTCATTGTTGAAATAGTTCTGTTTTACTGCATTGGTAATCACTATTCCTTGTTCTGGTTTTAATGTTTGTTTTCTCAGACTTTCACTGGGATAGGATGAATTGTCACCAATATGCTCTTCTATTCTTTTGATAGAAAGGGACAGAGGTTGATATCAGTGATCATGGAGTTGGTCTTCTTGCTTCTTCAAAACCAGTGATAAAATGTTCAGATCTTCCAGTCTTAGCTGGTCTTTCCTGCATCTATTTACAGGTTTATTTATTCAGTTTTGTCAATTGAACCCTAGATACAAAAGCATTTCTTTGATGCATCTGCATAGTTTCTTGTTGAATATGTTACTCAGAAATAGCTACTGGCTTGTATCTAAAAGTCTCTGACCCATTTGTCCAGGGTTTAGTTTTTCACATAAACAAAACTGACTTTTCAAAATAGGCTCACAGCCTTCTGGGTCAGTCTCCACTGCCTTATACAGGCTGTGGCATCTGGGTGGTCTGTGAGCTTCCAGGTGGCATGGTTAGAGCTGCTGGGATTCAGGAAACTGGTGACTGACACATTTCACCAGTCTTGTGGAGCTCCAGCTCTAACCTCTGCAAACCAGCAGCCATTGTATAACTTCTACTGCTCACTTTGGAGGGTAACTGCCTGTCTTTGGATATTCCTGGTATGTCTTGGTGTCATTCTTATATATATATATATATGTATCGATGGTCTCGCAGCTGGACAATCCCTTCTTTGGAAACTGCCATTTTCAAATGAAGTGGATCTTAGCAGGAAGCTGAGCTGTATATAGATGAATTTCTTTGCTTAAGGAACTTTGTGTGTTGGGATAGTATTTTTAGACTTGCAGAAAGTAATAAGGGTTGGCTGGTGAAGAAAGAAATGGCTGGTTACTTTGGATGACCACCTACAATGTGTAATCTTCCCCTTTGCTAAGCAGAGTTGCATTGATAGCATATTAATATATTAACTTTACTTAAAATAGAGAAGTATCCATCCCCTCTGGGGTATGCTGCACCTGATTCTGTCAGTCAGGAGCAAGTAAAATGGATGTTGTCAGACCAATTTGAGAAGCTCTGTGTGCTGATACAGTGAGTACACTAATAGAACTGTAAAACTTAGAATTGCAGAAAATGACTGTTGGGTTTTCATGTGGTTGTCAGATTCAGATTTTATCTGTTCTCAGAGTCAGCATTCAAGCAGTTATTTGTTCCCAGCTGATGCTTGGGAACAGTGAGCTCTGTAAGGGCTCATGAAATTACAATTTTTGCATTTGTCAATGCCCTATTTGAAAATAGAATTCCTGTTTTCAAGACAATGACAGATAATATTATGATTTCCTTCTGTCACTGTAGGATGCCTGGCTTCTACAACTTGTTTCTCTGGCTTACTGAGTCTTTGAATTTATGCCTGAATATTAAAAAAACTGGCCTGTTGCACTTTGAGTTTGGGCATTTAGAAGAAAAAAATGAATAGACTAATAAAAAAAATTGCTTGCTGTATTTTGTGATGTCTGAGAGTTGGTCTCTAAGTGGTTTGGAGGTATAGTGTAGAGTTTCATATAATGATATGAACAGCCAAAAACTTTGCAAACTCTCATAAACAGTATTGCAGTCTTAAAGGCATAGTGTATGCCTGGTTTGAAAGTGGGAATTAGTGTAATGATGCTGTTTTTATTTTCATACTGGGGTTTTAATGTAGCCCTGCAAGACAGCAAAATTCTGTGCAACTTCGAGGAATTTTACCTTCTGTAAAGATAAAGTTGTGTCTTTTCCAGAAAACTCTCAAATGACAGATCAGGTTAATAACAAAAAAGTTGGTTTGAGCACATTTCTGCAGACTTCTGTCCTGCCCCTGTATGATGTGTTGGCCTAAGACCTGGGGCATGACCAGTCTAGTTTTGGAAAGTGCTGCTGCTCCCAGAATGCACTTTTTTTTTTTTTTTTCTGGTGGATAGAGATTCACCAGTGTCACCTGCAGGAAGATATCAGGTGCAGCTCTGCTACAATGGCCACGGTGTTTGTATTCAGTTCTGTCCTTTGTGTCTCTCAGGAAGAATTACTCGGTCTGAGTAGAAGTCATCTGTATCTATTTACAAATTTGCCTGACTTATAGATAATGGTTCTATTTGTGGTAGCAGGAAACTCGGCTACAAGAACTGGGAATCATAACACCGACAGCCAGTCTTTTCTGGAGTCGTGCTGCTGCTTTTTCCCTTGTTTGAGATTATATTCAGTAGGAACAAATTTTCTTTTTGGGCTGATGGATATAAGTATCATCTTGCAAGTGTTGCAGATGTGACTTGTTATTAACAGAGTGTCCCTTTGTGGTCCTTTATGGCCGAATGAGACCTGGTGGTGTTGCTGGTGAGGGACATGGGGCTGTGACAGCAGGCCCTGAGGCTGCAGCTTGAACTGGATTCTTGCTGCAGCACAGGAAAGCCATGCAGGTCTCAGATGAGATGGAAGGTGCAGGGTCTGCAGGGGCCTGGGGCTGTTGAGAGTCCAAACTGCTGGAATCTGGCTCAAGTGGATTATCTTTGCTGGCTGTGCAGGATTGAGATAGGCAGGAAACTAGGAAGAAAGGTACTTGGAAATAAAAACATTGAAATCTTAGTTTGGAGGAGTCAGAGGCAAGACAAGCTCAGGCTTCCTAGAGGTTTGTGGAAAGACTACAGAAATCTTTTCAGCTCTATCTGAACATTTTGAAATACTGCTTGTAGGGTCTGGTCAGCCCTACCCTGTGATTCAGTGCATGGCTGGGGGTCAGAGGGATAGGTTGAGGAAATGCCTAAGGGTGTGCACCAAATTAAGACGGGGCAGGAAAACAGATTCTCAGCAGACATGTTAACAGTTTATTAGGATACTAGAGGCAGTTACCTTGTGGAAACATGCTGGTCAATCTTTCTGCCTCTGCAAAGAGGAGACCTTTGTTCAGAAAGTTATATGGCCTTCCTAGATATTTTAGAACTGGAGTGAGCAATGTGCTTACTCTGTAATGTGTGTGCTAAAATAAATGTTTAAAAGATTTCTTTTTTGGCTTGTGTTGTCACCTGTGAGCATACCAGAACAACAAGTACAGCCTATCGTTCTTCTAAATTGTGAGGATTAACATTCTGAGAAGATTATGGAAGTTTACAGTGCCTTATAGTCTGTATACATTTTGTTTATTACTTTATCAAACATCTGAAAGCTCGGGGATGAAGCTAGGTAACACCTAATACTGTTGTGCCTTACTTGTTCCTTAGAGCCCAGTAAATGTGTATGTTAAAAGCTTCTTTATTTCAAACCACTGCACAGTTTGAGTAAACATGGAAGAGACTGTAAGGTCACAAGTTGCCAACTATGAATGCCAGAAGGTATGAAGGGGCTTGAAAGAATATGCTGCTTCATTTTCCAGGTCTAGAATAAAAATATCAGAAAACTGCCAGTGTTTTTCTTGAAGCTTCTACCTACTGGAATAATCAGCATTTTGGCCACTAGCTAGGGAGTGGGCTTAAGGCAAATGGGTTTGGAAGACTTTCTGACAGTTGTTTAGCCCTCAATTACATCACTTATTAGGCATTCATAACAGAAACTTCTTAATTTTTTTTCAATGTGCATAGCTCTTAAATGTTGTCAGAAGTTCCTCACCCAACTGTCAAATAGTACTCTTTTGGGATTTAGAAATGCAGAGTGCTTGGTCTGCCCCGGGTGGTTTGAGGACACTGAAATTGCAGTGAATTGAAGTGTAATCATAACTGGCCTTGAGGGCTGTGATCTCTTCTGTAAGGGTTTCCCAGCAAAAGAAGCAGCTCTGTAAAAAAGTAAAATGGTAAAATGTTTCTTGCAAGCTATTAAGAAGCATCCCCAGAGTATTTCTTATCAATTGCATTGCAGAAAATCTGTGCACTGCTCCAATTCATACATTGGCAACCATTTCATGACTCCTTGAACTTCACGTGGAATGAATGACAGTAATGCTCATTCATTATTCCCACAAATGAGCAGTGATAGATTTTTCTGTATATGTGTTCAGTGAGCTGATGTTGCCCTGAACCCAGAGCAGGAAGACAGACCAGGTGTACCCTCTGTGTGGGTAAAAGAGCAGCACGTTCTCATGGAGGTGGAGTGCCACACTGAACTTTTTGCCTCCATGCAACCATGATCCTATACCAGCACGATCTGTCAGGTGTATTTCAGAAGTGTACAAGGCACACAGTATAATTTACCAGCAAGCCCATTAACTGGCATAACTATTCCCAAGTCTTGGAAAGGTTGAGAAGAGGTACACAAATACCCAATGGATTTCTCCAAACTTGTCTTTTCATTGTTCACACTAGTTTCTGCTGTAGTTCCTGGCTGCAGCCTGGAAGCCCTGAGAATTCAATAAACATTTCTGGACCATGTTTTGTCTCTTGTGGTCTGATAGTGATCCTAAACTCTCTTGGTCAGGATGAAGTGCCGCCAGTACCACCTTGACTACATCTTTAAGGAATTCATCTGCTTCAGAAGCTTGATGGAACAGCTGTGCTTCAAACTCTTAGCTGCAAAAAAAAAAAATACAGCAGTTACTTTAAAACTGCTTAGAATCCCTTCTTTAAGGACAGGGTATTCCAGGAAGCAACGTGAAACTGTAGCTGAATTCAGATATTTATAATTTCAAGCACAGTTTAATTGTACATGCTGGGTAGTGTCAATTCAGTGTCCAAATATAGATACTTAAGTAGTTTTTTGTTTCCAGGAGCGGTATTGAAACATTCAGCCAATTTAAGTCGGTACAAGACATGAATGTATAATGAAACTCGTTTTGAGGGCAAGGATTGTGTGTGTTGCCACATAGCCTAGAACAAGTCTTGAAGCTTGTGAAACTTGTTTTCTGCTGTGGATATCATCTTTCCTTCCTGCTTTTCATTAGAGTCATTTGCAGGAGGTTTTTTGGTAACTTTGTGAACATATTGGAAGGATTCTGTGGGTAGTAAGTTTTTTCAGTAAAATGCAGGTGATGTATCTGATGTATGGTTACCTCTGCATCGCCTGGCTGCTTGCAGGAGTAACTTCACCATGAGAACAAGTTACATGGGAAGGGTGCCAGGGCTGTGGCCATTCCTGTAGAGGATGTGCTGCCTGTGAGACTGGAGATGTGGTTTGTCAGTATGATGGCCCTACATAATTATCTAATTGGAAGGGAGCAGTGTAGGAGGCAATAGTAAATCATACTGGAGTTGCAGTAGGTGTAGAAAGCAGAGGGTAGCAAAGGTGTTAAAGGAAAAACTAAGCTGAACTGAGAGGAGAATATTTCAGTGTGTAGCAATAATTGTGGGCCCAATTGCTACTAGGTTGCTTGAGGGCATTCCACTTATGTGGAATTATTGTTGCAATTAAACAGTAGTCCTTGGCATTAAGTGTCTTCAGCTTTAAATCTCTTCCTTTGAGACAATCCAGTTAATTGGAATATATGTTATTGCCTAGTTATGTGTTATTTATGCTATTGACTAGAATGCAATTTAAAAAGGACTTAAACAAAATCTACACAGTGTTACCAAAGAATTTTTTTTTTGCTATTCAGCTAGGCTCCTTGCCTTCTGCTCTAGCTGTTACATGAAGCGGGTCACGGTAAATATGTAATGATATGTATCAATATGCAAGTCTTTTCAGTGCATTCTAGAGAAATTGAAAAAAAAAAAAGTGGATTGTGTACACACACCCCCCTTTTATTTTCAGTAACACAAATGGAGTAATGGGCTAAATTTTTATTAGTTGTTCTTTCTCCCATTTATAGAGGTGCTGCCTCTTTTGTGGTTGAAATTACTATGATTCTTAGTAACCAAAACAGAGCTATGTGAAGTGTACATTTTGGGTTAAAAAACAATTGCCATGGAAATATATACTTAGATAGCATCATTTGAAAGTCGTAACTGCATGCAAGGCCTTGCCAAAATTACAAAGCACATCAGCTGTCTTGAGCTGGGACAGAACTGCTCTTAGCTGTTCACTCTGGAGCAATGTATTGAGTGTTACAGTGATTTGTTGCACCTCTGTAAACATAGTATTGCTTAATTTTAACTTGTCCCTTCATAGTTATCAATGTAACTAGTTTTTCTGCTTTTGCAAAGTAGTCTGACTAAGCAAATACAGGAAATGATGATGGCTGGTCCTAGTTTTTGATCTCATTAGTCATCATTAGTATTGAGATTTCCATGAAGACACTTTGTAAATGTGCCAGCATGGCCAAGGAGTTGCTGTCTGCAATGACATACTGAAGTGATTTTGAGCCTTGCTGGCACATTGCAATGGCAAGTAGAACAGGTTGTGTTAAGCCATCACAGGACCTATTTTTGAAAACTGTGGAATATTTAGATCTTTAGAAAGCCATTTAAGTACAGCAAAGGTAGCACATAATTACTAGCTCATGTCTTAGCATAGGAACACTTTTACTTAAGCATTGTGTAGTATGTATGTGCAGAGGATAACAGGTAAAATCAAAGTAACTTTCTATGATGTACTGGCTAATAAATATTTTGGTCTATATTAACATTTCTGTATTTATGGTTATGCCATTTGGGAAGTTTTCTTATGTGAGCTCTGGGAGGCTGGATCTAGAAAACAACTAATCTTACTTGTTTTGTAGACTAAACTTTTCAAAGTTTCTTTTATATGTTGAGGGCGCTTCTTCTGGGATTACACTGCCATAGCAAACAGCTCTTCCAGGACAAAACAAGTAAGTAGTGTTCTCACAAACAATCAAAATTTTGCATCTGGGTTTATTGAAGCATATGTCAACCATGTGACTGTCTTATGCCTTTGTAAACAGCCCATATGAAGAGTTGAGTAAAAAGATGGTCTAGCTGAAAAACAGATGCTTTGCAAGAACTGGATTTTTTAAAATAAGTACAAAAGCAAAAATGTTATCTAACAATTTTTTTTGGTTTACTTAGTTGATGTTAACTGTTTTTAAAGCAGTGGCATACATTTGCTGTAATTATACTCAAACCCATCCTGTAGTAAGAGAAAGCATTCATTTGGAAGCATTAAGAACATGGACATAGATTTCCAGCAATTTTTTTGCCAGTAAGTTCTCTTCATTAGCAAAGACTAGAGAGACATTTTCTGTATCAGTCTTTATTTTGTCCCCATTGGGGTAAAAATTTATTCTTAATCAGTTAAATTTATTTAGGTGATCATACTTTTCATATGGTACTGTGTCTTCTTTAGAGAACAGCAAAGCTTACAACCCTGGTGTGGTAGACTCCTCGAAGAAAAAAAAAAAAGCTTGTGAGAAGCAAGTATCCCAGAGAGGGCAGATAGAGGTAAATGGTACCTGTCTCCTGATGGGAGTAAAATCCATCTGCTAAGTGAGAAAGATGAGAAAAGGTATGGGAAGGAAATAACTGAATCAAAAGACATGAGGCTTTCAAAGACTATTTCTCAGGAAGACTGTTCTTTTTAGGAAGTGATGGGGACAACCTGTTTCATTTGCTTTACCTGAGAGATGAAATGTTCAGAGTTCTATTGCAAATAGATCATGTGGTTAAATCAGATCTTTGAAAAGAAAATAAATGTGGGTTTGTGTATGAAGTAGGAGAAGCTGCCCTGGATAATTTCACTGGCCTCCTGAAGAAGGAAAGTGTACTGCATTGCATCTTGGGCTGCAAGAAGCAATGTGAACATATCAGAGAAAATCCCTGTGTCCTGCTTTTCCTGTAGGTCTCTGAGTAGCCTGCTCTTGATTGCTGTCACTGTTACTTTTCCTCTGGCAAAAGAGGTGAGGGGAGAAGAAAAATAAAGGAATCTGTGGTATGGATGAAAACCGCAGACTTTACAAAGAAACAGAGCAGGGCAACTTCTCACTATTCCTCCAGGAGATGGTGGATGCTGTTCAGTGCAGTCCTTTGTAGATTGGAAGATATGAGGAAATGTAGTGTTTTTTAATCAAGAAGATTGTGGAGGAAGACCTGTGGCTTCAGGTGGTCTTGAGTTCAGGAAGCAGACACTAGAAAGGGAGGGGGCAGTGGTAAGCAGAACCTCATAAAATGGAATTAAAAACAAACTGCAGCATGTAACCAGTATAAGTGTGTTCCAGGATCACTCTCTGCCTGCAGAATGTGAGTTTCTGGAGCTGTGGGTTGCTGCTGGAGATGGCTTTCTTGACTTGACATTCAAATGAAAAGCCTAAGCAGCTGGCCTATATTTTAGATAGAATAGTGTTCAGATTAACTAGCAAGAAGGAGCTGCATTTGAGGGGTGCAAGTTGTTTTGGGAGTGCAGAAGATCCTAGGGCACCCTCTGTTGTGTTGTGCATTGGACTGATTATAAGTACAGCATCTTGCCAGGAGGAGCACATGTATCAAAGCTAGCCCTTCAAGGAAATTGTGTGGGTTATGGCTAAGGGAAACATAAATTCATATTGTATTTTAAGTGGAATGCAGTCATAAGTGGAAAAAATATGGGAGCATATATTTCTATTATTAATCTTGTTAATACTTTATTTAGGTTATTTTTATCAGTGTTGTCATCAGTGTTACAGAAATACTTCAGATCCTGTTAAAAAAAAAAAGCTGCCTTGTTATTATTCCTCTATGCAATCACAGAAGGTCCAACTTCCAAAAGAGCTTGCAACTTAAACAGAAGACCCGAGACATGCTGGAGAAAGAAAATACACAGACAGTGAATTGCAATGACATTTGTATTTAGAACAGCTTTTGGGACAAGTTTGTAGAGGAAATGGAAGGAAAAGGAAAAGGCGGTCATAGGAGAGGAGAATTAATAGCAAGAAGAGAAGGGGTGGAGTACATCAAAGATGAAAGAGCTGGGGGGAAAGGGATTGAATCAGTAACTAATTAGTCATTTGTTTAGTGGGAACATTTAGATTAATACCTTAGGAGTGATGAGAATGTTAATGTGGTTTCCAAGTGACATGATGTAGGTGGTTTTCAGAAGAAAACATAGCATTCATTGTAAATGTATAAGCTGAATTTTTCTTAAAGATCACAGATCTCTTCCTCCACCCACACTGTTCTTACACTTCTTGATTTCATCTATTTGCTATGAAATGTATTTTTCTTTTTAGCCACAGTCATAAGATTCAAGTTTAGGAGAAAAAAACCAAACTTGATCAGTTGAAGCAAAAGATCACATTCCGCATAGAACTGGTCATATCAAGTGTAAAGTTGTGTTCTCCTACATACAGATTGGAGAGCTCCTGTCAGTTGCCTATAAGCATTAAACTTGTCCTTTAAGACCCTGGCTTCTTAACATATGTTGATGTAAGAGATGATGCACTTCCCTCTCTGAAGCAGAGGGGAAAAGGACTTAGGCTAGGCAGTCAAGCTAGAAGAAGAAATTGCAAGCCTCATTTGTGTGCATCCCACTCATCTGTCCTCCCTTTTGATGCTGCCAAGGAATGTATCCCACAGCCACCTACAATGCACACCTCTCCTTGCTCTTTGCCTGGCTTGAGAATTCCCTTGTCTTCTCCTTGTCTGCCCTTGTTTACCCATATGTATCCTTCCAATACAGATTCTAGATCTGCACCCCTCTGCCATCTGTGCCCGTGTGTGCCAAGAGATGCATGGAGTGGTAACTATTATGTAACAATGAGAACATACTGTAATTAGTATCTACAAGGATCTGAATTAAAGATGCGATCTTAAGATACTGCATTGAAATGTACTGAGTCCTTGAAGCAAAGTTAAACTTGGAGAGATAACTCTTGCTATGGGAATTCCTAACTTGGTTGGTATTGTAAAATTCTGGCCAACTTTTGGGTAGCTGGTTTACTGCTCTGTAAAGTAAAGAGTAATAGCTGAAGCTATTCAAGTTCCAGAGGAGATGAGGAGGGTGACAGAGCACAACAGGGATTCTGAGGCCACTGGAAAAGAAAGTGAGATACACATCCAGAAGAAATCAGACTTCGTGTGGTCTGCATCATGTGGGATAATTTTTTTAAATCCAGCACAGTTAAAAATTAACATAGTGTTTACTTAGAGCAATGATCATATTCACAGTTTTGTAACAAAGGTTGCAAGCTTGTATTTTTACCCAGTTAGAGAGAGGGAGAGCTGGGTGTCTTTACAGTGCTCAGTGGTAGATCTTTTAATTTTTTCTATCAAACCTGACTGCAGCTCTGTATAGCACTACAGTGAACTGGGGGGTTTGTTAATGATTAAATGGAAGTTTTTTTCTGACCCATTATTTGGAAAGATCTGTGTTTTATCATGCAAGCTTGGCATTGCTTCCATAAGGAAATGTGTTCCTGTGATGAAGTCAAACTCTCTAATACCAGAAATATTAGGTTTCTTAAATAAAATGCTAAAACAGTCATGGTTATTTTTTAAATAAAGCAACAAAAATGTGTTCACTTGGTGGCAGTTCTTTAGTACATATGAGGTTTTGTGCACGCTTCTCATGGTTACCTTCTAAAGCTGTTAGGTAAACATGCTCACTTTTTAAAGCTGTAAGTCAAAAGGAAGCATATTTTACAGCTCATTAAAATATTATTTTTATGTGTGATATGGAAACCAGTTCAAAGTCTGACCCAACACAACTGCTCTTTGATAGCAGCATTAGAGAGGGAGATGGATCATTTACACCCCTCACTGCCAGTTTTGGCATGATTCTCTTTGTCAAGCCAGCTGATACACTATATTTGGAAATGTGGCTGTGTTCTGTATTACTAAGCTTATTCATCATTGCTGTCAGTGTACTCTCTCTTTGGAGAATGCTTTCAGGAATTTTCAGCAACGTTCATTTGAAAGAAAACATGGCATAGTACTTAAAAGCTGTTCACCAGAATAAAACCAGAAAGCCAAACTCAAAAAGAAAAAAAAAACAACAAAAAAAAACAAACCCCAAATTGCTTTTCCACTGAAATGTGTGCTGCTTCTTCAGACATCCATAAAGCTTGTGGTTCATCTGAAGGGTTTTTTGTTTTGTTTCTCCCCATGTAGTGCAGCTGTATTTTATATATGTATACATCTTTTATAGGTATTTATTGCTTTTTCTGTTGTCATGCAGGTACTGGCACATACCCCTTTTTAATAGTTTTGGTCACTTGCAGATGAAACCAAAACTTTTTTGTCTAAAATTTTATTTAAAATGAAAAATTTGCTGGTTTTCTTTCTCCCTGAAGTTACAAATATTTCATGGAATTCTAGGATTTTTTTTTTTAATTTGAAATTTATCTCTCTAATCTGTTTCATGAGCTGAATTAAAGGAGTTTCACAAAAGAAGAACATTTACTTTCTCCATATTGGGTCTTCCACGGTCACTATAACCCATCATTTGCTGGTTAAATACAGCAGAGCACTCCTTAACTAAATTTTTTTCCCAAACATGAAATTGGATGAAGTGTTCTGTTAGATTTCAGAAGTTCTGAAAAAAACATTCATAATCTATTTTTAAATTATTTATTTTAGAAGATATAATGTGCAGCTTTTTAATGGTACGTAGACTTCACAGTGCTGGTATTTGGAATTCATTTGCTAGACAGCTGTGTATAGCAGCAAATCCTTTCAAATTATGGCTCTTGCTAAACAATACAGCTGTCAAATGCATTAGGTTTAAATAGTTATATCTGTTTCATGTAACTGAACAGTGAATGAAGATGAGTATGTAGGAAGTAGAAACCTGTTTTTCTGATTAGGAATTGGATCCAAAAATACAGTTTTGATCAAGGTAGATGATTCCTTAAAAGGAAATACTACTTCCTTAACCAGATATCCCAAGATAACAGTCTGGTGGTTTTGCCTTTTTGTTTTTCTTTTTTCTTGTGTGTGTGTGAGAGACTTGCTGATTTAATCATGCATGCAGAATATTTCCTCTGTAGAAATTCTGATAGCTAAGAAGCAAGAGTTAGGATGCATGTATCACAGGAGAGAGCCGAGATACTTACAGAGCTTATTTCATATTCGTATACTGGTAGCAGTGTACTGAAAAAATGCATTTCTGATTACAGTGCCATCAATCTTATGCGTTGTGTTCAATTAACTTGCTTTTTTCTATAGTATGTTTGCTGTGTGTTATTTGAACATCAGTAGAAGCTGAGACATGGCTTGTATTGAGCTTGAATTTCTTACTTGTGTAGACAGATTTCAGCTAGATTTCTGGTTTTGGCCTCTGAAAAAATATTCATCTAGGGTGGCAATACAAATACAAAGCATTGTTCAAATTTTCCTTTTTATTGTATTTGGGAAGCTGAAGTTCACATCCTCTGAAATCAGCTTTAGACATAATTCTTGCCAGTACTTTAATTGGAATAATGGATTCTTGCTACTAACGTGTTTCATACAAGGAAAAATTCAAAAATTAATGCTGACTGCATCCCATATTTGAACAGCTTTATGTATTACTGTATTGTTTTTCTGAAACCACAGTGGCACTTCTCGTGTCTCCATTTATAATATGTATACAGTTTTCTTTGGTTTTTTTCTTCTAATAAATTTACAGATGGATGTTTATATTTCAAGCAGATTATTCCTCTCAATACAACTTTAAAAAAATAATGGAAAGAAAAAAGCCTGCCGTATATTGGTAGTTGTGTATACAGAACATTTACTAAGATTGTTTTTCCCCAGTTTATTGATCAGTTAACTTGCTTCATTCTTGGAAATGTGAAAACAAAATCCTTCAAAATAATTTCATTTTTTCAACCTACATATCTTAATACTTATTGATATAAACTATCAATAGGTCATAATGTATAACTTTTATATTGAAGTACATGGTGTGTGATTGCTTTAATTTTCTGATGATTTTAAAGATGCAGGGACTTGTGTTTAGAGGGAATGTAGAAAACATTTGTAGGAATCAACACAGAACTGTACTATTCTTGCTCTTAAGATTTTGGATTCCAGTCCTGCAATTGGATCCATTACAGACCTATCTGACTTGATTTTTCTTAAGAGCAGAAGAGTCTAAAATAAATGTAGCAGGATGACATAGGAGAGGGAAACATGCAAGTGAAGAGGTGATGGGCAAATAAGGTCTTTGTATATGGAATTATGTACCATGAGAAAACTGCTGGGGTGGGGGGGGGGTAAAAAAAAAAAACAAACAGAAGGAAAGACTGTGTAATGGGAAGACCATGAAAATAGATTCTTAAGTTATTTTTGTTGGTACTGTTATTCTTTATCTTTGTCTCACATTGCATTATGGCAGGTTGACCTTTTATATGGATCCTATTTCCAATGAGTACTACTATAATTTCAACATGGATTGCATAATGAGCGTTACTGCCCCCTTCATCTGAGCTGAAAAATATTAATAAATCTCATACCAAATGTAACTGTTGGTGGTGGTGGAACAACACCTTTCAAGGGGATGTCCAGTGTTCATTCACAAGCATCGAGATGTGATCAGACCGTGGTTCTCACATTGAATCTGGGGTCTCTCCCTACCAGCTGCATGAGTGGGCTTTTCATGGTAGAAACAGCATTGGGAAAGTAAGTCATGCAGCTCAAGGGGGACTGATAAAATTAAGCAGCACAGGTGGGTTGTTTGAGCCTCTGACATCTGTCTGTCAGGGAGTGCTAAAATCAGGGGATGTTGACTTCATCTACAGGACTTCACGGTTTGTGTGTACTCAGAGCTAGTCTTGTTCTTGCACTATGTTTAGTGTCAGAAAATGAAAGACTTAGTTTCTTTGCCTTCCCTTTGGAAAACAACTTTTAGTTTTGCCTTACTGTTCTTCCCTTTTATAAGGTGTTGCTTTTCAGTCAGTTTTGAGCTTCTTTAATGATTTTGAGTTAATAAGCTAACAATGTTAACTTAGCTTGCTTCCTGTTCATTCAAAGTTACTATTTAAAATAAACCTTGGGTTTGGTAGCTTCTTGTTCTCTATAATCTTAATGGAAAAGGAAAGCAGCCAGATTATGTACCTTTCCTACTAGAATTTTCAGCTGCTGGTCAGTACATTGCAGTATTAATACCAGTTGCCAAAGAGCAAAACTTTTTGGTAGCATATGAGAGGAAACATCAGCTAACTACACTGACCAAAGATAAAATTATTCCTTTTATATATACAGAATGTTCAGAACATGTGGAGCCAAAAGTACTGCTTCTGTACAGTGAATTTTTTGCATTTTATGGATTTTACTGTGCAGTGTGCTGTAACTTAAAGTTGCTGTGGCTTTGGTGATCTTGATGACTTGGGCAGAAGTTTGAAATCTTTGAGATGTCTAAAGTTGTGGACATGACTGTCTGTTCCATCTCACTGCAAAGTAACTGGACATAGAATCTTCTATGCTGTCCAGGAAGATATTATTTACTGTATAGATGACTTATAGATGTGAAGACTTCAGTTACGATAACATGTGGAATTGTAGGAAAAAAAAAACTAGGTCTGGAGATTGAGAGGCTCCATTTTCTGCTGTACCTTCAAAGTTAGATCATGTTCCTTGGGGCCTTGCTGAGTCAAATTTTTAAATTCTCCAAGGTTGCTTGGAGATGCTGCAAGCATGATCTCCATCCTGTTCAGTGCTCAGTGATCCTCAGGGTGAGGGGTTTCCTTATGTCTATGTGGAATTTCTTATGAGGCATTCTGTGTCTGTTGTCTGTTGAGTTTTTGCTGTGCTTTTGGAGAAGAATCTGCCTTCACCTGTTGTATAATTCCCTGTCACATAGATGAAGGCAATAGTGGACTCCCTTTCATCTCCAGACTGAAAAAATGATGTCTTACATCTTCTGTGTTAGCCCTTTTAGTGGCCTTCCTCTGGATGTGCTTCAGTTTCCCAGTACCTCCTGCTCTGTGTGGCCCAAAGCTGAAGCACTGGACATGTGGCCTCACCACTGCAAGCAGAGGGGAATAATTGCTTCTCTTGACCTGCTGTTTTTGTTTTTGCTTATGCAGCTCAAACTGCAGTTAGTTTTCACTGGTTTATGGGTACTGGCTTTTGTTAAACTTGCTGTCTCCTAGAGACTCCAAATCCTTTTCTGCAGAGCTGCTGCTGGTCCAGTCTGCAGCTATGATGGTGTATCTGATCTTTTCCTTCCCAAATGCAGGATACTTTATCTTGGAATAACTTAACAAAGTCACTTTTGGCTTCTTCCTCCAGTTAGCTGGGATCCTTCTCAATGCTGGTCCTGCCCTTCAACATGTTGGCTGCTTTTCCCATGTTATAGTGTCTGTAAATGTGTGAGGATCCTTTCTGTCCTAGCATCCAAATCTGATAATTCTTGGCAGGTATTGTCTACTGAGAAATATTGAACCTAATCTGTTGGCATAAAGGATTATGGACCAAAATTCTTTGAACTTCATGATTCAAGGAAATATTTGCATGCCTGTTCAGTCCATGTCTCCTCAGTTTGACAATTGGGGTGCTGTGGAAAATAGTGTTAAAAGCCTTGCATAAGTCAAAGCACTGCCAACCACCAAGTCTCCCTGGTCCATGAAACCACTTACTCTTCTGCTTAAGGCAGGGCAGGGTTTGCCTTTAGAAGTCTGTTTTCTTATCCCATTCGCATTTATGTCCATCATGCCTGGAAATAACTTTGTTTTAGAACTCATTCTACATTTTGTGCAGCAAATGAGGTGAGGCTCACTGTTTTTTAGTTCTCTGGATCCTTTGCTCTCTGCTGCGCCCACCTTTCATTTGGATTTTATTTGTTTGATTTTAAGTTATCAGTTTCCTGTCATGAGCAATTACCATGACTTTTCAAAGATGGTGGCCAGCAGCCTTCCAGAGACATCAACTAGCTTTTTCAGTGCTTTGGATGTTTCCCATCTGATCCTACATACTTGCATAGGTCCAGCTTACCTAGATAGCGTTTTGATTTGGTACCTCCTCTCCCTCAAACTTTGCTAAATGCAGAAACATGGTAAATCTGGTAGCAGCCCTTGCTGGTAAAGACCATGCCCAAAGTGTCCGGTGTCTCAACTTTGTCTGTACCTTTCATCACTAGGTAGCTTCCTGATTTAGCAGCTGAATTACACTTTCCCCAGAGTGTCTTCTGCTCATAGTAAAAGCCTTTCTTCTTGCCTTTCACATTCATCCTCAATATCACCTCCAAACAAGCTTTGGCCTCTCTCTCATCCTCTGCTTGCCCAAACAGTGCATCTACATTCTCCTCCAGCTGCCTGTCCCCAGTTCCACTTTACCTGTGTTTCTGTTTCATTTGAGCTCTGTCTGTGAGGAGTCCTGTGTACAGCCAGCTGGCCTCCTGGTGTGCCTGCTGATTTTCTGTCATGTTGGGAAGGCTTGTTTGGTGCTTAGAGAAGAGTCCAGGAAGATGACTGGCTGTGTGGACTCAGTTGTAGCCTCCCAGGTGGTTCTGCTTGCCATTCCCTGAGCAAGTCCCAACTCTGTCTACTGCAGTGAGTCCAGAGTCTTTAGTCTGCTTTTTTCCTACCTTTCTTTTCTCAAGACTTACACTACAATTTCACAATTACTGCATCCAAGGCAGTTGGCTGTCTCATACGTAAGCAGTTCTTCCTTATTCATGAGTACCAGATCCTGCACAGCCCCTCCTCTAGAAGCCTTTTCAGTGCCAGCATCAGAAGTTGCTCCAGTGCATATGAGAAATTCCCTGGATATTTCACACCTTACAACAATGCTGTTCCAGGAGGTGTTGTGTGATTTAAGTCCTGCATAAGAACAAGGGGCACTGAATACTGGAATACCAGCCTAAGATGATGTTCCATTTACTATGGGAACTGAAAATAAGTATTCTTTAACTAGTTGCCTTGAATCAGAAGAAGCTGCAGCAAAGATATACAGATGGTATTTAGATTTTATTTTGAAATTGAATACTTAATCTTGAATTCAGTTTGAATTACTTTGTAACATACATACATAGTCATAATAGTATGTATGTATGTTACATAGTAATGTACACATTGACAGTATGTATATGTACACATAATGTACACATACATAGAGTCAAAATACTAATTCAGCTGCTATTGGCCATGCAACTGATGAGATAAAATAACCTGGTTTTCTATAGCCTGAATACTTTGGAATCCATAATATTTGTTCACAACTAATGAATTTGCATGTTATTAGAATATTTTTTCTTTTTGTCTCTAAGATTTCTAGTTTCTAATTACCCAAAGTAATTAATATGCAATTACATGAAATATTGCTTCAGATTGCACTGTATAGCTCTTAAGTTCAGGCCATGCAAATAATACTTGCACATATATATGTGTGAGAAATAATTTCTCATTCTTTTCTTTTTCATGTGACTAGTGGAAGAAGATCTTGTTCATTCATACTTACCATATTTTGTTTCATTGTAATTGGTGACAGTGTGCTTCTTAATCTGTTTTAGTTGGAAGATGGGGAAGAAAAGCCGAGTGAAAACTCAGAAGTCAGGTACAGGAGCCACAGCGACAGTATCTCCAAAGGAAATGTTGAATCTAATTAGTGAGTTATTGCAAAGTAAGTTTTGTTTTTATGTCTCTCTGGGAAAAGGGATGGTGTGCAAACCGCTCAAAAACATTTTCTTGCTGAAGCCAGTGAGTTGTATTTTTTCTGTAAGTGGCCAAGCTTGCTGTTTCAGAGTGCTTGATGTAGATACTCTGAGATACATGCTAAACTACCTGTGCTAGTACATGCCATCATTGGCTTATTTAAATGGATATTCATTGGACAGACCGTATTTGTGGCAGCATTTGGCTTTCCATCTGAATACAAGCATAAATACTGGGTCAGATTAGTTTTTAAACAACCAGACAACTTGGCATTGAAGCTTTGTCAAAAATATTTTTCTTGTAAACTTGAAAAATGTTTCCATTTATCGCTTGAACAGTACTTTGAACTGATACTAGAGTAGGGCAATTAACTGTGGGAAGCAGTAATACAACTCAGTTCAACTGCACAGATGTTTTTGTTTCTTAGATAAATTTGTTGTTGCCGTTTGGAAACTTTTCGTAGTACTTAGATCTTGTGTATAGACCAAAGACTTGTTGAGGAACTTGGAACTCATCCATTATTTCTAGTAAATATGAAAAGCAGAGCATAATTTCATACAAATATGCTGAAATACTATTGGTTTTTTCTACTGTCATTAATAACTGTGCTGTGATACAGTTCTTTTTGAAACACATCTCCAGATTTTCATATTCTGGACACATCTAAGTGTTGCCTTAGAAAAATTAAAATTTTTCTTAGCATTGCTCATGAGGAGGAGACAAGGAGTTGGCAAAGCAGTTTGATGCTTATGCTACAATTGGCCTCTGCTTTGCTACCAAAAATAAAATGTGGATCTAATTTGCTAAGCAAAGACAAGTATCAGCTGTTCCTTTTGTCAAGCTTCCATATTTTATTCAATGCTAAGATTTTTCAAACCACTTGAGCAAGGTAATCTTCAGCTGTCCACTTGGATTTACATGGCTTACATCAAGAAATCCACACACTGACATTTAGAATATTGGCAGAGACACTGTGGATGTAATCTAAAGCTGAAGCATGGCTTTGTGTTCCTTTTCTTGTCTCTGCAGTACTTGTGCATCTATGAAAACAGTAATAACTAGGCAGGTCAAATGTATGTACCAGCAAATTTCTCAATTATTTAAGGTATGCTCTGTGCTATTATTATCTGCTTTCATTACAACAAGAGTGATGGCAAGCAAGGTAATATAAACAGAGTGCTTTCCTTGAATTACTGAAAACAGACACTTTTTTGTTGTTTGTCTTATCTGAGATATTATTTACTTAATGGCCTGGTTGTTTACTTATTTTTCTTCCCATCTTTTTAGACATTTGCTATTTTGTATATCTGAAGGAATATTAAAAATAAAATAAGTTACACTGTTAAGATGTCAAAAGTCTAAACTGTCATATAATTACCTGTCATATAATGGGATGTTTCTAACCATGGAGATAGTTTTATTTGCCATGTAAACATATTTGAAGGACAGATAGTACTGAGGTTCTGTTAAGTTACTGTGAAAACATAATTCTGAGGTTAAAATATATATGTGTCTGTACATATATATATATATGTGTGTGTATATATATAATGTACTTAATTAAAGAAAACATTTTTATTTCCAGAATGCAGCAGTCCTCCCCCAGGTCCTGGTAAGGAATGGGAAGAATATGTACAGATCCGTTCGCTTGTGGAGAAAATCCGTAAAAAGCAAAAAGGTAAATGTCAAACACTTGCAGTGTTTCTGAAGTGTTCAGGTGGACTTCACCACTGGCATTAACCATTTTAATACTCAGAATTCTGAATTATTATCACAGACAGATGATCCTGTGAGAATTCTGTCTGATAAGTAGAAAAGGGAGCTTGAAATTGTTTCCTCATCACAATCTGAAGGACTAGAAGTAAAAATCCTTAGAGAATAACAGGCCGCCTTGGTTCCTGGCTGCATAGTCTGCTACTCTGCCTCTATAATTGTGACCATTCTAAAGTTAAATTTGTAAATGTTTTACATTAAGGCTTTACTGATGTTGAAACAGTTTCAGCAAGACGATATCAGGACATGAAGTGATTACAAAAGCATGTAAATACACAAAATAAATGCAGCAGCTAATAAGTCTCTCTGCTCTAAATGATGCACATAATCAAAATAAAGAAATTATTGTAATACCACATTCATGAGGAATTTTATTGTCAGTTTTCCAAAGTTCAAGGTATGCTTTTTTTTCATACTAGATCAGTTTTCTACTATTATGGAATGTAACATCTTGCTGTTGATAATACTTTTTTATATTAATATTTTATACTTGGAGGCATACTCTAAAAAATCCTTTTCATGTAATTTTACTAAAAGTAACCTCTTTTATGACAGATACATTTTAATGACTGAGAAATAACTTTCTAACCTTGCAATGAATAGATTTGGGCTGGACTTACCTGAAAAAGTCCTAAACAATTCTTTCTTCTCTGGTATTATACAGTATTAGCAAGGAAGCCAGACTACATATAAATGGAGCTTGACTGTTTCATGGTGTTACTTGATGAAGCAAATACTGAAGAGGCTTGAATTTTCCCTTTCACACCTGTTTTTAATATATTTGACTGGTGCATAGAGATTTACTCCATGAAAGTACTTAACACACCTCTGAAAATCAGTTTTTGGCAGAGAGTGTATGAGGGAATAAATGATGCTCTTTCAGTGACTGCATGCTGTAGTGATGTAGATGTGAATTTGGTTCATTTTTAACTGTGCCATGACTTCTGCAAACTTACTCTACATGTCCAGGTTTTTATGATGTAATCTATGTGTTAAAGTAAGTCATAATTCAGGTTAATAAGAGCAGAGTTAGCACTGGGGTTGGCCTTTTCTCTGAATCTTTCTTCTGCACCAGAAAGATTAAACTATCCACGGGAAGATGCAGCTGGCAGAGATGGTAGAGTTAGTGTAACAGTATCATGTTAATAGAGCATAGTTTTTTCTTTCAAAGATACAAAACCTACTAACCACACTGCTATTGGCATACAAGTGTCTTTCCATTTTTACATACATAAGAGAGTAGCAAAGTTATAATGTCTTTCAAGACTATTTTTAATAGAACATAATAGTTAATCTACAGAGTTTGCTAACTTAATAAAGGCTTTAGACCTAATAATATATAATTAATATATATTGCCAAAAATGTTATACTTTGTGCTTTTTTTGACTAGAACATGGGGCTGCAGGATGTGAACTAGAAAGATCTTCGGTATAGAAAACTCTTAGTTTGAAAACTGAGTTTTTTTAATTTCTAAAATTTTCCTTGTTTGACTCATTAGTGAAATCTTAAATAAAGCTTATTTTCAATATAGATTTTCATCAGTACAGCTATATTTTGTTCCATGTAGAAACTATTTATTCCCCAATGGTGCTTATGACTTAAAGGACCTGGTCTTCTCTTTAATTTGGAAAAATTGGGAAGTATTGGTCCACATTGTATATGAGGAACAGAAATAGAATTTTAGAGATGTTTAAAGAATGGTCCCAAGTACAAGCTGGATGTTAAAAGCTTCCAGTAGTCTTATACAGTAACAAAAATTGGAAATCAAAAGAGTAAAATCTAGGACAGTAAATGCCTACCAAGTTCTGTAGAAACTATGCAACTAGTCTTACTGTGTTTGTGAGGGCATTATAGTCCAAAAAATACTGTGCTGCAAATACTTAAGAAATTTTTATACTGCATTGTCAAAGATGAAAGTTTTAAATGCTACTTGCATTTTTTAAATTAACTACAGGTTTGATTGGTTCTGGGCCTTGAAATGAAACATTTTGAGACAAGAGGGGGATATTTTAAGTACACTGATGCTACTTCCCTAAAATTATTTTAATCTCAAAATGTATTTTATTCCCTGTGCTTAGCCAAAATATCTTTGGATGCAAAGCATCTCGCTGATGACATTTTGTCACTCATAAAATGGCCTGAGCATTTTCGGGGCCTTTGGACACTTTGAATGTGATCTGACTCTAGAGTTTGGGTTGAAGAGAGCACACAGAGGCAAAGAGGAGCAAAAAGAGCTGACTGAGTATAGCCAGGAACTATTACAGAGAGGTTCAAATGAATTCACAGTAGAAGAAAGCTAAGGAAATCAATGAGGCTGTGATTTCACTGACGGACCACATGCTGTTGGAGAAGCAAAGTGTAAAAATTTGGATGAGCTCTGTGATGTCATGAGGATGATCCTCAGATATTTTAGATCTATCCTTAGATCTATCCTTAGATATTTTAGTAGATCCATATGCTACAGGAAAAGGCTAACTGTCTTGTATGTGAAAGAAGGAACTCAAGATCTGCTTATCATCAGTTGCAGTGCTGAATTAATGAAATTACAGCTTGCCTCTCAAATCCTTCCTTGTCTGTATCAACATGTTGTGGTGATTGCATTTATCATTGATATTAAGATTGGAAATATTTTGCCTTTTATTAAAAGGGAAATAAGAGGAGAGTTTCATATTTCATTACTTCTCAGTTTGGGCAGTTGCATTTTTAAGATGACTGGTAAGCCAATTTGGCACAATAATGAATTTGATGAAAATTGGGTATGGCATTTATATAATATTGAGTAACACTTTACAGAGGCCAGTTCTGACTCAGCTACTTCAAAGTAGCACTGCTGTGAGATGGCAGATAGCTTTTAACATGGGCTTCTATATTGAGCTTTTTTATCTTTCTGGATCCTCTTATTTCTGCATTTGTTTTTCAATAAATTGTGTATATAGGTTTGTCTGTTGTCTTTGATGGAAAAAGAGATGACTATTTCCCTGAACTGATAAAGTGGGCAACTGAAAATGGAGCATCCACAGAGGGTTTTGAAATAGCTAACTTTGAAGAGGAGGGATTTGGTTTGAAAGCAACAAGAGAGATAAAGGTGAGCATGTGAACATTTGACTTAGATTAGAAAATTGTGTTTGGAATGTATCTGCAGAGCTCTGAAATGCTCACCCTTTTCCCCCTTTTAAGTGCTTATGCTGTTCTGAAACATTACCAACTCTGTGTGCTTGAGAATAACATTATTGATAAAATTGAATATTATTTTTGATGACTACTGATAGCACTGTGAATTTTTAATCATTCTTTTTTTTTCTCTGTGTTGCCTGTACTCTACCTAATCACCAGAGTACTCTACCACACTGATGTATCACTTTATTCCATGTTTTCTAACTATTTAGTCTCTTATCTTTTTTCATGTCCTTTTTAAAGCACTGAAAATGTTTTTGCCTGAGAAAGAGGTATTTGCAATGCCTATTTAGTCTCTTCTTCATTTATGTCCCTTCTTTTAAAGAATTGGTCTTTTTTCTCAGAAAGTGGTGTTTGCAATACCTATTTTTCGGTGAAAATGAAAAAATCTCCAAATTATGATAATCATAAAGGATTTTTTTAATCATCAGAGAAGGAGTATAAACACACACAGAGTTAGATAACTGTTAAAAGGTAAACATTTAACATTGTGTCTTTCCATTCCCATTTTGTAGATTGGAAACAGGTTTGAAGACCAATCAGCTGTTGTAGAATGAGTACTAGAAAATGAGGACAGTATAGTCATTTAAGAGCTTCATTAGCACACAGTTTATACATTGATAAAAATCCTGAACAGTTCTTCTAGAATAAAAACAGCCAGTATGAAAAAACTCCACTGTAAGAAAATATGTGATCATGTAATTATTAGCAATATAATGTGTCTGATAGCTTTAAGGTTGTGTTGTACATATTAGCAGTTCCAAAATGGAAGGGCTTTATTTTGTATGTGAGTGCCTGTGTTTAAAGCTTTGTGTAATGCAGATTGAAACATTGGTTACCACAATATGAAACACATGTTGGTTGTTGAATTGGCAGTGGAAGAGAAGGAAGAATTCTGATTCAGAATAATTTTGACTTTAAAAAATAATGCAAACAACTTGTCATTTAAAGTTGGTGTATATTTGAGACACTTGGCACATAATATAAATGCTGGCTGACCCTCTATTGCATTTCTTTCCTTTCTGTAGGCTGAAGAATTGTTTCTGTGGGTTCCTAGAAAACTGTTGATGACAGTTGAGTCAGCTAAAAATTCAGTCTTAGGTAAGAGCTCAAGGAAGTTCTTAAGAAAGAAATTAATATTTATGGGATCTTTCAGTAGGAGACTTTCTTTTTTTAGCTGATTTTCTTTATTACAGAGCTTGCTTATCGTGCCAGCCATCAGGTTTGGAATACTTAGAAACTTGAAGTGTCAGTGGAAAGAATTTAATTTCCCGGTTAGTTTCTGGCTGAGTGCACTGGATATCTTCCACAAGTGTTTGTGTTATTTTGAACACATATCATGTAGCTTGTATAATACTTGGAGATAAAATGTTCTGAGGTATTGAGAGTATTGTTCTAGTTTTGTCATGCAATTGTACATGAGGCATTTGCTGTGTCAAAAATCTTACAGTATAATATAGTGTAGGCAGCTAAATATTTTAGAAACCTGAAAAGCTTTTTTTTTTTTTTGTTAGAAGCTTACCTATTATTTAATTGTGTTACGTTAAAGTAAATCTAGGATGAGATTTTCCATGGAGAATCAATTTAGTTCCTCACCTTTCTTGGTTAATTCAGGATCTCTGTACTCTCAAGACCGAATTCTTCAAGCCATGGGCAATATAACATTGGCATTCCATCTCCTTTGTGAGCGAGCCAACCCCAACTCTTTCTGGCTGCCCTACATCCAGACTCTCCCCAGTGAATATGATACTCCTCTCTATTTTGAAGAAGATGAAGTACAGTATCTTCAATCAACTCAGGCCATACATGATGTTTTTAGCCAATATAAAAATACAGCTCGACAGTATGCCTATTTCTACAAAGTTATTCAGGTAAGAATCTTAAATATAGTATATACATGTTGTTCTCGTGATCCTTATTGTGGAAAGTGTGAAAACAGTGATGCTGAATAATAGTACAAGTATAGTGCCCTTGAAAGTCTGAATCATTAAAGCAATTTCCTGCTGGTTTTTTGAACTGCTATTGAAATTTTGCAGTTCTGTAGGCTTATAGGTATATAAAAATTTATTCACTTGGTTAAGAGAAGTGACTGTTGCCCTTTGTTTAAAAATGGGTGAGGCTTCATCTGGAATACTGTACAATTTTGGGCCCACCACACTGACAAACTGGAAACTTGTTGACAAACTGGAATGAGACCAGAGGAGTTCTATTAAGATCTCATTTGCCCTTTATCTATCTGTGTGGGAGACTAGGGGATCTGGAAATGTTTGTTCTGGAGAAAAGGAGATAGGGGATGATCCAGTCACTACTTTCATCTTGCTGCTGTTAGCCAATCTCTAAAAGTTTGTGGATTGGAAACTTTTCTGCATGACCTGCTGAGATGTACAACCTATGCATGCATCTATGATTCTTTGAAAAATGTAGTTTGCACTTAACAAAGTAAAATGATAATTGTTAATTGACAGAATAAAACCATTGCATATGTTGTATTTCCAATGAGCTGGATTAACTGTTGTTTTCTGTTCTATTTAGTGTAATTATTTTGATTGCTTTCAAATACAAAGATAAACCCATCTGGTAACAGTTAGGGTATGGAGAGGCTTGAGATGGGTGAACTTTTCATTGTGTTCTGAAGGAATTATTTAATCCAAGTTTCTAACAGAACTCAGTCTGACTGGTATCTGGATATAATATTGTAGTGAATGTTGATGTGTTGTTCTCAAGGTAGTGTTCAATGTCCAAACATTCAAAGCTTTTTGTGGCACAATCTGTATAAAAAATGTATGGCTCTATGTACTGAATCTCCCCAAATGTGTGATCTAGAGACATTTTGTTTGGCCATGAGAGAGGTCAGAAGACACAAGGCAATTCTATTCTCCTTTAGTGTTACCAGAGTTCCAAAGCTTTTCTGTCAACTGTTTTAATTCAACAAAAGTTACATTATTTTGGGTAGCTGTTTGGTGTTTCACGAATGAATATGTTTCAAACACAAATTCAGTTTATGGAGTATAAGGAGCAGAGGGATTAGTTTTGAAAACTGAAGTAATTGAAAATGATTGGTGAAAGCCAAATCAGATGCACAAGGAATAAGTTAGAAGCAGTGGCTTTGATATTGGAAGGGAACTGAATTCTTCCTTCCAGGTGTCACAGTACAGGAAATGATAGTTCAGCCAAATCTGTTTTCTTGCTGTGTCCTATACTAGACTGCCAGTCCACACTTGGTCTTCCAGCCTTCACTTAGTATCTCAAAATATGCTGCCTGTTCAAACAGAGCTTCTAAATGTTGTGCCTTAGAATGTTTTTTTCACCCTAAACAGGTCTACAGTTCTTAACAAATTATTAGCAGAATATTGTGGAACATTATCCAATTCTTCTAGCTGCTGTCCTTGCTCTTGCAGTCCTTTTGAGAACTGAAACAGCTGAACTATCACTATGACCAGTTCCATCATTTTCACTAATCCTGCACTAGCACTATTATGTAAGAGGTTATGTGACTGCAACATTAATTAAAAAATAAACCTCTGAAATGCAGAATAGTCAGAAAATTAGATCAGTTTTTTTTTGGTTCTCCTGACAAATGCTTTTATTGCTTGTCTTGTGTTCTTGGTACATATCTTGTTCTATAGCTGTTGTTTCATACTGTTGAACGTGAGACGAAGGTAGATCAGGTAGGATTCATTTGCTTTATTAACTTTCCTTTGCAGAAGGAGAGGTAATAAGTATTTAGTTAAATTTTAAGTGGGTCCTGGTTGTTTGGTGCCCTACTTCAGCACTGCCATGTAACCACAATTTCAGCTGAAGGTTTCTTCACTACTATTCAGCAAATACTACCGTTCACATTAGAAAATCAAATAAATTCAGTTGGCTCCAGGAATGGCAACTGTATGTATTGGGCAGCTATTATTAATGTTTTTTAATGAAAACGTATGGAAAAGTTTAATTTTTTTATTTCTGCTTTCAAAAATAAGAGCTAGTAATTTATGAAATGGTGGAGGAAAGGAGTTCATAGAGAAAATATAGAAGTCTCTTTCTTCCCTAAAACAAAGTACCATTTTTCGTTATTCATAAAAGCTGAAATTAATTTTAGTATCAGCTTGCATGTACTCATACCATGTTTTGAACAAAATTGACCCACAAAATACTAATGCTAAGGGTAATTCATGAGCAGATGGAAAAGGGAAGAAACAGCGAAAGAGAAATTTTTCATATAAATGAAAAAAGCAAAGCAAACCCACTTGTCTATGAAAGGCAGTGTACTCTGTGAGCTTGATTAAATGAGGTTTTTTTAGATTTTTGTGTACCATCATTTCATTCAGTACTGCTACTGCTTTAGTAGAAGTGTTTAAATGAAAGTTGTCCTGTATGACCAGGATTTTCATCTTTCCTTCAGTATGCAGGCTAATTTTTTAAAAGTACAAATACCTTTTAAAGTATATATATTTTTAAGTACAAATACTTTTTTTGTAATGCAAAAATCTTAAAACTATGTTTATTTTATTGATAGTTGTTCTACTGTGGGAAATAATGCTAGCAGCATCTTGAAATAAGAGCTGGGGTTTTTGCTATTTGAAGATACTAAAAAAGGGACTACTTTGTGCAGGTAAAATACTCTAATTGCAACATTTTTAGTCTATAAAATATTTCTAATGGTGGGGGAATAAAAGGGTTAACAGGTCCTGTCTTCAAATGCTTCTTTTTCTTTCTAAATAGGATTGCTAGACTGCTTTGAAAATAATTTGGCTTCTGATAGGTGTGCAGTTTCAAACATGGTTTGAGAAGTGCTGCTCTGTTTAATTTCTTTGGCTTCTCTATAAAGGGTGACTGCTGCAGTTCTGACTCTTTCTCCAAGTGCTTAGTCTGGCTAGACATGAAGAATGGGCAGATTTATGAATTTCACAGCTGTTGCAAGCTAAACTGTAGTCTGGTTTGATAAGCAGAAACAGGTGGGATGTTGAGCAGACAAAAATAAACTCTTGAGCATGTTAGCCAGGCTCTATAAACCACACTGACACCTCTCTAAACATATGTAATTTGATAAGTAAAAAATAGTTAAAAGTTGTTGCAGCTGCATTTGGCCTCTGCATTGGTGTCAAAATACAGGGAATGCTCAAAAGATTACTTTCATTGCTGCAGACTTGTAGTTTGCAAGATTTTTTTTTTTTATAGTTTGTTCCAAAGAGAAATTCTGTAAGCTGCGGGTTTTTCTCTTCTCAGGGGAAGAGAAAGGAAGGTATGTCTGTGATTTCCTTAACATTTATGAGCACTGCATGCCTGTAGAAGGGTGAACAAATCCGAGATATTTATGGCTTAATGTTAAAAATATTTTGTCCACTGAAATGTGGCATAATAGACACAAGAGGGAGCCATATAGTTTACAGACAGTGAGATTATATTTCACTGTGAGATTATATTTCTAAAGAAAATGCAGCCAAGTTTGAAACTTTTTAAAAGAATATGCAGTGGTCTTTGTGTTTGATTTTCAGGTGCATCTCTATGCCTGTTTGTAGTCAGCTACAGAGAAGTTTTTGTGAATCAAAACAAGATATGAAGACAAGGAATGCACTTAGAGAAGGTGGAAGTGTCCAAACTATTTACATTTTGAACATGAAGTGTTTGAAGCAGTGTTGTATCTTTTCCCCAGCTGTCGTAAAGGCTGTTACTACCTGCCTAAATAAAAGACAATTTCATGCTAACTTTAGTTGTCTTTTAAAATCTTTGACGTGGTAAAGTCCAAAACCAGTAGATCATTAGCTAAGCACAGCTTTTGCCATGGCTGTATGCATTCAGTGGCACTCCGTGAGTAAGCAGCTGCTTCTCGTGCTGGAAAAAACACCAGTTTTGTGGGACTGTCCAGAATGGCAGTTTGGCACTGATTTACACAGTGTTTTCAGCCTGTAGTCTTTGGACCACTGAGGGACACATTTTTTTTTTTTTCTGAAGAGCAAGTTATCCACCTGGAAAGAAAAAAACAAAAAGCCTGAACCTCAGCCAATATGGTTGACAGTGTAGTGGGCCTCTGCTGTGAGGCCTGATCAGGAGGAAGGAAGAAGTGAGTGAGGCCTTCTACAGATAGCTAAAAACAGCCTCACATTTGCAGGGCCTGGTTCTCAGCAGGGGCTTCACTCCAGTGTCTGTTAAAGGAACAGCGCAGCAGGGCATAAGCAGTCCAGGAGGTTTGTGGAGAGCTTCCTCACCCAAGCAGTGGAGGAGCCAATGAGGAGAGGTGCTGCTTGCAGTCATGGACCTCATACTTACAAACAAGGAAGGGTTTGTTAGAGATGCAGAGGTTGATGACAGCCTTGGCTGTAGTGACCATGAGGTGGTGGATTTCATGATCCTGAGAGGACGAGGCAGAGCAAACAGCAAGGTCACGATGCTGGACTTCAGGAAAGCAGTATTGGCTACTTCATGGACCTGATTGGAAGACTCCCGTGGGATAAGGCTTTAGAGAGAAGAAGGATCCAAGAAAGAAAACATGGTTAGTGTTGATAGATCACCTTCTCTAAGTTCAGGAGCAGTTCATCTCAAAAAGCAGGAAGTCAGGCAAAAGTGCCAGGAGGCTTTCATGAATCAGCAAGGAACTCCTGGCAAAAACTCAGACATCAAAAAGAAGCATAAGGAAGGTGAAAGCAGGGACAGGTATCCTGTAAGGAATATGGAGACATTGTCCAATCATCCAGGGATGTGGTTAGGAAACCTAAAGCCCAGCAGGAATTGCATCTTGCAAGAGATATTAAAGGTGATGAAAAGGGTTTCTATATGTACATAGGTGACCAAAGGAGGACTAGAGGAAATGTGGGCCTGCTTCTGGATGGAGCAGGGGATTGTGACATAGAACATGTAAAATGGGGGTACCAAATACCTTCCTTTACTGGTAAGACTGGCCTTCAAGAGTTCCAAGTACCAGAATGCCATCTAGAGGTGCCTGGACAAGCTTGAGAAATGGGCTTTTGGGAACCTCATGAAGTTCAGCCCTGCAGAAATAGACTGTGGGAGTGCTGGTGAATGAGCCAGCAATGTATCCTTGCAGCTCAGAAAGCCAGTTGTACCCTGGGCTGCATCAAAAGCAGTGTGGCCAGCAGATTGAGAGAGGGGATTCAATCTCTCTGCTGTGGTGAGACCCCACCTGCAGTACTGCACCCAGCTCTGGGGTCCCCAGCACAGGAAGGACATGGAGAGATTCCAGAGGATAGCCACAGAAATAATCAGAGGACCGAAGCACCTCTCCTGTGAGGAAATGCTGAGAGAGCTGGTCTTGTTCATCCTAGAGAAGAAAAAGCTCCAGGGAGTCCTTAAAGCAGCCTTTCCTTAGTTAAAAGGGGGTGAGAAAGATGGGGACCAACTTTTTAACAGGGCTTGTTGCAAGAGGACCAGGGGCAATGGTTTATAAACCAAGAGAGGGTTGAGTTAGACTAAATCTAAGGAAGGCAATTTTTACAAAAAGAGTGGTGAAACGCTGACACAGGTTGCTCAGAGAGGATGTTGATGCCCTATTCCTGGAAACATTCCAGGTCAGGTTGGATGGGGCTCTGAGCAACCATGATCTAGTTGAAGATGTTCCTGTTCATCACAGTGAAGAGTTGGACTAGGTGACCCTTAGAGGGCCTTTCCAAAGCAAATTTTATGACTCTCAGTGATCTTTGTGCCATGATTTCCCAATCATCTTCCCATGATGACTGGGAAATATTCTTGAGGTCTGGAAGAAAGCAGATGTCACTCCTCTCCTCAGGATAGAAAGGTGACCCAGGAACTACAAGCCTGTTAGCCTCACTTCATTTTCTGGTAAGGTGCCATCCAGTGGGACTTTGACAGGCTGGAGGAATGGGCTGCTAATTGATGTTTATCAAGAAGGGCAAAGTCCTGCACTTGGAGTGAAATGATCCCATTATTATGTTGGGGAACAAGATGAGCATGAGCCAGCAATGTGTCCTTGCAGCAAAAAGGGCTAATGGCATGCTGGCTGCATTGGGATTGTTGGCAGCATGTTGAGAGGGGTGATCCTTCTCCTCTGCTTGGCACTGGTGAGGCCACACCCAGAGTACTGTGTCCAGTACGAGAGAAATCAGTTTAATTCCAAAAATCTTACTGAATGGAGAAAGCAAAGTCAACTATTTAAGTAACATTTTAGCAAGTAAACTTATTTTCTTTGACTCAGTTTTGTGTTTCTTTGCAAAGTTAATGAGCAAATACTTGCTAGTGCTTTCTTTTCCTTCTGTCAAGCTCCTCTTACTCAAGAAGACAGAAGCTGCCCCATGAGTCACACTCTTTTAAATATTTTTTAAAAATAGAATGTATTTGGTAGAAGCTGTTAATAATTTTTAGGTATTAGCTGTAGTCTGATTTTCTTCCAGCATTTCACAGGAACACTGTCAAACAGTTTTCTGACTAGGGTGTGTTGACATCCGGACACTGTGAAAGTGTTGTTGTTGTTGTCCTGTTGTGAATACAAGCTTTGCAGTAATCTATCCACAGATGTTTTTATCTGTTTGTGTGCAGTACTGGACAGAGAACTTAATTTCCTGGAGGCTGTAATCCCTTTTGATCAGATACTAAATTTCATATATTATTCATATAAAATTTGACTAATTGATTTAGCATGAATGAAATTCTAAAATCCAGTCATTAGCTGTTGGGGACTGGAATATCATTTTAGTTAGGATGTTTAACACATGAAGTTCTAGATTTCATCATAGCAGCTTTAAAATCTGGTATTATGTGTAACTTCAATATTGGATATATTAGATGAGATTTCACATCTCTAGCATAATTTTTACACCAGTTTTTGAAGTTGTGATGATACTTTCAATATGAGTTATGCTGCTCTTACATTATTTTTCTGTGTTGTTTTTAATCTATCCTATTCCAATAAACATATGATTTTCCAGGTCAGTGTGAAGTAGAACATCTGGTGTCTCTCTGTACTTGGCTTGAAGACACCACCATTTAACTTTTGTGTGCTAAATGTTACTTGAGTTGAACGCAGACAAGTATACTGTCTTTTAAAACACCCTACTGAAGTAATCAGAAGGTGTTTATTATTTTTAAGTTGATGTAATAGAGAATATTTTAATTCTTCCAAAGAGTTCAACCAATATCCAGTCAAAAGCAGATGTATTTGAAACAGAATTAAATTTTGTTTCTGTACCCAGGTAGGTCTTTGGGATTCTCAGTTTTCCTCTCTACTTGATTTATACTCATTGGCATACCAGTCAAATAGCTTTTTTCAGAAATTATGTCAGTGACACTGTGAAAAATGGGTGGAAGAAAGATGGCACAGTTGTAAACCCTGTAAAATATTTTCCTTTTTTTCACTTGTCTGTTCTGCATGTCACCTTAAGGAGAGATTTAAAATTGCATTGAGTGGGCAGTTGCAAAGGTAAAAATAGTGTTGCTGCCTAATTTTACTTTGTCTGGGTTTCAATGCCCAAGTTGTTCTTCTTGATCAATAATAAGTAAATGGGCAGTTAATAATGAAATATATTTATGCTTTTCTGTGTTTTTCCTCTCTGTGAAGGCCAAAATATTGTATTAATCTGTTTTGCTGGCAGCAGATTGAAGATTGACAGTATGCTTGTACTGTACCACTTAGTGTAGCTACTGTAAGGTGGTTTAGGCTTTGCAAACGTGTGCCAAATTCCTGATTTTTGTGTCGCTTCTGGTATATCCCACCCCCGGCCATGATGACAGTAACAGCAGATCCTGGGGCTTTGTTGGGCCATTCCTGTGGCTGCCCCTCTCCACGGCAGAAGCAGCTCCAGGCTTTGCTGGGTTGTGTCTGTCCGAGTCAGGCAGATGAAGAGCTCAAGTCCTTGCGTGGGTGGGAGGTTCTGCTGCCTTCTTCCCCCGTTCCTTCCTTGCCTTCCATGGGAACACGGCGACAGCTCTGGGCTTTCAGCCAGCCGGACACAGGAGGAGGTGTTTGGCTGTTCAGGCAGCGTTTGCTCCTCAAACAGCTGTTCCCTATCTCCTCCAAGGAAAAGGTGGCGGGCCATATGGAGGCATCCCGTGGTCCAGATTCAGACGATGGGCACCAGTTGGACCGTGCTGGCCTGGATCGGAATACAGGCACATCCTGCTTGGTGTCTGCTATGTCTTAGAGTCAAAATGATTCAAAGTTGGAGGACAGACAGGATAAAACATATCTTTCATTCTGGATTTAGATGTTATCTTTCATTGTACAAACATTGTTAAGATCTCCTAATCAACAGGTTTTAATTTATTTTATATTCTGAATGGATTCTGCTATAGTGGCCTAAATGCCTGCTTTCCTCTAGAGAAGCAGACATGTATTTCAAAGTGTATGTGCCAGCGCAAAACAAAATTTGTTTCTGCTTAGTTTAAACCACATTTGGGAGGAATAATACATTCTCTTGTTAGTAGTATGGGCTTTTAAGGCATTTTTTTGAAGATGGGATTCTCAACCACTCTCCTAGTTGAGAATGCAGATAAGCATCTCTTTTCCCAGCCAATAGAGTGGAGACAGTTTTTTGTTTGCTTTTCTGTTAGTAGCCTTTTTTTTAAACTGAGTTGCACTTTGTGGGACATTTGAGTCTATCCCCAGGGATGTTGTGTCTGTCTTTTGTGGAAGTGAGTGCCTCAGCAGACATCAGGAGATCATCATGCACTTACAAGTATACTTTCTCATATAAAGTTTGTACTTATTGTGCAGATTTAATATTTTTCCTGATATAACAGCAGTTACAAATGTTCCATAAATTTAAAATATTATAACAAGCTGATGTTTCTTAGAGCAGAATACTCAAAGGATGTATTCTTTAAGCACTGCAAAATTATACAGGGTACTTATCTTTGTTAAAATTAGTAATTTAACTAAATTACAAAGTGGATTATCCTCTTCAGTCAGACCCAATGCTAATACTCCACACAGTAGGACATTGATATGTTGCTAAGTAAACCAAAGTTTATTTTCTTGTACTGTTGTTTGAATGTGGGTTGAAGAGGAAATGGTAGGTTTTTAGTTTTGGATGTGTGTGCTGCTGTAGCCCCAGTACCTGTTGTTCCAGGACTTACCATGGCCTGTGGGAGCTTGGTTATGAGGTGATCGTGATCCAAGCTTCCACCTAAGTGGCTCCTGGTGGGATTTATTGGAAAACTTCAGTAATTGAATCACAGGTAACAAAACTTTGGCTATACTGCATAATATTGATGCTTGTTAGCAAACTCCTTCATTGAGCAGTGGTCGTGAATTGGAAATAGAATTTCTGTCCTTTCAAAGCAGTTCACTTCAGGGTTTCCATCACAGCATTTTATTTGTGGCTTGTGATTTACCTAATAGTGGAGTTTCACTAATAGTAGAGTTGTGGGATGAATTTGTGCATGAACATAGTTCCTGTGTTGCACTAAACAGAATCATAAAGTATCCAGAGTTGGAAGGGACCCACAAGGATCATCAAAGTCCAGCTCCTGGAATTAACGAGGCAAAATGTTTCCTGAAATGAAAAATGCTCAAGGTAAACTTTGTACCTCAGGAAGAGCCTACAGAGGAAAAGATGTGTCATGATATGCAAACACAGACCCTTGCAAGGAAGCTGGGTTTTGCATCCTGTACCTGTGTGAATGAAACGCTGCAGAATGAACCTGTAAATCCAAGGCTCAACATGAACAGTAAACTCATTTTGCAAGGAGATTTACCACAGGAGATAGTGGAGCTCATGTATCCTGTCGTGTGAACTGCTTCGAGAATGACTCGGGAGGCTGTCTCATTGCAAAACATATCTAATCTCAGCCCAGCTTCTCCCACTTCAGCCCTTAATGGGGCTGCACTCAGCTCTGTGTGATTTTGTGAAAGGACAAAAAAAGGTATAGACAACTTGATCACTTATTTAAATGCTGTACCTAAGTGTCTTCTGTTTGGGGAAAGATTGGTATTTCAAAACTCTGTATGTATACATAGGCACATACAGAATAAGCAGTATTCTGAAATGGAGTAATCAAGAAGTGGATGTTGAAGAGTCCGTGGCTGTCTTGCCTTTATTTAAAAAAGGAGATGGCACAGGATTGGAGGTGGGGTACTCAGTTGCAGTCAGTTCACAGTTGTTTCTGTGTACTCTGTCTACCAAACAGTAGTATCCATGTTGTGTGTGAAGTGGGTTGTCAGTCCTTCAGACCCTTGAGTTAGTAGTTAATGGGTTGAGTTGTCTGTTGTGCCACTGCTGTCTCATTAACAAAGAACAATTTTGCAGGTAGAAGGTACAGAAAAAGGGACTGTGCAGTTAAATTCCATTGCACCAGAAGGAGTCATTCCACTTTGCTTCCGCTGCATGAATCCCCTAATAGTCTGGAACAGTGCTTTCTTGTGTATATTGGCAGAAAGTAAATAAAAATTGCTGACATAAAGAATTAAGCTAGAATATTATTTCAATTTAAGAAGTTTCAATCCTGTGGTACCTTTTTTTTTATATATTAAGATTCATTCTATTAGGTTTTGCAAAGTAGAATTATCTTTTTTCTGTTAGGAAAGTCATATAACAGCACAAGTTTGGGAACATTATTCTTAGCACTTCATGAATTGGCCTGTTTGAAAATTCTATAGCATGCCTCTGTAGTTATAAACTATTGTTGTTACAAGTAAAATAATCTTTGGCTTTCTCGCCTGTCCTGTACAGTAAACTAGCTTCCCTCATTAGGTTAGGCAGCATATGTCCAATGGAAAAAGTGAATTCTTGTTTCCCTGTAGATCACTAGGATCCTCCATTCTGAATTCTTTATTTTACTTAGCTTTAGGGCAGTTAAAGCCTCGGCAGCTCCACAGAGAGGAGTTTCTCTTCAAGGCTGCTGCTTCAAAGGATTTCCAGAGCTGGGAAAGGGACAGTAACCAGCAAATGCTGACAGATCTTCCTGCTTCTGGCCCTGAATGTGTGTGTGTTTGTGTTTTTGTACACCTACACATTGGCCTGAAACCATCAAGTAGCATCCACTAAGGCTCATAACGAAATCTCCCCATGTTAATGAGTACAGTGGAAAGAGGGAAGAATCTGCAAAGAAGGGGAGGAAAAAAATTGTTTGGTCAAAAGCAACTAACCCTTGGGGTTTATGTTCAAAGGAATGAAAGTTAACAAGGTGGAAACTTAGAGTGGCTTTGGCTTTAACTGTTTCAAGCACCCTCAGTGTTTTAGGGGCTGTGAAGGGAGCGCAGTGGTAGCCTCAGTATACTCTTAACACTAGCTGTGATCATTTCCTGGGGTAGAAGTGGAGCTGTCTCCACTTCAGTGGGGTTACAAGAGGTTTCTGAGATTATTGAAATCTGAGTTAGTGATATCAATGCGGTGTTTGCCCACAACTTTGCCTTGGACTTGTGAATACTTGAAGTCACAGAAGTCCAACTGTCTCTTTGTCTACAAACTCAGGAAACAAAAAAAAACCCAAGGATTTTAAAAAACCTTTTTTTGGCTATGTATTACAGTGGGGTAGTAGATGGGTCCAAAGATCAGTTTATCTCAGCTTAGAGGTGGTGTCTTTAAAAAAAACAAAACAACTAACTTTGATCACATGTAGTGATTAAAATATTTTTTCCTTACTTGGATTATATGAGGGTTAATAGCACAGAGGAATACACTGGGCAATATGACTTCACATAAAAATACATCAGCTGTTTTCAAGGCATCTAGTAGTGTAGATGTGAACACAAATTTAACACTAAGTAAACTTTAATTTTTCCTTCTACTCAGACATTGTATTGTGTGTTATAGTAATTGGACTTTTCTTTGCATCACTTGGTAAACAAGCAAATATTAAGCCACTTTTAATGGAAATTCTCCATCAAGATTAGAAACTCTGATAAATGAGCTGTAGCATTTTGTAATTGAATAGGGAAAAGGGTTACTGTCTTCAGAAGTCTGGCCACTGACAGGAGGTGAATGCCCCTAGGCTGGAAAGCAGAGTGAAGGTTGTGATGGCTTCTTGGCTGGAAGGGCACCCACCTATTCTACACTGCAGCCTTCATGCCATTCAGATGAAACAAGCCCTCAAAGTGGGAGTCCTTTCCATCTACTTTCTGGAACTTCAGAATCATTACCTTGTGATGTCCATCTAAAAGTTTGATTGAGAAATTAATAACGCAGAGCCTCTATGGCACATCAGGAGTGTTGCTTGTTTGTGAGGCATTAAACATGAGATGTCAACCCCTGGATATTACTGCTTCACAGAAAGAGAAAATATGTTTGGAAGTGTCCTTTTTTTTTTTTTCCGTATCCCCCCCACCCCTCCTTCCTCTGATTGCCATACTGAGTAACTGGCTTCTAGTCTGATAGTGTTTTAGGTGACTAGAATAACAGTCTGTCTCTTTCCACAGTGGCTGCAGACAATCTGGCAGCAATCACTGTTACTTTTTAATATTTCTGGTTATTTTGAGATATCCTCCAAATGTCTCAAAGAAGGCTTGGAACACTGAAGGGGGAAAAGCATTTTTTATTCATTTTTTTTTTAGGAATAGCAGCATCAGGAGGAAAATGAAATTCAGCATGCCACTATTTGTTTTTGCAGTGGTCATCACCCTGATTGCCAGCTCTGACAATATTTTCACAGAAAGGGTAACGAAATAAATGGTATTTGTTCTTTATAATAACTCTTTCAGTAGAATGTCAGGACCTGCATCTAAATGAATATATTCACATTTTCATGTTCCCATTTTTTATTTAAAGCTTCCCCTCCCAACTTTCTGAAACTACTTCATACAGACTTGGTAAGTTAAAATTAGGGTTCATGTAGTGGATAATGTCACATTTGAAAGCTAATCTGTAGAGACCTAGCTGCATGAACCTGTAAAAGCTAGATCTGATTTTTTTTTTTTTTTTACATATTAAGTGTTTGTTTAGTTTAAATATGTCTGTATCTTTTTTGAGCAGTCTGAGCAATTTGCATGCTATGCAGCAGTCGTCTTCTATACTTTATTAAATATCTGTCAATTATAAATATCAAGGTTTTACATTAATGTCAAGATAGTACATCAAAAATTCATGGAATATGTGACTTTTTTCAAGGGTATTTAATACTTAATGCATTTGTGTCATTTTTCTTTCTAGATATATTGACAGGTTTTATTAAGTGTTTGTTAGGGAGATTTCATTTTTACCAAGGGACTATAAAGAGAAGCTGCATACTAAATCAAATTCTTAATCAGAATATTGTTCTTTTTTGTGTATCTTCAGATTCTTGTAATCTATAGGGTTTTTAAGTTACATAGTAAAATAGACCAAATCAGAAATCTAACATGATCAAATATGCTGACGTATCTTAACTCTAAAAGAGCCACTAGAATATTGTCCCACAGGATGTTATAAATATGGTAATTACATGTGCTGGGATTTTTATTCTGCCCTGTGTCTTTTTAAGACCATCTATTTTGTCCTTTATTGTAATTTACTAGTGGTTTTATGTGAACTACATCTGGATGGTGTCCACATAGGAGCAATCCCAAAGTATCACAGATTTACAAACGGAGGGTGACAGAGCATTTGGCGGCATCCGGGATCTTTGCCCGTGGGTTGGGTGTTCAGGTTGGCTCTTACAGCGGGCTGCTTGTGTGAAACGACAATTATCTCCCTGCAATCCACTGATCTAATGCACGTTTCCTACAGAGAGGACAACAGCAACACGTATAGATCTTGCATCCTATGGTTATTTGCTCCAGGATCGGGTTGAGGCTGCAGGCTGGTGCTCCTGGAATGGGGTGTGTGCTGGAGCTGCTCCCAGGGGAGGTTTTGGCTGTTGAGCCCCGCAGTGTCTGCGATGCCTTCACCTCCAGTGCATTATGACCATAGTCATTCTTACCCTTGGGAAAACAGCATGTTCCGCTGAATGCTGCTGTTACAGGGGCAGAGAGCAGGAGAGGACAGACAGGACACAGAGGGGTGTTTGCGTTCCCTTTCTCCTGGGATGAACAAGTTGGACCGCACTCGGCGAGGGTGCTGGCTGTCACTGCAGGTGCTCTGTGCAGCTCTGGGGGTGCTGGCTGTCACTGCAGGTGCTCTGTGCAGCTCTGGGGGTGCTGGCTGTCGCTGCAGGTGCTCTGTGCAGCTCTGGGGGTGCTGGCTGTCACTGCAGGTGCTCTGTGCAGCTCTGGGGGTGCTGGCTGTCGCTGCAGGTGCGCTGTGCAGCTCTGGGGGTGCTGGCTGTCGCTGCAGGTGTGCTGTGCAGCTCTGGGGGTGCTGGCTAATGCTGCAGGTGCTCTGTGCAGCTCTGGGGGTGCTGGCTGTCGCTGCAGGTGCTCTGTGCAGCTCTGGGGGTGCTCACGCTGCAGGTGCTCTGTGCAGCTCTGGGGGTGCTGGCAGACGCTGCAGGTGCGCTGTGCAGCTCTGGGGGTGCTGGCTGTCGCTGCAGGTGCGCTGTGCAGCTCTGGGGGTGCTGGCTGTCGCTGCAGGTGCGCTGTGCAGCGCGGGCTCTGGGGGTGCTGGTGCCGCTCGGTGCCCGGGCCCCGCAGGCCGGGCGGCAGCAGCGCGGAGCGGAGCAGTGCGCGGCGGCGCCGGCAGGGGGCAGTGGCGGCCCGCGCGGCCAGCGGTGTGAGGGCCCGGCCCGGGGCGGCGGGGCCGAGCGGGGCCGAGCGGGGCCGAGCGGGGCCGAGCGGGGCTGAGGGCCCGGGCACGGCCGTGGGCCGGGGGCGCGGCCCCCGCGGGGCTCCGGGCACTGCAGGCGGAGTGCCGGCTGTAAACTTGGGGCGCACAACGAGACCCCACTCCTCACACCGATCGCCACGGGCCGGAGGGAAACGCGGCCGTGCTGGAAAAAGAAACTGAGGGGTTGATATTCGCAGTGTTGGCGCTGTCTTTCCCCGCTTAATTCATCAAGCTGCTGCAAAATACTTCACTAACGCTAATAAGAGTTGAAATTAGATTGTCGTAAATGAAAACTACAGGGAGGTTTTTGTTTGTAGTGGTTAATTCCAGCTGAAGGCTGAGTTGCTGCGTTCGTTTCTGACTCGGGTCCGGACTGTCCGGCAGCGCAGGTGCCTCCGGAGCTGTCTTGGCTTTGTCTCAGCCCTGGGTTTGTGCTGTTTTTGTGAGAATAAACAACTGTACAATGTGTGGCTACAATTAAACTCGAAGGGATTTGTTATACAATGACCGTGTCATCGGCGTGAGTGAAAATCATATGGAAACGTAGAGTGCTGTAAAAAGAAAAAAAAAGCTAAAAGTGAGGGGAGGGACAGGAGGCGCTGGAATTGTTAAGTTGGGTCGTGTTCCGGAGAAAGCCCGTCGGAAGGGTTAACCGGAGGGGCTGGGGGAGAGCAGCCACCTGGGACCTCACACCCAATTGGCAGTCTTTTGTAATATATAATTTGCCTAAAATTGCGCGCTGAGCACAAGCTTTTGTTTTCTAATTGATTTACGGTTTGAGCCACTTTTACCTCATCCCCTACTGTCCTGCACACAGTGCCAGCAAGTACATTACAGTGAGAAATGATAAATTACCACGCACTTGTGATGCTAATGCATCAAGAGTAAAAAACTGCGTACTACACGGAGCTTCATGCATTAAAAGCGTCGCAAAGATAGAGCTATGCAAAAAATCATTTGTATCTTCTGAAATAACCGTTTGATCATTTGCTTCAATTCGTCTCAGAGACCTAATTGAACCTGAAGATTAAAATTTATGCTACTGTGGCTTTCCATTTGTGAATTGGAACAAAGTTCCAAAGAAAATGTGTGAATGGGGGCTTAAAGCTACCTGTATTTTCGAGACTTTGAATAAGTTAATTCGTCAGAAAAATAACAGGTATCAGAGCTTCTGAAAGCTTTCAGAAATTAAATGTTTGCTTGTTAATGAGAACTGCGTTATACATTCTCAAATGACACAGCTCCACTTTTAGACAGGAGCGTGTGTAGATGGGTTAATGTAGATACTGCCTAATCAGTGTTTGTCACCAAAGCTATTTAAATATTTTAACCTGCTTTTGTTTCAGAGCTGTAGTGCAACTTTTACTGAATAACACTGTTACAGGTATCAAGGAGGAATTGAAAATCTTGTATAATATTTCTTTCATTTGCGAAATACCTCACAGATATCACAGAGGAGAGGAAAATGTGGAAGTTGGTGAAAGCTAATGTGCACTTATTGTCTGATTTCTTTCCCCCACTGTGCATCGAGGGCTGGATTGTGTTTTACCTTCACATACTCAGTCCACCTTAAATTTTTTTTATTTTTGTACAATGTCTGTGGGTTCCAGCCTTGAAATATGAAGAAACAGATTTATGGCGGCTGCTGGGCACAACAAATTAAGTTGACAGTGATGTATGAGAGCATAATAGCATGATGATCCCTCTGTAGCGCGGCTGGACGCCTCCTGCTTCATTTGGCTCTTGTTAGGATCTGTTAGGCAGCTAAATAATGAAATTCTGCTGACTGATTTCTGATTTCTCTTTTCTTCCTCTTTTCACCTTTTTATGCAACTTTCATTTTGCAGACCCATCCTAATGCCAGCAAACTGCCCTTAAAGGATTCTTTCACTTATGACGACTACAGGTTGGTCTGTCTTTTAATTTTTTTTTCTTTGTTTCTTTTCTGTTTTTACTATGGTAAACTATGGGGCCCTGGAAGTCTTAATTGGTGGGAAAGCCCTATTGTTGCTGAAATGTTAATTGTATTTGATACTAATACACTTTATTAATGAAGAAGAAAGTGAAATAAATATGCAGATTTTAATTGTTACAAAGGAATAGTCATTCATTATAAGCAGTTAGTTTAGCCCACTGGCACACATAGTCAGATTACTAAGGTAATTCCTTGTTTCTTAAGAAAATAATTCAGTTGATGTGGCAGGAGTTTTAGGGTTTAGGGAAATTTTTTTTAATTTTTTTTTTTTTTTTCATAAAAGGCTTTGCCAGCACATACTAACAAAAGTTAATATCTAGAGCTGCTGCTGTTGAACAGGAGAGCTGCAGAATGGAAGTTGTACACATGAAGCATGAGTGTCACTTGGAGGTGCTATAAGGGTTGACAGAACTAAGATAAAAAGAATAATAATTAAGATAATGAGAGCTTTAATTCTGTTAAATGATTAAAATAGCATGAATAAAAGGCATTCATAAGGGATTTTCTAGCCTAGTTGTACTTGTGGGCAAGGCTATGAATGTAGGATTTCCAAAGCATGCCTCCTTCACTTAAAGGGTCACTGAGGAACACACCAACTTACAGGTGAAGGGGACTAAAATTTTACAGACAAATTGCAACAATTAACAAGAAGCATATTGTTACTGTGTTTCAAGCCCTGTTTGTATATCAGAATTATCCACAATTTAACTTTCTTTTTAGACATTACGTTGATTTCAGTTTGCCACTGGTTTTCTTACCAGTCTAGTTCTTCCGAAGAAATCCTTCAGGAAGTCTTATTCTGTATATTAAGTACATGTTAGTAGTGGAGTCTGTGGGAATTAAAATTATTTTGACCTTCTCCTGGTGATATCTTTTTTCCCTCAAAAAACCTACAACACATGTATGTAGTAAGGCCAGAACATGGTGAGACTAAGATTCTTTTTTCCACTGGTGTTTAATATTAGTTTTTGTCAGATATAAAATAAAAAATTAATTTCTAGAAAACACGGAAATTCTAAGCTTTATAACATTTTTTTTTTGAAAGGTAGCTTGCATTTTGTTTACTTAACCTGACTTAGAAGGGTTTTGAATGATGTCCATGTGCTAAAGAATTACATAACGCTCTCTTCATGGTTTTTACCTGGATATCTGTTTGGAATGTTGTGGCTTTTTTTTCTTCTCAATACTATTGAGCAGAAAATTTAGCAATACTGACCTAAGCCAAAATCGGGAAAATTGAAGAGAAACACTTACCAAAAGATCATGCATGTGTCAGGTGGTTGCGCTGGTTTCCAGTTCATGGACTACATAAACTTTTTAGGGAGTGAGGGGGAAAATACACCCTGGCTCTTACAAGAGTTTGCACATAGATGAGAACTCCTGATGCCCAGCAGGAAAAGCTGCAGGAGCAGGTGACCCTGGGTTTGGGCTGTGTACTGTGAGGTACATAGCAGTGGTGGAGGGCTGGGAAGCAGAAGCTGACACTGGGAGTGGATCCTGGCTGAGGAATGCAGCCAATGGAAAGTGTGATGATTCTCTTGCAAAGAGAAGAGGGATCACAGTCCTGGTTTGGTATTTGTTCTGTGTGCATGTCTTGGAAACCTGGGAGCTGCTGATTTTCCTTCTACTGTTCCTATAGTCAGTGTGGTCTTTAAGGAAACTTAAGTTTGGAAACTCCCAGTCTAAATGATTGCTTCAGGTGGGACTATGGCCAATTGTATTTTAATGCTTTGAACATTGACCATCTCATGTTTTCACCTTTTGCAGATGGGCAGTTTCCTCTGTTATGACACGGCAGAACCAGATTCCAACAGAAGATGGTTCCAGAGTTACACTGGCTCTAATACCTTTATGGGACATGTGTAATCACACTAATGGACTGGTAAGGATTTCTTCAGTGTTGCTGAAAGACTTTAAAGCTTTAGTCTTTCAACAGCTCTACAACAGTTTAGTAACACTTTCTGTTATGTTTTTTAACACATGTATGTTATCTTCCCAAGAAACCCTAAAAAACTAATATCTGAAAGAAAGGTTTGTCAGTTTCTCAGGGAAAGCTTTCTTCATCCAGAGAAAACTTTACAAGTGATTTGATACTTGTGTAAAGTTATGTCTTGTGTACATAGAGTCTACTTTTTGAAGTTTTCATTTACAATGAAATTTCTTGTCCAGACAAGTCTGAATAGTGTCCTGACATGGAGCTTTGTTTCTGGGGGGCTGAAAAAGATGCACAGTACTGGACAGAATTGTTCTGAGAACAGAGGGCAGGCACTGATGGATGTTGCCTCTTGTAGCTACCACTAGGGAAAGTGGTTAGAGATTTGCAACTAAGAAATACTGCCTGCTCTCCTAACCATGCCCAAAGAGCCTTGTTATAGAGACAGCAACAACAAGAACAAAGCCTAGTTCAACAAAAACAGTACATCTGTTACTACATCAAAGAAACAAAATGCAAAAATACTACTTTAGGGCATATTAAACATTTAAAAGGTGACATATGTATATAGAAAGTCAGACCTGCTGACATTTTGGCTTACGTGCGCTAGTTCAGGGGATGATTCCTGATTTCATTAACAGACTAGTTAATGCTGAGGTGAGGAAATGGAGACCCAGAGAGGCTGGTTTATCAATGTTATTCAGTCATGCTCATGTACACTTCAAAAGTCATACCCCCTACTTGTGTTTCCAGTAGATGTTATTTATTGTAAGACTGGATATAACCATCCTATTCAAGTGATCTGGTTCTTTTGTGGGAGGGTTGACCTGAATGTTAGGACAGCAGTATGTGTTAGTGCTGTTTGTATAAAAAAAAGTCTGTTTTAAATGAACAAACTGTAAAGCAAGTTGTTTTTCACTTGACATTTAGCTAATTTAGTGTTACTATGACTGTATCAATTACAGCATGGTAGGCTAGGCTACAAAGTTGCAAGTGTTTGGCGTTTGTTATTTATTTATTTTTCCTTATTGCAAGGTGATTACATGTTGTTCTTTAACAGTGATTCTTGCCTTTGCCTATTTGTTATGCAATCTCACAGCTTTGATTTAGCAATAAAGTTCATATGAGAGTCTTCAGTATAAAGAAACTGCTTAAAATTCAGAAATGTGTATTTTTGTAATATAAGTCGTAGCTGCAAGCGTCAGTACTTCCTGTACCCTTTTCCTGCTGGGCATCTCTTTCAGATGCTTTTGCAGAGACTTGTCTGTATTCATTAGACAACTCTTAATGAATGCCTTCAAAGTTGGGATTAGAGTAAAGAGGAAGAGAATCAAGGTTCTGTGAGGGAAAATTTAAGTAGCATATATTAAAAGAGCAGCTATTTATGTTGTTTTACTCATTCAAACTTCTATTTAAATTGATAAAGTAATTTTTATTTTTATTATGCTGTTTAACAGTGGGTTTGATATGGAGCCAGCCTCTGGAGCCAAACCTCCTAATGCAGTAGTATATCAGGATTTGAAACATTTTTTTATGCTGAAGTATATCCTAAGGGGAAAAGGGGGTTGTGCTGAACTTAAATATTTTGTATATATGTAAAGATTTCAGTAATTTATTTCATATTTCTACAGAAAATAATTTAAATAGATAAAATTTCAGGAAGGATAGAAAGCTGTAGTATTGGTAATGGGCTAAGAAAAGCTACTAAAGCTATTTCTGTTGGGTGCTAGTTGCCTTATATAATTAGAAATGGGGGGGTGACTGCTAAGATAACTGTAAGCTGCCTGTATTGTAGTTTATATTATTGTGAGGTGAGGGTGGGCTCTGCTCTCATCATAACACAATCCCTTTAAAATACATGAAGGGAACTGTTATTCATTGCAGAAAAGTAAGAAACAAAAGATGACATTGAATGCACCCCTGTGTAGTTTATTCCAAACGTAGTGCTGAAAAACCTCCCAAGTCAATCAGCTACCATCTATATCTATCTATATCTATATCTAATCTATATCTATATCTAATCTGTATCTATCTATATATATATCTCCTTGTTCTTGCTTTATTCCACAGGGCCCCCTTCCATGAACTAGAGAATAAAATGCTCTTTGGATTTGAACTGGAGCTAGGTCCATCCAGCTTTTTCTTGCTTCTGACACTATTAATTAGATCAACCTGCCTCTAAGAACTATTTCAAAATGGTTGTCTTCATGCATTTCTCATTGTTATTCTTTAGTGGGATTGTATTTTGACAGTCAGAGGTTGATTACCAGTTCTGACAGAGCTTTGAATAAGCTACATTCTGCCTGTTGGGCTGGGTCCATCTTTAATCACTGACCAAGCAGACTATTGCATGCTTTATACACAACTTGAAATTCATGTATCAGTCTGCTTCAGAAATAAAACTGAAGGGATGCAATTTGTCAGCTATCATGTGGGAAGAGAAGTAAACACCCTGTTAATTCTCTTACGTGACTGCTATTAAAAGAAAGAGGAAATAGGAGTCTAGCACTCCATTATGCTTTATAAAAAAGTCTTTCAGAAGTGCTGCTGGGTTTTGTGTGTTGTTTTGTTGTTTTTTTTTTTTTTAAACCAGAACTAAAAATTTAAAAGAAAGATCAGTACTCCATTGAGGCATGCTTAAACTGACAGAATCCTCCTCTTAAAATAATGGAATTTCCCCAGTCTGTGAAAGCCTCCTGTTCCACTGGCATTTCAAAGGATTGGAGTGGACTTTTCACATTCAGAACTATTTTACTGAGTTTACACACTAAGAAAATTTCCAGGACAGGTCAAGAGTTTCTTTTTTTGGATGAAAAGTACAATTTTTGAGAAGATGACTGTATTTGAACTAGGAAGGTAGATTTGTCATCCTCTAGCATTTGTAACCTGCAATACAGGGTAGGACAACTTTCTAAACCGAAAATCTTAATTAAAATTGTGCGGTCCAAATTAGAGAATGCACAGGAATTTCTGTGTTCAAGAACTGCAGCCTGTGTTTCTCAGTGGGCTGCATTGCATGAGTCTTATGTTCTTTACTGATCTCCACAAACCCATTGAACAGACCTGCAGTGAGGCATCTGCACAGGGAGTTTCTGCAAGCGTCTGCAGGGCCGGGCTGCCCGTGCTTGGGGCTGACATTTTGGATTTGCTCCATTTGAAAGCACTGTTTTGGCTGACAAATGCACATTTAATGATGCAAGCAGTGCAAAACTATTAATGTGTAAGCCATCAACTAAGCTTTTGAAATAATCTGAGGAGTTCTGTCTTTGGACAAGCTGCATCCATGATGGGAATCGGGGTATACTGCAACTCACGTCAGCCAGCTTACAAAGAAGTGTTTTCATTTTCAAAGACTGAGAGAGAATTGTTGGCTTCTTCTAGGTTTTTCCCCAGGCCGAGAGCATATTTTTCCATAAGTTACCTCTGTCAGTACTGAACTCAGACTACCTACCATAAAAGTTGCTTTTCTGATTTTTCAGCAGCTTATGTTCCATACTGTGGCTGCATCTCTGGTCATACTATTCAAGCATATGCTGTTTGTCACTTAATAAAAAATATTCCATTTTTAGGATAGTTTTGCTTGTTAGCGTGACCCCTTTACAGTTTAGTAATTATTTTTGGGGAAGTACAAGTTTGTCAAGAGAGTTTATCCTCTTCCATTGCTAGCTACCATCTCAAAAATCCTTTTAGCATTTTAAGAGTATTACTTAACTTTTAGATAAAGGGATTATTTTCAAGTAAATTATAATTCTCTGAAGATTGTATCCCCTAAAGATCCACAGTTATCTAATCCTTTTTCATTGAGAGATCAAAAATGTGTTGGCAGTTGAAGGATAAAGCACAGCATATAGAGCTGTCAGTGCCTTGCTCCCTTGGGCCTCATGGGAGTGACTGAAATCTGCAGAACTTTATAACAAGCTGCTGGCTTTAGCATGGTACTTTGTGCTCTGTGGAGGGTACCTTCCTCAGAGCCTTCTGTTCACTTCAGGTAGGTTATTTCCTCCTTCAGATTTCTTTAATGCAGAGACTTTTTAAAAAAAGAGATTGCTCAGGAATCATAAGGCAATCACTATCAGCTATATTCTATTGTGCTGAGAAAGAAATGTGTGCAATTCCTATTGTTCATATTTATTGCCAATAGGAAAATTTGTCAGTGATGGGAGAGAGAAATATAAAATGCTAAAGGTGCTTTTGTCACTCTTTTCCTGGATAGATCACTACAGGCTACAATTTGGAAGATGACCGGTGTGAATGTGTAGCACTTCAAGATTTCAAGGCTGGAGAACAGGTAGTGTGAAGAGTTGTCTTCATTATTGTTGTTCCATTAAGTTCTATGAACCCTTGGTGACTCCCTAAGAAATTTTAATAATGTAGTGGTGTGGATTAAACCCTGCTGTATTTGAATTTTATTATGCTGGGCTAATTCTGAGTGAAAATGCTACCAAATTAAATACATATACATTTTTCAGAATATTTCTATTACTTGGTAGATCTTGACTGTAGGAGAGTTTTATTCCTCCTATTTTATAGAACTAGTTGAAATATTTAATCATTGGTGAGTGAACATACACAGCCACCAAGTTTGGTATTCTGGAAGAGCCTAGTAAAAGGCCATATCCAGAGGACCAAAGAGAAATATTTTTTAGATTTGTCTGCACTAATGGAGAGTCTTTTTTAACAATGGTGTTTGTTGGCTTATGTTTCTTGTTAGTCTTCATTTTATTTAAAGGAGGTGAAATGCAATGCAGTTGCCAGTCATTTTAACCCATGCTGTTGTCATTGCAATGCTTAGTGGAAATGAGAAAGGACCTAAAAACATACTCCATCCCTTTCACACAGGCATGCATGCATTTACTCTTCATCCCGAGACAGCATGAGAGTCTTTCAAAGATGCATGGAACAGTTCAGAATCCAGTATTTTGATCAGAACTGCTCAAAACCAAAACTGAGTGTCCAAACCAGTGATGCACTGAAGACAGTGGTTCTAGGAGTGCAGGAAGCTCCTGTGCTGTGTCAGCAGCCAGCCTAAATCCTCAAGTGGAGCAGCATTCCTTTTCTGACTACTGCCTGTGCAGTCAGCATGGCCAGACAAAGCCTTTGTCTATGAAACATCCTGAAATGTTTTGTAACTCAGCCTCTGAGATATTACTTTTACTCTGTTATTTTGCCAGACTTACAATTGATAATATTTTGATTTTAATTTTTCTTTTGTATTGTTATATTTTTTAACAAAGAAGTGTCTGGCATTTTTTCTTCATTGAATACATCATTCCAAAAGTGTATTTATCCTCATTGCTATGCTGAGGTTTACAGTGATTGTATATTTTTGCTCTCAGAATTTGTTATGGTAGTCAAATATTTTCTGTTTTTTCCAGTTGTGGTGTGATGAGTTAAAAGGGGTCCACAGTTTTTCCAGAAGTGATCCAATTTATAATTTTCCACAGCTGGCAATGGATGTGTTATATAGCTGTTCTGGCTGCTCTCTCCATTTCAATTATAGAGGGTTCCTATATTTCAGTTTTATTTTAGTAGTTTCACTTTGTCTGCTATTTATCAGAATTTCTGTGCAAACTTTAACTGTTAGTGACATCTTTAAAGCACTGTAATTATATAATGCTGCAGTCCTTTAATATACCATGCAGATGTCATTTCTTACAGTTTCAGCAGGAAGAGTCTATGATCCATGCTTTTACTACTAAAAAATGTTAGGCAGCCAGGTCCACAGAGTCTGTCAAACACTGCCCTGAAATAAAGCAATTCTCACTCTGTTTAATTGGATTTTTTGTAAAACAGTCTTGGGCTGTAAGAGCATGCTGTGTAATCTGATATGTGACTTCCAGTTTAATGTGAGATGTATCACAGTAGTTTTAAAACTTGAGAGGGTGAGCACCTCTCTCCTTACCCACTGCCTTAGTACATACACCTAGTCAGGTCACGTGTTCATCATATGAGTGTGTTACAGTATAAAGTTCAGTACAATTCAATATCATACTTAAGCATTTAGTGCTTAGGATAAACAGCCCTTATACAAAATTGAAAACAGAGAAAGTAAATGGCATCATTGCTGTTACTGAGCCCTTTAGAGAGCACTGTGCCTTTCTCTGTCAGCTAGAGAGGAATGGAAGCTTGCAGGCATCCGGAGCACTGCTGTACCCTGAGGTTCTGAAGGGAATTCTGTAACTGCTGGAAGTTTTTTTTTCTGATTGACAATTTTGTTATCAAACACAAATGGGAAAATATCCTCTTGATGTGGGAGAATACAATTGCTACTCTGACCTCTAGTTCCATGAATTTCATACCGCCTAGCCTTGAGTTAAATACATTCTGCAGGTTATATTTAGCAACTTCTTTTTAAATGTGAATTAAAGTAACTATGTGCTTTATAGAAAAGAGTTCAGAGTAAAACAAAAATAAATGCTGGCTGAACACAGCTCAGATCTCTCTGTATGATGTACTGTGGTATATCCATATCTTAAGGTAACATTTAAATGAAAGCAGAGTTGATCTATCAGCAGTACAGTTTTGAGTGGACATTTGGTTGGGGAAAATGACTCCAGAAACACCATTTCTTTTAATGGGCTCTCCTTGTCTCTGATTTTTTTAGCCTTTAATAAGCCTTTGAAAATTTATTTCTGCATGCTGGTTCTTTGTGTCAGTGTGAGAAACCAGAACATTTTTCTTTTCAAGTATAGAATAAGAATTTCTTCTTGGCTTTCAAAGTCTCTGGTCTATGGATATGTTTACAGCTACCTCTAAAGTGTAATTGCCACATTGTATACAGCATTTGAGTCAATACAAAGCATGTTTCTTCATATAACCAAATATACCTTGTACTCAGAATAGTAACTTTCTAGAAAATAACTTTTAAATTATGTCAATTTTGTGAGCTGATCTTAAGCTTTTTTTCCCATCCCTTCACTTCTCTTTTCATCCTTCTAGATTTACATTTTTTATGGCACTCGGTCAAACGCTGAATTTGTGATCCACAGTGGTTTTTTCTTTGATAATAATTCACATGACAGAGTGAAAATAAAGCTTGGCGTGAGTAAAAGTGACAGGCTGTATGCTATGAAGGCAGAGGTCTTAGCTCGTGCTGGTATCCCAACGTAAGTAAAACACAATGCCATGGGTTTTTAAAAACATTTCCAAAATATACAGTGTCCAGTAGAGCATATATGAAGCTCTTTTGTGATAATTTCCTTAGGTGTAATATTTGTCCTGTTTGTATGGCAAATTAAAGTTATTGTAATAATATTTACAGAAGTTCTCTGAGCTATATTATCATCTAATTTGAACCATATATAAGGAAAAAAGCCTTTGCTTTAATAACCATTTGAACAAAACCAGAGCAAGGATTAATTTGAAACAATCTGTGGTTTTACTTTCTTTCCTATCCCTTGCAGACATACTACAATGCTCAGTATGTGAATCACAGCATTTTCCTTTAGTCATTTCAGTCCAGAGGGTACTATTAGGAGCAGCAGACATGAAACATTGCATTTTCATGAATTTATTATGAAAGCTGTATAAAATAATTTTAAGTGTAAAATAGTAGAGATAATCATTCTTTTCAGATACAAGTTAGGGAAGCTTTTCTGTTTGAGCTAATATTATCTAATTTTAAGTTACTTTTGTAGCAGTACATTTATTGTGTACTTTATGGTCTTTTATGTTAAAATAAGTTAAAAGATATAACAATTGGACTTGTATTTACTGTTGTTGTTTGATTGGTTTTTTTTATTAGTTCAAGTGTTTTTGCCTTGCACTCCACTGAGCCTGCAATCTCTGCCCAGCTTTTGGCTTTCCTTCGAGTGTTTTGTATGAGTGAAGGTAGGATATTTCACGAAGATAACCTAAGTTATGTTTGTCTTGTTGTGGGCATTTTTGATTGGGTTTTTTGTTAGTGTAGGAATGGGATAGTAATTTAAATAAAACATTAAGATAAATGATCAGAAAAGTTGAGTTTAGGTTAAAAAAGAATCTATAAGCTACTGAGAACCCCAATCTTTGGCCATGTCATCTGAGGGAATATTTCAGTAACTCTGAAAGCATGAGATGATACAATTTTTTATTTCTTTTCATCTCCCAGACTCTTGTGAATGAATGGAGTTTGATCAAACTCTTGGAGTTTGATCTCTAGTTCTTAGGTTTCAAAATAGTTTGCAGAACAAGATTGTGCAAGACCTAGGGGTTTACATGCTTAAAATCACAGCATTTTAGTCATCACCACTGGAATAATTTACGCATGGAATTGGAATATTCTGTACTGTAGAGGAAATATGGAAGAGACATTTCAAAGTTGAGTATTTTCAATATTTTAGTAATTTGTGATTAAATATTCAATATTTTGGTACTTGGTAATCAAAAACAAATTTCTGTATTTGCAGAATGTCTTTCTAGTGTTTCTGTTCTGTTACTTTTATTTGTGGGGCAAAATATGTGTACATTTCGTAAATATTCACCTTTTTGTGCATGTGAAACTTCTCATTCCATGCTCATAATAGCTTTTTGTTGGTTAGGTGCAGTTTTGAAGGTTATGGATGTGACAGTTTGTCATGGCAGTGAGAGAACTCCCTTGCAGTTAGGAATACCATGCAGATGATGTGGATTTTTTTGTGCCAGCAGGAATACTGAAGTAGTTGAGTTTTTGCATGTAGTCTATTTTCTTTCTGTAATAAAAACAATGTAACTTAGTATCATGCCTTCACTTCCTCCTGTCATCCATCTTTTAGAACTTACTAAGAAATTAGAATCTACTGGAACAGTTCAGTTGGAAGGGACCTACAATATCCATCTCTTCCAATTGCCTGATACTTCTGGGAAGTAAATTCAAAGGAAGAAAATTTTAGGATGCTGATGAGGGAGTGAATTTTGGCTTGGAGAGGAAAATGTAGCTAGTGAATGCTTTAATTGTATTTCTCTGGTATATGATTGTGCTCATTTTATATGTCTTAAATACTGTTTAAGAAAACTGTTTATTGAGAAACTACATCCAAGCTCTTGGTGAAGTTTGTCATAACTGCTTTGCAGTAATCAAATTTATTAATTAAAACTTAAATGAAATATATGTAATGTCTAGGGGCTGATTAAATGTTTTCTGCTCTTGAGTTTTGATGGATGTCTTTTTTGACCACCTGTAGGAAGTTTCTGCTAATGAAAAAGATCATCAAAACAATAGGAAAAAGAATTCCATTGCTATTTGCACACTGTTTCATCTGTTCCTTTTATTCTCAAAAAGTTCATTGCACTTGTTACAAATTTACTCCCTTTCATTTATGAATGATTTTACAAAACATTCTGTTTTACTGACACAGATTTACACTGTGTATGAGAGGCTGTGATATCTAAAGTATCTTTATTTCCAGGTGGAGAGAAGTCCCATTTTCTGCTGACCTGAAGACTTTCAGTTGTCTCTTTGAGGCAAATCCTAGAAAAAATGCAGCATATCTGATAATTCTAATTTGAGGAGAGGGTTATTTTTTGCTAGCTGCTCAAAGATATACAATTGAAAATAAATCTTTCTGCAGTTTGTCAACTGACAAAGTGAATGATGAGATTGTTTTTTAACAGATTGGTTTTATACTTATTGCAGAAGAGCTGAAGGAGCACTTGATAGGTGAGCATGCGATTGGCAAAATCTTCACTCTGGGGAACTCTGATTTTCCTGTTAGCTGGGACAATGAAGTTAAACTTTGGACATTCCTGGAAGCCAGAGCATCCCTTCTTTTGAAAACCTATAAAACAACTGTGGAGGTAAAATTATCATTATGTATAATTTAAAAGTCTGAGTTCTTCTGTGAGTTGTGATTATAGGAAAAGATATTTTGTCCTCCATTTTGTCTTTGCAAACTTCAACCTGAATGTTAGTACATAATTAATTCTGTACTTTTTAAGTGCAGAAACAGTTTTGCATTATCTAAGTAAAATCAAATAAGATTGCAAAAAAGGAAATTTTGTTAATGTAATTTTGTTAATGTATTTTCCTTTGATTTTCCAACTAGAGACTACCTGTTTTTTTCTCTGCAAATAAGATGGGGAATCAGTTTCAACTTGTTGTCTTTAGTTGCATTCTCCAGACTGCAAAGAAATGTGCTCCTATTGCAAATGTATAAGTGAACCTACATGTTGCACATATTTGTGAAGTAACCTGACTTTGCTTGTCATGCAGACTGATTTATGTGCAGAAATTTTGGGCTTTTTTATGATTTCGCGACAAATTTCACTGGGGCTCCTTGCAGACCCCCCTCATGTCCGTTTGGCTCCACCTGAGAGCCTGGTGTCCCTTCCTGCTCAGAGAAAGAGATGAGGTGAGGAGCTGTTTTATTGTGTTAGGTGTTAGTAGCAGACTTGCTCTTTCTTTTCTAACAGGTCGACAAGTCCTTCCTGGAGACTCATGAGCTCACTCCCCACGCAGTAATGGCCATCAAACTGCGCTTAGGTGAAAAAGAGATCCTGGAGAAGGCAGTGAAGAGCGCAGCTGCCAGCAGAGAGTATTACAGCAAACAAATGGCAGACGGAGCTCCGCTTCCGAAGTACGACAAGGGCCACATTGCCTTGTTGGAGAACTCTGTGGCAGACTCTAGACTCCCTATTGTCTTGAGAAACCTAGAAGATGTGGAAGAGCAAGGGGACTTAAAGATTGATGAAGCCATTGATGCTGAAGTCACAGAGAATGGGTTTGTAAATGGTGAAAACTCTTTATTTAATGGGACCAAATCAGAAAGTGAAAATCTTAGTAAAGAGAAAAGCAACAGAGGGACTGAAGATGCCAAAGAATCTTCTTCAGAAAGTACTGATGAGGTTAAAGAATAGTCCTAAAATTTTACTTTCTTGTGAAATTAAACTAGCTGAAGTTTATCAACAGTGCATTTATGTTGGTGTGTTTCTTTGTTAACATTTCTCTTTCTGCAGAGAAAAATGGTTTTGCTGCTTTATAAAAAAAAATGAATTTTTAAGTTATTTAAAAGATTTAGCATCCCTTTTCAATTAAGATTGCCATCTTGCTTTCAGGCAAAAACTGGGGAAAGAGGTGCCTTTGGAAGATTTTGCAGCCCTTTGTTGAACCAAATGTATTTTCTTCCTGGGGAAGAATTAAGCTCTTCTATCTGCTGTGCGTTTGTTGTTCTGTCACTCTGACTACCGAAATTAAAAGCTTGCTCTGCCTCCTGCCAAGAAAAGCAGAAGGCAGGACTGACTTGGTATTCAGCATGAAGGTAGGGGAGCAGTACAGCAGAAAACTGAATGAAAGGATCAGAAACTTGGGAGACTGGAGGAAAACCTGTTTAAAATCAGGTGTGCCAGTCCAGAAAAAGGTAAGGTGGCAACCTTATGATTGGTAGTTTTAAATGTCAATGAGAATCCAAATTGTATACACTTAAAGTGATCTCTGAAGATTTCAGTTTACTTTGTCTTTTGTTTACTGTATAAAATATCTTTCTTCTTCAGTCGGAGTTAGGCTGCTACAGTACAACATTCATGAACTTTTAAAGGCTGACTACTTTTTATTTCCAGGCAGTAGTTTTTATTTACAGTGTTGGCAGAGCTACTGGAGATTTTGCAAGCAAATAGGCCAAGCCACAGCTTCAAACTGATCAAAGTGAGGTCACTTCCCAGCTTCTTCAGGTTTTCACAATGAGCTAGAGATTTTCAAATCTACACTTTTGACTAAACCATTATTAAAAGGAAAATATTAATAATGTTCTTGTCTGCTACTCCTTCATTTCTGTGTTGTTGAATGTAACATTGAATTCACGTGCTTACCTGATCTTACTCAGCTTTGTCTTTTGGTTAAGATATAATTGATCCTGCTTCCTCAAAGGAAATGGCAAACAGGTTTATGTATTTTTGGCCCAAGTCCAAATCACAGCCAAGTCTGCAGTGGTTTTTGCCATTTAGATTGTGTCTTCATCTGATGTACATTTCTTGCAATACATCCACAACTTAAGCAGGGCTACCGTCACCAGCAGTTTTGGTCACTATCATAGTACATGTTTGAACTCCTAGGTGGAAACCATACAGTCCTAGCACTGTGCAGTATCAGAACAAGGGTAATTCCATGGCTTGACTTTGAAATTACCAGTGTATTAGGAGGAGAGGAGGGCAGAATATGTTTATTTTGTGGATCAGTTCAGAGGAGTATAAAGTGGTTTAAATCTGTTCTCAATATTAAGGACTTTGTCTTTTACTTTTGCATCCTTAAGTTCATGATAATGGATAGAATGGAAAGCTTGGACAATTGTTTAAAACTCAATAGAGGTTGCAAACTGCTCATCTAAGATCAGTTGCAGTAAAACGTCTTTTGGCACATTTGTAGTTTTTTTAGCTTTTGCTTCTTTCATACTGCAACCTGGAACATGTGTTTTTGCATCAATCTTTGGTGCAATACACATTTAAGTAGTGACCTTCTTTCAGGTTGTCGTAGAAGTTCTGGTGTTCAGCTAGTATCAGTGTGGGGAAAATAGAAAAAATAGTTTTTTAAAAAGTATTTCACTAAGAATGGCGTGTTGCCATTGCACCTTGGATATTGCTTCATCACTAACAAGATGCTGGACCAGTATTTTTGTAACTATATGCTGCCTTTGGTAGAATGTTATGGAATTGTTGTCTTGACAATTTAAATGTCATACAAGAGTCATTACATTTTGGTTTTTAATAGGACCAATACTCCACTTCTGTTTCTGCCACTTACATTGCACAACATTGTACTAGATGCTAAGATGCAATTCTGAAACTAGCCTTCCCTGAAAATTATAACTGTAATTCAGAATTTAAATGCTTTGATTCAATCTGATACACTGTATTTTGTTCCAGTATTTGCTAATATCTATGGCTTAGCAAAGCCTGTGGTCACCACAGGACAGAATGTGTGGGTTTTCTTGAATAAAATATAGTTCTACCATGTCTTCACTAGTGAGTGTATTATACAAACAAAACCTCTACCTGCTGCTGACTGCTGTATCTTTTGGGGTCTGTGGGGAGAGGTGTACAGATGAAGATTAAAGGACAAATAGCTGGGGGAAAAAAAACAAAAAAAGGATTCTAGTAAAAGAAAGGGAAAGTGTTCTACTGAGTGCATGGTCAAATTCTTACTCTTCATCTGTTAGTGTTATTTAGAAAAATATGTTACACACAATAAAAATAGTGAGTAATCTAATTTTGTAATTTGCATTTTTCCTTTATGCATGTAATGGTTCCTTCAGAAGCACTAACCTAAGACTTAAGCTTTTGAAAACTGAGGTGAAAACAAAAAAAATTGGCACTGATGAGCCCTTATTACCATCTGTCATGAAAACAGACCTTTCAAAGCATTTTAAAGTTAACTTTCTTCATAATGTTTGGTTAAGAGGCTGTTCACACTAATCCCAGGCTAAATGCCAAATCTTGCTTCTGTTTAGCTATCTAAAGTATTCCTGTAAGAAAGACATCACTTGCATTTCTCGGACTGTTCTCCAAAAGCAAAACAGGGGAAAAAAAGCCTTTTGAATTTTACATGAACCTACCTACTGATGAATCATTTCCCTAACAACCTGTAACTAGTTTGGGTCCGTGCCATGAGGTGATGTCCATATTTCCCTCTTGATAAAGTCAAATACACAAAATTGAGCAACAACTGCCAGCCTGAAAAACGTTTTTAAAGTGTAAATGCAACTGTAGCTTAAGTGCTGTCATGAGTGAAGGAGAAATGAGAGCCTTCTGGCTGGGGAGGTGGGATGGGTTTTGTTCTTGGCTAGAATAAATATTCTTTGCCTCAGACATTATTATAAGGTGGTATGTACAGAAAATCTGTGCAACCCAACAGTAGCTGCCTTCTTGAGGCTGATTTGCCTTCAGGGAGGAATGATCATCATGGAGTCATGAAACTCGCATGATTCAAAGGTATTCTGGAAGATTTAATGTACAAAATCTCCTCTAGTTCACGTGTTTAAAACCAGTATGTAGTATCTACTGCTGCTTCTCTCTCCCTTATTTTATAGAAAGGCATGTGAAGTAATTATGAAACATCATTTGAAGTATTTCAACCAGACAAAAGAAAAGTGCTCCCAAAATCTTATTTTCTGATTTTATGGACTGAAACTCAATCCAGGTATTTCTTATACTCTGTTCCAAACAGGAGTTTTCAGTAAAAACATTGCCCAAATTTATCTGATGAAGCAATACCCATCCCTTTTCCTCTAGAAGATTTTTAACTGATCCTTGTTGAAGTCAGATAATGACCACATGATTTTCACGTAATTACCATCTATATTTAATAGTTTCCATTGAGTTTCCTTCTTTGCATGCACTGCATGCTGTGCGAAGTACAGCACATAAATTGGTGACTCACGGTTGGAAGAGCTTTCTTAGCATTTCGCGGGTTCTACATCTATTTCCTAACAAATGCCACAAGTTTGGAAACCGTGTGGAGGATTTTTCAGTTAAAATTAAAAAAAAAAAACCCCTCTCAGTCCATAATTAAGAAAAAAGCAAACCACAAATGGTCCTGATTTCTGGACCTGGTGGAATTTTTAATCATGGAAGATTAAGCTAGGTAGGGGAGGAAACTGAGGTGATGTCCTTTCCTACATGGAAAAGAGAAGCTGGACAAGTGAACAACAGCTAGTTTGTCCAGCTAGCAGTTTGTCCCTTGCCAGGGAGGCAGGCGTTGCTGTTCTGAAGAATAGGAAGTTCAGGAATTATTTCACTGAGTGTTCAAAATCATCTCCAATTAGTTCTGTAATTACTGTGAAATTTCACAATTGGGTGAGGGCTTCACTGTGGATCACAAACAGTTGTGTTGAACTGGCAGTGAACAGCAGATGGAAGTGGCTGCTGCCTTTTCAGTGCAGTGCTGGGGTAACCTCAGGGAGTCTGGGCTGGATTTACCGTTGTCCATTGACTGCTCCTTTGCCATTGTGGAGCAACTGCTCAGTACTGGGGGTTAAGGAAAGGCCTTGCAAATCCAGCATGGAAGGACTGGGCAAAGCCACAGAGAGCAGTGTGGAAACAGAGGACAGTGTATTCAGGTCAGTCACCTGAAACAATGTGTCTAGAATTAGGGACCTGCATCCACGTGATATTTTGTGTATAGCACTATTTTGTTATTTAAAGTTGATCAAGCACAGAAGAAGCTTCTGAACCTGAGTCTTCTGTCTTCCCAGTCTGGAGAAACCAGCCCATCATTTTTCAATTAAATCCAGTTCAGACATGGCAAAATAGTTGGTGCTGACCACCACATCTTGTGGTGCATCTTTGAGCACTTTGATGTGATGAGTTGGAGTGAAACAGATCTGTATCCCTTTGAGACTTGGCTTTGCTTCTTCAGAAAGGTGCTTAAAATCTGCGTGAGTATAGGGGATAGAATCTTGCACATGACTAACATTGGTCTCACAATTGAGTCACCATTACTTAAGCACAGATTAAAACACCATCAGAACTAGGTAACTGAACTTAAATAGTGGCATTTTATTTAAGTTTACTCTTTTTAAGAAATGGGCTAACTTGCCGGCCCTGAACACACAAATCAATTGTCCTTTGAATAGGATTAACAGGGGCAAAAAAGCAAATTTCCCTGTAACACCCCATGCATGGCGAGCACCAAGAGTAGCTTCATTCCAGCTTGCAGCCTTGTTTCACTTACATGTTTCTGACCAGGTACCCTTTGTGTGCTTTGTGTTCAGCTGGGGCAACCTGCCTGTTCCCTAGATGCATTTCTATCTGTGGAGAAGTGTGGGCTGTCCTCTTGGCCAATTCATCAGTGTTTGACATGGTGCTGTGGAAGTCAGTAGATTTCACATTGTGCTGCTATCTTGGACCCATGCAAATGGAGTATTCATTTCTTTCTCTTAGCTTTCTTTTTTGCAAATGCTCTTTGATTTAAATATGGTGCGGTTTGTTGTCGTATTCACAGAAGTTGCCTGTTCCTCCTATGTAAGGCTGAAATTTGGAAAGTGTGTAGGTGTCCTGCATCCAGCAACTGCTTCATGGTATGGGTTTAAGGGAAATTCCATTCCACACTGGTTCACCGCTTTCAGTAATGTTAATACCTCAGCCAAGGCTCCTAATTTCAGCACTACTAAGTGGGCTTGTACACAGATTTGTGGTCCAAAGGTATGAATAAAGTGCTTTAAAACTGAATCTCCATGCTGAAACAGGCATGCACAAACAGCCTCCTATGAACTGCAAAGGAATTTTTAGATTGCCTTGAATGTCTATAAATCCCACTGCCTTGCAGCAATTAATTCAAGTGATTGGATGCTAGGAATGGTTTATTATAATTGCACACAGGTAGTAATTTATTAGGGTGGCTGTTTCTTTTGGCATATGTCAAGAAGGTCAGAGTTTAGGCTTTTTTGGACATTAACCTAGTCTTCTGTAACTCTGAAGTTCCACTTTTTGGTCATTAATTTTGTACATGCTGAGATTGTGACAATTAACCCACTTAATAAAGGTCAAGTTTCAATTTTTTCCAATTTCTGGAACACTTAACTTTATTCCTTCTTGAAAATGGGCAGATACAGAATGATAAATAGTTATTAAATGAGAACGAAGATGTAGTTCTGCTGTCAAGATACTATTGAATGGTTAGTAACAAAAGGACCAGAACTGCCATGGATTTGAAATAAAAGGAGTAGCACAGATCAAACTACAGGTAAAGGAAATAGAAAAGTGTGCATCACAGTGAGCTGTTTAAAGTAATTTCTACATATGTCCCTGGTAAATTACCTAAGCTTCTAAATTATACAAATCCATAATTTGTCCCTTTAATTTACACATGTGATTTTTCCCACAGATGTAAAGCAGCATCAAACCACAGCTAAAAGGCATAAACAAGCAAAGTGAGTAAGGAAGTGGTGGTGGTGTTTTCAGATGACCAAAACCTAGTTATACCGGATTCCTTAGTAATACCTGGATTTAAGGAGCCACAAGATTAGGTAAAAACAAACCCTTGGTTCTGTCTAGTGGCATCAATTCCTAAAGGGTATATTGGCATGTTGTGTCTCTTAAGCTATCACTTAAAAATTACTTCTGAAAAGTGTGCATCAAAAAGCATATTTATTAATTTTAAATTGTATCATCCATTAAAGAAATGTCTGCAGACAAATCAGAAGTAGTCATTTGCTGTGTTAATAAAATCATTGTACCTTTAGTAGTTTGTCAGCACTGAGTGATGTTTGAAAACCTGTTTTTCACATTAATTTCTTAAGCTTTTAGATATTGACTAAGACAGTGAGTCCTCCTGGAATATTACAGCAGCAGTTTGTCGGTCAATGCTAAACACTTCAATGCAAGAATGACACACAAATCTTTCAAATTATAAGAAGCTGTGGAATGAAAATAATAGTGTTTCCTGTATAATTTTTTTCATTAAGTAGTGCAAGTACTACTACCCAAACCTATGAAATGGTGGTATCATTTTCACAAATTCTCAGTCCTGTGCTCCTGAACAGGCTCACTTCAAGTACAGGGATACAAACTGTCCAGCACTATTAACTGGTGCACCAATGTAACTGCACAGCATTCATATTCCAACGTCATTGCTCAGGATTAGAGGAAATTATTTCCCCCTGGAAAAAGAGTGTGGCTTTGGATTTTAAAATGCAACACAGTTTGGCATGATGTGGCTTATTTTTCACAGGAGAGGTCTAGCTGCTTCCTCAAAAACTCTTGGCTTGTCCCCAGAGGTTTTTTACACATGCACACACACTCTCGAGATACTCCCTGCCCTTTCTCCCTTTGAGAGGTGTTATTAACCTGTGCTAATGCTGTCTAAACGCTCACTAGCTGGTAGCAATACTTGTGGGACAGATGATTTAGAGCCACTTGATTCAAAACATTCTCAGCTAAAGCTAAGTAATCATTTCAAGTGATCAAATATCCTCTGCTGTGAGAAACAAATACACAGCACAATGATAGTTATCGAGCTTACTCTCAGCAAAGCATATTAATCTTTTCTTCAGATTTTACTTTTGGGAGTAGTGATATCCTCTGACAGGACAATTCAGTTATCTTCAGCTGAGTTTTCAGAAGCAGTAGCATTTTTCCTCAGCAAAATTAGGTTCAACAGGTAGAATTTCAGCCTAAAATGATGTGCAGTCTTGAGGTGGACTTCTCCTGCTTTGCAGCAGGAGAAATTAACTAGTATTTTCGTTCTCTTTATTAAGAAAGCTATTTTTGTCATCCATATTGGGCAACTGTATAAAAATAGACAAGTTTTGTATCTTGGCAGGATTAAATGAGAAGTATGTATGTCTTTTTTTCATATCCTTGAATATCAAAGCAAGACAAGCCTATTTAGGAAGTAGAATTTTATTGCTTAACATATATTTGCATCCCGCAGTGAAGACATTCACTTTCATGGCACGTTTTCTCCCAATGGTTTCTAAATGCCTTGCAGCACTCACAAAGCGGAATTTTTGCAGTATTTTTCTGAGATGAAGAAGCATTATTATGTTTTCTGACATGAAGAAGGGGCTGCAATAGGGTGGCAAAGCCTGAATCTATAGTTCTGGTCACAAGAGCGGGTTACGTTTCTAAGTTCATCTGAAATAGTTTTGTGAACAAACTAAAGATTGTTTGTAGAAAGAAGAAAAGAGATATGCCTGATGCTTGTTTAGAACAAATGTTTACTAAAATAAGCACTTCCTCTTTACGAACAGAAGATCATTAAGTGTTGGGATTTTTTCTCCCTAGCCATGGATTGAAGGAAGAAAGTATTGCTGTGACAGCAGTGCTAAGCCTCCCCCAAGGACAGACTGGGATCCACAGGTGTAATTTTACCTGTTCTGGTCTGGTATCTTCCCTGAGCTTGGTCAGTGGTGGCAAATAAAAATAAAATATAAACTTGGAAAACACTGAGAAACATCCCATTTCCAAGAAAGTGCAAGAAAGAGTCAAATACAGAAGTCAAGGTGAAGTCTCTAAATAAGAGAGCCTCTAAAAACTCTTTAAGGTAATGGGTAGTTGTGATACAGATATATGAAGTAAGACAAGGTATACAGGGAAAGGCACAGCTGGTTGATTTACTGACAAAAATGTTTTCTTAGGGGCGTGTTAGTCTAAACTGCACAAATCTGCAGCAAAAGGTGAGATTTAGCATATGTTCCTCATGTAAAAAACTGAAAACATTTGGTCTGTCAAAACATCCTATTTTGATGTTTCAAGGCTGATTTGTTAAAGAAAAAATAACAAAACAACAACTGGGCAGTGACATGATCTCTGCATTTTCCTACATGTTGTTCAAGCATTTCATATATTACTTATGTGTCAAGTGTTAAGAATTTGCTGGTCATCTTCAAATCTAGCAAAATTATAGAAAGCTCAGGGATTGCTGAGTCCTATTAAAATCACCAGCCAGGTAGTGCCCTGCTTTAGGGACAGACTGCTTCATTAGCTGATATGTTGCCAGCAGAAAATTCATGTGGAGACAGGCCAAAACACAGTTCATGGTCAGTCATGAGAGTCAGAAGAAATCTACGGCTGGTTCATAAAAGCAACTTAAAATTTAAACCCTGCTTTGGGTTTGAAATTACTTTTTAAGAGTATAAGCTTGTATCATTCTATGACTTCAACCCTTTTCTTTGAAATCCTGAAGTCAAAGATTTTAAGAGCTCAGTATCTTAACAGTTTTTGTCCTCTGGTACAAGTGGTCAAGAATACATTTTGCTGCAAATTAAACAACCTTGAAGCTGAATTGTAAAGTTGCTGTTTGGTCCAGCTGCAGTCCCATTAATGCTCCTTTACTGAGGAGAACCAAAGAGAGTCTGAAAGGCAGAGAGCCTCAGACTGACCCAATAAAACATAGTTAACCACTGATACTTCCTGCCATGGCAAACAAAACAAGAATCCCACCACTCAAATAGGCAAAATTAAGATGACAATTAGCCCTCAGTCCTAAGATTACAAGCAGATTTGAATTGAGGGGGAAAGGTAGAAACTTATTCCATGGGCAAATAATTATGTGGTTGACTAAGAAGCAAGGTTTTTGCATTGCTTTTGATGCTTTTTCTATGCACGACAGAATGAAAGTTCAGTGGTCTGGGCTGGATTTCCTACATTCCTCAAAAGACCAGTCAGACCAAGTCTTTGATAACAGACTCATCAGTTTGGCAATATGGAGCTTGAGGAAATGTGCATAAGTTTCCCTCCTATTTTATTTTATTTGACAATCTTTTTTTGAAGATCAGAGCGTACTTATAATTTTATAGAACTCCTAAATCATTAGGCTTACCACTTATGCTTATAAATGGGTTTTGTAGTCTGTCCAGTTTTTTCATATGCTGGGTTTATGTCAGGTAAACTGGAATACATGCAGGCTTCTGACTCCCACCTGATTATTAATACCCCCATGAACACTTGCTGGCAAACTGAGTTTACTCTCTACAACTTAAAGTAGCCACTAAATAAGATCTACTTACTTTTCAGCTTTTGGACCTTTCTGGTCTAGTTTCAAGAGTTTCAAGTCAAATGCAGTGTGTAAGTGATATATCAGCCTTGGTAGAGGTTGATATGGCTGTCCATCATCTTCAGTCTTCTTGGGCTCCTAGAGAGTACAGCTGCTTTGGTCAGCTGGGATTTGTCTACAGGAGCTCACCAGTCCAAAAAAAATGAAGGAGAAGGTGCCACCAAGTTGTTTGAAAGGTTGCTATGAAACAATACAGACAGAACAATAGTAATGAGTCAGTTAAAACCTCAAACATAGATATGCTAAACCTAATAAGCCTAAAAGTCTGAAGTGTGTCGGTTTTCCTGGTTTTTACTTTTGTTGGATTTTTAAAACATCTTTCGTATTTGCAAGATCTCTAAAGACACCCGTGCCCTTTCTGGTAACAGGATAAATACGGTACTTACTGGAGTGAGATCTCATTTTGTTCCATTTCAAACCAAATAAGTGTGCTTTAGAGATCATGGAAGTCTGTAAAGGGATTTGCCTCCAAAGCTAACAAGCCAGCCATGGAACAAAGGGAGGATAGCCCTAGTTTGAAGTCAGCAGTTACCAAAATGCAGTGTGTTGGCACTCTGAGTGTCAGTTTTCCCTTTTGTAAAGCATTCTGCAGTGTTCTGGAGCAAGTGCCTCAAGCTGTGGTGCAGATCTCTACCTTTGCTCATCCCTTTTCTCCTCCAATTGACATTCAGAGGAAATGGACAGCACGGACATTCTTTGCTGCATCATTCTCCATAGCTGCCTACGAGCATTTTCAAATATACTCTGTGTGTCTGGTCATTGGAGTCATAGGAGAACATTACTTCATTAGTAAATGCAAGAACTGCAGAAGGACTTGGTGTTAGCAAAATATCAGGCCAGAACCTTGGACTTGTGCTCCAGATTATCCACTGATCCCACAGCAGGGAGCAGCTGACAAACTGTGCCTCCAGAAGTGCCTAAATTTGGACATGACTGAGCCAAGCTCATAGGGTATGTGCATCCCAATTTCAGCACAAAGTCACCCTTTTTAAAAACAGACAAAAAGGACCTGGCCATTTCCTGTGCTCTCTGAGGGGTCTGGAAAAAAAACCCCAAACAAACCAACAAACAAAAACCCCCCAAAAAAACATAACACCCTAATTCACAAACTGTTCTGTTGTGTTTCTGCCTGAGTCTCATCAGGCAGTAGCTGGTGCCACTTTCAGAGCACTATTTCTTAATTCTCCCTTCTTCACTTCATACTTATCTCACTTTAGAGAGTGTGAAATTTTTCAGTTCATTATGTTCTGAACTGTTATTTAATTGAAGCCCCTAATGTTCAGTCAGTACACACTGCACACAGTCATTTAAAATATTCCAGCAGTGCACATTTTTTATAAGTGCTTCAATTGGAAGTGATCAAGGTTTGAGACTTCCAGCCTATAAAGGCTTCTGCTGTGGAAATGTGAAGTGCTACTTTCAATAATTTCAAACTGCTTCCTAAGCAGGCCTTCTGTTCTGACTCTCTTAAACTGCAGCATAATTTCTCAGCATGCTTTATGCCCAGAACCTTCATTTAATGGCTCACACAGAAAAGGAGCAAGTTGCAGGATTTGATGGGGCCCGCTAGCTGTGGAGCATGGTGGGAAGCCCTGCTCTCTGAACAGAGAGGCTGGGTGGGAGATTTTTGTTCTGCTCACCCCATCTTGTCCAGAACTGCTGGAACAGAGTGACTGCCCCCACTGCCCTTTTTTCTGCATGGTGTGTGCCATGCTTGCAGCTTTGTCCTCAGCTCCATGGGACCTGGTATGACTGAAGTATGAGCACAAAGAGTGTCTCTAAATGGATTTTTTCCAGTGACACACTCTGAAGCTCCAGCGTTGTAAGGTGGCAAGCATCTAGAAGAAGCTAGGATGAACCATGGCACCCCAAGAGGGCAGATCACAGCCAGCTGCAGTGTCACTGCCCTGGAGTGAAGCTGTGGTGCAGGGAAGGTACTGCCCAAGGATGAGGTACAGCCCTGAAGCTCCTTGAAGTCTGCTCTGCCCATATTTTTGACATGGCTGCTACCTTTGACTACACAGACTGCTAGCTCGCTTTTTTTCCCCTTTTCCACAAGCTTTGTGCAGATGACAAAAGGAACTGTGCTGGGGATGGTTGTCCTCCATCTTCTCAAGCCTGATTCTGTGCAGCAAAGGAAAGGCTCAGCTTGTAAGAGAGAGAATGAAGCTCACCACTTTCCTTCTCCTGCTGCTTGGAGTAAATGAGACACAGGAATCACCAGCTGTCTGTTGTGGTGGGACAGGCTAGTGGCAGTGGGAGATAAAAAGTCTCCACTACTTTGCATTGTTCAAATTTAAAGCTAAAGAGGAGTCAGAGATTCCAGTTTTATTGAAAATGCCTGGTAATCTCTAGTAATGACCTAGTCTAACTAAAGAACAAGCACTTGTTAAAGGTCATTTTCCAAGTGCTGTCATCCTCTACTCTAATTAATATCAACCATGTATGATGTTGGCAGGGGCTTCAAATATTTTAGCATGGAAAGACTGGACTTCCAGTGACATTTTTAATGAAAAAATGTAAATCATCTCTTATGAATGCTGTAATCAAGGTATTCATTAGCCAACCCTGGACTGCAAAGGAACACCTACAGAAATAAGCTGTGAATCTTGGATAATATTGTAGGAGTGAGAAGTCTCCTAGTAAGCTGCTATCAGCTAGGGACATGTCTAAAGAGGCATGGTTCAGGCAGCCAAAAAGACCATGAAAATGACAAATGAAGCACAAGGAGGCAGAGGCTACAGTACTGATTCCTAGTGAAAATGTAGAACAAGTAGCTCAGGAACCTGCAGATTTGGGAAACTGTTTCCTTGAAGATCCTTACTCTGATCCTTTAAAAAGATGACAAAAGCCCTGAAGCATGAGCGGATACTATTATATCCTTTCCAAAATGCACTAGGAGTAACCACATCAACTCTAGATTTATACTTTGAGGCAGGAAGGTTTCACTAGAACACTGACCCTGAATCCAGTTACCTGTTATATGTCCATAATGTGCACTTGTCCAAGGCAAAGGCATCCAGTGTTGATACAAAGATAGGGGAAAATGGTGATTCTGTTGCTATTCTTGGCAGCTGGTTTCAATATTTGATGACTCTCACTTTCAAAAACAAAATTTTCCTATTGCTTCAGGTCCTAATGGTAGATTTTGTACTGCTTTGTTTTGCTGGATGCAAAAACTCTCTCTCTAGTCCCTGGAAATTTCCCTCTGTGAATATACTTGTATGAAATAGTCAAGTTTACCTCCCAGGCTTCTTCTTTTGATGAGAGAGACACAGAAGGCCTCTTGCTGTAAGTTTCTTCCAGCCTGAAACCGATTTTAGGACCTCCCCTCTTTGTTCCTCTAATTTTTCTGTAGTCCTCAAAGATTCTTCCACTGGAATATATATAGTTGCTCATAACACCAAAGTTGTTTATGGTGGTATTTCTCTTTTTGATTGCCAATTTTCCTGGTTAAATATCAAAGTCCTTCAGTAGTCCACTTGGTCTTAATTCTCTTTGGCACTTCCATTGGGTTCCATCACTGCAATTGATTATGTAGTTTTCACAGTACACAGGTAGAGCCTGTATTCTGGTTGTTTGATATCTGGCTTTGAATTCAAGAGCATTAAAAAGCTCTCAGGTTACATGATCCCTTTTAGCAAGTATTTTGGACAAAAATGTAAGAGCTTTGTGATTATCTTAACTTACAGTGCCTGCAATTGTTATGTCTTCTTAATTTTTTTTTTTAAGATGATTTTTAAAATTTTCATAAGTCCAGTGTTGGTGGTTTTTTTTAATCTCCTGAAGTTCATGTGCTGCATGCCATGATCGTACAAGTAATTCTACAGTCAAGTTTAATGTCTCCTGGAATATTTTTACTTGCATAGATAAAAATAGGGACATGTTCTCCAGTACATTTTCTTGGAACAGAGATTGCTAAACTCCACACTTTTCACATTTAGTCATAATTTCAGAAAAACAACAGAACATAACTTCTTTGTGAAGTTCAGCTCCAAATTCAGTTTTCCCAATAGTGGGTTGAATCAAAAACTTGTCTCTCCAGGTACTTTCTCCTTTTACTGTACAGGACAAGGACTGCACAGAGTGAGTGTTTTGGCTCTTGTTAAACGTCTTCATGTTCAGGAGGTAGTTTGTACAGCCAGTAAGGAAAAACAGGGATCATCTGCATCTGCACCAGGCAATTCCTGAGGTAGGCATCTCCCATTCTTTTGGAATGATCCAAAAGAAATGCCTCTGCTCAGGTAGTGCTCATGCCAGAGATGTTCATAAACGGTGTCAGAGCTGTAGAGTCTCTTACCAGGGTCTGTGCAAGCCTTCACAATCATAAATCATAGAATGGTTTGGATTGTAAGGGACCTTGAAGATCTTCTCATTCCAACCAGCTGCCATGGGCAGGGACACCTGAGACCAGGCTGCTGAAAGATGCATCCAAACTGGCCTTGAACACTTCCAGGGATGGGGCACCCACAGCTTCTCTGGGCAACCTGTACCAGTGCCTCACCATCCTTACAGTAAAGAATTTCTTCCTAATATTTAATCTAAACATCCCACTTTTTGCTCTGAAGTCATTCCCCCTTGTTCTTGTTAACAGTCCCTCTACAGGTGTCTTGTACCCCTTCAGGTACTGGGAGACCTCAATAAGCTTACCCTGGAGCTTTCTCTTCTCTAGGCTAAACATCCCAGTCCTCTCATTCTTTCCTCATCAAGGAGAGATTCCATCCCTCTAATCATCTCTGTGCGCCTCCTCTGAATTCACTCCAATGGGTCCACATCCTTCCTGTATTGTGGTCCCAGAGCTGGATGCAGCACTCCTGGTGGGGTCTCCTGAGAGCAGAGTCAAGGAGAGTCACCTCCCTCCACCTGCTGGTCATGCTGGCTCTGGTGCAGCCCTGGATATGATTGTCTCTGTGGGCTGTGTATTGAAGTTCTCTTGCAGAAAAGACCACGGTCATGAGTGACCTGAAGTTGTGCAAGAAAGAGTAGGATCTGATCTGAGTGATACTGCCAAATGACACACATGAGCAGCAGAGGTGCAGCCCTGCCACCTCTCTCCATCCTGAGACAAGATTTTCATGTCCTCTTTAGTTCAATTTTTTCTCAATTCCTCCTGCATTTTTATCCAGCAACCCCACTGTGTACCTGCCCTCACAGATGCCGTAGTCTCTGTCCTTCACATATGTCCTTCACACATATCCCACACAGAATCCAAACACAAACCCAAGAACTTAAGTGATTTAAAAGTGTGAAGCATTTCCCAGTTTTCATAGACACGTGATACACATTTTGGTGTGCACACATAGATGCCAGCTTGTAGCAGCTTCTTGTGATGTTGAAAACACATACTGGTAAAGTTTTGCAAACAGGTGGGGAAAGAAAATGTAGCACTGGTTACTTGTATTGAACTGTTGCTGGAGGACATGGCAAGCTGGCAACCTTGCCACTAAACCATATTCCAAAGAGCTCACAGCGTCATGGTCTGTCATTGTTTTGTGTGAACATTGCACTCTACTCTTCCAAATCCCAATGGCAAGTTGGCCAGTGAGAGATGCAAAACTCTGGAAGAGAAGGTTTCTAAACAAAATACCACAACTCTTTCCAGTGCATTTTCCCCATTAATATCTAAAATCTCTGGTTCATGCTATAAACATAATGAGCTAATAATCTCCATTTCACCACGAGAATGTATTTGTATCAGAAACTTGCAGTGTTTCTCTCAATTACAGATCTATACAGCATTTAAAAAAAGCATCTTGGAAGCAGTTTGATCCTTATTTGCATAGGATCACACAGAATCAATATTGGCACTGTGAGACTGTAATTTCTCCCTACTTTCCTCCAAAGCATAAACCAAATTCTGGAGTCCATTGTAACTACCTTGTGTCTGAATCATAGAAGCCTTAGTATGTGATTACCTTGAACAGCTACCCTAATTCCCAAGATGGATGGCATGCTTACTGTACCAAGAATGCTCAGGAACCTCTGGATTAGTAAATCTGATTCTGAAAATTCTGCTTTTCATATTTATATATAATACCATTCATAAACTTCATAAAGTTGTAGTTTAAAGTCTGTTGTGTTTCCTGATCCCACTGCCTGTACCTAGGACTTGCTTCCCAAAACCCTATTGTTGCAGATGTGAGCAGTCAACTTCTTCTGCTGTTGAAAATGGGAGTCTTCTCCAAAACACCAAGAATGTTTTGAGAGACATCTCTGTCTTGCAACACACAAAACTGAGGCTGGTTTCATAGCAAGAAGGGAAAATATGGTCAAAATGCAGTGAATGAATGCATATGTCAGCACACTGTACTTACAGGTGGAATTAAAGGAGAAATGCTCTGTGAACTGTGCCATGCGCACACTGCCTTCACTTAAACTCCTTCTGCTTTCACACTGCTTTGAGCATCAGCATTTGAGCTGATTTATGGGGAGAGAATTCCACTAAAATACACATTTTTACATAGAGTGACAGGCTTGTGTACTCCTCCCTAGCAGATACATGTAAAATCCAGTTGAAATCTATATTAGGTAGATATCCCTGTTTGATATTTGTTTGTTTTAACTTGCAGATTTCAGTAGACATTTTTGGTCATACAGCCCTGGAAAGTTTTAACATCTGTAAATGCCTGAGCTGTCCAGGGTCCAAGCTGCTCAGGAGGTGCTAAGTGATGCTGAACCAGTATCTTGCAGTGGCTCAGCTGATGAAATTACCGTGGTGTGTGGAGCTGGTGCTGGCCAAGGGCAGGACCCACAGCGATAATCAAGTATCTCAGCTCTTGCACTGCTCTAATCTGTGACCTCAAGAAAGGTGCTCTATTTGCCTGTGCTGGTTTCTCCACCTATAAAATGATACTTTGGGCTAAATACTTTGAGAGTGACAGATACTGCCCAAACATTCCCTGGAAAAACTGAGCTAATTTGGTATCTAGGATGTAGCAGAGTCAAGCCCTGTTTGGTAATATGGGGGTAAGACAGCACTGGTAATACTGGGAAAGAAACACTCCTGAAACTGCACTTTCTTCTTGTGACGGGTGAGTTTTGGCTTAAGGTTGCAGTGCCAGTTCATGGAATGAGTGAGAAATGTCTGCTGAGATATGGCCTAAACTCCCTCCCACAGGAAGATGGGCAATGATGTTTGTAGCCACGTGTGAGTCACAGAGCCAAGTACCACAGCAAATCATGGACCCCCTGACAGGCTGGCACAACGGTACTCTGTGCAGAGAGGGCACTGTGGACCTGCATTTCAGGAGTGTTGTCCACTTCCACTGCCAGCCCAGTCATGAAGAGCTGTGGGTATTTGAAAACCTTGGTTAAAACCGGGGGCAGAAATGTTGGAACCATTCATTGTGGGCAGGATAACTTCTGAGGAGCCAGAGTAGTTCTCCAGCCTCAGCAGCATCCCAATGCAAACAAAACTAGTGCTTCTAATCACAACACTGGCTTTTATCTGAAAATAATTAGCTGAAGAAAAAACAAAACCCCTTCTGTCCTTGCAAAGCTGTGAGGGAAGGGAAGTGCATCTAAGATTGCTTCAAATGAAACAGTAAGGCTCAGAGGAACCAGAGACCTCTGCTTGTATGTTGCATTCCTTACTCCTGAGACAAGTTTATGAAGGAATGGAGTGTCTTTAATCATTTAATTTGGCTAATTTAAAACTACATATGCATAATTTATTTGTAGAGAGGTAAAACCCTCTAATTCCTGCATTTATTATTGTAACACACAGTATTAAAGTGATTTTTTTTTTTACTATTGCAAACTGCACACTGCCTGAGAGTGTTAGTGTGCTTCACATCATGCCTGAGTGAGTGTGTTTGAGGGGGTTTGAGTCTCCAATTCACATATACCATCCTCCATAAATTATGTACTTCCATTTATATAAAAAGGCATTGCAGAAATTATAATATAAATTAATTTATAGGGCTTTCATTCTCATATATTGTTTTATGCCCTTTGTTTCAAAGAAAAAAAAAAAAACAAAACCAAAACCAAAAAAGAGTCTTCCCTTTCCCACTCCAGGGGGAGAGTCAGTTTTGTAATATTGCAATAGTGCCTTATGTTAAAGGTTCATTTGGCTTATTCACAGGAAAACCAAGGGAACCTGCCTTGTTGAAACTACCTCCAAATACAATTTATACAATTTATTCAAGTAAGTGGGACACCTTTTCTAATTCCAGCTCATGGGAATTTAATTGCCAAGTTTGAACCTTTGTCAGGATATCTATCATTTTTCAAGGACTTCATGGATGGAAAAATAATTCAGTGAGGTCCAGATCTTTTACAAGGCTTGACAACTATTCTGACCTTCTCACAGTTTAAGACGTGAGAGCCCCAAAAGACCTGGCTGAGGCAAAGTGAGAGAATTGATTCCAGAGCTGCCTCATTCACAGGTACCTTTAAATTATATTCCAGCCTGACCCAGAAGGTTTCTGCCATGGAAGTATCACCCCACTCACCTGAGCTGAATTTCCCCTCATTCCTTTGCTGACCTGGCTGTACTTTGTGCAGCCAGCTCCACTGAAGGCATTGTGTGTCCACCATAATGCCTCTCATCACTAATTCACAGTCCCTTGGCATGTATGAAAGCTTAAATTATTTCCTGCAGTGTGCATTAGCCTGCACATGTCTACACTGAATTTCATCTTCCATCATGCTGTCTGGTCAAGTCTTTCTGGAACATGTCGTAGCTCCCCATAGTCTTGAATAACCTAAAAAATTCTGTGTCATCCGGACATTTTGCTAATTCACTATTTACATACCTACTCCCAGGTCACTAAGAAACATCTCTTACTACAAACTTTGGGCTGACAGGCATAAATTCTTAATGTGTATTGAAACCATGAGCCAATCTAGGCCTGTTTCTTAGTTTGATATATTTGAATATCGAGCTTTTAATGGCTTATCAGTAGGTGTTGAAGGCAATGAAATCTGTGACAGCATTGCAGGTTCTGCTTTCTTCAGCTGGGGTTGCTATCGGAGACAATGGGGCTGGCATGCTTCTCTCCTGGAGGAGAAACTAGCTCTTTTTAAAATCTGCATGGGATTTGAACCTCTTCCATTCACTGTACTTTTCCTGTGCAGGAAGGATGACAACTCCCATAGGCAGCAGCAGCTACTCACGGTGCAGAAGGAGAAATATATGTCTCTGTTCTAGGAAATTGGGTTGACCTATTCCCCTGGAGCTGGCTGGCACAAGAGGAGGAAACAGGAGCTGACAGAGAGCAAGACCATGCACAGGGGCAGGAGTAAAGATGTGGGCTAGTCCTGTTGTTGAGCCTCCCACCAAGGTTATCTCCCCCAGCTCTGCTTGTGTGGTTACTGATGTGCCCCTCAGAGTGGGTCCCTGTCTGCTTTGCTTAGAAATACTGAAGGCAATATACAGTGATATGGCTCTTTTCCCAAAAATGGGTGATGGGCCATGTTCAACGTAGTAGGTACAGTGTCTGACAGTGTGCCTTCTTTGGAAGAAAGTATGGCATGGCCTCATCCTTTTAATGCACTTCAAGAGAGTCATTTAACCCACCTGGTTCCTCACATGTCATTGTAGAAACTCGCTTTTACTTTGTAAATATTTTCTGTTTCTTCTTAAGCAATAGGAACATATGTCAGTAGTTGTAGTGACAAAGGGAGATTCTGCAGGCTATGTGCTGCTTTGGAGGAGAGGACAGGATCTGAACAATGAAGGTAATATAGGAAAAAATGTTGGATTTTGAAATTTTAGTAAGTAAATTTTACAGACGAGGACGAATTTCCTTTTCTCTTTCCCTTTAAAATCATCTCAAATGATATATCTGAGGGTTGTTAGCTCTCCTGGCAATGCCAGCACCACCCTGAAAAGGTTACCACTGTGTCTGAAGGTATGTCCAGCAGCAGCACAGAGAAAACATGAGCTGAACACTCAAACAATGAATGGGTGCCACTAGCAATGATGCTTTGTTGACAACAACAGAATGGTATCATTTCTCAGAGGTATTTGTCATTTCAGGGTGTATGCAGGCTCAGGTATATGAAACTGATTTGGATACTGACCACAATCAGTAACACTTAGGAGATTATCTTTGCAATCAGAAGAAAAAAGGCTTTTAATTAGAAGCACAGTAATAATATAAAGCCGGGGCAAATCCTGTGCTTGATCCTGTACTACTGCTCTGGAGTTCTGCCTGGTTTGGATACTTGTCTCTGTTTCCTCATGAAATCACTCCCTGAACTGGACGGTTTTGGTACAATCACTTTTGCAACAAAATGATGGAGGGCAAGGAAATATTTGTCTTTCGTGCTGAGTACACTTGGGAAAACACTGCTCTGCCCACAGCCCGTACCTGACCACAGGGAGAAGGCCACAGACCTGCACAGGTGCCTTTGTAAACCATTGCTCTTTCCTACCGTGCTCAGGGACCAGAGTCCCTCAGCTCAGACCTCTGGTGTGCTGGTGAAACCAGCAGCATAACCCCCTCCTGCTGTCCCAGCAGCACATCAGATACAGAAGAAGATAAAAATCTCTGTTTCCAGCTTGTCAGCATCCAGGTATGAAGCAATGCTTGTGTGATCACCTTCCTGTGGTGCCCAGCTTTCCACACGTGGGCTGCGCTGATCCCCAGTGCTTTGGCAGGGAGCTGGTAGGTGCTGCTACCCCTGGGAGGGGTCTGTGAAGGTGCAGTGAAGGCACCTGCTTCCCCCAGAACCTCTGCAGTCACCTGGATTCCACCCTGGAGGCTTTGGCCAGCTCTGCCTTCCATTACATCTCCCACATCATCCCTCACCTCATCACCCTCTGCAGTCTCCGCCTCATCCTTCCAGCCTTTCCTCTCCCCTCCTGCCCTCAGCCACCCTCCAGCTTCCTCCCTGCCCCTCCAGCCATCCCTGTCTCCATTCCTCTTGTCTGCTCTGTTTGCCTCCCACCAGAGCATCCCACAGACTGTGCCTTTCTGCACTGGACTTGGCCTGTCACCCACGGCTCTCCATGGGGCGCTGGCTCCCAGCAGGCATCAAGGGCCCTTTTCCTCCTCCTCCTCTCTTTGAGGTGATTTGCAGCTCCTGGGGGTGCCATAAGCTGGGAGCTGTCCTAGGGAGCTGGAGTTCAGCTGTGCATCCCTCCAGAAAGCTTTTGTCTGGGGACTAGGCACACAGGGTAGGCAGTCTGAGAGATGCCTTATTAAAAAGGGTCTTTGGGGTTTGTGGCTGTGCGTGAGGCAGTGGGAAGGGGAGCAAGGGGCAGGAACCCTGTGGAACAGGATGCACACGAGGCTCCAGGCTTTTTGGAAGCTGTGGTCTCAGGTATGAGCTGAGCCATTAAGCAAAGCTGCCTCCAGCACTGCCCTGTCAGAGCAAGGAAATGGAACGAGCCCCTGCTCCAAGGCAGTGTAAAGTCCCTTTTATGCCCATGGTGTCCTGGCCGGGCCTGCCCTTACTTGCTCTGCGGAGGACTGTGAGCCCCGGGGGGAGCCCAGCCCCGGGCCCAGCCCCTGAGGGAGCCCGGCCCCGGGGGAGCCCAGCCCCGGAGGGGGTCCAGCCCCGGCCCCAGCCACTGAGGGAGCCCAGCCCCGGGGCTCTATGCGGTCCCAGACCCGGGGGGAGCCTAGCCCCGGGGCTCTATGCGGTCCCAGACCCGGGGGGAGCCCAGCCCCGGGGCTCTATGCGGTCCCAGAGCCAGGAGCTCTGCCCGTCCCCTCTGCCCCACGCACCGGGGGGACCCGCCGGCTCCCCCGGGCCCCGGAGCCGCACGGTGCTCGCCTGGAGCTGGGGTTTGTTTCAGGAGGAGGAGTTTCTCCCTCGACACTTTCACAGCTCGGGAAGGAACAGGAGGGATTGATGACTCTGAGCCCAGGAAAGACAAAGAGGTGATACTGCCCTACTGGGCTTTGATAAACCCAGGCAAGCAGCCACCACTTGTTCTTACAATCCCTCACTCCCACATATGCACGAGAAACGCTATTGTGGGGCTTTTTTCAACATTACTGCATACTTATTAACTGACGTGCTTTTGTTTTCTATCAAAAATCTTGTTTCTAAACCTCTCCTTATAACTCACCACATAGACACATGCACACACTAATTTTTCTGTCAAAGAAATCAGTACTGTAACATTTGAAGGGGAAACTAAAAGACCATTTTAAACTACTTTTTTTTTTTCTTTTCACCATTTTCTTTCACCAAATTACTTTTCAGCTCTTAATTTCACAGACATTGTGCTCAGTTTCAGTAGCCTGCAGAGGTCTGTGGAGGTGTGATTGGGGAAGCTTTTGCTAACAAAACCCTCTTCATTTCTTTCTCATAAGCACAGTGTTTGCACCTTGCAAACCTGACACTCATACTGAGGCACAGATTTGTAAAGGTATTTTGGCATCTCCCTCCCAGCAAGTCAGACTTGGAGATTTGGCTTTTCCAGTATGTTAGTTTGCTCTTTTATTAGTTGAATTTTCCTCCTGTTGGAGGAATGGCAAATCTGATTTGACTTCTCTGGGGGCAAAATCACAGGAGAACAAGGCAAAATCCTTTAAAAATATCACCTGATTTATTCTCTCAGATATCCGTCAGGAAAAACAGGCACTTTAACTCATTTTCTCCCCACAAAGCAACTGGTTCAGAATAAGAGAACCCATTTCTAATTCAGGGTGATGGCTACCTGGCTGGTTGCAGCAACATGCAGATGCACTGAAGAAAATGTGCCACAGCAGCTTCCTAGTAGGACTTCACAGCTTCCAACCCCTGAGTGCTTTTTAAGCACTAACTCAGTAATTATGCATCATGGACAGGCCTACTTTTCCGCCATCACTTCTACGTTTCACTGCAACTTTGCAAAATGATCAGATTATTGAGATCTGGAAAATTCATGCTCTCTGTCCTGTATTCAGGCTATTGCACGACACTGCTGTGCCATTGGGGCACTTAGGGAAACCAGTTGTATTTGCTGCTGTCCTGCCTGAGGGCCACAGGGAACAGGACCCCGTGGTGCTCACTTCTGGATAAGCACAATAGTCCCCATAGTGATGGATGTATTACAGACATGGAAAAAGAGACCCAGAGAAAGCAGGGACACACAAAGGAGTGGACAATACAGGAGCAGAGAATGCCAGGTCATGTCAGTGGGCTGCAGAATGTCCTGCTCCCACTTGAGACCAATGACTGGGATACCTTTCACAGAGGTGGAAGTCTGTTGGAGCCATAGCTGAGAATGCAGCTCAGCATCACTGTGTATCCAAAGGGATGGTGAGGCTGGAGATGCTCTGCTTGCTGTGTCCTGTAGGATGCTGCATCTGATAGCATCCTTTGTGCCAGGCATCTCCATGATGGAACCTGAGACATTATAATTCCAAAATACCCACCAGACCCCAGAAAACTGCTGAAATGCATTTGAAATAGCAGAATTCTGATGTGGTCAATTAACCCCATGCTATGTAGAACCCTGATATCTCTGTATAAATAAAATAAAAGGCAATAGTGTTGGATTGATGGCATAGCTGGGGAAGAAAGCAGCGATACCATTAGATAGCTCCTTATGAATTATTTATTGGGTGCTGTGATCAGAGCTCTGTTTAGCCTCTGTCCTGCTCTAGGTCATCACAAGCATACAGCCCATGCCCTAACTCAGAGCATTAAGCAGCCATGCCAAAGACAGGATCTTTGCATGACTGCCTCCAGATCCCAGCACATACCCGTGTAGCCCCTATAATGGACAAGCACATGTATTATTAAGCAGCAGAAAGCACTTGTACAAGGCTGACAGCACACATGACTTATTTACACTGACCTAAAATAGCAGCACTTTAAATGATACAAACACAGAAGACTTTAAAGTGCTCCATGGAGATTTGTGAATACAGGAGAACCCTTTGGCTAATCCTGAAACATTGTTTTCTTAAAAAGTCATCTGATTTTCTTTTATGCACCTGCCATTACTTTCCCTACCTAGAAATGACTTCCTTTGGTTTTCCCTACATATTGGATTATTAGCAGCTCGGTTATTAACAATCCTCCCACTTTTGTTGGCAGATGCAGCCTTTCAGAGCTGACAGCTCCTAAGGGCTTAGGAATACTCTCCCGCAGGCTTGCAGGGTAGAGGATTCATGGGGTTTTCCCTTCTTTTAGCTGAGATTCCTCACGGAAAGTGGCTTTAGATGGCCCCACTTCAGCTATGCCCACCGGCCAAGCTTGGCACATTTTGCCCCCACTGTCACTCGGTGTCTGTTTGGGGACAGGGGCCGTGTGCCCAGATGAGGAGGGAGGTCACTGCCAGGGTGGCTGGGAAAAGCTCCTGGGGGTGTGCCAGGTGAAGGCCAGAACCAGTGACATCTTAAAATGAATATATGTGTGTGGAGGGTGAGGGGGGGACCTTAAAGATTATTTAACCAAAAAAAAAAACAAACTTCAGAGTCTGACTTATATGAAATTTAATTTAATTTATTTTTACACCAGCAGCTGTCAGTTCAAAGAACAAAAACAAAGTAGCCATCTGTGCTTAATTTCATAAATCTACTGTAGATTGTCACATGATAGTGGAACTTGGACAAAAACATGTCATGTGATTGGGTCCAGTCCCTTTAAAGTCAGGCTTTCATATGTAATCAGATGTAGATGCAGCTATAGGCATGAGGCTCAACTAAGCAGGCAGTGACCTGTCATGAACTGAGAGGGGTCAATCTGACAGAAATCCTCATTTCTAGGACTTTTATCATCTCCCCTTCTTCTCATGGCAGAATTGTTTTGATTCTTTTTTCATTATGTTTTTAATTATCAGCATTGGAGCAAAAACTATGAGCTTATTAGATAATAGAAATGCCTGCAACATGAAATACAACATGAAATAACTCCCCTCCCAGGAGAGCTGCAATGGCATGGAAAAAGCAGGGTGCCAGGAAGCTGTGAAGTACCAAGGGTGGTTGCAGTCATGCAGTCTCACCTGCCATTGGGAGCTCCTGCCTGATTCTTTAGATGTGACAGAAAGCATTTTCTTTAAACCTCCACTGAACATGGGTAAATCAGAGAAACATAAAGAAATGAGATTTTCTTTATCCATTTGAGAGGCAGGGCTAATAGAGAAAGTCAGAAAGTGTTTACTCTCCAAAATCATATTACTAAGAAAGTGCAAGGGAGAGAGATCAGAGGGGGTGTAATTAAAATACAGATCAAAAAGTCACATTTTTCAATTTGCCATGTGAAAAAAAAATAACAATCAGCTTGTCATATTCTCATTAAATACCAGATGGTTGAGCATGAGTAATAGATCTCTGGCTGACAGAAATCTGCAAACTCTTTTCTTTGGAGAGTTTTTAACTTCAGCAATCCGACCATATCAAATAGTCCATAACGCTATCAAGGTGAATGTATTTGTTTAGTATTTATGTGCATGTATTTGTCTGTGTGTGCCAGAGTGTACATGCATGTGGGGTGGAAACCAGAGCTGGGCCCAGAGAAAGTAAAATTGATTCTTAGCAGGTAAGTTTAGCTGCCTAAAACACTTTTACTCTCACACTCAGACACCAGGGTTTCCTGAGGTTTAATGCTTTCCACCTTCTCATGGACAAATAAGTGATGACCACAGGCAGGCTGAAAGTGCTACATCTCCTTTGGCTGATGCAGCACATAAATCAGGTTGTTGCTCTTGCTCTGAGACCTGCAGGTCAGTCTCTTTCTTGCACCACTGCTGTGTCCTCCAGTAGAGATCCAGCAGCTGCAGGCAGCCCTGTCCTGCTGCCTTTTCCGGGGCCAGGTCACCCCTGGGCCAACTCCAGCAAAAGTTTTACCATGCTCAAATGAGTTCTCTGGTTTGCTGTCACTAGTGCTGTGTAACAGTGACATTGACAGGCTCTGGCCATAGAGCACTGCTGAGATGGTATGAAGGGAGAACGAACAAGATGCTTCTTTTCTTCCCCACACGATTTACTCTCTCAGTGTGCAACATGATGCAGCACAAGGACGTGGTCACATTGGGAAGCTCAGACCCAACCACATCAGAGGGTGCCCATGGAGGCAGCACTGTCAGCATCGCTGGTCTGCTGAAGGCAAACCAACCTTTCTGTAGCTGGGTTCTTGTCTTGGTCCCAAGTACAAAGATGCATCTGACTGCTCCCTCACTGGACTTCAGCCATTTGCAAGGCTTGATAACAGCACAGCCAAATGACTGGGAGCCCTGAAAGGCCAATGTAATAAAGAAAACATTTAAGCCTGCCAGCAGCACATGGAATTCAAAGAAATCCTGTATGCATGCAGAGGGAGCAGCCATGCTCCTCTTGCCTGCTTCAGCCTGTCATGGAAGTGAACACGTACTGGTCTCTCCTGGAGACCTTGCATTTTATTTTAATCTCATCACCACTACCCCCTGCCCCCTTCTTCTTCTTGTTGCTGTTTTCCCTTAACCTAAAAGAAGTAATTTTGAATGAAAGTAGATTATCTGGTCCTTGTATATGGGAAAACATCAATTAGTGTCTAAGAACAATAGTTTTTGTGGTAGGAGTGTGGTAGCTTTATTCTCCTACAAGTTTGGGCTGGACTGATACTTAGAGTAATAGACATTAATGCCAGAAGAGAGCTTGTGAGGTTTCTTGGCCTACTCTTTTTGCCAGTAAAGGATATTTCCCTACGGGATATTGTAACCAAGCTTTAATTAAAAAAATTAGAAGGCATTAAAGCAGCACAAAGTAATAGCCTCCTTTGGTGTATCTCACATTTCCAACCAACCTGTTAGTCTCAGGCCTTCTTCATTCATCCTACTGACACATCTGTGCTCTTGTTAGATCTGGATCTCACAACGCTGTGTTGTTCAGGGATACCTAGAAGTGATATAGCTACAGTAGCACAATAAATTGGCACGGGTAGAGCACCATGCTAATAAGTTTGGATTGTTTCTCATCCTCAAGCTAGTTCTTTTAGACCTACCTCATTCAGCACTACAATGTGCAGTGCAGATGTATGCACATACTATCCAAGTTTTTGGGAATGACGCTGTTATGGGGAGCTCAGAAAACCCATGGTTGGTGGGAACAATGGTGAAACTGAAAAGTTTAGGTTCTCCCCACCCAAGGCTTCTGGCTGGTTGATACAGTGGTGTTTTTTTTTTTTTACAAGGTCTTGGTGGCACTAAGATCTGTAGAAGTTTTGACACCACCTACAGCTGGTCTAAAACTTTATCTTCTGTTTATTTTTCTAGTCAGAGTAAAAATGTTTTTCCAGTGATAATACGCTAGTCTCTCAAAACTGTTGATTTCTTCACTAATTCTATTCAGTTTTGCCAGTTTCACAACATTTTCCTTATGCACTTTTTGTGCTTTTGCTTAATAGCAGCATATATTACTGTATTACTGCCTGAATAACTTTTTTTTTTTTTTTTTTTTTTTTGTGAATTGCCATATTATCATACCAGCCTCACTTTTCAGCTGTTACTTTTTCAGGAGTTCACCCCCCATCTCCTCCTTTTCTCTTGGATTGACAAGGCTGACAGAGGCACCTGTAAGCACTTGCTTTCTTGATCCTGGCTTTAATGATTAGCTTAAGGAGTCTCATATGCTCCTGTCATACCTAGTGCTACCTCTGTCAACATTCTTTTCAACACAGCAGACTTTGATTGCGCTTAGAGACAAGGTCTGCAGCACCTGTTTTCAAAGGAAATGGAAAGGCAGATATTCTGCTTATGAAGATTGACTTAGTAATGGAGCCAAGGTTAACAAATTCACCTGGAGATTTCCTATGGCTCTTGACTTTGTGCTTCTCTAATCTGGAAGGATGTACTGATGGTAAGGTAACAGTATCCTCACCTGCAGACACTGGCAGTGGTTTTTGGCAACTTCCACGCTGTTTGGCTTCTCTTTGAGATCTGTTCACTCTCTGTTTAGCAGACCATGCCTTGCTTGCCTGCCTTCTGTTTACAGGTAAGGTGGTTTTGGAGAGCTGCTGATGAGCCTCTTTCATTGGTTTGCCTATACTGCTTTCATCAAGACAACACATCCAGCCACCGATACTCCAGGAGACACCTAACAGGGCACAAACTGAGAAGAAATTTCCATGTGGATTTAGCCCACCTGACAGCTGTTTCATCTCTCAGGTCCTCATGACCAAGGTCAGAGGCTTGAGCAGAGCTGCTGTTTGCTCATCAGAACAAAGGAAGTCTTTAAGCTGGTTTTACCACCCTATCAAACTTTTGTGGGTGAGGCAGGAGAGAACAAACTCGTTTTCAGGACCGCAGAGGTATACAAATCTCAGGGTAAGCAGATATACATATAGGTGTCTGATGACTCATCTGATATACCTGATTAGTGAGAAAGAGTGCTTTTGAGGTTAAGACACTGGAGAGGATTCAGGAAATCTGGATTTTGTTCCCAGCCCCACCGCAGATTTGCCTGTGGCATCTTGAGTAAGTGTGTTTGCTTGTGCCTCAGCTCTCTGCGTGTAAAGGGGGCACAGGACTATTTGCCTCCTTGCTTTTCCTTCAGAAAGACAGGACAAGCACATAGGTAAGTGTCCCTAACCCATATGGGCTCTCATCTCACTGGGATCTCTTAATACCATCAGTGTGTGAATCACAGTGCACAAGGGAAGAGAGAAACCTATACTTAACACATGTATGTAGAGAGGATGAACGGTTCCAGAAGTATCAGTGAAGTATCAGAAGTTGGCCACTTCTGGGAACAGTTATCATCTTCCTGGCATCTGTCTCTGGCAATCTCAAGCTGTTAATGAAAATTTGAATCAAACAAGGACTGAGCATTTTGTTTCATGATTTGCAGGACAGTTAAGTATTTAAATGCTTCCATTTACCTTCCTTCATGAAAATGCATATTCAGGTCCTGTCTGCAAGAACAACAGAATTGAAACAAATGCAGAGCAAGACAAAGCTACCTGGACAATATGGAAGTAGTGGGCAGCAACATTATTTCTCTTTGTTCATTAGGCATATCAATTGCATTTATTACATGGTCATATCAGTTATATGGGTCACAAAATACTAATTGTTAGATGGGCCTAAAGAGGTAGCACTGAGCACCAGAAATGTTTGGTATGATAATTTGTCCATCCTTCTGTTAGATTCAAATTCTGTTCTTGCTGGCTGAATTACAAATTCAACCAAGCCCAGTCATTCAGCCCTCCACACTCTCCTGCAACCAAAAATAAACATTATTATTTTTATTTCTAATAGCAGTAACATGAGTGAGTGTGAATCTCTAGACATGGCCCGTTATGCATTTTTTTTGGTTTTAGTGGTCTTTCTATCCATTTAACCCATTCTAGGTTAGTATTCAGAGATCATGCTTTGAGGTTCTGTCTTGCAGTAGCTTGCTTTAAGGCTGTTGTAAGGCACTCTCTTGAGAGTCTCTTTTCTTGGCAAAATCTTGTAGCAGCAGGCTTTGTAGGCAGACTTCTTTCATTACATAACCTTTTCCTCTTGATAGGGCATCTGTAGTACCGGAGGGAGGAGGATGCCTGATGCAGACAGGTTTTATCCTCCCACCTTATTTTCGTGTCCATGCATTTTCTCCTCTTTAAGAGAACTCTAATACTTCCCCTTGCTACTGAAAGTAGGTGGAGGAACAGTCAGTTTTTCCTATCCTTGGCAAAATGTTTTCCTGGCACTGTTGGATATTGTGGAGCAAGGAGCACAAACACTCTCACTGTTGCACTGAAGCAGAAGGAGGAGCTGTGCTCCAGCTAGATTTTCTGGGCAGGTATATGACCCATCAGAGATCCACTGACAGCACCAATAGAACAGTGACATGAGCACCTATGTTAGATTCTCCATGTAGAGATGACATTACAGTGGTGCAGTAAAACACACGGGGTCACCTCCTGGCACACTCTGAACATGCACAATGGAGTGGGAAATGCCATAATGTTTTCTGGGAAACAGGCCTTTCAAACCTCATAGCCATCTGAGCCCACCTCCTTGGGAGCAGAGATTTAAACTTGAGTCTCACATTCTGGGCATATATCCTCATTCTTTAGCCTTACAGAGAAAGGTGAGAGTGTCAGGTTTGTTTTATAATTGAATGCAGGTGTTTAATTAGCTATGACAAAGTAGATCAGATTCAGCAGAGTATTATTAAGGAAGTCCTGTTCCCAAATACCTGAGAAGGTGGTGATGAGGACACTCTCCTCAATGGGAGACCGAGGTTTGGATCTGCTTTCTAATCAGATGTGTGGGTGAGGAGAGAGGAGGAAGACTTGAAAGCAATTTCCTACCTCTTATGTGGCTAAGGGAAAATATGGGTGAGATAACTGTTAGTTGTTTTTCAGTATTTTTTCTTATCTCTGAGAAAGGATTTACAGCTGGGACTCCCAGAGGAGATAGGTGCCACCTTCTCTCCCAGTGGTAGCTAGAGCTGGCTCTGCTTAATTGCTTCACCACTAAATACTGCACACCACGTGGCCTCTTGTAGACATTTCTTATCCGTCAGCTTGGGCAGCTTCTTTTTCTGCTCTCCAGCTTCTCTAATCCCATCCTGAGTTGTCAGATTTACTTTCTCCCCTACACCAGACCTGGCATCCTGGGATGCCTGTGTCTCTAACCCAGGGCTGAGGATTCCAGTGTACACTGGGGTAAGTGGAAGTCAAGTATTAAACCAGTGTGGTTTTCCTCTTTAGGTGTGAAATCTCCTTTTGCCTTAACTATGAACATGTTGGACAGTGAGGAAAGCAGTAGGCTGGAGCAAGTATACAATTAATCAAGCCTTGTGATCCTCTTTGTCTCAGATCTTTGGTAATGAATTCCCTCTGGCTAAAATGACATGTTTAAGGTCCTTGTGCTGTTAAAGTCAGCCTGCTTTATACTTTCTGCTGTGTGTATGGGACTCACAGGTAATGATTGTACTCCCACTAGTACATGACTCTGGCTTTATAGATCAAAAAGTTTTTCAGATATCAGCCAGGAAAAAATAAATCTTTTCCTTGAAGGTTTTTTCTTCTAAATGAACAAGTTGAGTTTGTATGGGATGTTTCTCAAATTCTTTGTTTTGCCATGGAAACTTATATTCTGCCTTGTTACACTTAAATTACATTTACTTCAGTGGAAAATATACCCATTACCACAACCTCCACTAACTTTCTTATGAGAAAAAGTATAAGTGTGGAGGAATAAAGCAGTGAAAAATAACAGCTTGTTTTTTAGATCTGTGATTTTGACACCAGGGCCTATCTGACAAATAGAATTAGTCCTGTTTTCTAACATTTTATTTCACTGCTTTCACTACTCTGGTCACTTTTCCTCTAGCCTTGACATTTCTAGAAGAAGAAAGAGGAGAAGGAAAGTGTTAGTTTTTGTTTCAGGACAGAATCACCCTTTTCCCTTAGCCAACTCAAAGCAACATGTTCCTGTCACCCTACAGATACCCTAGGCCCATCCTTGTTGGGATGAAGTGTCAACTCCCTTCAGAAGGATGCTAATTTTCATTGATGGTTGAACAAGTCTTCAGACTCAAAGTTCTCCTCACCTGCTGACGTCCCTGGACCTGACACATATGGTGTTACATATGTGCATTTCTCTTGTTTGCTTCATGAGGTCAGGTTTTCCACCTCCTCCAAAAAGTGGAAAAAAGTGATTTACAAGTCTTGTCACGTTCTAGTTGGCATGGCACCATTTTCTGCCACACTGAACTGTGGCTCTATAACATCCACCGAGTAATCTTTGTAAGGACACTTGTCTACACTCTGTCCTGGATCCAGTAGCTGATGTTAGGAAGCTCACCAGAGCTTTACTTCTCCAGTTCCTGCTCTGCAGGTCTTCTGGTTAATGTTTCTAGCTTTAATCAAAAAAGATGATGTCAACAGGAATCAAACTGTAGGCTTTCCCGGTGCTGATTGTAACCTTCATTGTTGGTTAATTGATAAAAGTGCTAAAAGTCTGTTTCAGAATTTCTGTTTCATAAAAATGTCTTCTTTGTTGAAGTATCAATTAACCGTCTTGGTTCAAAGTTTATTTCTCTTGTGAGGAGCCATTTATTCTGTAATAATTGTCTAGATTCTGACATTAAATACTGTAATTTCTCCTGCTATGTTTAAAACCACTTCCAAAGGCTTCTATGTTTTATTTCCTTGCCATTTTCTACATAAATAGCTGGAGTTTTTTCATGCTTGGGGAGATTAATAAAACTATAGAGTAGATTGTGAAATTCATCCCAAACCAAAATACAATGAGCTCCATTCCAAGACCTCCTGCAGGCTCCATTTCTTTAATTAAATATATGCCAAGGTTCCTCTCCATGAAGTAAATATATAAAACTGCATATTTGAGGGCAATTATAAGCTACTGTATTTTGACATTTCTTCACTGCAAATCTTTTAACCTTTATTAAGGGAATTCTGGTTGAATGGATTTCTACTTGAGATATATATAGTAAGAAAGCTTAATGTCTGTATGAAATTATGGACAAACTAAAGAGAAATCACAGGAAATGTGAGCAGAAGAAACCCTGATTTTGGTCCTGCCAAGGGCTGTGGTCAGGCAGTGTTCATCATTAGCTGGAGCTACATAATTGTACTGAAAGCAGAGAAGAGTGTTTGTTGTGGGGAATGTTCACCTTTCTTCATTCAGTCTGGCTTTGCTGGTGCACAGAACAGCATGTTTCCAAGCCTTGTTGCAGTCGTGCCACAGGAAAGGAGACAAGGCTGGTTTCAAATGGAGCAGTGTAGTGGGTTGATGCTGTCTGGATGCCTGACACCCACCAAAGCCTGTCTGCAGCTGGATAGGGGAGACAAAATATAACAGAGGGTTCATGAGCTGAGATAGGGACAGAGATCACTCATCAAACACCACCATGGGCAAAACAGGCTCAGATTAGAGATATTAACTGAATTTATTATGAACAATATCAGAGCAAGATAATGAGAAGTAAAACAAAACCTTAAAAGCAACTTCTCCCCACTCCTCCCTTTTTCCCTACTCTACCTCCTCCCCTCTGGCAGCCCAGGGGATGGGGAATGGGGGTTGTGGTCAGTTCATCACACATTGTTTCTGTTGTTCAGCGACAGGAGCCCTTCCCCTGCTTCACTCTCCTCTGGCCACAGTTACAACACCACAATATCTTTGGGGGTTTTGGGGTTTTTTTTGGGGTTTTTCTTTTTTTTTTCCTTCTTAAATATGTGATCACAGAGGTGTTACCAGCATTTCTAATTGGCCCAGACTTGAACAGCAGCATATCCATCTTTGGAGCTGCCAGGGATTGGCTCTGCTGGACATGGAGGAAGCTTCTGGCAGCTTCTCACAGAAGCCACCCCACTACCAACGCTTGGCCATGCAAAGCCAGTACAGGCAGATGCTGTGTGTACAAGCTCAGACAGCCAAGACAAAAGCCCTCTGTTCCTGCACTGTTTTGTTTTGAATGGAAGCAAGTCATCAATTGCTTCCTTCCCTGTGGTCAATCTTCCTCTGTCAGTAGTTTCTTCTGACTGAGTGGTGGTGTGAAATGTGAGATAAAGGTGTGAGGGTGACTCTGGATAAATAAGCAGGGCAGGATGGCCTGGAAGGAGGCGCTCTGGATAGGGGAGCATTACTCCAAGGCAGGGACATTTGCAGGTCTGTTGACACTAAAGTGGAGGATACAGGACATTCCTGGGGTGTATGGACCTTCTGCCCTCAGGAATAGGGGGCTGATGTGCTGTCAGTGGCCACGTTGTGAGTGGGATTGCCAAGGCAGAGGTGGGTGGTGGATGTGCAGGAGAGCCATGAAAGTCCTGGACTGCATCCAGGTTTCCACTCCCAGAGGAGGCCAGAGTCCTGCTGACCCTTGTATCTCTATCTCAGACCATCAGGCATGCCTGGTATTTTCCCAAAACTACTCTGGATATCAGGGGAATGGGAGAAAAAACTTTTCTGAGGAGGATATAGGAAGGCTGAAAGTAGGAATCATAGGTAGGGTTCTGTTTCAGACATGGCCTGGAGCAGCAGAAGCTCCTGCAGCTGCCATTGCAGACACTGGCATGTAGGTTCATTCATGTGGGAAACCTGTGTGATATGGGAAATTTCCTGGCAATGGAACCACAGCTCCTGCTCAAGCTGGGACACTACAGCATGCCCATAGTTTGGGTATCATTTTGAGCAAACCCAGCAGTGTTTGGGAGCTGCTGCAGGCTAGTGGTTTGCAAACTCTCCATCATATGCCTTGCATATGATCTTGAACTTTTCTTAAACTGGAGTTCTGTACTGGAAACACAGACGAACACATGCTACACTTATGTACTGTTAGATCTGAGCCTGTTCAAACCTGCTGACTTGACAACAGGTTACCTGATGAAAGCAGTCTTACTTCACTGAAAATCCAGATGAATTTTCTTACTTAGCATAGTTGCCAGCTTTTTTTGTTTGTTTGTTTTGTTTTTGTTTTAGTTGTTTGTTTGTTTGTTTGTTTTTTACTGGTAGTCATCCTTTCGTAGGAAAGAACAGCAGAATAAAACTTGAACTTGACATTCTTAGCTGGTCAAAACAGATATTGTGTCTCGACAACTCTGAATTTTCCTTCCAATACATGTGTTGAAGGTTTGCCATGGATATTTTTCTGCCTTTTAAGAAAAAACATTAGATGATCCATCTATAAGAGGATCTCTGACATCAATTGGTAATGGATACTGCACATTAAAAAGATTCATTCTGAACAGCTCCTGCCCCACACAAACCCTAAGCCTGTTTGGCCTGACCTTCTGTGGCTTTTCTTGCCTGCAGAATAACTCATGAAATTTTTAGCATTCCTGCAATCATAACATCTGGGCCTCATTGTTCTATACCTTGGGAAAAAGGGGGGCAGTGACAAACACATTTCCAATTCACATCCTCTTTCATCTGCTTTTCTACAAGTCTTGAATCAAGATGCTCAAGCACAAATTTTTGCTGGTCATTTCTGGCTGCCCTCCTGAGGAGCAGCCAGCAGAGTGATCCTGTGCATGCAGCACAGGTCCTTTCATGTGTTGGGCAAGTAAACAGAAGAGTCACTTATTCAAAATATTCTCTGTATTGGGTTTGCATGGCCAGCTTTCAGTAGTGAGGATGGCTATAGGGGTGACTTCTGTGGGAAGGTACTGGAAGCTCCCCCTATGTCAAGTGGAGGCAATGTTAGTGAGCTGCAAGATGGACCCAATGCTGGCAATGCTGAACCCATCAGCAACAGTGAATGCCTTGAGGGTAACGTTTTCATGAGGAAGGGAAAAAATTTCAGCACTGCAACAATTGCAGCCAAAGAAAGGACTAAGAATGGATGAGAGGAAAACCTCTCCAGACACCCAGGTCAGTGCAGAAGGAGGATGAAGTGATATTCCAGGCATCAGAAGTGAGATCCTCTGCAGTCTGTGGTGCAGTCCATGGTGAAGCAGCTGTGTCCCTGCAGCACATGGAGGTCTACAGTGGACCACAGAATCACCTGCAGACCCTGAAGGACCCAGCGTCAGAGCAGGAGGATGCCCAAAGGAGTCTGTAACCCCATGGAAAGCTTGCACTGGAGCAGGGTCCTGACAGGATTTATGGACCTGTGGGGAGAGGACACAATGCTGGAGCAGGTTTGCTGTCAGGAACTGTGATACTGTTGGTGACTCATGCTGGAGAATTCTGTTCCTGAAGGACTGCAGGCCGAGGTGGTGATCCACACTGGAGCAGTTTGTGAAGAGAGGCCTTGGGAAGTACTCAGATTGGAGAATTGTGTCTCCTCTGGCAGGGACTCCATGTGGAACAAGGGAAGAGTGTGAGGAGTCCCTCTCCTGAGAAGGAGGAAACAGCAAAGCCAACATGTGATGAACTGACCATAGCCCCCATTCCCTAGCACCACTGCTGGGGAGGAAGGAGAGGATCTGGGAGTGAAGCTAAACCTGGGAAGAAGGGAGATGTGGGGAGGAGGTGTTTTTTTTAAGATTTGGTTTTATTTCTCATTATCTTATTCTGATTTGATTGGTGACAAATTAAATTAGTTTTTTCAAGTTGAATCTCTTCTGCCCATTAACTCTTCCTCTGCTTATCTTGACCCATGAGTCTTTCCTTGTATTTTCTCTCCCCTGTCAAGCTGAGAAGGGAAGTGACAGAGGGGCTTTGGTGGGCATCTGACATCCAGTCATGGTCAACCCCCCACACGCTGGAAGATTTTTAGCAACCTATTAAAAATACCAAATTAGTGCCAGTATGTGAATTATGTTTTTTCTTGTCCCTTCAACAGATCTACAGGATTTTCTCTCTTGCACATCACTAAACTTTGAGCTAGGCACGTCAAGAGGAATTCAGTGATTTGAAGAAAATCATCTTCCTGTACTTGTTGCAAAGAGAAGTTGAATAGTTAAAAAAATAATTATGACCCTTAGTATTTTACTCTTCACTAATAATTTACTTTTGCATCAGCTGCACTTTGTCATGTTACACAGCATGTAGGAAATGCCATCAATAAGCTGCAGCCTTTCAAAGGTCGGGGGTCACGATGCCCATTCTGATGGACAAAAGCATTATAGGAGCAATGCCTGTGTTTGGGGCTGGGAAGGGTAAGATTTCAGTACAGCCACAGACTCATTAACTAAAGGAGTACAGTGCTGCTTTGTTGTTATGATTTGATAGAATGCTTGGAAACAAGCAAAGATCAGTTTGTGTTTGCGAAGGAATAATTCAGCTTCGTGTGGATGCCTTTTATTTTTAGAGAAATGTGTCTCCCTTAGACCCTTGTAAAAATAAATTGTGTGGAGCAGAGGGACATTGCTTGCATGCAGAATCAACTATTTGCCAAATGTTTTCTTTGTTTAAAATATGCACTTGCTAGACTGAAGCCCAAACTGCAAAGTTCAAACCAACACTCAAATTCTAAACAGCGCAGACTTTAAAGTCACTGAAGTCCAACTGGGAATCATGGCACTATAAGCAGTCCTGGAGTTAAATTTTTACAGCAGCCTTTGCTTACAAAATATCAGAAGAGGTGCAAGTGCTACCACCTGTTTCCTTCATCACCACTCCCAGTTTTTGCAACAGCTCAGCGGTTACTGTGCTCCACCAGGATGGGAATGACCCGACTTTGGTTTTTGGAGAGATGATAAAGCATTTGAACCTATGGGCTCTCAGGGTGTGCTCAAGAGGGTCTCCTTCAGACTGTCCTGCAAAAGGACACTGTTTTCATCAAATGCTAGATTTAAAAAAAAAAGTATTTGAACATGAATATTTTTTATCTCAGGCAATATTACCTATAAGAGAGAGACAAGAGTAGCAAGACTTGCTCCAGCAAAAACATTGTTAGGGCAGAATCCTCAAGCAGGTGTTGGAGCTAAGAGCTGAAACCAAGTTTTATATTTTTTCCTAAGTGGACACCTTCATCCTCACTAAGTCAGTGTCAAGGACATGCTTTGTGTCCCTGTCTGGCTCCTTTAGCACACAGGATTACTGCAGGCAGGGCAGGGCAGAGCAGTGACTGAAAACCTGGATTTGGGAGGGGATGATGGGGTGGGGGAGCAGGGAAGGGATGTCTCCACCAGCCCAGGATGGGCCACTCTTTCACGTCCCTAGGGAAACACATCAAGCCATCCGATAGAAGTACAGGGCAATCAGTGGCCTGATATTCCTTACCCACCCCAGTTAGGTACACACATTTTAGATAACATTGTTGGTCAGAGGCCATAGTCAATGACAGCCTGCAGGGGAATGTTAGGTGACCAGCTACACATTGTTAGTTCATTTAGTTTAATAACTATGAATAACTTTGCAGACAAGAAGTTACTTGGTAAAGTGGAAGGATTTTATTAAAATCTAATTTTATTTTTAGTGAAATGTAATGAAGGACAACAGCTGGTGATAATAGCTAGCTGATAATAGCTGATAATAGTATATGAAAACAGAAGGTTTATCATTCAGCATATCACAGTGCATGGCTTGAATGTTCAGAGCTGCTTCTTAGCAATTTTAAGATGATACCTATGGGTATTGGGCACTTGCATGCTTCTAGATCCTTGGTTCCAAGTGTTCCTTCACAAGGCTATTCTGTGAACCAGGTTCAAAGCTTTCAGTGGGGAAATCTCCCATGAAAGGCTCTTGCTTCCTCTGTGATCCCTGGTAATCTTTCCCTAAGAGAAAAATCTGCATTACTGTGGTCTGATTTAAATATGCAAGCAGAGTTTGACTTTTTCCCTTACTCTGTAATTAATGTATAAAGTACCCATCTCTTGGCAGCATCTCTGGGTGGTGTGTAACACAGGAGCACTCAGCCCACCTGGGCTGCAGAGCTGGGGTTCGCTCCTGCCATCAAAGCGGACACTACCAGGCAAGGAAAAAAAGCAAGCTGAAGGAAGGCTGCCATGCTCAGTGACAAAGTGACCTGAAGAGAAAGGCCTGATGTACCCAGCTGGGGATGCCAGCCACCGAGAGACCCCAGTGGACATCCTCGGGGAAGAAGCTCCATAGACAGAGTCCCTGCCGAGAACGTTCAAACAGCAAACCCAAGCGCAGCAAAACTGTACAGTTAAAAAAAAAAAAGAAAGGAAAAAAAGATAGTTTTCATGTTCCATAAGGCTATGATTATGTGATATACATATTTTTATTCAAGATCAAAGCGTTGTTTTTAATAGTTAAATATTCACATATGCAAATGAGCTTTGATTTGCATAAAGTGATAATTATGTTATTCATTAGGACTTGGTAAATGTTGTGCTCAAATTCCATGATCATTTTGCTTTAGGGTTACTGAGAAACAAGTTTATGAGTTTGAGGGAAAATCTATTGTGAAAGTAAACGGCGGAGTTTATTTCCACCAAGCCGGGATGATTTCCCTACCTCCTACGTTCCCAGGATGGCATGTCCAGTCTAGCCCATTATATCAGCTAATGTCTGTGGGGAGGCCCAGGGCTGCTGTCCCTGCAAGGTCATCTGTCAATGCCAGCCGGGGAGGGGGAGCTGTCAGTCTCGCCGTGTCATTGTCCCTTCCCAGCTGCCCCGCCGCGCTCTGCCCGGCCGGCTCGGGGCTGCGGGAGCGCTCCCGCTCCCTCCCGCTCCCCTCCGCTCCCCTCCCGCTCCCCTCCGCTCCCCTCCGCTCCCTCCCGCTCCCCTCCGTTCCCTCCCGCTCACACGCGCCTTCCCCTGGGTCAGCAGGAACAATGGAGCAAGCAGGACAGGGCAAGCCTGTGCCGAGCTGCAGACACTTGATAAATGGGTGGGCAGGCGGCAAGTGACAATATGCAGACAAGTGATATCATTTGCAAATGGATCCGGCAAGGGAAGCACGAAAACAGAGACGGGGGGAGACAAAGTCAGGGGCACGGTAAAGGTTTCTTTTAACCCTTGCAGGAGGGTGGGAAATATGGTAGCTTGGATGCCTGGGAAAAAAGAGGTTGGGAATACTGCTTCTTGGTCCCTTGCCTGCCACCTCTGGGATAGTGGAACACCCCATGAAGAAGGCACATGACATTCATTGCTTTCTTTAAAAATGCATTTTTAATATCTTTAGCCTTGTCTCCTGATGCAGAAAGATTGGCATCTTGAGAATTTCCCAGGATTTACCTTCCTTAACTCCTCCTTTGGAACGATTCCCATCTCCTTGTTCACTAGTGGTCAGTGCCTCAGAAAAAGGCTCAGTGCTCGGGCTGCACTGACCTCACCCTTCAGACCCCCCAGCACTGACAGTACCCCATCAGCCTGGCGAGTCAGTGTCCCAGGAAACCCCACATCCCACTGGCAGGTCAGTGGAAACAGGAATGGACAGGACTCCTGGGTGTGCAAATGGCTCTTCAGGAGAGGCTTACCCAGTGAGACAAATTGGCAAACAGGAGAGGTGCTATGCATGTTTTAAATATTTGTGTATGTAAATACTTTGTAAAGGTCAGTCATGAGATTAAATCCCCTCCTTTCCTCTAAACCCTTTCTAAACACTGGAATGAGAAGCAATCATTGCCCAGAAGATTGAATGCAGAAAGGAATAGACAGTCTACTTAAGCTGTAGGACCAATTTTTTTTTCATTACAAAACTGTTATGTGTCTCTCTTACTGGCCAACAGTCTCCACCTTTCTTTCATGTGTGTATTTTTTCTGGCCTCAGTCACACAAGAAGTTTTGTATCATGGGCTGTTTTCACACACCACGAGCTTTGCCTTCCTGTCTCAAACCCAGTTGTGCCAGTGACTGTAGGAATGGATCCTGCCCCGCTCTCCTCAGACTGCATGGTGTATGCCAAGGAAGTCTTGACACCTGTTTGGAGAACATGTTCAGGGATGGCTGATGGGGCAGAACACTTTGGGATTATGGAGTTACTCTCAATCTACTTGTGGCAGCGTCACCTCTGCAAATGAGCCCCACGCAGAATTTCCAGGACCATGAGGATGGGGAGCGTGTCTACAAAAGCTGTGTCACCTACAGCCACAGACTGTAGAGGCAATGCAATGACCAAGTTTTGGGTTTATGTTTTGTTCTTACAGAAGAGGTTTTGAGAAGAGTTGAACAAATCTGTAGAATGCTCCCTAGGCATCACAAATTCTTCTCTGCTTATGACAGAACCACTGTCATAGAGGTTTGAGGATGTTTCCAGCACAGACCCCACAACCCATCTAAACTAAAACAACCATCAGCCCCCTGTTTCATGACAGATGACTGCATTGGCTTGCCGTGAACACTGGCAAGATGAACTGGATTAGGATATAATTCTTCCATGGTGAGATTTGCAACCAGGGTTTTGTGGTGAAAGAGGCTCTCAGAGTGCAGCATTTTGTGTGATACGACCTCTTCACCATCTCTCCTGCCACTCTTAAGCATAGTGTAAACTTTGAAGTAATGCTTCCAGCCCTTTTCCCAGCAAAGACATGTCATCTTGCTTTTTCTATCTCTCTCTCTTGCTGGATATCAGCTATAGTTAACATATTTTAGTTATTCTATTTAAATGCACTAAAAATACAGGTCAAATAGCTGGATCATCCATTGACTGCCTCATTATCCTATTGAATGAGGACTCTTTTTTTGCTTTTACTGTGGACATGGACAGGATATACTGGAACTTGTCTGTCATTAATAGCTTCACACACACCCATCTAAATGGCCAATTAATGTTCACATCTGCCTTAATGTTATTTATTAACTTGCGTTAACTTGCGTTACCTATAAGAGCTACTAATGCTTTTGGAAATTATTTCACTTAATTCCTGATTTTTCTTCTGTTCTTTGGCCCCACATTAATGCTATGTTTCCTTCAGAACCTCTGTCATTGTAGGAGGATGGACAAGATGACCTGATAGCCTTTCCCATCTCTAATTTCTATATGCACGCTTCCCTCATTAGGACACTCCTGCACAATAAAAGGCAGAATACCAGACTTAATATCTGAAAAAAGTGTTCTCCTTTTCCCCAGCCGTCTTGCTGTGCTGTCAGGCCTGATTTAGCCTTACCAGCTGCTCATCTGTTGCTCTTCAGGGCACTGAGAGCCCGAAGACGGGAGGAGGTCATTAAGGGTCGTACAGACTCCATCATTAGAAACAAAACTGCACATCGCCTTTCTCATCCTTTTTTTTTTTTTTTTTTTTTTTTAGGAAGCTTTCACATTGGTCAGAGAAGCAAAATGTATGGGTTTTACTCTTCTTAGGCCAGGCACTATCTTTCTGGCCATCAACAGCAGAGCCTTTCTCTTAACTGCTGTTGTACCAGGTCATTCAATTGCACGTGGAAATCCTCACTTCCTATGCACATGGCTTCAGTGCTGAGGACATGCTTCTACATGCCAATGACAACAACAGTAAAAAAAAAAAAAAGAAGTTGATCTTAGAGTGATTATTTTTAAATTGTATTTCAGACAATTGGTTTTCCTTTGCTGTTTTGTGTGGTAGCAGAAAAAAATGGAAGATTTCCAGATTTCCCTCTGCCTCATTTTCCTCATCTGACAATGTAGATGGCAAATTTTATGGAATTAAATGCCTTTATCTTTGTGAGATAAGTGAAAATCACACTTGGCTGCTCCCTGTTTCATATTATCTGCATTAGGGGATGAATTTGGGCTTACTCTGAACCACCCTGGAAATCCTTGTTATGACAGTTTTGCTTGATCTTGAATGTGACTGGCCTTTCATTTCACCTGAGGTGACTGAAAAAAAGCTGGAGAGCAGCTGAACAAACAAAAAACTCTGTGGTAAGAAATCTGTAGTCAGAGCAAGACTGAAAAAGTGATATTTGGAAAAATAATAACTAACAGTAAATTCCTGTTCTGGCTAGTGCTTTCTGCACTGGTCCTTTGGAGAAACTCCTGGGCCCAGAGGGGCAATGGATGCCTTTTTTGGGTGTCCTTGAGGATGTAAACTACAAATCACTAAGCAGTCTTGTAGAGCTCTGTCAATGAGGTAGTTCTAGATGTTGGTCCAGGATCCTCCTTTGAGGCTTGCAAAGTCCTTTCAATGGGATGACTTTCAGTTACTCTAAAGTCACTTTGAACATAAGGGAAATGTTAAGGTGAATGCAAAGCATGCTGGTTTTATTGCAATCCAAATTTAACAGCATAGTTACTCAATTTCAAGACAGGTGGATAGAAATAGAAAAACATAATTATAACTATCTATATGTTAGATCACCCAAGAGGTGTCTCTCTCTGTTTCATCCAGCTAGCAAGCTGTCAGATTCTTATGCAATGTCTTGGCATATCCCTTCCTTACATATAAGTGTAGTCTCAGGCTGAGCTTTCAGATTTAGGAACAGGTTTATCTTTACAACCCCCAACCTTCCCTGAGGATCCATTCTGAATCTGATATCTGGGAAGGATAAATGCTGCCTTCTGCCTTGCAGAGCAAGGGATCAGCCCTCAGCATATGACTTCTTTATACACTGAGACTGACATTTCATGTAACCACCTATACTTTATTCAACCTTACTTCTACAAAGAGAGAAATGAGAATAGTGTGCATAGTGTTTTCCAATTTCTCATCAAGATCAGACATGATGATAAGTAACCACTTCGGAGTGATAGCAGGTGTTAGCTGGGGTGAATAAACCTTGGGCTGGGCTCTGAGGCATTCTGGGGCAAGGAATTCCAGTGCTATGGATATTACTGACTAGTGATAAAGAGAATTACATTCACAAATCATCCTTTTATTTTGTATCTGTTTAATTTTAATCTTAATTTATTATAAAAAGGGGAAAAAACATATTCAAACCTCTACAAAGGCAGACGATTCTGGTTTTAATATTAAAATATGTCATTTGCAACAACCTTTATAGCTTTGTCATATACTCTCAATAAATGACTACTAAGATTGATTAAAGACCTTAGCTTTGCTTCACATGTTAATCAATTCCACCAGCCAATTAAAGCTTTGGTGCTACAGGGCAGCAGAGATCATCTCTCTGGCAGCATTTATTGTGCAAGCCAAATCTTTATGACCTAACATTGGTAGAGAAACTCAATTTATGGGAAAAGAATGTCAAAGAATTGCAATGTTATTCATGTTGATACTTGATGAATAGATATTTAGAAGTTGTATTTCAGAAGAGGTAAAAGTTAATGCAGAATTGGCTTTCCTGGACTGAAGCAGAATTGGTGCTTTAGAATAGCAGACTCCTACTTCTAAGCTACCCATGCTCTTCCTTCTTTTTATGACTCAGAATATGTCAATTAAATTTGTTTCAATTTCACTACCTGTAAAAAGGGAATAAAACGACCTGGTTTTCCATCTGGATGAGCTGAGGATGAATTAGCTCATGCTGGAAGTAAATGAAAAGCAAGATATCTGTTCCAGAGATACCACAGTTTCCCTCCTGAACAATTTAACTGAAAATGAATTTGGAGCGGCAAGCGCAGAACTACATCAAGCTTGCAGGTCACTGCTTCCTGGTCCTGACTGCACTGAGCATGGCAGGCTGTGGGAAATGAGCAGAGTGGGCTACAGTCCATTTTCTCCCTGTCTCCACAGCTGACCTGCTTAGTAGCTTTTATAACAGTGAGGCCACAAACTAGACATGGAAAATCAACACTTGTTGTGTCAGTTCAACTCAGTGCTGAGGCACACTGATGTGCCTGAGTTATACATGAATAAACAGACTATTTCAGCCACCAGGGCTACAAGCCCCTGCATTTTTCAGAGGATTTTTAACTCACTCTAAACATAAAGAGAAATTCTTCACTGTGTAAGATGCCATGATTAAGTGGCCAAGCAAGGACTGCTTTTTTATGTGTATGTGCCCTGGTCCTTTTACAATGGGTTGCTGTGTGTTGATTGAACTCTCTGAGTGTAATGTAATTTAAATAAAAACCAATGATAATAAATAAAGAGTTACAGTAAAATAGAAATTGAAAATAACTGTAAATAGCACAAAAAGTCTTTTATATTTTCCATGGTGGATATTTATTACAAAATTCTTTGGTATTGTGAGGTATTGCAAAATTCTTTATTTCATGGAATATACATTTGAGAGTGTTGAAAGATCAAATTCCTGGAATTCATCTATTCTTGAGGTGGATGCTAACAACATGTTAAGACTAGACTGAGGGCATTATCTGAGTTCCATGTATAGCCTGAATTCCAGACGAGACTGAAGCCAATTTTATTTATGTTTCATCTTGGTATAATATCTTCCTGTCATTCAATTGTCTTGGTCTAAACACTGCAGGAAAGTTACTTTCAAATTATTGTCTGGGTGTCAGGGGCTAGCAAGCTAATAGCCTAATTACTTTTGTAGTCTTTATTAGTTGAAATGTTTATTAGAAAGGTTACTTTTTATCCAATGAAAGATGACAATCTGGGTTTGATTGAGAGCTGTTTGTTGTTTTAATATTGTTAGCTGTGTGAATGGGTTAACACACTTCTCATCTTCCAGAAGCTGAAGGCTATGAGAAATCCCAGGGGTAGCCACTCCTCAGCCCACATTTGCTGCCTTTGCCAAGAAAAGATCCCATAAGATTTCACCCCCTCCATCACTTAAGGGTTGTGATGATTTTTAATGTCACTGCCTAGATGGCCTGGAGATTTTTATCTATTGCACTTACAGGTCACCTTAATATTATCTCACTCAGAGAGGGGAAAAAGTTTCTAGTGGGATAATATTAAGTTATACAGCATGACACAAGGTCAGACTGTGAGAGACAGGAATATATGAATAAAGCCAGTGGCCATGAGAGTCACCAGTGTGAAAAAAAACAAACCCAAACAGAGAAAAAATAAAAAGAAAGAAGAGAAAGGAACAAAGAGTAAGAGGGGAAAAGTGCTGGTGGAGGAGAGAAGTGAGGAGGGGACAAAGAAGAAAGATTAAAGGAGAAAAAGAAAGGATCAGGGTCACAGTGGGTAATGTAAAGTCATCTTTCTTATCCCAATCATCTGCACACTGTGTGCTCTCGGTGGCCATGTTCATACGGAATTAGCTTCAGACTGTTTCTTTTCTCTGGGACTCCATCTTTTTGAAAATACATCATCAGTACAACTCCATCCTGAAGGCATATTACGCTAATGCATCATTATTGCGCCGGCTGACTGATGATGCTCCCATGTCATACATCACCAGAGCTGTGCCTCGCTCTGATGAAATGTTGGAGTGATACATAATCAGGGAGAAGCACACAGGTCCCACAGCTAACGACTCCAGAGATGTAAACTATCCAGAATTAAAGCTAAAGCCTTGGAGAAGGGGAGCCAGCAAAAGCCAGCATCCCTAAGAGTCTGGCAGCAACCCGAAACTCCTGAGAAAACCTACAGTAACTTTGAGTTACATTAGTGGAAGTGCCTGGAAGGCTGCCAAAATCCAGCTGCTGGGCTTGGACAAAAGTCATGAAAGCCTTAGCAACATGGCAGTAATGAGAGGCAGCTACCAGAAGCTGGGGAGGGCATACAGCAACATCCCACTCCAGCCCTGCCTGTGAAGGCAAAAGCACAGCTTGACTGATAAGCAGATACACAGCAAAGGCAGGAAAGAAATGGGGAAGATGGGGACACCTGTCATGGGGCAGCTGGCCTTGGCTCCCTTCCAGATAAGCATCTCTCCTCACCTCCCTAAAACACAGTCATGCTGCCTTTATGGCTTCCTGTGGCAGCCAGTGGCTGCTGTGATGGATGGGCTTGCAGAATCCAGCCCTGGCCAGTGTGAAGTTGCATCACCCTCCTGTTAATCTGTTTTGGGAGGAGGGGTGGAAGAAGAATAGAAACTTGGCTTAATGGCAGCCTGAAACTTGGTATGAAACAGTAACTTCTTGATCCATACACACATACACTCTTCCTGTCCTGCACAGGGTTTGCCCAGTGCTGTGTAAAAGCCCAACTTGTTGTTTTGTACCCACCTTCCTTTACCTCAGTGCTTCCTCCCAATACAGCCCATGCACCTGTCTCCTACTCCCAACCAGAGTCTGGTTCTCCCTCTGCTTGTGGCCTCCCAGTGCCCTGCAGCAATTTCTGTCTCTGTGCCCCAGTTCCCTAGCAGCCAGAGTGGGACCTGTGGATAATCCTCTGCTAGACACAGCATTGTTCTTTTCTGAGCAAGGTCTCTGTTCTCTGTTTCAGATTGCTTCTTACAAAACAAGTCTGAAATAGTCTTTCTTCTCATGGGATATGTCCCTCTCTTCACCAGTTGTAATTCCCCTGGGGATAAGCACATGTGATCGTCAAGTCATTGGTAATAATAATTCCATGAGCTGGATTCCTCTCAGCCTTTCTCCATCATGTCACGTATGTAACAGCGGGACTAGAACACATCTGAAGTATCTCTGCCACCAGAATGGAATTACTCCAGATCTACACCCACATTGCTGAAAGTTGAATTTGCTCCAGTGGTGCTAACCAAAGAGGATTTTTACCAGATAGGTTGAAAATGTAAACTGTCAAAAATTAGAGAAGGCCTCAACTCAGCATAGCAAGACATCATTTTCTCTCTTAGTCTTATAAAACTACTGTGTAGCTGCCATACTTCACATATCTTTTAATGGACTTGATATTCTGCTTTTTCACAAGGGAAATAATCCCATCACAAGGCTGCAACTATATTAAGGAGCATTGGTTTGCAGTGCTCGTCATGTAAATACCAAATTTGGCTGCAAGCATGGAGTATGATATTTAAGAATGAATGTGCTGCAGGAAGATCTGAGACTTTGCAAAAATGAATGAATTTTGGCACAATTAAACAATAGTTTTGCTTTTAAAACACGATCCCTTGCAAGCCACTGCTGGCTGTAAGTTCTTGTAATGCATTCCTTTGTAAATTCTCTTCTAATACAGAAGAACTCAGAGCAGGTCTCTGAAAGATTAATTTCAGATCTTTGAGAGATTCATTGACAACTGGTGTTCATCATCTGTAGGAATGACAGGCAAGGAAAGCCTTCACAGCAAAATCACAAGCGTGTGTGCAAACACATTCTTGGAGAGCTGTCTCTTTGCAAAATAATCATTGTCTCTGAGTCTCCAACCCCTAATTTACAGTTTCTGTATGGCCATAACCAGGAGCCAGAGTCACTGTCAGCGGGTCAGTGGTAACAGGACTAACAAACAACTGCCACAGGATACCTTGAGGCAAATCAGCCCCTGACAGGTTCATCCCTTCTGTTGAAGGTGGTTGGAAGACAGACTCGGCCAACAGCTATGTCCCTGCCTTCCCTTCCTAGACCTGACAAAGTTCTGTTCAAAGCTAATGATAAGCCTGAAATAAAATAATGACAGTTCAGTTCAGGTAAGCACTGTGAAACACAGATGGCTATGTGGGCTGTCCAAGTAGCTTTGGCCTGCAACAACAAAATTAATTTGAAAATATCATTTTTTTTTCTACTTTTTATGCTGTCAGAAGCCCTGTTGTTTCTCAGGTGATTTTCCAGAACTGAGACTCACTCAGTTTATAATTCTGTCCCTCCAGTACTGGTCAAGATCAGGAGAGAGATTCTGAAAACAATAGTTAAAAGAGAGTTGGACAATGCAAGGAATGGAGTGGGGATGCCCTTAGGGAGAGACAAAATAGGTGGCAGAAGATGGGGGAGAAGGAAAGAGCTGAATGTTTCAGTAATGCACTGCTACATTTGCTTGAATTTAAGTCTGATTTTAGCCAGTGGTTTGTGTTGCTATTTCTCTGAACTCCTGGAGCTGCACAACTTTTTGATATTTACTTCATAGGTTGTGTCTGTATCCAGCCATATAAGAAAACACAGAAGTTAGCCTCTGAAGAAGTCACAGAATTGTACTGCCTTTGCATCAACCAGAAACCTCTCAAAGGAAATCAGTAATGCTACTTCTTTCCTTTGGATTGAATTAAAGAAACATTTCAGACTCCAATTTGAAAGCAAACACAAACAAAAAAAACCCCTTAACCACTGGCTTTCTCTTACAGCTACTGTCTACCCTGTGCACTGAAAGGTGAGGGGGAGGAATAATTCGATAACACAGAGAGAACAACTTCTAATGTCTTCATTTTTAGCATGTTCATGAAGCATTTTAGTCTTATTGTTTCTTTTCACAATCTGTTTGAGGTCATTAGTAGTAGTAAAGTACTTTACTTAAAGTACTTAAAGTACACTTTACCCACCCAGAGGACTGTGAACCTCTAGGAAAAGCCAGAGAACCATATGTAAGCTGGCTGGTCCAAGGCTACCACTTAGTTGCTTACAGTCTCCCCCCACAAAGAGGAGACTGTCCGTTGATAAATCAATTTATAATACACATCTTAAGTCTAGTTAAATGCCCAGACAAGACAACAGAGTTGGTATGAAACCCTACAGCAGTGCAGAGGTTATCAAAAATATATTGTTTTCCATGATCTTTAGTTTTTCTGCTGGACAAACATCCAGGGAAATGTGAAGCCTCAGATATTTTCTCAAGAAACTGCTTCCCAAAAATGCAGACTATTATTTCAACCTCCTAGATAAAGAATGGCTGGCAGCTCTGAGCCTTGGGCTCCCTGGCTTTTGCTGTTCTAAGACTGAAGCTAGACTGAAAAGAGGCTAACATGGGAGACAGAGCCAAGGCCACCAAGAGCAAGGTGGTCCTCTGCTGCCAGGGCACCACACGACTCTCTGCTGTCTTCTTACCAGCAATACAAAGGATGAAATACTTGAGTAAAAAAATGGTTCAATTTATTCTAGAACAAAATGTCCATGAGAGATACTAGTCAGAACCTTAATACACTTCTGCATTCTTCCAAGGAAAGCAAGAGTGCGTAAAGCCTGAATTTCTCTGGATTTAAAAGGCAAGAATTAAATTTGACTCAACACTCTTCTAACACCAATCTGCACCATGTAGGTTCAAGACAGTTCTAGTCAAGTATTTTGTGCTTGAGAGTGTGGAATTCATTTCTGCTTTGCATAGCATTTAATGTGCAGTTGAGTTGTAGTCATTAAACCCAAAGAATTACAACTAACATTCAGTCTGTTTCTGCTGGATAACCTTCAATACAAGTTATGTTTGAATTTATTCCGAATGTACATTTATTCCAAATGGAGGTAAATAAATGAGTGACACTGTGGTGTAGGTGGGATCTGTGAAAAGAGACATCAACTGTGGAATATCTTCTGGAAAAAGAAACACATATTCATCTTTGAGGTATTTATTTATAGCATACACACACACACACACACATATATATATACACACACACATCACCCAGGGTTATTCAATCACATGTAAGTTCACCTCCCTTTTGGTAAAGGACTTTATCAGAGAACAGAATAAGCAACTGAACACTTAAAAAGATTTCCTGCTGTGAAACGTCTCCTTATTTTCCAGTTTTACTATTTTGGCAATTCTGAATTAGCATTTCTTCATAGCAATCCCCAAAGTGTCACCAAATGAATTCTGCACTAAAAGAAAATGCTCTGTCTGTGTTCCCTCTATGTGCAAACACGATGGGGCAGGGAGCTTTCTCCCCATGGAACTTCTGTCAGTCTGGAGCTGGGTGAGAGGATTTGTGCAGTGGAGCAGCCCTGTCACCCTTCTTACTGCCACTCTGCATTGGCAGGACCCTGAGCACCCAGAATGGCCTGAGCACTGAAGTTCAGGACAAGCAGTTGCAGACAGATGTGGCAGTGACTCTGCTGTGTTTGGAAAGCAGCTGGGTTAAGCCTCTTGGGTTGAAGATTAAAGACCAGCCATTTTCCATTCTTAGCAGAGAAAGTAGAAATTTAATTTTTTTTCCTCTGGGTGAACAGGAATGGGAGTTAGATATAAGGCACAACAAATGAACTTGAGAGCTATTTAAGTTTTGTTTTCTTCAGTGGGGGAAAGAATTTGTTCTTGTATCAGAATTACTCTTGGAGATAAGAACAAGCAAAGCAAGGCTGGGACTTGCAATTGTTGGACATGTCACTGCACTCTCCTTGGCAGCATCTGCTTCTGAACAGGCCCAGTAAGCATGAAAGCTCCTAACACACAAGGTTGCACACCTATTCCTTGCTCTTTACAGGCCAGAGTCTGCATGTTCACCAGCAAGGGCTGCAAATCACCAGCAGGTCTCACCAGCTTTCTTTAGGAAGGCTCAATATATTAATGCAATGGGCATGATTCAAGGCATTTTGTTATGAGGGTGGGACAACCCACCAACTTTTAGCATATTTTCCATCTATTTTTTTTTCTTTCACAGGCAGTGAACGCAGGATGTATCATAAAGGGTAAATTTCTTGGGCAAGTGAAGACAAACTTTCATGGGGGTCTTAGGGAAATTTGATCTTTGCTCATCAAGCAAGAAGGGACTTTCTCAAGCTGTGGAGATGACAGCAGCTGTGCATGTTACTGGGGAGAATGAAAAAATTTGCATCTTCAGTTTAATAGCACACGAAGGGTGGAAGAATGGGGGGACCAGCATGTAGAAAAACTGTAATTTGCATCCCTTAGAAGTATCATCTAATAATGCAAAAGTCTCCTCAAGGATTCTTGGGTTTAGGATTCATAACATTGTGAAAACACCTTTCCTAACCAAAGGTAGTTTGGAAATATGTTACAGTATTTGAAAGACTTTGTTCCAAGCAGCAAAGCTGCACAGAAAATCTGCAGGCATCCCTGAGACATAAATATATGTCCTGATTACCTGCTATCCCTCCTGGGTACAGGTGTTTCGGGCAAAGCTGCCAGTGCTTTAACACAGTAAGCCTAAGATGCTAATTTATTTTGGAACACATAGAAAGAATGTGAGTTTTTAAAGTATATTTACCCACTCTGCAATTTAGCCATGGCTAAGGAGAGAGCATTTTTGACAGCCAGGTGTGGTCAGTATTCCAGCCTTACACCTCCTCAAGGCCCAGGTCGGTGGTGTCTCTGAACAGGCTCTCCTCTCCTCGTCATGTGCTCCCAAGATGAAGAGCCTCTGCATGGCTTTACCACGCACACACAGCTCCCACCCCAGCAGCTCCTAGCACACCTGTGCAGCCTGAGGTGACTACATAAAAGAAGCTCATAAAGCAGCACTTACACTTCATTCATTTCATTCACCAGCTTGAGATTTTAGGAATGGAATGGAGCACAGCTGGCCTTTGGATGCCAGATGTACTTCATAAGCCAACACTGGTTCAGCACACAGGCAGAAGGCTTCTCGTCTCGTGGCTCTCCACAGGCAATAGAGAGGAAGCACGCTGGCACTGTCACAGCTGGCAGTGGGGCTGGCACAGGAGAGCTGTAAATACTGTGTGGGCACGAAGGTGCAGGCTGCCAGGGTGAGGGCAGGTCACCAAGCCTCCAGGGTGCCTGCAGGAAGGCACAGTGAAGGGTGCTTTGCTCTACTTTAACTGAAGGGAAAAGGGTACAGTGGGTGACAGACGTGTTGGATCAGGTCTGGTCTGACAGGGACAGATGCTGCTGGGTGTGGGGATTAGTCTCAGGAGGCTTTGGGGCTTTGTTATGTTGCTGGAGCAAGGAGCTGCTTCTGCTTGGGACAGTGGAAAGCTCCACACTCCGAGGAACTGTCTGACCTGGGGATCCTCCCTCCCCTGACAGAAGTAGCATTGAGTACTTGCTGCCCTGTGCCTGCTCGAGATCCTGGTCTACCTATCTATTCACATGGCAAAGGGAATCTTCCATTTCCACCCATCTCACCTGAGAACATGCCCAGGATGGGTATGAGAGTACCCCTAGAAGCCATGCCATCTCTACACGATTTGGGCTGCTGCTGGAGCAGAAAGGAGCACATGGGAGAGAGATAACTCTCTGTTATGTCCTCTGACTCCTTCTTATTGATTTGCAGATCAGAACATACTTTGTCAACTTGATCTTTTCCCTCAGAGACAGAGCAATTAAAGAGGACAGCAGTATATCCAACAGAGAGAATTAAAGGAAAACTCTCTGACTAGGTAATGTTTGAAGCTATGATTCTTGATGCGTAATCTGCTCCTTAGGACTACGGGCACAGTCCCAGTAAATTTCTGGGTTTATTAAATTATCTACAGCACTTCCCTATTGGATGCATGCTGAGCTCCAGAGGAACTTCAGACAGCTCTTTCTCAGAGCAGGATGAGTGCTCACAGAATGTGCTCACCCTGGTTGGGTGCCTCCACTGCCAGGGTGGGATGATGTGATGGTAGAGGCTGTCTGATGGGGCTTCACTTTACCAGGTACCAAAATCAGTGTACAGATACCCAGACCTATGGGCTGAGTGCAGAAATATCTCAGAAATAAGCTGTAAACATTCAGAATGGCTGGCGCTGAGCACAAGTGAGAGGTAGGAGATAAAAATGACCCATCTTGGACTTAAAAGTTTCTTTCTCAAAACCTTTTTTTCTTCCCCAGACGTATCCACATATCTCTTCCTGAAATATGTGAATAGCCAGTCTTCAGACTCAGCACAAAGTCTCTCTTCAGGCAATGCTACCTGAGTAGGGTCCATAAGGAAGGAGAAGACAATCCAGAAGCAATTAATATGCCAGGCAGTAGTCACAGTTCACTTAAAGTAGCCCATAATGTCTTTATTTCTCACAATAAACTTAAAAGAATCTCCCTGGATTTCCCTGAGGCTGATAAATGAATAGGATTATATATCCAGCCTCTTTGAGTAAACACTGCATCAAGAAAACCTCAAAACAATAACAGCAGCAAGAGCACTGATATTCAAAAAGACTCAAAGTGCAGAATATGGGTCCTCATTTCAAATATCCCCAAGGCTGTGGATGCTCACAACTGAGATTCCATCTTGGCCTCTTGTAAAACTGAAGAGTCATGTGAAAAATTTGAAACTGAATTGCTTAAATTCAAGGCTTTTTTTTCAGCCAACTATTTCACTTGCTCCTTTTTTAGATAAACTATGAGCCTTCTCTTAGTGCTTGCATTGTCAAATGCATCCTAATCTCAGTATCACCTTCAGCTGGTTAAGTCATATTTTCACCCCATTTACACATGGAGAATGGCCACCAGTGGTTTAATAGCATTGTCCACAGTGCTGTAGAGAAGTAAATTAGGGTCTAACTTTGTCAGAAAGAGCATTTTCCAGGAAAAGTGTTTTCATTTTCTTCTCTTCATGGTAATCCACTGATATCTCCAAACTCCAATTTTAATATTTCTTTATATGTTTGTAAAAGTTACCTGAAGCACTTAATCATATTTTAAAATTATTAAAGGAGCCCTAGGAGCCTCCAAGTTCTAACACTACAAGTATTTTCCCCAGGGCACTGGATTACAGTAGAATTTTTTTTTTAATTTGCAGAACTCAGAAAAGTCAGAAGATGGCAGCAGCTCATTCATGCATTAAACAATCCTTAAATCTCATGAACAGAACAGCTCTTCCTTTAAGTTATCTGAATTATGCAACCACATAAGAATAGAGATTGATAATTTACTAAGCACAATAATTCTGCTTATCCAGGCTCTGCAGTCATCAAAGCTATTATTTATCATATTCTTTTTTTTTTCATTGTCATGAGTGCAGTGGAGAAATTTACAAGGGTGAAGGAAAGTACATTGTTGTGAAAGAGTTGGATGCTCTTACGGCTGTGAAAGAGATGGATACTTTTAATTCTAGGCGTATATTTCCATGATCCCTACACTTTCCTCTTTTTTTTTTGTTTGTTCTATTTTGTAAATATTATATTATAGAAAATAGAAATATGATGTTTTTGCTATTTCCAAATAACATGAGATGCGAAGAGGAATTGTTGTTTTCCCCCTGCTTCTTTTACAGTTGAATATTTTTATCTCACTCTGTGCTAATCTACATACCTCATCACTTTCACACTGCCAGCAGTGGGATCTCTTCTCTCCAAAGATTTAATAGCGTTAATGTTGCAGTAATGACCTATATTACTAAATTTTCTCTACCTTGAGAAAATATATCATAGCACATTTAAAGTATGGCACAAAGGGTTAGCATAAATAATTAAACTAAATTACAGCAATCAGAAAAACAAGGCAGGCCAAATCCAAGCCGCCTCAGAAGAAATCTGGTGTAACTCCATTGCTGTCAGTGGGATTACTCCCAAATGGCCTTGGTTTAAGGGATGCGGGATCTGGCATCCTAGCTTTGGTAGCACAACCTCCTTGTCATTGTGTGTTCACTTATTCACTTAATTCATAAAATTCAATCAATTGCAATGGGCCACCCAGCCACTGGAGTGAAGAAAATAAAATCTCTTGTAGATGATATTTCTTTGATCAACTACGTCTGAAAGTGCATTTCCCCCTCCCGCCCCCCAGCACAAGAATGCATCAGAGACCGGGGCTGACACCGTGGTGCAGGGAGCTGTATTTCCCTCCAGCCTCATTTGTATTGCTTTATTGACATCTTAATGACAAAACACATCCCCAGGTCCTTATGAAGCACAGAACAAGTCAGAGAAATTAGAATAATACCTAGCCCTAATTAGAAGCCAGGTATCTGCCTGACATGCTCTCTTGTTGTATTTAGCTGCAGATAGTTGTATGTTGATTGATTGCCTGGTTGTCTGATTGATTGATAGAGAGGCTTCACTGAGCTCATAGACACACACGTGAAGGACGCTTTTGATGTCAATATGAACAAAGGTAATGATAGACTTACAAACAATGCCAAATGCTGAGTCTATGTGTTTGGCTTAATGCAAACAGAAAGTGTGCCCGCCACTCTTCTAAGAGCAGTGAGACTAGAAGGAAGATGTCTTGTGTATGATTGAACCTCATAGCTACAGGCAAAATTGTACTGTCAGGAAGATTTGCAGGTGATGTTTCTGATTGCCTGAAGATCGCTGCACATAAGCAGGGCAACAGAAATTAATCCAAATCCTTCCTTTGCAGCGTCACAAACACTGTTTTAGAAGTGGGCTTCTAGAGCTGGTCTGCTCCAGCAGGCAAGGCTTTCTGGAAAGGAATGAGATTGATTTTCTGTATATGAGGATCACAAATGTACTTCTATGTGGGTGCTAAGGCATTAATTGACAAGGCTCAGTGTGCTACACGCAGAAATGATCAGCAGCACACAGAACTAGAGGGCTGCAGAGTTCTCTCTGCATCTCCCCCCTCATATGCCCCCGAATAGAAATATTTAACAACAAATAGAAAACCAGAAAAACTTTAAGGGACACCTTGATCCTCGAATGCTGCTGAGCCCATCTTTCTCTGATGCCTTTGATCTGTACTCCCCTCCTCTGTTCTGCACAGTGACAAATGCACTGCACACAGGGCACAGAGTGCAGCACAGCAGGACAGATCCTTTCAGCTAGAGCTGTGCAAAATGTTCATAGCAGAGCCCCAAATCACAAGAAACTTGCCTGGCTTCAGGTTTCATTGCAAGCTTGGAACTCAGACCACGTTTGTCAAAAGGTTGCTGAGATTTGCTAGCCCTTTGAGAAATTTCTCTTTCTTTCCCTTGTGAGCTCCTTTTCTCTCTTTCTCTCTCTAATCTGCCTGAATTTCTAAAACTATTTCCACACTGTTCAGGAGCTAGGAGGACTCACAGGTTTGGACTAAAAACCCTGCCAAAAGTACTCTCTCATGGTGTCAATTTAAAACCAGGTGAAAGTAGACAATCCTTTTCAAGAAAAAATCCCAAATCCCAAAACACAAACCTAACAACATGCCCCCCCCCAAAAACCCCAAAGCCCCCCAAACAACCAAACAGTAACAACAACAACAACAACAAAAATCCCAACAACTGACACACATTGTCTCTCCCTGCAAATTTGTGAGCCACAGACTTGGTTCATCAAAAAAGTTTGAATGTTTTCAGAAGTGTCTCTAATCCTACTGATGGCCAGTATTAGAGCCAGCACTGGATTTTTTTTAAACCCCAAAAAGCAAACCAAGACATGGTTGTGCAATTTCTTTGCAGACCAAATTGAAATGAATCTTTGTAAAATGAAATAATGTTTTCACACAGCTCTATTTTTTCAGTATTGTGTTTTGACACAGCAGAGATTAATGAAAGTGTGTATCACCTGGCTCTTACATGATCCCTCACTCAAAGGTCTCGCATCACTTTACAAAGATTATCTGCGCAATTAATTGACCTGTGGTCAAACACAAAGTCAGTGCTGAGGTTTGAACCCAGGTCTCCTCAGAGCCTTAAACTCAAGCTCATCTTCCTTGATGGCAGAGTGCTGTCTAATTCAGTTTGTGCCAATGACATTTCATGATTCCGCTTGCATATTTAAAGAATAGGTGAGTGATCTCTCTCTGGACATACCTTATGTGCTCTGGTGCACATAATATCAAGTGGCATATGAATTCAGTACAGTGATGTGCACTTTTTCAGACCTTTTTTGCATGGTATCTGAAGTATCTACCCTTTCAGTACCTAACAAACAGACTGGAATTTATGCACAGACTTAATGAAAATCTTCAGTTCAACACAAAGTTTTAAGCAATGTGTGAAGTTATCACACAGTGGCAAGGGATGATTTGGGTTTTGATTGGCCATGAATTTCAGAGAACCCCATGAATTTCAGAGAACCTAACACTTCCACAGATGCTCCGTGGACAAGATCTCTAGGAAGTTAACAACTCTTGTGTTCTGATACAGATGTCAAGCTGGCTTTATAATCTTGCAAGGACATTAAAACAAAAGAAGAGAAAATAGAGTCTTAGGCTAGTGCAGGTTCAGTTGAGTCATCATGTTTTAATGCCCAACCTTTGTTTGTTTTCTATTTCTCTTTGGAGATCTTTTGCCATGGAAGGTTAAAGATTACTGAGATAACTAACAATAAATGTGTCTGGCGTTGTGACTTTTGACCAATAATTATAACTTGGATTGACTGAAACAAATCTTTATCCAATTTTATTTTACATCCTATTGCAACAAAATTGACAAGGGTGTGAATTAAAACCTTAGCCCTGGTGATGAACATAAAAATGGGGATGGACATTTTTCTGAGCTGTGGCAACCTGAGCCCTTGTCTTTTATCAGCAGTGTGGACTGCAGTGTGCAGTAATTGCTTAACTGCTCCTTTGCCCGTTAGGACTCAAATTGGCTTTGGAGTGGACTTGAGAAATGACTCAGAGTTTCAACAGACACACCCAGTTACTGGCTTTGTACTACACTAAACGCTTTCCAATAGAACATATTTTTTAAAGGAAAGGCTGTATATTGCTCTCTGTAGACCTGGGGGCATATATTCAGTCACAACCTAGGTGCAGGTTGAAAGATATCTGTGCAAACTGCTGTCTCACACCCTGCCAGCCTGCTTCAGTCCTGCTCTGAAAGGGTGTCTGGGGTGGGTAGAAGCCCCGTGTAAGCCCCACATGACTGCTGCAGCTGGCAGAGTTAGCAGCAGGGACAGCTTACACAGGAGGCAGTGCCCTCATGCCCTGTGTAGGGAAGAGTCTGGAGCTGCAGGTGGCCATCAGCACATTTCCTGGTGCAGAGACCAAGGTTAGGTGACATTTGCATAGGTGGTCAGTCATTAACAGTTGTGGCTTTGATGGTCTCCTCTGAAAAGAAGCACCTTACAGCCATTCCAGTTTGGGGAGCTTTAGCTAAGCTAATCCCAGTGCTGGTCATGTCCAAGGTATAAACTGGTTTATGGAGAGCAGCTGTCACAGGTGGGTGGTTACAAACCAGGGCTGTGTTGGAACCAGGCACTGAAGCAAAAACACCAGAAATTCTCATCACCAATGCATCCTGCTGCCCAAGCCAAACAATCTTCACTATCCTGCCCAGGAACCAACACTCTGGTCCTGGCCAGAGACACACTGCAAAAATTAACATAAATTCTACTATATATGATTCTCCCATTCACAAATATTGAAACAAAAAAAGCTTGACAGAAATAAATGAACTTATTTTCCAAAGTTATTTTTGTCCATTTTTAAAAAAATACAAATTAGGTGGTTCTTTGACTAGAAAAGGTCTAGAAACTCTGTCTTCCACAATCAAACATGTTTATTAAGCAGATTATTATCTTTCCTGCTTTAAGTAGTTTCTAGCATTTTGGTGCCACAGAGGAAGAACAGCAGCAGGTTTAGTTATTAATAATATGTTGTCATGACAATTTTTCTTGCAATGTTGGAAAAATGCTCTCAATAACATTGTAGGTACAGCCAGCTTTCAAAGTAGTTGCAAAGGCTGATTTCTTTGGAAAGGGTGATAAGGGATAGGACTTGCCCTCTGTCAAAGTTTAAAAGATTTTTAGGAGAAAAACTCTGATCTTCTTGCTTAAATTTGTAATTGTCCACTCATAAGTAGTCATGTGAGAATTTAAAATATTATTGTATGGGAAGGAGAACACAGAATTCATGATACAGTGAAATTTCTGTTTCTTTTCAGGATCACAAATGTTAAGAAATTTCATAATGAACTTTGGATACTTTTAAATTTTCTTTTCTTTTTTTGTTTTTGACTCAAGACTTCAATTTGGGAAATTCTCAAAAAAAAAACAAAAAAACCCTTTAATTCCCCCAAAGAGGTTTTTGTCAGAAAAGAGGCATCATCTAAGCCAAGGGAGAGATAAGGAGGTGGTTTTGGCTTTGGGTTTTCATCATCCTTGAGTTCCATGCCATTTTTATGGAAAAAATTTGATATTAGACACTGTGACTTCAGTTCCACCGAGGGAGTAAAATTACTTAAAGTAAGTCCTTTCAGAGTTACATTTTAAACTATTAGATGCCCAATGTATTTGGGTTAAGAAGGCTGCTGAGCCATAGAGGTATCTTGTTTTACCCCATGGTAACCACACCATTTAAAATGGAAAGCAGAGACCACCCTTCAAACTCTTTGCCTGCTTGCTGCACATCATTTCAGCACAGTGCACTGCCCCCAGGTAATCAGATACTCTGGTTTTCCAGTTAGTCTACTTTATATGAAAAATAAATATCCATTGAAATGAAGGAGGAGAGCACCCGCGCATGATGAGGGGGAGAGAGACTTACTCTGCTGCCAGCGATTAGCACACTAATGTGAAATAAGGAAGAGAGGCCCAAATCTCTGGGCAAATAAATATTTTATAATCTACAACAAGTGGAAGGGTTTCTGCAAGAGAAGTCGTGCTGGTGGAAACCGAGTACGGTGGGTTGTGCCTCTTCTCAGGGGAAACCTGGCCTTGAGCTCAGGCAGGATGGTAAAGAGGAAAGCAAGCCTCCCCTTCTGTGTTGCATCTCTATCCAGGGGACATGGGAGGAGACTTTTTCTTCTTTCCACATAGTTTTTTTGATGACCTGCTTTAGGCTTCTAAAGCAGCCTCTAATTTCAAACGGAGATAGATCCTTATCTGCTTTTGTAAGGCAAGACTTAGATCTATTTTCTCTTCCTAGCAGAAGTACCTCTGATTTCAGCAAAAATAACTCACCACATCATAAATCACTTCTGGCAACCAAGAGCTGGGTGTGGATGTGGCAACAAACAGTGGGGGAACCCTCCTGCAGAAAAATTGACCCCAACAGTCAGCTTGTGTCCCCACTACCCAGAGAAGGAGATGAAGAAATAGGATCAGGATCAAGAGGCATTTTTGTGCTTGCTCAGTCACGCTCCTGTGACAAAATATCTCAAGGCTTGCTTGTCCCAGCTATCAGCCCATCCAGCCTTTCTAGGGATCTAACAACAGCAGGGTACCACAAAAGGACACCCTGGGCACACCGAGTTGTTTTTGTTGTCCAGATTGGTATTGAATTTATTACTAAGTCAAGCTGGTAGTTCTAATCTGATCTAAGTGAACAGCTGATATTAAATGTACATATCATTATAAAGTGCGTGCCACCTCCTTACATCTGAGGACCTTGGAAGGTCCCTTATTTTCTCTGTTTGCATGGGTGGGTAGCCCCAGGAGGGACAGCACTGGGCTGCAGCTTCTCTTGAGCCTGGGGGAGATACAGGATCTCTACAGGGGAGAAACACAGGGCCAAACAGCAGCAAAGAGGTGCTGATAACCTGCCCAGGGAGGTTTGGTACTGGGTTTAACAGGGGCCTCCACATCATGACACTGACATGCAACATTGGCAGAAAAGAGCCTTTAGCCCTCTGATAATATCAAAGATGAAGCAGGGAAAGTTCTTAGCGTGGGACTTTGAAAAAATGTTTCTTTTGGAAAGACAAAAATATTTTTTTATATCTTCAGGTTGTTTGTGAGGAGAAGAAAACAGGCTCTGTATGAGGAGTGGTTTTTGTATTTTACATCAGGCCCCTGTGTGTTTCTCCTTTCTGGGTACATGGGGAGACAGAAGTTTTGCTTCTGTCCTTCATGCCAGGAGAACATTGATCTACTGTCTTGGCAGAAGGGAGGACTACTGCTAGATCTGTGAGGTAGGGTTTATGAGTAGTGATAAAGTAACCCAATTTAACCTGAGTGTCCCCAAGGTGCTTTATGTTAACACTCGTTCAGTTTTAGCTCTGAGCTGTATATCTGCAGATGGCCATGAACATTTCCTGGCCATCAGGATACCAGGCTCATTGTGGCAGCACTGCCCAGATATGCAGAGATGGATAGGCTGGCTTACAAAGTCCTTGGACTAGCCCTGAATCATCTGTTTTACAGGAGTTTGAGGACCTCAGCACCCAGCTGTAGTCACACAAGCCATGGCAGCGACAGTATTCACACTGGGATTGATGGGATTGCTTTGGGAGGAGAAGATGGTGGCCTTTTCCTGCCAAAAAAATTCGAAGCTGTGAAAAAATTGTAGATTGTAGCTGTAATCCTGGCACATGTCAGAAGGAAGAGCTGATGGGAAGTTCTCTGGCAAACATGGACTGAAATGTCTTCAGAAGGGCTAGGTCTCTCCATCTCGGAAAACCTTCACAAGGGCATGCATCTCGTGTCTTTGCCTCTCAAGAGTGCCAGCAGAGAGGATGCTTTCACATGCAGGTAGGAGATGCCTGAGTAAGAGATGGCTGAGAGCACACATGGTGGATGGGTGCTATCACACAATGAAATCAGATTAAGAGGCATGTAAAGTGTGCTGAGGAGTCCCAATCTGTGTTCAGTCATTCCAACAAGGGTTCTGCAGCTGGGGTGTGGTTGCAGGTTCCAGTAACATCTGGAAACCTAAAATTCCCATGGTGAATGCAGCCTGGGGAGTCTCTCACCTGATTTTTCTGCTGTGATGGTTTCAGGATGGTGGAGGTCCTGGCTGCAGTACTGCCAGGCATTTCTGTGGGGAGGATCAGGCTGCAGCACTGAAGATGGTTGAGGTCAGCCTGTGTTCCCACCACATGTGGTTGGGCCATGATGGATTGCAACCACCATCTCTACTGCACAGAGCAACTGGAGGCATTTAAGCCACTGCTGAGCTTTTATGGGAGCGTGTTTTTTACTGTTTTCCTGAGCTGTGCTAGCACCAGGTATGTTTGGGAATTAAAGGATACCTTGGTATTTGAACAGTAGCCACTGTCTTGTGGCTATGGAGCAGAGAAATGTCCAGGACATATGGCTAATGCTACTCACAAAGAACACCTAAGGCTCTAACACCTACCTGTGGGGTGGCCAAGCATGCATCAGGTGACATGAGGTTTGTAAGGATGAATCATATTTTCACTAGAAATGTGGTAGACTTGTGTAGAAATGGACAACCTCCCAGGCACACAACTCCTTCCTCCAGGCTGAAATGAGAGCAACAAACAATAAATATATCTCTCAAATCCCACCATTTCCTCTAATGAAAGATTTTTGCTCTCCCTGCACAGCTTTCCCTTCTTATATATTTATCAGGGATACAAAACTACAGAACCCAGTCTGGCAGTGCCATGGTGTAATGGGACTGCCTCGCAAACACACCAGTAACCCCAAGCAGGTATGGTATGTCCCCAAACACACCACTCCTGGTGTCCTCATGAGCAGAGCTTTCTCACAGAGGCTGTCCATCACTGAAAGGGTTAAGAACATCTTGTCAAGGATATGCAGTTATCTGGAACTTTTGTTTATACAGAGAGGCAATAAAACATTCAGCGCCTTAGACCAGTGTAAGAAGGGTCAATACAAGCTCCAGCAGTTGTATATAAATTAACCTTTTAAGTATGGCCTAATCCATAATGATTCATTGACAGGAATTATTCCAGGAGGCTGAGCTGCAGCAAATTGTAGCAGTTGTAGCTGACTACAGTATCTCACAGCTGCTGGGCTGCCTCTTAAGATGAGGTATCTAAGAGAACATTTTAAAAGGCTCTGACAATGTATTTCCACAATACTTGTTAGAACTAGGACGTCTCCAATGATCTTATGTTCCTAAAGTGGAACAAAAGTATGAGGAATCTGAATATATACATGAAGGATGTTTTGAAAGATTTTTGCTTTTGCTCTAGCGCTGACAGAATATGAAAAGGATGCTTCACTCCTACACGCTGGAGTGGTCACCCAAGAGAGCTCATTTCTTCTCCTCAGTAGGATTTAGCCAGGATAGTGCACTGCGCGTATGAGCTGAGAAGCCTGCAGCGTCTTTGCAATTGTCAGAATTAAAAGTGAAGGAAGACAAAACAACCTCTCCCCTCCCACCCTCTGTCAAACATGCCTAATGAATAGCTCTACATGCACTGTATCAGAAACCCCAAACGTTGACGGCGATGCGAGGCACTAATTTGTTAGTTATCATATCTGACAAATTGTCATCGTGGCTCCACTCCTGCGGAGGGTGTTGTGCGTGTGACCCGGGGAAGGGCTCTCAGGCTGGAGCTAATGGGTGTGCGACTTGGAACAGGAGATGATGTGCCAAGATGGGAACCACAGAGTGGGCTGCCAAAAAAGAACAGTATAATTATCTGTGCATAATTCACGGCCGGAGAATAAGCTTTCCTCCAAAGTTGTCTGCAGCAGAGCTGTACCAGATTCATGGCTTTTTCAGTGAGTATTCACAAAGTAGTGACAATCTGTGCAGAAATGTTCACTTCTCCAAACTTTTTTTTTTTTAATTGGACTAAAATAGACATTTCCATAGCACTCTTTGCTCTCAGGACTGGTCTGTTAAGATAAGTGATGACTCACAGATGTATATTCTTACTTTCTTGGATAGTTATCTCTCCCCTCACCCCACCTAATCCCTTCACCAATGGGCTTTGAAGGAAAAAAACCTCTTCAAGCAAAGGCACTATAAATACGAGCTATTACAAGAGTATTAGCTCATTGAATCTTCAGAGTTGCTGCTGTACTGTGAGAACAGTGGCCCTAGTTGTCAGATTCTCAGGACAAATAGTTGGACAACATGAGCCAAAGGAAAATTTTCTTTAATTTTTAGCACTTTTAGGCAAGATGGCTTGCCAGTTCAGGTTCTGTTCAGCAGATGGCAAGATTTGAATGCATTGGTAAGAGTGTACATATATAGCCCACTGCTCTTTCAGTTATTATTGGACTGGATGAGGGTTATTTGGTTTCTTTTACCCTAATCAGAGCAACCACCTCTTCATCCATATCAGTGAAGTTGGATATTTTTTCTCAGCAATAAGTAAAAAGTGTTCATTTTCTAGAAGGAGATTCAGCTTCCCAAAGAGAAACCTTGGGAAATTCCTTAGCTAGTAAGTCTGCCTGGAGGAGATCAGGGTGAAGGACTGAAAGTCCTATAAAGTGAAGTTTGAATGGGAGGGAGAAGGTTCTTAGAGAAAGGCAAAGGAGATGGAAAATGTTCCTGTAATTGCTGGCAAGGAAGATGCAGATTTTGCTTGGGCACATTTCTCTTTGAAAGCTGATCCTGTTTTGTAAGGGCAGACAAGGAAGAGTTGCCAGATTCGTAGGACAACGAAGTTTGGAAAGCACTGGCAAAATATGTGGAATTGGATTAAATTTGACAAAATGTCATATTGCTTTAAGGCTCCTCAGGGTGTCCTGAAACAGTTTTGCTCCACGTAGCGCAGATTTCCTGTAAAAGCTTTGGCACCACCACCTCCATCCTGAGCTGCTCAAAAATGTTGCTGTGGCCATGCTGAAGCTGCAGGGATTCCATCTCACAGGAATTTCCCCAAGGAATAGGTGCTGAGCTCCCCCTGGTCTATGTGTGGGAAACACCTCAAGGAAAGTTCTGGGGTTGCAGGGAGCTTGTGGGCACGTGCACAGGAGCTGTGCCATCCAGGGGGGTTTGGGCAAAGCTGACTGGGTCCAGCTGGAGGCCAAGGGGGACAGTCCTAAGTGGACACATAGGTTTGAATCTGGAAGTAACATAAAGCACAAATGTGCTTTCCAGGCCCCAACAACCTGTCTCTGGGGCTGATTGTGTGGGATGATGCTCATGCACTACTGTTGCAGCCTACCTGTGTCACTGCCTTGTCTTCATTTACTTTGATGATTTATAATCACCAAATGAGAAGTCAGGAGAAAGATGTCCTGGTTCTGACAGACTGCAGGGATATTTTTTAATTTTAAGCACATGCTTAATTACTCTGCTGGATCAGGGTCCAACTTTCTTGGTAGATACTGCAAGACTTTCTGGGAACACTCTTGGAAGGAAGAAACAAAAACATTTCCTCTATAAATGTTTGTGGAAAATGAATAAAAATGTGTGAGTATGCAATGAAAATGAATTCCCACTTCTTTATAGAGAAACCCAAGACAGGAATGAGGATCTAAGCTTTCATGAACAGTGAGGAATGAGCTCTGCAGCCTGTTAAGCTGAGTGAGAAAACCTTGGGGTACAGGCAAGTCCTGCAGTTTGCACTCATGCAAGTGTCTTTGTCAGACCAGCTGACCAGAGGGAAGCAGACTGGTGCTGCCTGGGGGATGTCTCTTCGAAATACCTCAGGAATGGGATGATGCCACACCGGAGTGTCCTCTTCTGATAACCAGGTGACTTCAATTTCCAGAGACCTCAACCTGAGAGCTTTCATCCGCATTGCATTAATTTAAATTCATTGCATTGAATTGAAATTTAAAAAAAAAATTAAAAAGTAAAAAATTATCAGAAAATCATGCGTATACATGTAACCAGTCCCAGCATTGATCTAACATAAAGGATGGCACTTACAAGGCAGATAATCCAGCTTCTCATTGATCTTGGCAGTACTAGTAGGGGGCAATATTTACATTTGGTTGAATTGCTCTTGGACTAATTTTCTCCACGGTACTAAATACAAAGAAGCCTTCCATTAATACCAGGAGAGTAGGGCTTTTCATTCATCTATGTTTTCACCTATTAAAAAAAGCGCAAACAAAACAAAGCAAACATATTCTGGGTCTCTGTTCTGTTGCTGGTCTTATACTGGGATAGCTGCCCTGAGTAAATGAAAGCAGCAACTACATCAAAGAAGAGAAGATTTGGATCCTCAACATTTACTGCAAACACCAAAGTTTTCTCCTTTTCTAAGTACAAAAGAACAAGGAATTATTATCCTTCTCCAAGCAAAACAAAGCAAAATCAATATTCTTCCCTGGGTCGTTTCTCTGAGCTTCCTTCTTTCTTAAATGCACTTCATGTTTTCTCCATTTTGGAGATAGTCTGCTGTTATGACGAAAAAAGAAGGGAAACAAGCATTTTAAGCCTTTTTTTTTTTAGGCTAGGTTGAATTGTGCCACGTCTATTTTATTCCATGTGTCACAGAGCTCAAGGCCTGCACAGGTGTGTGTGGGACTGCACAAGTCCTGCCCATTGCACATAGACAGCCCCACCATTGTATCCCAGTTATGTCCTGCTGGCTGCTAAAGGTCTGGACACCTTACTGTGCTCAAGAAGAGAGCAAAAGAGCAAATGGGCTGCTGTTACTGCATGTGTTACTGTATGTCCCATACCCTGGCAGCAGCTCAGGGTACTGTGATGGATGATGGCTGGACAATTCTAGCCTACCCCCGAGAACAGGACAGGCAGAACAGAAGTATTTATCAGCACCAGGAAGCCAGTGTCTGTGGCATATCTGCATAAACAAAGAAATTGTCTTAATAGAGAGCCACACCTAGAAGTACTACAGTCCTCTCCTGGGATCACACAGCATGTGGCACATGAACCCAGGTAGTCGACCCAGAGCAAGCAAGAAAAAGCAGGTTTATAGAGCACAGGCAGAAAGAGAGCAAACAAGCGATGTGAAGGTAGACAAAAGAACCCCAACCCTGTATGGTAGCAGGAAAGCCAGAATCAAGTCTGTATGCAGAGCTGACCATGAGAGATAAAAATGAGAAAATGAAGGTAAAGATTTTTACTGTCCCAATGGGAATTAAAGGACAAGAAGAAAGTGAGATGCTGTTGCCAGGAATAATGCCTGAAACACTGGAATAGCTGATAAAGGTGTTTGATTAGAATCATGACCCTGCAGACAGAATGAGACTCTGGAGAAATATTGTATCTTTTACCCCACCTCAAGAAGCAGGAGCTGAGATAGACACCTGCCTTACAGAGCTGCAAAATCTATAACTCTGGAGATGTTAAGCACTTCCTAAAATGGAACCAAGATCATCTGTAGGACATGAGTCCCTCTTACAGAAATGTATGAAAAGAGGAGATCTAGCCCCAGAGAAACACCTCCAGATATCAAGGGAACAGCTAGCTATCCCAGGGAAAGGTCAAACCAATACAGCAAAGGAAGGCAGCAAGCAGGAGGGAAGAGCCTACCAATAACAGAGACAGCGGGGGCCAGTGAGGGAATTCTGCAGGGAAACAACAAGAGAGGCTGGGAGGAAAATGCCTGGCAAGGGCAAAGATGCAAGAGAGGTAAAGAAACAAAACATTTGCTTCAATCCTGCAGCTCCCTAAGGAATTAAAAAGCAGAATGCCTTTTAGACACCCACAGCACAGCTTCAGCAGCAGAAGGGACTTTGGGGGTCCAAACACCTGACAGGGCACGGCCACCAGACTTCAGGCCCCACACCTTCCCTCACATCAATGGGCAGGCCAGAGCCAGCTGGGTCACAAAGCTGTGGTGTCGTTGAGAGAAGAGATAAGCAGCAATTCATTGTAACCAGGAGATATGTGACCACAGCATGGTGATGTACAATAAAACCACCTTGAGGTCAATGGGCAACACAGGCTGTTGATAATAAATCTGTGAAACAAGAGATGTTATTGCTCAGAGTTTATAACAGTTGACATTTGAGATCACCACCCAGGGCAGAGCACGGGGCAGTGCACAGCTTTCCTCCTGTCACAGTACAAACCCTCTGTAGCCTCTGCTTGTTCAAAGAGACAGACAGTCTCTGTGGGCCACGTCCAGGGCTCGAACAGGACTAAAGGGCATAGCTCTGTTCCCTGTGCCATGTCAGAAGAGATAACATCGCCCAGAGAATCTGGCCCAGACACAGTCTGCACTGTGATCAGAGACCTCCTGACTGCATGTTCCTGCGCATTGTGTGTAAAGGGTAAAGTGTGGATAAAATATTTTACTCTGATCTGGTAGCTTTGGGCACTCATTTTTGGACCCAAGGTACCAGACAGACATGGATCAGGTCCAAAACTTCTAAGTTCCTGATTGAGAAAGTGCTTTATATACTTTACAATAGATCTTACACTGCTAATTTATATAATCATCAAAAATTATTTCTTCAGCCTGTATTTTTAAGAGCTAGCTAAATTTGTGGTTTGCCTACTGTGCCAAGAATCTGGCATGTGGCCACATGCTTTCACACATCTCCTTGCAGACTATGGGCTTGAAATCTAAAACCACTGGTGCCATCCTACAGCTGAAGTACTTCCATCCACACGAGCTCAAGTGCATCACAGTGGGACCGACTGACTCTTTGTTTGGCTTCAGGATGTATAAATATCTGACACTTCCTATGCAGGTATCTATGTATTTCAAAGTAACTGACATGCTAGAATTATCAATAAAAGAAAGATAACTTACACAATAATCATCACTTGCTGACAGATGAAATTTCAGAGGAATCAGCTGTGCCCTTCTTTTAATGAAAATGAGTAACAAAACCTTACCTATGTGAAGCTTGCCTCTCATTATCAAAATAACTCAGCTGACCTGTGTTAAAGACTGTGTGAGAATTTTTGGGGAATAACAAGAGAGGAACAGGCAAAGATATTAAGCTAGACATTGTATCCAGTAGATATAAGACAACACCAATGACCTAGCTTTAAAACATGGTCTCATTGAACATCTGCATTTTTATTCCAATACGTAGTAGGTAAAGCATAAAACATATATTTAAACATGTATTTCTTTTAAAAATATAATTTTTGAAGAACAACTTGAGATAAGACATCTGTGCAACAACTGTAGATAAAAATACAGTTGCCTTAATATCCTTTGAAATGTTATGATTCACAATATTGTGCAATAGGAACTGCAGATTTTTTGTGCTGGTAAGGTACAAGCAAGATCCAAGAAGACAATCCTATGCAGAAAGTGCTTAGCACAAATAATTTTCTTGTGTACTAGGGACATTACTGTATTCTGTTCTAAGTAATATTAATAAGCTAGAATCTAAGGGGGGGGAAGATAAGTTTGTTAAAATGAATACTGACATGGATAGTGGATGTTACTAAGTGCATCTGCCTCTCATGAGTCCCAGCCTTATGCTCTGGCCAGCAGGATTTTGAAAGGTATATGTGTCTCTTAAAAATGTAATTAATACCTCAGAGGAGCCTTCAAAGCACACAAGTTCCTGGTTGATATCTGTTTCAATGAAAACAGAATAATACTGGGCATCTCTGGTTTGAAACAGAGAGGAGATGATAACCAAAGGAGAAGGAGGACAAGGGTAAATACAGTGAAACCAAGAGGATGGGAGACAGCAGTGCTGAGGAGATGAGGGCTCTGCAGAGAAGTGGCAATTCCTTTAGCCTGTGGCAGGAATATCTCTCACTGATTAGAGCTAATTAGGGAGGACGAGGTTGAGCCTTTTTATCCTTCTCAGTAAACCTGCCTTTGATGCAGACTGGTTACAGCACAGCTCTGCTTCTGCAATGGATTTTGAATGCCTTTCCTTCACCGGTCCTTTTAAATAAATACAACAAGCTCTCTAGGTTTCTTATGCACAATAAATCTATTTTGGTTCCTGATGACTGATTTCTTTGGCTCTGCAAGTGAGGTGAGAACACCAGCTTTGTTTCTTTTTAGCACTGTAAAGGAAGTCTTGTGTAATTTTTTTGAGAGCTGGGAAAGGCTTAGAAAAGAGGTAAGGAGGTGATTTGGATTCTGAATTCTTCATGTTTTATTGAGGCACCACAACTGATCTGTCAATGACAAAGTTCAGGAGTTTCGTGACCAGAAACTGGGAATGACCAGTATTGGGAAAAGGATTCAGTTGTCTGTCCTGGCACAGATCAGTGGGTTGGAAGACGAAAGTGGACAAATTCAGGATGGCAATAAGATGCATTAGTTTTTAACAAGGGCAGCAGTACCTCATTGAAACAATTAACTTCTGGTGGTTTTGGACTTGTCCTTAAGTCTCGATGGGGCAGCTTTCCACATTTCAGATGGGAGCTGTGGGTTTGGTTGCTGGAAAGCCTGGGTGAGGTTCTGTGCCTGCATTATGAAAGTGGCCTCTAGCCTTCAAACCAGCTAATCCAGGCGCTGCAGAGCAATGGGCAGAGTTGAAAGGTTTGAATTGCACATGTCCCAGAGACAGGCAATTTGAATACTAAATGTCCCAAATGGCCACAAAATGAGCCTCTTGGCGAATCCAAACATATCAACATATTCGTCAGAAAATTAAGACCTCAAGCACACAGGAATATGCCTGTGATGTGTGACTACATCCAAGAGGTAGTCAGCAGCACACAAGTGCATGTACTCTATCAGGGAGCAGCAGACATTTTGCACAGCACCAGACAGTGCAAGTGGCCAGGGAAGCCAAAACAAGGTCAATGCCAGGCTGGGCCAGGCCAGCCTTGGGCCTCCCACCTGGTTTCCTGCACTGAACCTCATCCACTGACCTCTCAAAGGTCAGAAAAGTATGGCTGAAGCTTTACTTCTCACATAACCGTGAGGCTTTTTTCTGTGCTTGGAATTGCTGTGCCCCAGAAGATGAGTTTTTGGTCAACTAGAGACCCCCAGCTCTTCAGATTTATGTCTTGGTGGGTGCTGGCCAGCTGGGAATGATTTCAGGGTTCATGCTCTCAAAAGCTGATGAAGCCCAAGCTGATAGAGAAGAGCAAGATAGTAACCACAGGCACTCTGGGTTCATGAGGTAAGACTGAGCACTCTGCAAGTGACTGAAGAAGCATTTGCTGGTTTAGTTCCTTTCATTGTGTTTAGCAAAGTGTCCTTTTTCTCCCCCCTCTGGAATGCTAAGCCTTTTGGTTGGCACAGTTTGAATTTTTGGCACACTTCAATTTTCTTTTCTACACTGCAGTTAGGAAAAGCTCTTTTTTTACTGTGAACTCTTTTTTTTTCACAAAAAAATTCCAAATCTTAATAAAATCTGAAGGTGGCAGCAATGAAACAGTAGCAAGGCTGTGACTGCAACTTTTAGGGCAAGTTCACATCACACAGTGAAGAGATCCCCAACCCTCTGCTATGCTGAGTCGGTAAGGTCTCACATCTCAGCAGTTTGGGTCAGGAAGGGTGTGTGTCTGAGCTGGCAAACCCTGCATCTCTAGGAGGAGTGTCCAGCCTCGAGATGGGAAGAGCAGTGCTTGCCTGCAGTGGCTGCCAAGAGGCAAAATCTGCCTATGCAGAACCCACAGACATGCCCAGCCCTCCTCAGTGGGTTTGAAAGCCCTTCTGCAAACACCAGAAGGCAGTGTATCTGCAGATTTTGTCTGTAGAAAGCTGATGTACACAGAGGCTCTTAGGTCCAATAGTTTTGCTATGTTCATATTTTATATCCTTATAATTTCATCAGAATGTGTTATGCTGAAATTGTAAATTGATTTGCATGGGTTGGTCACCTCAGAACAATCTCCAGCCTGCAGCAACAGATATGCTGTACTTTGGTTCAGAGATAAGGCTTGGTTTGTCAGTGGTGAAAGCCCTGTCACGGGTGCTGCTGGCCTGTACCTATGGTCCAGAGCACCCCATCTCCCCTTCTGCCAGTCCTGTGGCTCCTCCTCTGACTTCCTCTGCAGTCAAAGGGAAATGTGGAAAAGTTCAGCAACACCCACCAACTTTAGGAACTACCTGAGCTACGTGGCTCTGATAGAGAATGATAAAGCAACATCCATGGCCATGAATGACCAGCTCACTGTTAACCACAGTGAAACCAATCCTGAAAAGTCAGTCTGTGAGCTTTCATCCTGGAAAAAGTCACAGAAGAGTTTAATATCCCAGTGAGCTGTTGCAAAGGACAGGGGATAGTAGGTCTGAGCGCCTCATGGAGCTCTTTTGAGATTGTGGATTGCCTGAAGTATTGCAGGTGTGACAGCTTCAGCCACCTTGGTGGGGGCTTTGAGTGGACAGAACATCTGTCAGCTGCCTGACTTGTGTCCTCAAGGGCAGTGGGTCCAGAGTGTCCTGGCTGGGTGCCAGTGCCTGACTCCCCCCGGGTAGTTGTGTGATGTTGGGTGGGGCAGAAGCCTGAGGGGGTGAGCAGATCTTCCTGGAGGGCACAGTGGGGAAGATTAGGCAAGGACTGGCAGCGTGCTCCTGCTGCTGCTGCTGCTCCTGCGCGGTGCCTCGGGAGGGGATGCAGAGGCGTAGCAGGGAAGCAGCAGGAGAGTAGGATGCCACATGGCGAGGAGGAGGAAAAGAAAGAGGTGGAGGAGTAGGCAGAAGGGAGATTCAGTTTAACATGGCATGCCAGGCCTCCACTGCTGCTTCCCTCCCTCAGGCCTGCTCATCATGAATTTAATTTGCGCATGGGGTGAGGGGGATTTTGTTGGCATAGTTTTATTCTTATTCGATGTGCTCCTTTGCATGGCAAACGCTGGTAGTGTGCTCATCACTGTGCATACAGGCAAACATGGCCTTGGGTGTACTTTAGTCTAAGGGCCTGGTTCTGCAAACACATGAATAATCTGAAAAGCAAGAGGACTTACTGATATGCTTAAAATGACACCTGCTTTTATCTTCATCTCTTCTCTTTCCCCTATCAGTATACTTCTGTTTCGGGATAGCTAGTTTGGGCTCAGTGTCTCAACTAAAATTTTAATACAAAAAAAAAGAGTGATTTTTTTTTAATAATCTCAATTTAGAGGCTGATCTCATCTACATATACTCAGTAAAATAAATAGAATCCACTTGTGCCCTGTCCCAGCTAAGATTCAATATATGACAACTTGTCTTTCAGGAAGGGCTAAGGAGGGGTCATGCTTCAAATGGCAGTTGATATGCAAGGGCATTGCCATTTGGAAAGATTTGTCTTAACCTGACTCAGAAGAATTTAGATATGTACTTCAGTACATGATTGTTTGCTTTGCTTATAAGCATTAACATGTTATCTTAAAAAATATTCCTTGAGAAAGTATCTATTGAATTCTCGAGCAATTTACTGAAAGGCAGTGCAGTTATCTGTAATTCTGAAGGGGGATCAGAAAATTCACAAAAGATGGAATGAGCATATGTATATATATATATACACACACACACATATATATATCTATATACATATATATGTTTAAAAAATAGATTTCAAAAAATTCCTGGGCTTTAGTGTGGAGGCTCTGAGCAGCAGCAGAGCTCCCTCTTCTCAGTGGCTGCAACATCATTACACAAAGATACAGAGACACGGGAGCCACTATTCAAATGCAGCCCCTCAACTTTGTGACCACAAGTGGGTTCTATTTTGGTCCTTGCTTTTGAGGCTGCTTTTGATGAAGGGATCAGAGTTTTTTAGCTCCCTGCCACTACATGTTGCTGTTGACCTCTACCTGCTTCTAGCTTTCAGAACTTTGTTTCCATTTCCATTTCTTTAGTGTGAAGGTTGGGGATGGGATCTGTATTTTTAAAACCTTGGTGCCAACTGCTGTGTGCTGTTGTACTGTGGCTGACTTTTGCTTCCTTTACATTTCCTCTTGTGTTGTAGATCTAAGTTGTCCAAAGTATCTGCTGGAGTATGGCCTCTGGACCCACATCTCCTGGTGACCTGGGACATAAAGTGTTGTATGGCAAATCCTGACTCGATCAAATTGGCAGTAGAGTCTCAAGAATTATTTAGGTACCTAATGACCATTGGTTTCAGTATCAGGCAAACCCCAAATTAAGAATGTGTGCATTGTTTTTCTGTGGCTTGATGTTCCCTTCAAAATCAGAGTATTTTTTAGACTTTCCTAACCTTTTCCTTTCCTCCTCTCTGAGCAGAGAGTAGTTTTGGTTACCCAGCATTGCTCTTGTAAGATCTCAGGACAACATTTCCAGTGGGCTGTCATAAATTTTCAGTCCTCTTGCATTCCATTTTATCTTCAGGCAGGGTTGCAGCACAGACCATGGAGCACTTACCCAGCAAATTCAAGGGTGTGCAGGTGCAAACCTTGAGTACCATCTCTGCATGACATTGGGGGAATTTACTCAAGCTGACCCTTGTCTTGTACAGCTCATGAGTAATCACATGATATTTTCATATTGCTGTTGTTTAAAAAGAGAGGTAGAGGTGCTGTTGGAAGGTGGGTTTTAACTGTTAAGAGAACCATTTTCCAGCCTGATAATCTTGCATTTTTGCTTCAGTCCTGCAGCTTGGCTGGGCGACCTTTCAAGGTTATAGGAACATCTTTTATGCCTCCTTTTTCTTATTACTAGGACAAGCATTCCAATCATTACACACCTTTGTAAACTACCTGGAGATGCATGGGAGACATAAATGCAAAAGCAACATTATTGGTATTGCATTATTATTTTCCCCAAACAATTCACTGTTTTCTACAAATCAGAGCACATGATTTCTTGTTTATTGTGTAATAATAGCCCTGTGTTGTGATGGTAAGTAGGACACAGATACAACTTTTCAGCAACGTACAGTACTCTTTCTTATCTTTAATTAAATGCTATTCCCTTGTATTGGAACACATTCTGTGATTACACGTTTACAGTCTCTAAGTAACTTACCATCAAATACATTAATGAAAATCAGTGCCCCAAAGCAACTTGTGCCTTTTGTCCTGGACCATACCACACCTCTCTCATATTTTTTTCTTTATTTTATTGGTACTTCCAGTTTCCATTTTAAAAATTAAGGGGTTGAATTAAGCACTTTTTTATGAATTTCCTCCAACCATCTCTGCTTGTGATCTAGGGACATGTATCTATCTAGCTCTCTGCCCTTCCCCAGCACAGTAACCCCTGGGGATACCATAGAGCATAGAGATGATACAATTTAATAAAGTCACAATAAAACATCCAAGGCCTTTCATACTTTTTCACTTTCTTTAACTCAATTTATTTTTCATTTCATGGACAGAGATTTAGTCCTGGTATTAGTTTATGATTTTGCTGAAAGAATTACCGAACACATACAAAAAGGAAATATTATTTTTATTATTTATTTTGTGCCATGTATACCATAGGAAAAAAAAAAGAGTTGAAATCACTTCAGTACCGCTGTGTTTTTCATTACAAAGTTATTACATATAGAAATTACTCCAAATTATCTGAAATGAATGGAAATTATGAGGTTTAAATTCCCCAGGTTACTGCAAGCACAGCACTGGAAATTTATTTTGTCATCTTGCTGAACATAATTGCTACAACAAAATTTCTTCCATTTTACAACCACAGCATAACTTATTTATACCAGTGTTGTTGTAATTTTACATCAATAAGTTGCATGGGAAGGAGTACACAGGTGGTAATTGAAAACAGTAATTTGTAGTGGGGTCCAGGTGGAACAGTTGGCTCAGAGATGATTTCATTTGCTGCTCTGTACATGCTCCGCTTCTCAGTGGCCTTTGACTAGGGTGCTATCAAACCTCTGGTCCACCCAGCACCGAGGTGGCCTGATCATCCTAAATTACCTTCCAAAGCAGCAGTGGAGGTGAGGGCAGAACTGATCTGTCCTTGTGGCACCGACCCGCAGCTCATGCTCAGGAGCTGGAAGCAAGGTGCGTGGGGAGAAGGTGAAATCAGCATGGGGAGAAGGTGAAATCACAACTGAGAGAGTAGGAAGCATGATCCTGGAGCCAGCAGCAGCATCCTTGAAGGAACTGAGCTGGAAGAGAACACAATCCAGGGCTGGAGAATGCGTGTGTGTGCACATGTGTGTGTTCTCAGCGTGTTTTGGCCAACGCCAGCTGTTGCCCCGGCTTTCCTGCTCAACTGTCCTCAGCAAGCGTGGCAAGACATTGTCATTTGTTTGTCAAAGGGAATACTGTTACTTGATCATTTTCAATTAAGATGTGAGTAGTTGCCTGAGACACGAGCAATGACGCTAGCATTCATATTTTGCTCCACTCTTTATGAACAGGAATGTGTAATTTGGGTGCAATATACAAGCACTCCCTGGCCAGGCATCCACATTTCTGAGATCCGTAATTGTCAACAGGAATAATGAAACTGCAGAGGCTGATACTGAACCTAGAAACTGATGAATTTCCCTGTTTGAGTTCCGTTGCACAAGTTAAAATAGTAAAAATAATAATAACAACTATGCTGATTTGTTACTATGGATATTCCCTATTTAAATAAAATAAGGTAGGATGAAGGTAGAGGGAAAAAGGACAAGAATGAATGGGTTGCTGTTCTCTTCTGATGTTCAGACTCAGATTTTCATGATTCACAAGAGACAGGCTGGAATGCTTCTGTCATTAGTTCAAGCTGAAGATTTCATTGTAACATTCAGAGCTTAGAAGCCTTTGTTATTTTAAACAATGTAAAGATTTCAAATCCTCTTAAAATGATCTGAGAAGGGAAAGAGAAGAAATTGGTTGAAACTTGCACTGAAGATAGAGGAGACCTGTACCAAATTTCAGCTTGTGTAAGTTCTGAGGAATACCTGTGGAAGGAAGAGGGGTTCTTGGTCCCCATCACATGCCAGCCAACTTATACATGAATATCTCATGCAAGACTATGTTATGCATTTCCATAATGGACCAAGTTTTAAAAGTACTTCTTCAGACAAAAATAGCCCTCAAGTTCTGTTGTTTTCAGGGGGTTTTCAGGGATTTTTTTTTGGATGAATTTAGTGTTGCTTCACAAAAACTCAGCTTACTGCACCAAGCAATGATGGCATTTGTTTTCCAAAGGCAAAAACAATCCTTGGAATGAAGTCGTTAGAAAAGATGTGCCAGTTTTTTTTAAAAAAGCCTCCCCAGCAACAGCGGGTTTTGCCCATCTTCCTTCAAATATTTTTTTGTCCTAAAGCGGGTTCTGTGTGGATGCACAAATGGCATTCATAGTGGGATGGAGTACTTATAGCAGATGGAATGCTTGACTCCTTTTTGTGTTGGATGCTTGTAAAGCATGTTCCCCCCTCTCTCTGCCTGTCAGCATGTGCACACAGGTGAAGGGAGTCCTTTGCAGGATGACAGAAAGTGCTGGACAGAATTGTTATCTTTTAGAAGGACCCTCAAGTTACAAATGTGGGGGCAGGCTTGGCTCTCCCTGCAGTCCCTAAGGTCCTGCAAGTGATTTCAGTGGGGACACAACTGAGTATCTACTGTTAGAAAGTCTGAAGCTTGAAAGAAGGAAAACATGGACTGATCTTGCATTTTATGTGATTTTAAAAAAGCCTCAAATTAAAATAGTGTTTTTCTTCTGTTCTGGCTTGCTGGTGCCACAAGGTTTTTTTGTTTTGTGTTTGGTTTGGTTTTATGTTTGGTTTTTTGTTTTGGTTTTTTTTTTCTTTTCTGTTTTTACTTATTTTTTTCTTTTGAGATGTGGCATTGTTTTTGTTTTGTTTATTTTTATTGAAAATAGGTGCAGAGGAAAACTCAGCCCCAGCATTTGGACTGCTATCTAGTACATTTGACACTTGGAAAGATTAGAAAAATGAGGGACTCTGTGTGAATTGAAAAAAAAAACCACAAAAAAAACTCAGCAAAAGAGCCCACTGACTGAGGAAGAGACTTGAAGAATGGTTTCAAATGTAAATGTTGAGAAAAATATCATTTTCTAAATTCACTCCTAGAAATATCAGCAAGTCACAACCACCAAAAATAAGGGGACACCAAATGTCTTGAAAACACAGCAAAATCTTCATCCCTTTTGCCTCACTCCAAAAAGTCTTGGGAGTGGGGCAGGGGATAATACATTATCCTTTTAAGCCTTCATTTCACTGCACTCTCAAATACACCAGTGTCATGGAAAAGAAAATCAAGTGAATAAATGTTGCAATTTATATATATTTGAATAGATAACAAGAACAATTTTACTGTTTGCCATAAATGAAAACCCCACCAAATCATTCCTCTAATTGAGGTTCTGAAGCTCTGTTTATGGCTGCAAAGTGATTTGATAAAAAAAAATTACACATTTTGAGTTATTATATCACCCAGAAATTTGATGCCACTTAACTATGTAATTTTCAGAAATGATATAAAACCACTGCAGAAAAATATTCAGGGAAGCCCAAAAGACCTCTTTTTATCTGTTTTTATGAGTCTAAAATGAGAACTCGCAGAGATCCTTGCTCTGTATGTGAAGGCTGAACTGCCACCTCGGGAGCTTTATTAATATGTATGTAAATATGATCTGGTTAGATCCTGTGTTTCTGTGCCGTTTCACAAGGTGGAGCGGCTAACTAAGCCGAACAGATCAACGCCCTGTGTTTATTTTCTTTTTTTTTTTTTCTCTCCCAAGCAGCAACATGCAAAGATTGAAAGAGAATGAGGACAGCAGCATCATTTATACAAGATTGTCTCAAACTTCCTTCCTTCCTTCCTTCCTTCCTTCCTTCCTTCCTTCCTTCCTTCCTTCCTTCCTTCCTTCCTTCCTTCCTTCCTTCCTTCCTTCCTTCCTTCCTTCCTTCCTTCCTTCCTTCCTTCCTTCCTTCCTTCCTTCCTTCCTTCCTTCCTTCCTTCCTTCCTTCCTTCCTTCCTTCCTTCCTTCCTTCCTTCCTTCCTTCCTTCCTTCCTTCCTTCCTTCCTTCCTTCCTTCCTTCCTTCCTTCCTTCCCTCCCTCCCTCCCTCCCTCCCTCCCTCCCTCCCTTCTCACCCCCCACCCCTCCCCAACTTCCACACCTGTATTCTAACTTAGCAAAAGCTTTTACATTAAAGACCAGAAACCAAAATGACATCACACAGAATCTGCAGCTACAATTTTTCTTCCGCTGAAAAGTTGCTTGACCAAATGGGGAGAAAGTGGAAATGCATTAGAAATATGTCCAAGTGGCACATCAAGATTATCCTCCATGAGGATATTAGGACTTCCTCTTTACACTGATGCTGATGTTATTTATGCATCTATATCCCTGCCAAATTTTTGCTAAAGGCATTGCACGACTAAAAAAAAAAAAAAAAAAAAAAAAAAAAGAAAAGAAAGAAAATAAAAAAATAAAAGGAAAAAGAAAGAGAAACCTAGAAGATAAGCCTCTGGGCTGAGAGTTCTCGACTCAGCATGCCTTGCTCTACATAGGATAAAGTGGAATATTAGACATCAGATGAGCTTGTTTTTCCCTATAAGGATGGTTTTTCTCTATGACAAGTCCTCAAATCCCTTACATATTATGAAAACAGAAAAGGTTATTATCTTAATACAAGATACTTAGTGCAAGACAGTGCTTTCTCTCCCCTAATTTAAAACAAGGGACCATAGTACTTTTGAAGCTAGCAAAAAGCTTGTTTTCTTCTTGCAGATTATGCTCCTATTTTGCTTGGCCTTTTTTCCTTTCTTTTAGCCATATTTTTATGTGTATGGCGGGGGGGTTAGGGTGCTTTGTTGTTGTTCTGGGGAGCTGCCGTGCAGGTTTGCGGGCCGGTGTCGGGGGCCGGAGCTCGGCCTCATGCCCAGGCCGCGGAGCGGAGGCCGGGGGGGCTCAGCCCCGGTGCCGGCGGCCCGGCACGGCCGCGCATCTCGGGACAAAGCGGGGCGATGCCGGGGCCGCGGCCGCCCGGGCAGCCCCCGGCACCCTGGGCCCTCTCAAGGGGCTGCTGCGGCCGGTGGGGAAGAGACGGAGGCGCGGGGCCAGCTGCAGATGGAGGCGGGTCGAGGGATAGGTCAAGGTTAGAAAGAGCCTGCTATTGATCTGGCTTTGAACGCGAGACAGGGAGAGCAGAGAGACTAAAGGGGGAGCTGTGAGACAAGACATTAACAGCTTTCAGTGCTAATGATCACAAGTGCCAGACAGGGGAGGAAAGAGAAGACTGAGAAATCACTTTGGAATTTTTTTTTCCCTCTATTGGGATGTATTTTCGGAGGAGGAGGAGGCAGGCTGGGGGTCAACCCCCGAAGCCTTGCCCGCAGCCGGAGAGACGGGAGGGGAGCTGCGGCGGCCCCGCTGCCCCGGGCAGCCGGGGAGTCCGCCTGGTCAATCATTGCCGGCCCTTATCTCCTGCTCTCGGTGCCCACTGGAAGACACTGGTTAATCAACAGATGATGCCCAGTAACTTCCCGATAAGCCGCTCTCCCAAGGGGTGCAGCTTCCTGCAGCTCGCCGAAGAGCGGCGGCGGCCGCCGGCGGCCGGACTTTGCACCCCGCAAGGGCCCGGGGCCGCAGCCCCGCGGCGTGGCCTGGGGACGGGCAGCAGCGCAGCCACACAAAGCCTCTCGGCCCCGCCAGCCGCGAGCAGGGCGGCACCAAAGCGGGGAGAACCGTGCGGGCAGCTCCATCCCCGCTGATCCCCCGGGCCCCTTCCCGCGGGGGCGGAGGTCAGCGAGGGGAGCATCTTCTCCCCTCCCGCTCCCCGCGATGGTGCCGCATCCTTTACCCCGACTCGGACACGGCTGCCCCGCAGGGCAGGAGTGGGGGCTCCCCATCGGGGCCCCGGGGTCGTGGACCTGTCCCTCCCCGCCCAGCGGCGGGGCCCCTGCCATCACCACGGTCCTTTTCCTTTGCAGGACCCCGCAGAACCCTCCAGACACACAGAGGGAACAATCGCAGCAGTTTAAGCGCCGTTAATGGTCTTGGACGTGTTTGTGGAGCGCCGGCAGAGGCGGAGGGCCGGGCGCGGAGGGCAGTGCCAGGCTGGCCCGGTGCCCGCCGGCCGGGGCTGGGGTCCCCGCCGCCCTCGGCACCCGCCGGGCCGGGCTGCGGGGTCTGGCAGCGCCGGAACGCGAGCTGTGAGCGGGCGGGCGGGCGTGGGGAGGGAGAGGCAGATTTGCTGGAGGAGGCGAGAGCGATGCTGTTTAGCCAAATTCTCCTCAAAGCTGATTAAGGGCACCGAGATGAATTCTGGTCCCCTCAAGAGTCTCATGCGATTTAATACGAAAACCACACATTTAACGTGGAAAGTAAATGACACGAGTGCGGCGCGGGTCTCCAAGTGGGCTCCGGGTACAGGCAGGTGGTTCCTTGGTTTTCTGCTCCATCTGCCTCCGAGCCCCCAGGCCTCCCCTCTCCCCGATCCTCTCGCCCTGGCCAGACCTGGTGCTGAAAAGCTGTTTGCACCGAACTGTTTACTTATCGGGGGAGGAGGGAGAGAGAGAGAGAAACAATCTCAGGAGATGGGCCGGGAGAGCGGAGGTAGAGGGGAAAAAGTTGGTTTCCAAGAATCTTCCAAGTTAGAAACGCACGCAGTTGTGGGCATTTACCTGCGTGTGAAATAGAAGGACAAGTGCACTGGGATGCAGCTCCTGGGAGCTCGGCGTCTCTCCGTTCGTAGCTGAGACTTAATTTCTCCAAGGAAAAATAGTCTCTGCCAGGATTTTAAGGGAAGGGGGGTTGGGGGGTGGGAGAAGGTCGGAGCGTGTGTGCGTGTGCGGATCGGGTGTGCGCGCGTGTCCCGCTACCATCGCACTTCGGGTAGGGAGAGAGGAGGGGGAAAAAAAATCCCTTTCCCCAGCCCACACAGATATTTGTGTTGTTGTAAAACTGTTTGAAAGAAATGCAAGGGGGAACGCGCTCGCCGCCGAGGAGCTGCGGCGGCGCCTGGAGGGAAGGAAGAGCAGCCCGCGACCCCTGGGGAGCCTCCGTTCCTGGGCACGGCCGGAGGGAGCAGGACCCATTGCCGAGCCCGGGCGGCGGAGAGCGGCGGCCGCGATGGGCAGCGGCGAGGCGGCGGCGCGGGCGGGCAGCGCGCTCGGGCGGACAGCGCCGCCGCCCCCCGCGCCCCCCGGGACCCCGGCACCCTCCCCAAACCGAGCCGGCCCCGCCGCGGCCGGCGCCGGGCTCGGGGAAGTTTGGCCGCGCGTGAGGATGCGGATTTATTCCTTCGCCCCTCTCTCTGCCTGGCCGGCGGCGCTCGGCGCGCTGAAAGCGGCGCTGCACAAAGCCCCGAGCGGCGGCGAGCCCTGCGTGTGCCGTAGTTGGTGTGTGTGCGGTGTGTGTGCGTGTGCGTGTGCGGTGTGTGCGGTGTGTGCGAGTGGCGTTTCTTGTTCTCTTGCAGGGTACAATGTTAAAAAGCCACCGCTAGTCGCCCCCAGTGCTCCTACTCTCTGGGTCTTTTTGTCTCTAGTGCAGATTAAACGTCACGTCCGCACTTGAACTTGAATTTTATCCCATTGTACAGAGGCAGCCCCAGCCATAGAGAGACAGAGCGCTCCCAGAGAACCAGGACTCCGCCATCTTCACATTGCAATATATAATAGTAATAGCCAGCACCAGCCCAGCTGCACTGGGGGCTTCCTTCCTTCCAGTCCCAGTGCCAGGCGAGGGGGGAAGAGTGCAAAGTGGTGCAGGAGCACTGGCAATCCAAAAGCACCAGGGCAAAGCAGTGCCACTTGAACTGGGAAAGAGGAGACACAGTTTCGGCTACCCCTTTTCAAAAAATTCTCTTTATATATCTACCCAGCAAGGGTCAATCTTTGAGAAACATTTTTTGGCGATTTTTTTTTTTTGAGTGGGGGCTATCCCAATTCTAGTACTTTTCTTCTTTTTTTTTAACTGCAGATTTTTTTTCATTTTGATTTTTTTCTTTTTTTTTCTTTTTGCCTTTTTTTTTTTTTTACCCTCTTGGTGGAAAAGCGCACTTGCCAATTTGCCAAGCACTCTGGAAAGAGGGAAAGAGAAAAGTGTCACTGGCGGTGCATATCCTCCTAAGTTCAAGAAGAGATCTGGAAGTCCAAGTGGCAGAAGCAGTGGAGAAAAGACAGTGTGTGAAAGAGAAAGAGAGCGAGAAAGAGCTTTTCCTGATGATGATGATGATGATGATTTTTAATTGAGAGGGAATCCCAACCAGTGCACCACAGCAGCAACAAAAAGGAGGCGTTTTTTTCCGTTTTTGATTTTTTTGAAAGAAGAACTCGATAAAGAAGAAGAAGAATAAAGAGGGGAAAAAAAAGAGGAGGAGGATCGGCCCCCCAACACATCCCCCCAAACCAGTGCAGCTCTCCAGGCGATGCCAGTGTAAATGCCAGGGCAATGTCCCGTCGCAAGCAGGGAAACCCGCAGCACTTGTCACAAAGAGAGATTATCACACGTAAGTTTGAACTTGGAACCAGACCGAGCCGAAATCGAGAAGCAAAATTAGGGAAGGGGAGGAAGCGGTTGGGGAGGGGGGGTGTGTGTGGGGGGGAAACTCCAGGAGGAACCAAAGCTGGTAAATGACTTCAGAGAGAGGGAGAGGAGAAGGGAATTAAAGAGGGGAGGGGGGTGTGCGGCTGGGGGGGATGGGCTGGGGGTGGAGGGGGGGAGAAGCCCGAAGTTTGCCGTGCGTTTTTGCAGCGGTGCGGAGGTGAGGCGGCCAGGCAGGCGGGAGGGCAGGCGGCGTGGAGCGGGGAAGGCGCTGCCGGCGGGCAGAGCGCGGCGCGGGGCTCTCCCGGGAGCGGCGGCGGGCGCGGGGGGCGGCGGAGCGGGGCGCGCCGCTCCGGGCCGGGCCGGGCCGGGCCACCCCGCCGGGGCTCCGCCGCTCGCCCGCGGCCCCGCTCCTCGCTCCTCGCTCCGGGGGCAGCACGGAGCGGTGGGAAAAGTTGGCCGGGAGCCTCGCCTCGGCGTGACAGCCGCGGAGGGTGGGGGGAGGAGGATCAAGGTGGGCAGCAAGGGAGGGAGACGCGGAAGGGCCGGGGGGACTTAGCGGGAAGCACATGGAGGCGGTGGGCCGGCGGCGGCGGGGCCGAGCCCCCCGGCTCCGGAGCGCGGGGCAGGTAGCCGGCCAGCTGCGCCCTGCCCGCCCCTGGTGCATCGCCGGCGGGGGAAAAGAGCTCTCCGAAGCGCGGGGCAAGGCAGAACCAGCTCGGCCGGGGCTAGAGGCAGGACGGGGGCTGCCGAGGGGCCGGGTGCGGGCGGGAGTGTCTGTCGGTGGCGGGGGGCGCCTGGAAAGCCGAGGCGGGGACCGGGGATGGAGTGCACGAAATGCGGGTCGGGCAGCGGCACCGGCTCGCCTGCGGGGCAGGAGTGGAGGCTGCACTTTGCTGAAGCTCCCATTGTAAGTGAAAATACACACATATACTCCCACCCGCCACCCCCACCCCCCCCAAAAAAAAAAAAAATAGGGAAGGAAAAATAGAGGGGGGGAGGGAAAGAGGCATCCCCCCTCCCCCCAGCACCAGGATCCCCCTCCTCCCTGTTCCCACCCCTAAAGCTCCGGGAGAGGGGCGAGTGCCTGCAGGCAGAGTAGGGGGCAGGTCCCCGAGCGGGAGCCCCACTCCGCCGCTCCCGTCCCCGGGGGCCTGTGAGCGAGGCGGGGGAAATGCGGGGGCGCCTCCGGGGCGTGCGGCCCCCCGCGCTCCGCGCTGCTCCCACGCCTCCGGGGCACGGGGAACGGGCAGGTCAGGGGGGTCCCCGTTTCCCTCCTATAGCATAGGACAAGTTTGGGGGGTGGTAAAAAAACACCCGGCACGCCGTGGCCCCGCAGCCGGCAAGCCCGGCCGGACCCCTGTCCCCCCCCCCGCCCCGCAAGACGAGTCCGCAAGTTGTTGTGCTGCGGGGGGCGGCGGCTCGCACGGAGCCAGCCCGGGGCTGAGCCTGAGCCGCGGCGGATCCGAATATTTATGTTGAGATTTTAAAAAATTTAAATAAATAAATAAAATATTTCCCCGGCTTCTCTCCCCTCCCCTGAAAGCCAAGAATAGGAGCCATCTGCCAGGAGCATTTGGTGCTTGCGAGCTCCTCTCTTTCTTTGTTACCGGTGATAAATTTCTGTTTGTAAGATTTCCTTGGGAATCGAGATATATATGTATATATAATTTTTCCACCTCCATTGGGATTTTCTTTTCATAGCGGAGGGCTGTTGGGGGACGAGTTGAGTTATGAAATATAAATTTCTTTCTCTGTTTCTATTTTTTTCATATATATTATACATATATATGTATATATATACACACACATGTGTATATTATATATACATGCATATATAATATGTGTTTTTTAATGTGCGTCTTTATTTTTTAAAAAGTACCCCTCACCCCACCTCCAGCCCATCAGCTGGTGGAACCTTGATGAAGATGCATCTGGTATTCAGCTTTTTCTGGGGTGGGGGGTTGTTTTTAATTCATTGTTATTTTGGAACCAGACTTGCATCACCATAAAAGGTGGATTCCCCTCTTCCTCAACTCCCTCCCCTTCGTTAATTACATTTTTGATTTTAACCATCCGGTTTGGAAAATGTCTTATCCTTTTTGTTGGTGGCTTATTATCCTCCCCCCCCCCCCCCCCGACCCTTTCTGTTTTTAAATTTTCTTTTTAAAAGAAAAAGTATCAACAGCCACCTAAATCGCCCAGTGTAATTTCTCCCACTTGTTTTCTGTCTCACTTGCGAGGAGATGTGGGGTGTTGAAAGGGGGTGTGCGGAAAATCTGTTTTGTTGCGCACGTCTGAATTTGTTTCAATGGGTGAAACATTTCTTTTCTCGCTGATGTTGCTGCTGGGGAGGGGGGGAAGGGGGGTGGAGAAGAGAGTCAGGTAGGTTTGTTATTCCAATTTGATCTCCTTTTCCGATCGCTTTACTTGAAGGTAAATAATGAGGCAGGAGAGTATTCAAAGGTGCCGAGGAGCTGCGTGTACAATGGGTTTAGCGGGAAGGCTGGGGGAGGAATGGAGAGCAGAGCAGTAAGAGCTTCCCTCCCTCCCCTCTTGTATTTATCTATCTCTCCATCCTGAGGAAGCTGGCGGAGAAATCAGGCTGCATACTGAACAGTGGCAGAAAAAAAATGAAGGTATCCAGGGGAAGGAGGTGGTGGGAGGCGGGGGGCGGGGGGGAGCTGCGTCGGGCTGGGGTTGGGGCTGGGGAGCAGGAGCGCAGGCATTTCAGCGCACAGGTCCAAGCCTCAGCTGCAGGCTTGCAGGAGAGGGGGTCGCAGTCTCTGCACTCCTCGGGAAGTGTCATTCGTGGGGGGAAAAGCAGCCAGGAAGTGTCCTCTCTAAAGGGGAGTTTGGAAAGTAGTGGGCAAACGGAATAGGAAACCAAAGCACTCCCAATAAAATAGAGTCAATCCCGAACCAAGCCCCCAAAGCCAGGATGAATTGATACTGTTTTCAGAAATCTTGCTTTTATGTTGTGTTTAGCTTGGGCTTTTTTTGCCCTGTTTCCCTTTTTGGCATCTGTAAGGGGAGTTACATTTCAGGATGGATTGGAGGTCTCTGCCAGGCAAGGAAAGAGATGGGGAGAGAGATGGGGATAGAGACAGAGAGGGAGAGAAGGGTTTTCTGACACTGTTCAGCTGGAGTTTATTTGGTTTCATCCACTTGGTGTTTGCAGAAACGTTTAGATCCTGAGTGTAAGACAAACAAACTCAAAAAGGAGAGAAAGTGCAATGTAGCTGTGCTCCGGAGTTGCAGCATCTCATTAGCACAGTGGTCTTTAAGACTGCAAAACGAGTGGCCTGCCTGTGTTTGCCAGGCTCACCCAGGCAGCCTTGTAACCGTGCAGGACAAAAGAAAGAGGTGAAACACATGGAGAGAAAAAAAGCAACTCTGGACCTTTCTTCACCGCTGGTGGACAGAGCAAACTTGGTAGCCAAGCTGATTTAAATGGGTGGACAATGCAAAAGAGCTGATTATGTATAGGAGAGGAGGCTGAAGTGTTGAGTTGCTCAGTGCAAAGAAATGTTATTTTGGTTTGGTTCAAATTGCTGATTTTCCAGCTTAAGATCTTCCATTTTTAACCTAAGAAATCTGTTTTCAAACTAGCCCTGCATTTTGCATTTGAAGGAAATGTGAAAGGCAAGAGCATGTGAAAAGCTCGCTGGTAGCAGTTTTGCAGAAGGCGGCAAAGCCAGAACATTTCTGTAGAGCAGCAGCAAAGATTCAGAGGGAAAGGCACAGGAAAATCATACAATTCCAGGCAGAGAACCAGGTTTCTCAAGACAGGTCTTCAGTACCTGGTCAACAGGTTTCCTAGGAAGAGCAATAATTTCCTGTATCACTTTGTTTTGTACGTAGTCATTAAAAATCATAACAAAAACCCTATGATTTTTTGCATGTCAAAGTTTTGCAAATTGCTCCAAGGAGCTTCTCTTAAAATGCATTTAGATTTAGTGCAATTAACATACTTTCCCTGCAGAACAAAACCCACACCAATGTAATCAACTCTAATACAAAGAGAATGTAAGCTGTGACTGAAGAATTAGAGAGGAAATTACTATTATTTTAAGGATGGATGACTTTTTCATAATACCTGCATGGCTGTGCACAGAAAAGCACAGCCTTTTAAAAGACATTACATGTGTTTACTTTAAATAGGAGAGGGGGAAATAAAGGTTGCATGCTGTCGACTTCAGGTTGTTTTTCATTTGAATATATTTGTATTGGACTTACAAGATAAGTTAAAAAAATACTGGCACATTTTCATAGTTTCTCTTTTTTAAAAATGTTTTTAAAAACTGCTGCAGAGTAACTAGGTTGTGGCTGTGGGTTGTTCTGTCCTTTTTGGTTGGTGTGTCCGGTGGCTTAAATAGATGTACAGTGGGTGAGAAACCATTTTGCAGTTTTTTTCTGGTCGGCAGATGCAGAGCATATTTTGTCAGGCTTATTTAAATACCGAGAAATAAAACTCTTCAAGATTTCACAAACTGGCTGCCTTTAATAGAAATGGTGGGAACCCTTGTTTTGCACAAAATGTGTGTTTCTCTGCAGAACAAAGGGTTGTCTTGTGGCATATTTGGCAATAATTGTGACTTAGAAAAGTGTGCGCTCGAAGAAGTAGTACAAATTTTTGATATCATTTATAGACTCTGGTTGACTTCAGCTGCTCTTCCCAGGGCTGAGCTCGCTGCGAGCAAACCTCTGCTTCCAAAATGCCTCGCGCACGATATTAGCTTGTCTCCCACATTTCCTACCTGCATCTCTTTGCTCATTGTGTTGTTTGTTGATGGAAAATACTTTCCAAAATAAACTTCGCCGGCTGCCGGAGCCTGCCGTGTGCCCCGGCCGCCAGTGGCGGGGCTTGGCGACTAGGGGGAGCTCCCAGCCCGTGCGATGGCCGCGCCGGCCCCGCCGCGGGACGCGCGGGATGCGCCGCCGGAGCCCGCACCGCCGCGCCCGGCGCGCTCCGTGCTGCCAAACGCGCTCGGCGTAAAGTTGTAGTATTGATTTTCATGCGAAGATCTACGTAGAGCCAGCCGGGAGAGGCTGACAGCGAGACAAATCTATTTTTAACTAAATCGCGGCTGATTAATGGACTCGGGCGGACAGGAGTTTTTAATTAAAATTAGTTTTTAACGGTGGTTTTTATTGTCAACAGACAATGTTTAAATTCTCAATTTGTTGTTGTCAGATAGTGATAGGGGTAATGATACCTGCACATGAGTGAGCTTCCTGCCTGGTGGGGAGTGGGGGAGACCACGGAGATCCGTATGTTTGTTCCAGTGGATGTGAATGCACAGAGTGAAGAAGCTGGAGTTGTAGGACAAGATGTGTGCAGCAACAAAGCAGACACATATCTACAGAAGTTGGCTTCTATTACATATCAGAAAGCCGCATGTAATTCTGCAGAGAGGATTTGATATGAGACAGTTTAACATACTTTGATCCTCAGGTCCTTAGAACAAACTATCTGTAGTTCCTGCAAATAAAAATAAGCGTTCTTTTTTCCTAGAGAAATAAACACGAAATCATAGCTGTCACATAGAAGTTGCTGTTGGGCAGCTCACAGGCTTCTCCGACGGGCTTGTGCTGCTCTCTGCTGCAATTGGCTTGCGTGTCGTGGATGGGCTTTAGCAGGACATTTTCCTGACCAAATGTATAATTTAGTGGCGTGCACACGGAAAGCTTTGGATATGTGTCTCACTCATCCTGAGAACTCCATCGAGTTACAGCACTATTAACATAAAGAAGCATCTTCTTACTTTTGGGGTGCAGTATGTGCACGGGGGTTATCCTGTGACAGGAAAGTGCGCTTTATTCTAACCTTCAAGAGAAGTAAATTAGGTCAGACAAAGGATCAGGGCTGTCATCAGCTGTACAAAAACCCTTCACTCTTGGGTAGAGAGGACCAGTAATTTATCTGATGATTTCTCTACTTCATTTAATGTTTGAATTGAGCTAGTTGGAAGCATATAGACAGCAGCCAGCTCATTTGACAGACTGGTAAGCTGAAGAGCACAGTGTCTGGGCCGTTGCTGATGCTAGTGTTGCACAGCTATGGGGAAAACCTTCCCTTCTTCCCTCCCAAAACCTCAGGCTTCACTTACTGTGGCTTTCCTTCCATTGCATGATTGTTAACTTTTATCAAGAGAAACAGCTATCCCTCTGTCCTCCTCCCCTTCCTTTCCCCTCCAAATGAACACACATCCATGCTCCCCGTCCTCTCACTCCCTCCTCTGCCTCCCACCCTTCCCACTCCCTCAGGTCAAAGCCTGGTGGAAAAGCCTCCCTGCAGGGACCTGTTACCCAAAAATGTCTCTCAGCCTCCTCACCAGAGCATTTCCTACTCTTTGGTTGCAGTTTGGTTTCTCTAGGGTTGCAGTGCAGTTGTTGGTTGAATTCAGCCTCCCTTCGGTACTGTCCAGAGAAAGCATGTAGAAAAATAAAGAGTGGCTGGGGTTTACCCACATGCTTTAAAGTTGGCAATTTCACTAAAGCACTTGGTGAAGCATCAGCATCGTCTGTAGACAGCTTTATATGTATGTATCTTTTTAATAAGGGAGGGAAAAGGCATCAATAACTGCATGCATTGATAAATGCGTGATTCATTCAGCTGCTTGTACTATAGCACCTTCCTCCTCGGTGTTTATTTACTTTTTTAAAATGTATCTGGGCAGGCTGCACACCATTTCTCGGCACTCAGCTGCAGCCTCAGAGGCTCCTGAACATCAGTTACATTTTCTCGCTCTCTGCCCTCCTTCTCAAAAAGCTGTTGCTTGCTCAGTACTGTAGACCCTTGCTGGAGCTTTAAGTAGCAGCTTATTTCTTTGCTTTTCTTTTTTTTTCTTTCTTTTTTTTTTTTTTCTTAGGATATATAAAAAATGCCTAAAGGAGGCTATTCGAAAACAAATTAAAGTAGAGGGACACACTTCATGCATTGCAGGCACGCGCTAGTAGAAGGGGGTTAGAAGAATATAATCATTTTACTGGCAAAAGTGACACCAGATCGGGGATTTGATTAATGGTGCAGCATTCACAGGGACTTAGTTCTGTATTTTTGACATATGCAAGTCTTTTGTGTAGTTGCCTCAGTGCAAGAAATTCCGTTTTGTTTTTTTCCTGGAGCAGCTGATAATTTGTATGTGTGCTGGATATGCCCAAGGTACTTTCCAAAGACTAAGCACTAGACAGCACAGTACAAAAAAGGAATCCAAAGTTAAGGGAGAGGAAAAAAACATACTGGTTTACTTAACTTTTTTATGACCCCTTTTACTAAGCCACTGGAAGAAGCCATAAATTCGCTGAATGTTATAATGAGTATGCTTCAATGAAAGTAAAAAAAAAAAGGCTTAAGAAAATCATATATGAGCAACAGTGTGCCATAAACAATTGAAAAATGCAGTCTCTTTTGAGTCTAATATTTAAGAAAATAACAGATCTGTTGTGTGTTTAATACATGCTCAGAACTAATTGCTTAATTTTGATCATGCCTTTTAAATCCTTGGGTAAGAATCTCCGCTTCCAGTATTCTTTTCTATGTCATTTGAAAGCCTGTACCCAAATACCGCTCCTTCTCCTTTTGTGGCACCGAGCACTCCTTTCTCTCCTTGGTTGTCGTTTAGTTTTAAATAAAACAAATGTATTCACTGGGGAACAAAGAGTGCTTTTATATCACATCATCACATCCCATTTTATCTGCAGAGATTTACAGCTTCTGCAGTCTATAGAAGAGCCTATACATTTTCTGCTTTCAAAAGCAGTAAATATTTTTTTATGAATGCATAGTTTACTTAAGAGACACACTACTCTCTTCCGTAACACTGTACATAGTTTCTGAAGAAATAACATCTGACAAGTGTTGGAGATTTGTGCAGATTCTTAGATATTCTTGTGTTTTGTCCTGTTTGGGTCCGGCATGGTTATTATGTCATTTTCCTTTTTCTTTTCCCTAAATCCTGATGTGCTGAGTGGCTCTTTGTGGCAATGCTTGGGGTTGTTCTGTCTCAGGTGTGTAGGGTTCAACTGCTGTGAGGCTTAAACTGCTTTTTGAGGGTCTTCTGCAAAAGGCGCCTGAGGTACCAGTGCTGCAGCACAGTCCCTCACCTCGCAGCCCTGGGCGTGTGCTGGAGTGACCGGGTCATTTCGCGCACCCTCTCGGCGCTCTGCCGCGTCCCGCTGCCCGCGCGGTCCCGGCGGGGGCGGCCGCTCCGCGCTGCCCCCGGGCCCGGCACCTGCCGCTCTCCGCCGCCCGCACCTGGCGGCCGGGCACGGCTCGGCGGCGGCTCTGCGGCCGCACCGGGGCCCCGCTCGCACGGCACGGAGGGGCACAGCCTCGCCCGCCGCCGCTCCCGCTGCCTTTGTGCACTTTGCACATGCCGGAGAGTCGCTGGGAAAGCGAGGGGATCACAGCGTGACCCGCTGTGTTTTCGGGGATTCTCCATCAAGTTGTCTCTTTTGGCAAACTCAGCCTCGGACTGACATTTGGGAAAAAAATTAAATACCACAAACAATTGCTTTGCTGTCTTCAGAAAAATTAAAAATTGGTGTCAGATAAGCGGTGCCTGGTACCGCTGAGTGTGATGCTGGTGCAGTATGTAGGCGTAATCTCAACTCTGCACCTTGTGGCTGCGGGGAGCTGCTGGGATGCTCTGGAAGCAGGTTATTGATAAACTTCGACGGCAAAGAGCCGCGTTGCCCGCTTTGAGCAGCGTTAGTCTTTGTGCAGCAAGGATCCTGACACCGATCTCGGTGATAACCCAGCCAGAGAGCGTGTGATTCGAGCTACTTTCCGCTAAGCATGTTGATGTTACAGTAAATGTGACATGTGGGTGTTGATTGAAGGGACATAATTTTCAGGCCTGCTTTGGGCCAACACCCTCAAGAGCAAATCAGTCCTTTGTGCTTGCTCCCCAACTAGGCTGAGCTCTCTGTGCTGTGCCTTCAAGACAGCAGTGACTGTCAGGAGAACAGTGCACTTGACGTGCTGCAGCACATTTCTAGGCTGTATCCTGTACCTGGCTACCAGGAACTGCGTCCCCATGGTGGACTCTGGGCTCCCCCAGCTTGTCCCAGAGAAGGGTGGCCAGGCTATCCTGTGCCTTGTCCCCCAGGTGGGCACAAGGTGGGCAGTGGCTGTGGCAGGGTGCTGGGGCAGGCAGGGCACCCAGCAGCACCTCTGCAGCGAAGGCACTGGCAGCGCTCGCCTTCACCACCCCGTTATTGATTTGTGCAGAAAACAGCCATGGGGAGGAAGTTTCACATTCAACAATTTGGCCCAACACCAAAACATTCCCTCTGCCCCCTTGCCTCATTTTGATACTGTAGAGCAAGAAAAATAAGGAAGAGAATAGGTTGGCAAGTTCCAGATCCTTTCTTACCCTGGTTCTGCAGAGCAATAAAAAGACAAGAAAATAAATGATTGCTGTCTGGACCCAGCCTCACCCAAACTCTGTGAACAAGCATCCAGGGTTCTGTCCTTTAAAGCCTTGGAAATGACTTTTAGCAAAACAGCCGTTTCCACTATTAGTGGGTAAAATTTTGAGACAATTGACAGGCAGAAAGTAGTTAGCATTTGTGTTCACTTTAATACTGGGCATGAGCATTGTTTGCATGGGGCACATATGCTCTAATGATGTCACCACACTGGAGTAGGAGTGCTGGTGGCTTTGTGAGAGTGCCTTTATGGAATTAAGGAGTTTGTCCACTGCATTTTGGTAGACAGCCAGAGACCTTGGAGATGCTGCTTAGAGTCCAGTCAGCAAGTGTAATGCTTTTTTTGAGTAAAGCAAATGATTTCGATTGTCTGGTTGCTTTAATTTCATCGAGCCATCATATAACAACTGTGTCACTCATGTCCCTAAAGACTGTCCATCGCCAACTCACTGTGCTCCCTAGGCAGACAATGCCAAGGCAATCCTCTGTGCAGGAATCTCTGGATGTAGAGAAAATACTGGGCACACCTTAACACGCCTGAAAAACCAGGGCACGAGTCCTTGCTGGAAATAGCTCATTTGGGTTTTTTTTACTTTTCCCATGTAAGCGACATGAGATGTTTTCCCTCCTCCTATTTTGCGTGGCCTAATTTCTTCTTCTTAAAAATATAAATTAATTTAAAATAAATACTTGTGAAGAAACACCCTCCTACCTCCAAACCCATCTACCAACAACAGCAATAAAACCACAGAGTTAAATTCAAATAATGTGAAGCGACTCATTTTAAACCCACAGACACAAGCAGAGTCAGAACTTTAGATTGAGACTGGCCTAAATTGCCCCACTGGTATTAAAGGGCTCCTTAAACAGCCTAAGATCTTGGCTGTTGTATTAACCAGGCATGACCCAATGCGTTATGGGCTGGACTTGCAGGCTTTTTTCTCTTTCCCTTTGTGGGTTTTAAATCTCTCCTGTAATGTTACTTGAATGTAGGTTTTTAATGGCTTAATTGAGTTGTCAATAGGAAGCCTTTTCTTTCTTGTGTTTTTTTTTTATTCTGAGTAAAAAAAATAAATGCAAATTGACATGGATAAAATGCATTTGAAGATCTATTCAGTATTTTGTTTTTCATTCTTTTATGTCTGTTTTCCATGTTGTGAATAAGGGGATGTAATATAGCTTTTGCATTGTTGGGTGAATAGCTGGTCTCATGATTGATGATTTATTAAGCTCAAATCAGAAATAGAGTTGAGTAAAAAAAAAATCTTTTGATAGTTTGAAACCCAATTACTACTGATCACGAGGGCTCGGCGTACCAAGAAAACGAAAAGCTGATTTTTGGTGATGTGACGACTGCCAAAATATGAAGGAATACCAGATGTTATTTTAAAAAAGTGCCATTGCAGAGTCCTTGGAAAGAGAAAGTGAGCGAGTGTAAGCGAATAGGCATATGTGGATTTAACTAATATTCAAATGAAGCGTAGAACTGAAAAGAAAGAATTTGTAACAGTTTAGCTGTTCAAATCTCCTTCATGTTTGCACCGACGCCTGGTCAGGACCCTTATCAATTGCAGCAATTTTGCTACATTTTCTGAAGAGCACAATCTAAATCACAGGAAAAAAAAAATCCTCACATCAAAAAGATAATAAAGTTGAGATCCGTGCTTTTCTTTATATTTGTTACATATATATAAATGCCAAAATTCAGCCTTTGTAATTTAAGACACAGACTTTAATCAAAAGGCTTAACAGGAATGTTAGTGAAACTAGTAACAAGCATTTTTCCTCCGTGCCATCTTTTATTTTTATGACCCTTGGTTCAATTCTTGTTTTTGTGTTGTCTTTTCCAGCTCTTTGTCCCATCTCCCACTTGTGTATCTTCATGCCTGTGTGTGCCTTTCTGTACAGTTTTTTAAAATATTTTGACACACTCTTCCCCCTTAATAGGAATTCTGGCTACAAATTGCGTGCACGTTTCTAAAAGACCCTTTTCACAGTCCTTTTCTTTTGGCTCTAAAATGATGTATATGTAATTGGTAATTAAAGGTGCAAGCTCTCTTCAATATAAACAATATTGCTCAATGTTAGATCATTAAAGGGAACTGCAGCACTAAATAATTACCTTTTGCATCGTGACACACTGTTCGCAGGTATCCGCTCCCTTCCCAGCAGTGCCTTTTCAGCACAGGGTTACAGTCACATTTTCACTAAGGCAAGGAGACATCTTTTCATGATATAAATTGGTGAATTAATTGCTTAGTATTGTCTTCAAACTCCTTTTAAACCTAGATTAAGAGGAAAACGGTAATTAATGATTTTCAGAATGAGTGAGTTGGGAAGCATGAGCCTTCTCGTGCCCACCGCTGGCTCCAGCAGGATGGTCCATGCCTGGGCACTGCTCCGGGGTCCCTGTCCTTTTCTGCCGTCGCTGTCGCTGCTGCTGCCGCTCTCTGCTCTGCTGCTAGAGAGCTCTGGTGCAACTTGCAATACAGCTGGTAGATATGCTGATCAGTTATTTTTTCTGGAAGGCAAAAATGGGAGTGATTATTTTTCTAAACTACCTTTTTTCGAGGCTTAACCATTTTTGTTGCCAGGCAATGCATTTCACCTTCTACCTCTTGCCCCTTTCCTATGTGTTTCTTTTTTTTTTAAAATTTTTTTTAAATTTTTTTTTCCCCCAATTGCTGTAGAGTGGGACAAAAATCCTTTTGTTTTCAGAGTGGAGAAGAGTCCAGGTCTGAATTACAATATCTGTCTATCACAGTTTTACTTTGAGATATTTGTGTTACTTACTTTTCCCAGGAAATCCATGAGGAAACTAATAGAGAACATTTTTCCTCCTATTCTATTAATCCTGATTAGATTAGAGGTCTCAGTCACTGATTTACATACTGTTAGTTCC